>NW_027100244.1:0-680620 GCF_031753505.1 Anomalospiza imberbis
GAGTGACTGGGGCCCTGCTGGCAGAGACTGGGATCATACTGGACTCATACTGGGATCTTACTGGGAGTGACTGGACTATTCTGGGGGCAAGTGGGAGAACTGGGAAAACACTGGATGGCACTGGGAACAACGGGAACAGTGCTGGGGGGCAAATTGTATCATAACGGGGACTGACTGGCAGCAACTGGGCTCCTGCTGGGAGCAGCCCCTGGCGGCCCCGGGAGCCCCGCACCCCTTTCCCGGCCATGCCGCCCCTCCAGCCCCAGCACCCCCCATTGCCGGGGGTGCCGGCACTGCCAGGGGTCCCCCCCTCTCGGGTTCCCCGCTGGGGCTTCTGGGGCTCTCCTCTCTCGGGGCTCCCGCTCAGGGCAGCCGCGGCTCTCCCGGGGCTCCCCAAAACCGGTGTCCCCCCGACGGGGCTCTGCCGCCACCCACACTGGGATCCCCCGAAAACACCTCTCGGGGACCCCCCGATGTCCCCCCGAGGGCCAGCTGCGGCTCGGCTTTGGAGCCCTGCCAGCTCCAAACATCCCTCCCAAAAGAACCCGAACCCAGGCACCCCCCAGGATATTTGGGCCGAGCTCCCCCTCCCTGGGCACCTGCGGGATGGGGGCGATGCTCCCGGGGTGCTGCGAGCTCAGGCAGCGCCAGGGCCACGCGATTCCTTCTCTCCTCTCCTCCGGCTGCTCCCTGCTGCCGCTGCGCCTCTTCCTCCCTCCCTCCTCCTCCTCCCCCGCTCCGGGATCCTGAACCATGAGGGGAAAGGAGCGAGGAAAGGGCAGAACCGTGAGGGGGAAAGGAGCGGGGCCAGGGGGACGCGCTGTCCTAAAAAGAGCCCGGTTTGACCCAAAATCACCCAAAAGGGCATCAAATGCAGCCTACATCCACATGGTTCGGCCTGACACCAACCAAATGGGATTAAAAGTATCCAGAGGGCTCTAAAATCCAACCAAAGGGGCTTAAAACTGCCCCAAGTGTTTTATAGCCCTCAAGAAATGGCTTAAGATCACCCGTAAATCTTTCAAATGTGACTAAAATCCACCCTGAAAGTATCTGGTCCAGCCTAAAATCATCCAAAGGTATCTAAAATCACCAAAATGTCCCTGACACCAACACAAGAAGACCTAAAATCACCCTAAAAAGGCTTGGTTCAACCTAAAATTGCCCAAAGCAGCAAAAAACCCTACTTAAATGCACCCAAAATACACAAAAAAGGGACCTAAAATCACCCACACTAGATTAGGATTCACCCATATGGGCCCAGTTTTTCCTAAACTCACCCAAATGGGCCCCAGCCCCACCCACATGGGCCTAAAATCACCCAAAGGGGTCTGAAATCCCCCCTAAACCCCACCAGATTCGGCCTCAAATCAGCCACAGGGGCTGAAAATCCACCCGAAAAGGCTCGGGATCCCCGCAAGGGATCTGAAGCCCACCCTAAACCTGCCCGCTTCGGCCCCAAAATCCCCCAAAGGGGCCGAGCCCGAGGCCGAGCCCGGGATCGGCTCCGGGGTGGCTCCGGGACCTCCGCGTTCGCTCCGGGCAGTTTTGGCCGCGGCCCCGGACGGGCCTGGGCGGGACCGGGAGGGACCAGGGAGGGCTCAGGAGGGGTTTGGGCATTTGGGGCTTTTTTGGGCTTTGGGGAATTGTGTTGGGAGTTTATGGGGAATTGTTGGGGTTTTTGGGGAGAATTATTGGGTTTGGAGGCAGTTGGGGGATTTTGGGGAGTTTGGTTTTGAGGGGTTTTATTGGTGCTTTGAGGGGGAAGTTGTTTTCCTGGGGGTATTTGGGGGTTAATTGAAATTTTTTGTGTTTTCTTTAGAATTTTGGAAGGTTTTACTGGGATTTTGTGGGGATTTTGTGGGATCCTCTGGAATTATTTCTGGGTTTTATTGGGATTTTTAGGGGATTTGGAGGCAATTTATTGGAATTGTGGGGGCATTTAGTGGGATTCTTTGGGGATTTGGGTTTGTTAGGAATTTTAGTGGGGATTAGGGGGGGTTTTGTAGGTTTTTTCTAGGTTGTTGTCAAGATTTCTTTGGACTCGTGAGTATTTTGTGGGGCTTGTTGTGGTTTTGGAGACATTTTTGGGAGGATTTGTGGGGTTTAATTGGGATTTTGTGGGCTTTTATTGGGATTCGAGGGTGTTCTAATGGGAATTTGTGAAATTTAATTGCGATTTCATGGGGTTTATTGGGACTTTCAGGGGTTTAAAGGAGACTTTGGTGCCTCTCAGCCCTTCCCCACACCCTGGGACAACTCCAAAGCCCCCCAAAATTCCACTGAAACCCCCCAAAATCCCCCAAAAATCCCAATTAAAAACTCCTAAACACCAAAGAATCCCACAAAATCCCAATGGAACCCAACAAAATTAAAAAAAAAAAAAAAAAAAAAAAAACACACAAAAAAAAAAAACGCCCAAAAATTTCAATAAACCCCCCAAAAAATAACCACCCCAAAACCCTAAAAAATCCCTAAAATCCAAAATCCTCAAAACCCACAAAACCCCCATAACCCCACAAACCCAGTAATTCTCTCCAAAATCCAATAATTCCCCCTAATCTCCCAACAAAATCCCCCAAAGCGCATACATGCCGCCAAAATCTCTCCAAAATCCGCCCAGAGCGCCCCAGACTCACCGGGGGCAGTCCTGGATCAGGGGGCACCGGCCGGTGGAACAGGAGCCACCTCAGGGGGCCCGCGGTGCTTTTTGGGGAGGGGGCACCATGGGAAACCCCCCAAAAATGGGGGGGGGGGAACCCCTGTGGCACCCCCTCCCCAGAAAGCCCTCTCCCCCGGTTCAGGAATAGCCAAATTCAAGAAAATGTAAACCAGGCTTGACTTTCCAGAAATTATTTTTGGCCGGGTTTAGCTGCACCCTCCAGGCTCAGGATCACCGGTGTATTTGCAGGTTTTGCTCTGCATCATCAGCCTGCCCAGACTCTGCTCGGTGTTTCACAAATGGAGAAGAGAATGGATATTGTGCCAAGCTTCCTTGCAAACAGCAACACCTGCATCAGCATGACAGAAAAGAAGGGAAAAAAAAAAAAAAAAGAAAATAATCAGCGGTTAGAACAGAGCCAGTGTCCTACCATCTTCCCCTCCACTGTTATTATAGAGGCAAACCTGGGCCTAAAGCTTCCACCTCTCAGTTCCTGATGCTGTTTGACTTCAGCCTTGACTCCCCCTGATCTACCTGACTGCCGTCCAAGTGGGGCTGGGGATGCTCAGCCTGAAAAGAGGAGACACTGGGGAGGCCTCCCTGCAGCTCTGCAGGACTGGAAGGGTCCCACAGGAAAGACGGGGACAGTGTTCAGCCGGGCCCGTGGCAACAGGACAAGGGGGGATGGCTTTCAACTGCAGGAGGCTGATTGAAGTTGGATCTGAGGGAGCTGCTCTTTTACACGGAGGCTGCTGAGGCACTGGCCCAGGCTGTGGATGCCCCATCCTTGGCAACAGGGCTGTGAGCAGCATGGGCTGGGGAAGATTGCTCAGCTCGGAACAAGATGCTCTTTAGATCCACTGTGATGTCACAGATGTGATGTTCCAGCAGGAACTTCCAGCGTCCAGCAAAGAGCACAACACAACCACTGGCCCTTGTGTCAGCCCACCCTGTGCCAGCCCTCGTGCCAGCTCACCCTTCACCATGTTCCCTGTCACTCTTCTCGTCACCTGCGCCCTGATACTCCCATCAGTCCTGAAAGCTCTCTGTTGCCTGGATTTTGTCATCCGTCCCTGCAGGATGCTCACATTTGTCCTGAGGAAGGTACAGTGCCATTCCATGGAGGTGGACACCCCCCAGCTGCCCGGCTGGGCTGGAGTTCTGTGGGGATGGGGTGGGACAGGGACCCCACTCTGAGGTGTTGCTACCTCTGCAGGCTGTCACCGAGAGAGAGGACGAGATGGAGGTGGACATGCAGGCTGATAGAGAGGAGGACATGGAAGTGGATGGAGAAGAGAGTGGAGACAATGCGATGGAGGTGGACATGGAGATGGATACAGAGGAGGAGATGGAAGTGGATGGAGAAGAGAGTGGAGAGGAAGAGATGGAGGTGGACATGCAGATGGATACAGAGGAGGAGATGGAAGTGGATGGAGAAGAGACTGGAGAGGAAGAGATGGAGGTGGACATGGAGATTGATACAGAGGAGGAGATGGAAGTGGATGGAGAAGAGACTGGAGAGGAAGAGATGGAGGTGGACATGCAGATGGATCCAGAGGAGGAGATGGAAGTGGATGGAGAAGAGACTGGTGAAGAAGAGATGGAGGTAGATGTGGAAGAGGAGATGGACGTGGAAATGGAAGAGTACCTTGAGGACATGGACATTGATGAGAAAGATGAGAAAGAGGCCATGATCTTGGGATGAAGAGCAATACCAGCAGCAGGACAGGCATGTGGTCCCCACAGGCAGAGCGGGTCCCCTGCTGCCAGGCTGGGACTGGGCTGGGTGGTCCCTGCTCAGGGATGTGGGACCCGGTGCATTGGGTTCTGGTGGCCATCCCCAGCCTGTGCTGCGCTTGCTGGGCCAGCCTGGGGGCACATGGAAGAGCCCTCTCTGCCTGATTGGAGTGACCGTGCCTCTTGCTTTTCCTCAAGGACCGATGGAGATCCCGGACAGAGATGCCACCCTTTTGTACATACCTTGTAGAGTTTGTTGTTGTCTTTAGGCTATAGGTTTTAGGGCTTCTTTTTGTCTTCTGTAAATACGTTTCATAGACTTTTGTTAGATATGTTCTTAGGTATATAAGTTCCATAGATAGTTGTTGTTACAAATATTCTTACAATGTAAATGTGTTCTGTGTTTTCTTTGCTGTTTTTCTGAAAATAAACAAGCTTTATTTTTCACACCCCAGTTCTCTTTCCATTTGCTTCAGGCACAGGTAGCATTTGCAAAGTTGTGGTTTCCGCTTGCTCCAGGTTCCCAGGGCTGGAGGTCGGTGGGGGCACAGCCACAAGCTTTTGTTTGGGGGCAATATTGGGAAGGGGGTGGGAGAGGGGGCACAGGGGGAGGTGGGACCCACTGAGGCTCCCCCAGGTCACCCCAGGACCCCCAGGCCCCGTCCCAGCCCCCCCAGTTCCCTCCACAGCCCCGGCTGAGGGGGGCTCAGCCCAGGAGCCGCCGTCGTTCGGGGCTCCCCCGAGGGCAGCCGCCAACGGGAGAGCTCCCGGCTCGGAGAGGCCCCAGCAGAGGAGGGGATCTTGTCCCTCCTCGAGTGCCCTGAAGGGTCTTCAGGCCCCTCTGAAGAGGAGTTTTTCTCTTTTTAGGGATGTTTGGGGGGACCTCACCCCTCCAAGGGTGTTTTTTCCTCCCCATTTTCAGGTGTTTGTGGGGCCACAGCCCCACAAGCCCCTTTTCAGGGGTGATCATGACAGCTTTAAGTGACATTTTTCTGGGGGACTCACTCCAAGCCGCTGTAGGGGATGTTTTGCCCTCCAGGGTGGATTTTTGGGGTTTAAGGGCCCCCGCTCTGGTCGGGTCCCACTCTAACTCCCCTGAAGAGGCCAACACCACTCCTGCTGATTCCGGCAGCGGAGCCCTAGGAGGGTTGTAAGAGTTGAAATTTTTAAATTTCATTTTTATTCTATTTTATTTAAATTCAAATTTATTGATTTTTAGTTTTATTATAACTCGTTGAGAGGACAGCAAGGACATTCAAGGGCAGGAACATTTTTTCCTGGCTGGTGACTGGAATTTCAGACCCTGGCAGTGTGTGCAGAACCACACAGACTGGGATCAAACATGGGCTGGGATCACCTGGACTGAGATCCTATGGACTGGGACCATATGGAATGGGACCATAGGGATCAGGACGGTACACACTGGGATAAACTGGGTTGAGATTATATGGACTGGGACCACATCGACTGGGATTGCACAGACTGGGATCCCATGGACTGGGAAAAAGCATTGGCTACCATTGGCTACCATCCACATAGAAAGGTGGCCACCTCAAGTTGTCTTGATCCTTTTTGGGTGTCCTATCCCCCTCTTTCCCCCGCCTTCCCCATCGTTCCCCCAGTCCCCGCTCCCCTCCCCCGTGTTTGGTTTTGGGGGTTCCAGGCCCCTCCTGCTCCGTGGGGGGGTCCCGATCCCTCTTTGGTTTAATTTGGGGCCTCCAACCCCTTCTCACCGCGACCCCCGCGGCCGGGGGGGCTCTCAGCACCACCAGTGCCACCAGTCCGGCCCCAGCTGCCCCCGCACGCCCCATCCCCATCCCCAGGGTCACCTCCCCCCTCCCCAAATTCCGCTCCCGGGGAGCGCTGGGCGCTGCGGGTCCGCCTGGCGACTGAGGAGTCATCGAGAACAAGCGCTCTGATTGGCTAGAAATGGCCCCGCGCAGTCTCTGATTGGCTAGCGCATTGAGAAGCGCTGTGATCTGCCTGGCAACCGATGAGCAGCGCTATCGCAGGCGCTGATTGCCTGAAAATCGCCGGCCCGGCAACTGAGTTGTCAGCAGCGCCGCGCGCTCTGATTGGCCAGGAGCTGTTTTGGGGTGGGGACGGGGGGAACTGGGGACCCCCAGGAGCCCCCCGGCTTTGGGGGTTTCCATCCCCCCTCGGCCCTCGGGGCGGCCCTGGGGCCACCCCAACACCCCCAAAGTGGGGAGGGTCCCCGGAGCCCTTTGGATCCCCCAAAAATGGGCTGGAAGCGGCAGGAGCCGCCCCAAAAAGGGATTGAAGGGTCCGGTCCGGGAATGGGGGAGGCTCCGGGGATTGCTCCCATCCGGATCAGGGCGGGCTGGGATTGAGGGAGGGTCCGTTCAGCGACTGGGGAGGGGTCTGGGACTGGGTCAGGGGCTGGCATTGGGGAGGGTTTGGGAATTGGGGAGGGGTCTGGGATTGAGGGGATTGGTCCATCTCGGGATTGGGGCAGGGTCGCTCCCTGGGGGAGGGGTCCATTATTGGGCCAGGGCCTCTCCCCTTCCCGAGCCCAATCCCGTTCCTGATCCTGTTCCCGATCCCAATCCCATTCCCATTTCTGTTCCCGTTCCCGATCTCATTCCCGACCCCGATCCCACTCCCATTCCCGATCCCGATCCTGTTCCCAGTCCCGGTCCCGCCGCTGTTTCCAGGAAATGGCTCTGCTCTCAACCCCGACCCCAAACCCAGCGGGTCAAACAGCCCAGATCCTGGGGTCAACTCCCCCCGACCCCAAATCCTGGGGGTTCAAACACTGGGGGGGTCAAACACCCTCAAACCCAAACTCTGGGATGTCAAGCCCTACCCCCCCCCCCCAGCCCCGAACCCCGAATTTTAGGATCAAACCCTCCAAATCCCAGATCCTGGGGTGTCAAACACTCCCCAGTTCCCAAACGATGGGGTTAAATACCCCTGATTTTGCTGATGCAAAAAAAACTTCTTTTCAGGGTTGGACGACCTGGTTGCGACAGCGGAACCCTTCTAAAAGACGGATGCTAAGAGACATAACCGGTGCTGTGGGAACAGGATTGGGAATTCTAAATAGCATTGATTCAGAAGTATTAATGAACACATTGGCTGCCACCACTAGATTTGACCAAATTCCAACAACCACTGCAGTCGTCCTTCTTGGCCTTGGGAAGACATCAGCGCTTGCTATCAAACATATTACCAAGTTGGGAGGAAGCAAGCGTAAATGATCACAAATTGGTAATTGATGCACTCGGTGCCACACAAAAGAACGTTTCTTTAGCTCTCAGCTGTGTCCAGGCTCAATTAGGGATGCAGTCGGTTGCTGCCTCGATTATAAGAGAAGGTGAAGAAGGCACTTTTCCTACTGAGATTCGGAAAATAGTTTGGGACAGTGCCGCTGATTTTGAAAAGGAATTCCAATCCCGGTGGAACCTAGTGAACTTTACCTATGACCCCATCACAAACATAGCCACAGCTTTGGTGTTAACCGTACGTGATGCCTCAAGTGCATTTGGTATTCCCCATCATTGCACTAGGACTGGGACACATATGGAGCCACTGGGAATGTGCTGGGGGCAACTGGGACCACGCTGGGGGCAACTGGGGACAAGGGTGAGTGACTGGGGCCCTGCTGGCAGAGACTGGGATCATACTGGACTCATACTGGGATCTTACTGGGAGTGACTGGGACTATTCTGGGGGCAAGTGGGAGAACTGGGAACACACGGGATGGCACTGGGAACAACGGGAACAGTGCTGGGGGCAAATTGTATCATAACGGGGACTGACTGGCAGCAACTGGGCTCCTGCTGGGAGCAGCCCCTGGCGGCCCCGGGAGCCCCGCACCCCTTTCCCGGCCATGCCGCCCCTCCAGCCCCAGCACCCCCCATTGCCGGGGTGCCGGCACTGCCAGGGGTCCCCCCCTCTCGGGTTCCCCGCTGGGGCTTCTGGGGCTCTCCTCTCTCGGGGCTCCCGCTCAGGGCAGCCGCGGCTCTCCCGGGGCTCCCCAAAACCGGTGTCCCCCCGACGGGGCTCTGCCGCCACCCACACTGGGATCCCCCGAAAACACCTCTCGGGGACCCCCCGATGTCCCCCCGAGGGCCAGCTGCGGCTCGGCTTTGGAGCCCTGCCAGCTCCAAACATCCCTCCCAAAGAACCCGAACCCAGGCACCCCCCAGGATATTTGGGCCGAGCTCCCCCTCCCTGGGCACCTGCGGGATGGGGGCGATGCTCCCGGGGTGCTGCGAGCTCAGGCAGCGCCAGGGCCACGCGATTCCTTCTCTCCTCTCCTCCGGCTGCTCCCTGCTGCCGCTGCGCCTCTTCCTCCCTCCCTCCTCCTCCTGCCCCGCTCCGGGATCCTGAACCATGAGGGGAAAGGAGCGAGGAAAGGGCAGAACCGTGAGGGGAAAGGAGCGGGGCCAGGGGGACGCGTTGTCCTAAAAAAGCCTGGTTTGACCCAAAATCACCCAAAAGGGCATCAAATGCAGCCTACATCCACATGGTTCGGCCTGACACCAACCAAATGGGATTAAAAGTATCCAGAGGGCTCTAAAATCCAACCCAAGGGGCTTAAAACTGCCCCAAGTGTTTTATAGCCCTCAAGAAATGGCTTAAGATCACCCGTAAATCTTTCAAATGTGACTAAAATCCACCCTGAAAGTATCTGGTCCAGCCTAAAATCATCCAAAGGTATCTAAAATCACCAAAATGTCCCTGACACCAACACAAGAAGACCTAAAATCACCCTAAAAAGGCTTGGTTCAACCTAAAATTGCCCAAAGCAGCAAAAAACCCTACTTAAATGCACCCAAAATACACAAAAAAGGGACCTAAAATCACCCACACTAGATTAGGATTCACCCATATGGGCCCAGTTTTTCCTAAACTCACCCAAATGGGCCCCAGCCCCACCCACATGGGCCTAAAATCACCCAAAGGGGTCTGAAATCCCCCCTAAACCCCACCAGATTCGGCCTCAAATCAGCCACAGGGGCTGAAAATCCACCCAAAAAGGCTCGGGATCCCCGCAAGGGATCTGAAGCCCACCCTAAACCTGCCCGCTTCGGCCCAAAATCCCCCAAAGGGGCCGAGCCCGAGGCCGAGCCCGGGATCGGCTCCGGGGTGGCTCCGGGACCTCCGCGTTCGCTCCGGGCAGTTTTGGCCGCGGCCCCGGACGGGCCTGGGCGGGACCGGGAGGGACCAGGGAGGGCTCAGGAGGGGTTTGGGCATTTGGGGCTTTTTTGGGCTTTGGGGAATTGTGTTGGGAGTTTATGGGGAATTGTTGGGGTTTTTGGGGAGAATTATTGGGTTTGGAGGCAGTTGGGGGATTTTGGGGAGTTTGGTTTTGAGGGGTTTTATTGGTGCTTTGAGGGGGAAGTTGTTTTCCTGGGGGTATCTGGGGGTTAATTGAAATTTTTTGTGTTTTCTTTAGAATTTTGGAAGGTTTTACTGGGATTTTGTGGGGATTTTGTGGGATCCTCTGGAATTATTTCTGGGTTTTATTGGGATTTTTAGGGGATTAGGAGGCAATTTATTGGAATTGTGGGGGCATTTAGTGGGATTCTTTGGGGATTTGGGTTTGTTAGGAATTTTAGTGGGGATTAGGGGGGGTTTTGTAGGTTTTTTCTAGGTTGTTGTCAAGATTTCTTTGGACTCGTGAGTATTTTGTGGGGCTTGTTGTGGTTTTGGAGACATTTTTGGGAGGATTTGTGGGGTTTAATTGGGATTTTGTGGGCTTTTATTGGGATTCGAGGGTGTTCTAATGGGAATTTGTGAAATTTAATTGCGATTTCATGGGGTTTATTGGGACTTTCAGGGGTTTAAAGGAGACTTTGGTGCCTCTCAGCCCTTCCCCACACCCTGGGACAACTCCAAAGCCCCCCAAAATTCCACTGAAACCCCCCAAAATCCCCCAAAAATCCCAATTAAAAACTCCTAAACACCAAAGAATCCCACAAAATCCCAATGGAACCCACCAAAATTAAAAAAAAAAAAACAAAAAACAAAAAACAAAAAAAACCACAAAAAAAAAAAACCGCCCAAAAATTTCAATAAACCCCCCAAAAAATAACCACCCCAAAACCCTAAAAAATCCCTAAAATCCAAAATCCTCAAAACCCACAAAACCCCCATAACCCCACAAACCCAGTAATTCTCTCCAAAATCCAATAATTCCCCCTAATCTCCCAACAAAATCCCCCAAAGCCCATACATGCCGCCAAAATCTCCCCAAAATCCCCCCAGAGCACCCCAGACTCACCGGGGGCAGTCCTGGATCAGGGGGCACCGGCCGGTGGAACAGGAGCCACCTCAGGGGGCCCGCGGTGCTTTTTGGGGAGGGGGCACCATGGGAAACCCCCCAAAAATGGGGGGGGGGGAACCCCTGTGGCACCCCCTCCCCAGAAAGCCCTCTCCCCCGGTTCAGGAATAGCCAAATTCAAGAAAATGTAAACCAGGCTTGACTTTCCAGAGATTATTTTTGGCCGGGTTTAGCTGCACCCTCCAGGCTCAGGATCACCGGTGTATTTGCAGGTTTTGCTCTGCATCATCAGCCTGCCCAGACTCTGCTCGGTGTTTCACAAATGGAGAAGACAATGGATATTGTGCCAAGCTTCCTTGCAAACAGCAACACCTGCATCAGCATGACAGAAAAGAAGGGAAAAAAAAAAAAAAAGAAAATAATCAGCGGTTAGAACAGAGCCAGTGTCCCACCATCTTCCCCTCCACTGTTATTATAGAGGCAAACCTGGGCCTAAAGCTTCCACCTCTCAGTTCCTGATGCTGTTTGACTTCAGCCTTGACTCCCCCTGATCTACCTGACTGCCGTCCAAGTGGGGCTGGGGATGCTCAGCCTGGAAAGAGGAGACACTGGGGAGGCCTCCCTGCAGCTCTGCAGGACTGGAAGGGTCCCACAGGAAAGACGGGGACAGTGTTCAGCCGGGCCCGTGGCAACAGGACAAGGGGGGATGGCTTTCAACTGCAGGAGGCTGATTGAAGTTGGATCTGAGGGAGCTGCTCTTTTACACGGAGGCTGCTGAGGCACTGGCCCAGGCTGTGGATGCCCCATCCTTGGCAACAGGGCTGTGAGCAGCATGGGCTGGGGAAGATTGCTCAGCTCGGAACAAGATGCTCTTTAGATCCACTGTGATGTCACAGATGTGATGTTCCAGCAGGAACTTCCAGCGTCCAGCAAAGAGCACAACACAACCACTGGCCCTTGTGTCAGCCCACCCTGTGCCAGCCCTCGTGCCAGCTCACCCTTCACCATGTTCCCTGTCACTCTTCTCGTCACCTGCGCCCTGATACTCCCATCAGTCCTGAAAGCTCTCTGTTGCCTGGATTTTGTCATCCGTCCCTGCAGGATGCTCACATTTGTCCTGAGGAAGGTACAGTGCCATTCCATGGAGGTGGACACCCCCCAGCTGCCCGGCTGGGCTGGAGTTCTGTGGGGATGGGGTGGGACAGGGACCCCACTCTGAGGTGTTGCTACCTCTGCAGGCTGTCACCGAGAGAGAGGACGAGATGGAGGTGGACATGCAGGCTGATAGAGAGGAGGACATGGAAGTGGATGGAGAAGAGAGTGGAGACAATGCGATGGAGGTGGACATGGAGATGGATACAGAGGAGGAGATGGAAGTGGATGGAGAAGAGAGTGGAGAGGAAGAGATGGAGGTGGACATGCAGATGGATCCAGAGGAGGAGATGGAAGTGGATGGAGAAGAGACTGGAGAGGAAGAGATGGAGGTGGACATGGAGATTGATACAGAGGAGGAGATGGAAGTGGATGGAGAAGAGACTGGAGAGGAAGAGATGGAGGTGGACATGCAGATGGATCCAGAGGAGGAGATGGAAGTGGATGGAGAAGAGACTGGTGAAGAAGAGATGGAGGTAGATGTGGAAGAGGAGATGGACGTGGAAATGGAAGAGTACCTTGAGGACATGGACATTGATGAGAAAGATGAGGAAGAGGCCATGATCTTGGGATGAAGAGCAATGCCAGCAGCAGGACAGGCATGTGGTCCCCACAGGCAGAGCGGGTCCCCTGCTGCCAGGCTGGGACTGGGCTGGGTGGTCCCTGCTCAGGGATGTGGGACCCGGTGCATTGGGTTCTGGTGGCCATCCCCAGCCTGTGCTGCGCTTGCTGGGCCAGCCTGGGGGCACATGGAAGAGCCCTCTCTGCCTGATTGGAGTGACCGTGCCTCTTGCTTTTCCTCAAGGACCGATGGAGATCCCGGACAGAGATGCCACCCTTTTGTACATACCTTGTAGAGTTTGTTGTTGTCTTTAGGCTATAGGTTTTAGGGCTTCTTTTTGTCTTCTGTAAATACGTTTCATAGACTTTTGTTAGATATGTTCTTAGGTATATACGTTCCATAGATAGTTGTTGTTACAAATATTCTTACAATGTAAATGTGTTCTGTGTTTTCTTTGCTGTTTTTCTGAAAATAAACAAGCTTTATTTTTCACACCCCAGTTCTCTTTCCATTTGCTTCAGGCACAGGTAGCATTTGCAAAGTTGTGGTTTCCGCTTGCTCCAGGTTCCCAGGGCTGGAGGTCGGTGGGGGCACAGCCACAACCTTTTGTTTGGGGGCAATATTGGGAAGGGGGTGGGAGAGGGGGCACAGGGGGAGGTGGGACCCACTGAGGCTCCCCCAGGTCACCCCAGGACCCCCAGGCCCCGTCCCAGCCCCCCCAGTTCCCTCCACAGCCCCGGCTGAGGGGGGCTCAGCCCAGGAGCCGCCGTCGTTCGGGGCTCCCCCGAGGGCAGCCGCCAACGGGACAGCTCCCGGCTCGGAGAGGCCCCAGCAGAGGAGGGGATCTTGTCCCTCCTCGAGTGCCCTGAAGGGTCTTCAGGCCCCTCTGAAGAGGAGTTTTTCTCTTTTTAGGGATGTTTGGGGGGACCTCACCCCTCCAAGGGTGTTTTTTCCTCCCCATTTTCAGGTGTTTGTGGGGCCACAGCCCCACAAGCCCCTTTTCAGGGGTGATCATGACAGCTTTAAGTGACATTTTTCTGGGGGACTCACTCCAAGCCGCTGTAGGGGATGTTTTGCCCCCCAGGGTGGATTTTTGGGGTTTAAGGGCCCCCGCTCTGGTCGGGTCCCACTCTAACTCCCCTGAAGAGGCCAACACCACTCCTGCTGATTCCGGCAGCGGAGCCCTAGGAGGGTTGTAAGAGTTGAAATTTTTAAATTTCATTTTTATTCTATTTTATTTAAATTCAAATTTATTGATTTTTAGTTTTATTATAACTCGTTGAGAGGACAGCAAGGACATTCAAGGGCAGGAACATTTTTTCCTGGCTGGTGACTGGAATTTCAGACCCTGGCAGTGTGTGCAGAACCACACAGACTGGGATCAAACATGGGCTGGGATCACCTGGACTGAGATCCTATGGACTGGGACCATATGGAATGGGACCATAGGGATCAGGACGGTACACACTGGGATAAACTGGGTTGAGATTATATGGACTGGGACCACATCGACTGGGATTGCACAGACTGGGATCCCATGGACTGGGAAAAAGCATTGGCTACCATTGGCTACCATCCACATAGAAAGGTGGCCACCTCAAGTTGTCTTGATCCTTTTTGGGTGTCCCATCCCCCTCTTTCCCCCGCCTTCCCCATCGTTCCCGCAGTCCCCGCTCCCCTCCCCCGTGTTTGGTTTTGGGGGTTCCAGGCCCCTCCTGCTCCGTGGGGGGGTCCCGATCCCTCTTTGGTTTAATATGGGGCCCCCAACCCCTTCTCACCGCGACCCCCGCGGCCGGGGGGGCTCTCAGCACCACCAGTGCCACCAGTCCGGCCCCAGCTGCCCCCGCACGCCCCATCCCCATCCCCAGGGTCACCTCCCCCCTCCCCAAATTCCGCTCCCGGGGAGCGCTGGGCACTGCGGGTCCGCCTGGCGACTGAGGAGTCATCGAGAACAAGCGCTCTGATTGGCTAGAAATGGCCCCGCGCAGTCTCTGATTGGCTAGCGCATTGAGAAGCGCTGTGATCTGCCTGGCAACCGATGAGCAGCGCTATCGCAGGCGCTGATTGCCTGAAAATCGCCGGCCCGGCAACTGAGTTGTCAGCAGCGCCGCGCGCTCTGATTGGCCAGGAGCTGTTTTGGGGTGGGGACGGGGGGAACTGGGGACCCCCAGGAGCCCCCCGGCTTTGGGGGTTTCCATCCCCCCTCGGCCCTCGGGGCGGCCCTGGGGCCACCCCAACACCCCCAAAGTGGGGAGGGTCCCCGGAGCCCTTTGGATCCCCCAAAAATGGGCTGGAAGCGGCAGGAGCCGCCCCAAAAAGGGATTGAAGGGTCCGGTCCGGGAATGGGGGAGGCTCCGGGGATGGCTCCGATCCGGATCGGGGCGGGCTGGGATTGAGGGAGGGTCCGTTCAGCGACTGGGGAGGGGTCTGGGACTGGGTCAGGGGCTGGCATTGGGGAGGCTTTGGGAATTGGGGAGGGGTCTGGGATTGAGGGGATTGGTCCATCTCGGGATTGGGGCAGGGTCGCTCCCTGGGGGAGGGGTCCATTATTGGGCCAGGGCCTCTCCCCTTCCTGAGCCCAATCCCGTTCCTGATCCTGTTCCCGATCCCAATCCCATTCCCATTTCTGTTCCCGTTCCCGATCTCATTCCCAACCCCGATCCCACTCCCATTCCCGATCCCGATCCTGTTCCCAGTCCCGGTCCCGCCGCTGTTTCCAGGAAATGGCTCTGCTCTCAACCCCGACCCCAAACCCAGCGGGTCAAACACCCCAGATCCTGGGGTCAACTCCCCCCGACCCCAAATCCTGGGGGTTCAAACACTGGGGGGGTCAAACACCCTCAAACCCAAACTCTGGGATGTCAAGCCCTACCCCCACCCCAGCCCCGAACCCCAAATTTTAGGGTCAAACCCTCCAAATCCCAGATCCTGGGGTGTCAAACACTCCCCAATTCCCAAACGATGGGGTTAAATACCCCTGATTTTGCTGATGCAAAAAAAACTTCTTTTCAGGGTTGGACGACCTGGTTGCGACAGCGGAACCCTTCTAAAAGACGGATGCTAAGAGACATAACCGGTGCTGTGGGAACAGGATTGGGAATTCTAAATAGCATTGATTCAGAAGTATTAATGAACACATTGGCTGCCACCACTAGATTTGACCAAATTCCAACAACCACTGCAGTCGTCCTTCTTGGCCTTGGGAAGACATCAGCGCTTGCTATCAAACATATTACCAAGTTGGGAGGAAGCAAGCGTAAATGATCACAAATTGGTAATTGATGCACTCGGTGCCACACAAAAGAACGTTTCTTTAGCTCTCAGCTGTATCCAGGCTCAATTAGGGATGCAGTCGGTTGCTGCCTCGATTATAAGAGAAGGTGAAGAAGGCACTTTTCCTACTGAGATTCGGAAAATAGTTTGGGACAGTGCCGCTGATTTTGAAAAGGAATTCCAATCCCGGTGGAACCTAGTGAACTTTACCTATGACCCCATCACAAACATAGCCACAGCTTTGGTGTTAACCGTACGTGATGCCTCAAGTGTGTTTGGTATTCCCCATCATTGCACTAGGACTGGGACACATATGGAGCCACTGGGAATGTGCTGGGGGCAACTGGGACCACGCTGGGGGCAACTGGGGACAAGGGTGAGTGACTGGGGCCCTGCTGGCAGAGACTGGGATCATACTGGACTCATACTGGGATCTTACTGGGAGTGACTGGGACTATTCTGGGGGCAAGTGGGAGAACTGGGAAAACACTGGATGGCACTGGGAACAACGGGAAGAGTGCTGGGGGCAAATTGTATCATAACGGGGACTGACTGGCAGCAACTGGGCTCCTGCTGGGAGCAGCCCCTGGCGGCCCCGGGAGCCCCGCACCCCTTTCCTGGCCATGCCGCCCCTCCAGCCCCAGCACCCCCCATTGCCGGGGTGCCGGCACTGCCAGGGGTCCCCCCCTCTCGGGTTCCCCGCTGGGGCTTCTGGGGCTCTCCTCTCTCGGGGCTCCCGCTCAGGGCAGCCGCGGCTCTCCCGGGGCTCCCCAAAACCGGTGTCCCCCCGACGGGGCTCTGCCGCCACCCACACTGGGATGCCCCGAAAACACCTCTCGGGGACCCCCCGATGTCCCCCCGAGGGCCAGCTGCGGCTCGGCTTTGGAGCCCTGCCAGCTCCAAACATCCCTCCCAAAGAACCCGAACCCAGGCACCCCCCAGGATATTTGGGCCGAGCTCCCCCTCCCTGGGCACCTGCGGGATGGGGGCGATGCTCCCGGGGTGCTGCGAGCTCAGGCAGCGCCAGGGCCACGCGATTCCTTCTCTCCTCTCCTCCGGCTGCTCCCTGCTGCCGCTGCGCCTCTTCCTCCCTCCCTCCTCCTCCTCCCCCGCTCCGGGATCCTGAACCATGAGGGGAAAGGAGCAAGGAAAGGGCAGAACCATGAGGGGAAAGGAGCGAGGAAAGGGCAGAACCGTGAGGGGAAAGGAGCGGGGCCAGGGGGACGCGCTGTCCTAAAAAAGCCCGGTTTGACCCAAAATCACCCAAAAGGGCATCAAATGCAGCCTACATCCACATGGTTCGGCCTGACACCAACCAAATGGGATTAAAAGTATCCAGAGGGCTCTAAAATCCAACCAAAAGGGGCTTAAAACTGCCCCAAGTGTTTTATAGCCCTCAAGAAATGGCTTAAGATCACCCGTAAATCTTTCAAATGTGACTAAAATCCACCCTGAAAGTATCTGGTCCAGCCTAAAATCATCCAAAGGTATCTAAAATCACCAAAATGTCCCTGACACCAACACAAGAAGACCT
Organism: Anomalospiza imberbis; assembly: GCF_031753505.1. Lineage (NCBI taxonomy): Eukaryota > Metazoa > Chordata > Aves > Passeriformes > Viduidae > Anomalospiza > Anomalospiza imberbis. The sequence continues at coordinate 17,174 of NW_027100244.1, forward strand.
AAAATCACCCTAAAAAGGCTTGGTTCAACCTAAAATTGCCCAAAGCAGCAAAAAACCCTACTTAAATGCACCCAAAATACACAAAAAAGGGACCTAAAATCACCCACACTAGATTAGGATTCACCCATATGGGCCCAGTTTTTTCTAAACTCACCCAAATGGGCCCCAGCCCCACCCACATGGGCCTAAAATCACCCAAAGGGGTCTGAAATCCCCCCTAAACCCCACCAGATTCGGCCTCAAATCAGCCACAGGGGCTGAAAATCCACCCAAAAAGGCTCGGGATCCCCGCAAGGGATCTGAAGCCCACCCTAAACCTGCCCGCTTCGGCCCAAAATCCCCCAAAGGGGCCGAGCCCGAGGCCGAGCCCGGGATCGGCTCCGGGGTGGCTCCAGGACCTCCGCGTTCGCTCCGGGCAGTTTTGGCCGCGGCCCCGGACGGGCCTGGGCGGGACCGGGAGGGACCAGGGAGGGCTCGGGAGGGGTTTGGGCATTTGGGGCTTTTTTGGGCTTTGGGGAATTGTGTTGGGAGTTTATGGGGAATTGTTGGGGTTTTTGGGGAGAATTATTGGGTTTGGAGGCAGTTGGGGGATTTTGGGGAGTTTGGTTTTGAGGGGTTTTATTGGTGCTTTGAGGGGGAAGTTGTTTTCCTGGGGGTATTTGGGGGTTAATTGAAATTTTTTGTGTTTTCTTTAGAATTTTGGAAGGTTTTACTGGGATTTTGTGGGGATTTTGTGGGATCCTCTGGAATTATTTCTGGGTTTTATTGGGATTTTTAGGGGATTTGGAGGCAATTTATTGGAATTGTTGGGGCATTTAGTGGGATTCTTTGGGGATTTGGGTTTGTTAGGAATTTTAGTGGGGATTAGGGGGGGTTTTGTAGGTTTTTTCTAGGTTGTTGTCAAGATTTCTTTGGACTCGTGAGTATTTTGTGGGGCTTGTTGTGGTTTTGGAGACATTTTTGGGAGGATTTGTGGGGTTTAATTGGGATTTTGTGGGCTTTTATTGGGATTCGAGGGTGTTCTAATGGGAATTTGTGAAATTTAATTGCGATTTCATGGGGTTTATTGGGACTTTCAGGGGTTTAAAGGAGACTTTGGTGCCTCTCAGCCCTTCCCCACACCCTGGGACAACTCCAAAGCCCCCCAAAATTCCACTGAAACCCCCCAAAATCCCCCAAAAATCCCAATTAAAAACTCCTAAACACCAAAGAATCCCACAAAATCCCAATGGAACCCACCAAAATTAAAAAAAAAAAAAAAAAACCAAAAAAAAAAACCACAAAAAAAAAAAACGCCCAAAAATTTCAATAAACCCCCCAAAAAATAACCACCCCAAAACCCTAAAAAATCCCTAAAATCCAAAATCCTCAAAACCCACAAAACCCCCATAACCCCACAAACCCAGTAATTCTCTCCAAAATCCAATAATTCCCCCTAATCTCCCAACAAAATCCCCCAAAGCCCATACATGCCGCCAAAATCTCCCCAAAATCCCCCCAGAGCGCCCCAGACTCACCGGGGGCAGTCCTGGATCAGGGGGCACCGGCCGGTGGAACAGGAGCCACCTCAGGGGCCCGCGGTGCTTTTTGGGGAGGGGGCACCATGGGAAACCCCCCAAAAATGGGGGGGGGGAACCCCTGTGGCACCCCCTCCCGAGAAAGCCCTCTCCCCCGGTTCAGGAATAGCCAAATTCAAGAAAATGTAAACCAGGCTTGACTTTCCAGAAATTATTTTTGGCCGGGTTTAGCTGCACCCTCCAGGCTCAGGATCACCGGTGTATTTGCAGGTTTTGCCCTGCATCATCAGCCTGCCCAGACTCTGCTCGGTGTTTCACAAATGGAGAAGACAATGGATATTGTGCCAAGCTTCCTTGCAAACAGCAACACCTGCATCAGCATGACAGAAAAGAAGGGAAAAAAAAAAAAAAAGAAAATAATCAGCGGTTAGAACAGAGCCAGTGTCCCACCATCTTCCCCTCCACTGTTATTATAGAGGCAAACCTGGGCCTAAAGCTTCCACCTCTCAGTTCCTGATGCTGTTTGACTTCAGCCTTGACTCCCCCTGATCTACCTGACTGCCGTCCAAGTGGGGCTGGGGATGCTCAGCCTGGAAAGAGGAGACACTGGGGAGGCCTCCCTGCAGCTCTGCAGGACTGGAAGGGTCCCACAGGGAAGACGGGGACAGTGTTCAGCCGGGCCCGTGGCAACAGGACAAGGGGGGATGGCTTTCAACTGCAGGAGGCTGATGGAAGTTGGATCTGAGGGAGCTGCTCTTTTACACGGAGGCTGCTGAGGCACTGGCCCAGGCTGTGGATGCCCCATCCTTGGCAACAGGGCTGTGAGCAGCATGGGCTGGGGAAGATTGCTCAGCTCGGAACAAGATGCTCTTTAGATCCACTGTGATGTCACAGATGTGATGTTCCAGCAGGAACTTCCAGCGTCCAGCAAAGAGCACAACACAACCACTGGCCCTTGTGTCAGCCCACCCTGTGCCAGCCCTCGTGCCAGCTCACCCTTCACCATGTTCCCTGTCACTCTTCTCGTCACCTGCGCCCTGATACTCCCATCAGTCCTGAAAGCTCTCTGTTGCCTGGATTTTGTCATCCGTCCCTGCAGGATGCTCACATTTGTCCTGAGGAAGGTACAGTGCCATTCCATGGAGGTGGACACCCCCCAGCTGCCCGGCTGGGCTGGAGTTCTGTGGGGATGGGGTGGGACAGGGACCCCACTCTGAGGTGTTGCTACCTCTGCAGGCTGTCACCGAGAGAGAGGACGAGATGGAGGTGGACATGCAGGCTGATAGAGAGGAGGACATGGAAGTGGATGGAGAAGAGAGTGGAGACAATGCGATGGAGGTGGACATGGAGATTGATACAGAGGAGGAGATGGAAGTGGATGGAGAAGAGAGTGGAGAGGAAGAGATGGAGGTGGACATGCAGATGGATACAGAGGAGGAGATGGAAGTGGATGGAGAAGAGACTGGAGAGGAAGAGATGGAGGTGGACATGGAGATTGATACAGAGGAGGAGATGGAAGTGGATGGAGAAGAGACTGGAGAGGAAGAGATGGAGGTGGACATGCAGATGGATACAGAGGAGGAGATGGAAGTGGATGGAGAAGAGACTGGAGAGGAAGAGATGGAGGTGGACATGCAGATGGATCCAGAGGAGGAGATGGAAGTGGATGGAGAAGAGACTGGTGAAGAAGAGATGGAGGTAGATGTGGAAGAGGAGATGGACGTGGAAATGGAAGAGTACCTTGAGGACATGGACATTGATGAGAAAGATGAGGAAGAGGCCATGATCTTGGGATGAAGAGCAATGCCAGCAGCAGGACAGGCATGTGGTCCCCACAGGCAGAGCGGGTCCCCTGCTGCCAGGCTGGGACTGGGCTGGGTGGTCCCTGCTCAGGGATGTGGGACCCGGTGCATTGGGTTCTGGTGGCCATCCCCAGCCTGTGCTGCGCTTGCTGGGCCAGCCTGGGGGCACATGGAAGAGCCCTCTCTGCCTGATTGGAGTGACCGTGCCTCTTGCTTTTCCTCAAGGACCGATGGAGATCCCGGACAGAGATGCCACCCTTTTGTACATACCTTGTAGAGTTTGTTGTTGTCTTTAGGCTATAGGTTTTAGGGCTTCTTTTTGTCTTCTGTAAATACGTTTCATAGACTTTTGTTAGATATGTTCTTAGGTATATACGTTCCATAGATAGTTGTTGTTACAAATATTCTTACAATGTAAATGTGTTCTGTGTTTTCTTTGCTGTTTTTCTGAAAATAAACAAGCTTTATTTTTCACACCCCAGTTCTCTTTCCATTTGCTTCAGGCACAGGTAGCATTTGCAAAGTTGTGGTTTCCGCTTGCTCCAGGTTCCCAGGGCTGGAGGTCGGTGGGGGCACAGCCACAACCTTTTGTTTGGGGGCAATATTGGGAAGGGGGTGGGAGAGGGGGCACAGGGGGAGGTGGGACCCACTGAGGCTCCCCCAGGTCACCCCAGGACCCCCAGGCCCCGTCCCAGCCCCCCCAGTTCCCTCCACAGCCCCGGCTGAGGGGGGCTCAGCCCAGGAGCCGCCGTCGTTCGGGGCTCCCCCGAGGGCAGCCGCCAACGGGACAGCTCCCGGCTCGGAGAGGCCCCAGCAGAGGAGGGGATCTTGTCCCTCCTCGAGTGCCCTGAAGGGTCTTCAGGCCCCTCTGAAGAGGAGTTTTTCTCTTTTTAGGGATGTTTGGGGGGACCTCACCCCTCCAAGGGTGTTTTTTCCTCCCCATTTTCAGGTGTTTGTGGGGCCACAGCCTCACAAGCCCCTTTTCAGGGGTGATCATGACAGCTTTAAGTGACATTTTTCTGGGGGACTCACTCCAAGCCGCTGTAGGGGATGTTTTGCCCCCCAGGGTGGATTTTTGGGGTTTAAGGGCCCCCGCTCTGGTCGGGTCCCACTCTAACTCCCCTGAAGAGGCCAACACCACTCCTGCTGATTCCGGCAGCGGAGCCCTAGGAGGGTTGTAAGAGTTGAAATTTTTAAATTTCATTTTTATTCTATTTTATTTAAATTCAAATTTATTGATTTTTAGTTTTATTATAACTCGTTGAGAGGACAGCAAGGACATTCAAGGGCAGGAACATTTTTTCCTGGCTGGTGACTGGAATTTCAGACCCTGGCAGTGTGTGCAGCACCACACAGACTGGGATCAAACATGGGCTGGGATCACCTGGACTGAGATCCTATGGACTGGGACCATATGGAATGGGACCATAGGGATCAGGACGGTACACACTGGGATAAACTGGGTTGAGATTCTATGGACTGGGACCACATCGACTGGGATTGCACAGACTGGGATCCCATGGACTGGGAAAAAGCATTGGCTACCATTGGCTACCATCCACATAGAAAGGTGGCCACCTCAAGTTGTCTTGATCCTTTTTGGGTGTCCCATCCCCCTCTTTCCCCCGCCTTCCCCATCGTTCCCCCAATCCCCGCTCCCCTCCCCCGTGTTTGGTTTTGGGGGTTCCAGGCCCCTCCTGCTCCGTGGGGGGGTCCCGATCCCTCTTTGGTTTAATTTGGGGCCCCCAACCCCTTCTCACCGCGACCCCCGCGGCCGGGGGGGCTCTCAGCACCACCAGTGCCACCAGTCCGGCCCCAGCTGCCCCCGCACGCCCCATCCCCATCCCCAGGGTCACCTCCCCCCTCCCCAAATTCCGCTCCCGGGGAGCGCTGGGCGCTGCGGGTCCGCCTGGCGACTGAGGAGTCATCGAGAACAAGCGCTCTGATTGGCTAGAAATGGCCCCGCGCAGTCTCTGATTGGCTAGCGCATTGAGAAGCGCTGTGATCTGCCTGGCAACCGAGGAGCAGCGCTATCGCAGGCGCTGATTGCCTGAAAATCGCCGGCCCGGCAACTGAGTTGTCAGCAGCGCCGCGCGCTCTGATTGGCCAGGAGCTGTTTTGGGGTGGGGACGGGGGGAACTGGGGACCCCCAGGAGCCCCCCGGCTTTGGGGGTTTCCATCCCCCCTCGGCCCTCGGGGCGGCCCTGGGGCCACCCCAACACCCCCAAAGTGGGGAGGGTCCCCGGAGCCCTTTGGATCCCCCAAAAATGGGCTGGAAGCGGCAGGAGCCGCCCCAAAAAGGGATTGAAGGGTCCGGTCCGGGAATGGGGGAGGCTCCGGGGATGGCTCCCATCCGGATCAGGGCGGGCTGGGATTGAGGGAGGGTCCGTTCAGCGACTGGGGAGGGGTCTGGGACTGGGTCAGGGGCTGGCATTGGGGAGGGTTTGGGAATTGGGGAGGGGTCTGGGATTGAGGGGATTGGTCCATCTCGGGATTGGGGCAGGGTCGCTCCCTGGGGGAGGGGTCCATTATTGGGCCAGGGCCTCTCCCCTTCCCGAGCCCAATCCCGTTCCTGATCCTGTTCCCGATCCCAATCCCATTCCCATTTCTGTTCCCGTTCCCGATCTCATTCCCGACCCCGATCCCACTCCCATTCCCGATCCCGATCCTGTTCCCAGTCCCGGTCCCGCCGCTGTTTCCAGGAAATGGCTCTGCTCTCAACCCCGACCCCAAACCCAGCGGGTCAAACAGCCCAGATCCTGGGGTCAACTCCCCCCGACCCCAAATCCTGGGGGTTCAAACACTGGGGGGGTCAAACACCCTCAAACCCAAACTCTGGGATGTCAAGCCCTACCCCCCCCCCCCAGCCCCGAACCCCAAATTTTAGGATCAAACCCTCCAAATCCCAGATCCTGGGGTGTCAAACACTCCCCAATTCCCAAACGATGGGGTTAAATACCCCTGATTTTGCTGATGGAAAAAAAAACTTCTTTTCAGGGTTGGACGACCTGGTTGCGACAGCGGAACCCTTCTAAAAGACGGATGCTAAGAGACATAACCGGTGCTGTGGGAACAGGATTGGGAATTCTAAATAGCATTGATTCAGAAGTATTAATGAACACATTGGCTGCCACCACTAGATTTGACCAAATTCCAACAACCACTGCAGTCGTCCTTCTTGGCCTTGGGAAGACATCAGCGCTTGCTATCAAACATATTACCAAGTTGGGAGGAAGCAAGCGTAAATGATCACAAATTGGTAATTGATGCACTCGGTGCCACACAAAAGAACGTTTCTTTAGCTCTCAGCTGTATCCAGGCTCAATTAGGGATGCAGTCGGTTGCTGCCTCGATTATAAGAGAAGGTGAAGAAGGCACTTTTCCTACTGAGATTCGGAAAATAGTTTGGGACAGTGCCGCTGATTTTGAAAAGGAATTCCAATCCCGGTGGAACCTAGTGAACTTTACCTATGACCCCATCACAAACATAGCCACAGCTTTGGTGTTAACCGTACGTGATGCCTCAAGTGCGTTTGGTATTCCCCATCATTGCACTAGGACTGGGACACATATGGAGCCACTGGGAATGTGCTGGGGGCAACTGGGACCACGCTGGGGGCAACTGGGGACAAGGGTGAGTGACTGGGGCCCTGCTGGCAGAGACTGGGATCATACTGGACTCATACTGGGATCTTACTGGGAGTGACTGGGACTATTCTGGGGGCAAGTGGGAGAACTGGGAAAACACTGGATGGCACTGGGAACAACGGGAACAGTGCTGGGGGCAAATTGTATCATAACGGGGACTGACTGGCAGCAACTGGGCTCCTGCTGGGAGCAGCTCCTGGCGGCCCCGGGAGCCCCGCACCCCTTTCCCGGCCATGCCGCCCCTCCAGCCCCAGCACCCCCCATTGCCGGGGTGCCGGCACTGCCAGGGGTCCCCCCCTCTCGGGTTCCCCGCTGGGGCTTCTGGGGCTCTCCTCTCTCGGGGCTCCCGCTCAGGGCAGCCGCGGCTCTCCCGGGGCTCCCCAAAACCGGTGTCCCCCCGACGGGGCTCTGCCGCCACCCACACTGGGATCCCCCGAAAACACCTCTCGGGGACCCCCCGATGTCCCCCCGAGGGCCAGCTGCGGCTCGGCTTTGGAGCCCTGCCAGCTCCAAACATCCCTCCCAAAGAACCCGAACCCAGGCACCCCCCAGGATATTTGGGCCGAGCTCCCCCTCCCTGGGCACCTGCGGGATGGGGGCGATGCTCCCGGGGTGCTGCGAGCTCAGGCAGCGCCAGGGCCACGCGATTCCTTCTCTCCTCTCCTCCGGCTGCTCCCTGCTGCCGCTGCGCCTCTTCCTCCCTCCCTCCTCCTCCTGCCCCGCTCCGGGATCCTGAACCATGAGGGGAAAGGAGCGAGGAAAGGGCAGAACCATGAGGGGAAAGGAGCGAGGAAAGGGCGGAACCGTGAGGGGAAAGGAGCGGGGCCAAGGGGACGCGCTGTCCTAAAAAAGCCCGGTTTGACCCAAAATCACCCAAAAGGGCATCAAATGCAGCCTACATCCACATGGTTCGGCCTGACACCAACCAAATGGGATTAAAAGTATCCAGAGGGCTCTAAAATCCAACCAAAGGGGCTTAAAACTGCCCCAAGTGTTTTATAGCCCTCAAGAAATGGCTTAAGATCACCCGTAAATCTTTCAAATGTGACTAAAATCCACCCTGAAAGTATCTGGTCCAGCCTAAAATCATCCAAAGGTATCTAAAATCACCAAAATGTCCCTGACACCAACACAAGAAGACCTAAAATCACCCTAAAAAGGCTTGGTTCAACCTAAAATTGCCCAAAGCAGCAAAAAACCCTACTTAAATGCACCCAAAATACACAAAAAAAAGGGACCTAAAATCACCCACACAGGATTAGGATTCACCCATATGGGCCCAGTTTTTCCTAAACTCACCCAAATGGGCCCCAGCCCCACCCACATGGGCCTAAAATCATCCAAAGGGGTCTGAAATCCCCCCTAAACCCCACCAGATTCGGCCTCAAATCAGCCACAGGGGCTGAAAATCCACCCGAAAAGGCTCGGGATCCCCGCAAGGGATCTGAAGCCCACCCTAAACCTGCCCGGTTCGGCCCAAAATCCCCCAAAGGGGCCGAGCCCGAGGCCGAGCCCGGGATCGGCTCCGGGGTGGCTCCGGGACCTCCGCGTTCGCTCCGGGCAGTTTTGGCCGCGGCCCCGGACGGGCCTGGGCGGGACCGGGAGGGACCAGGGAGGGCTCGGGAGGGGTTTGGGCATTTGGGGCTTTTTTGGGCTTTGGGGAATTGTGTTGGGAGTTTATGGGGAATTGTTGGGGTTTTTGGGGAGAATTATTGGGTTTGGAGGCAGTTGGGGGATTTTGGGGAGTTTGGTTTTGAGGGGTTTTATTGGTGCTTTGAGGGGGAAGTTGTTTTCCTGGGGGTATTTGGGGGTTAATTGAAATTTTTTGTGTTTTCTTTAGAATTTTGGAAGGTTTTACTGGGATTTTGTGGGGATTTTGTGGGATCCTCTGGAATTATTTCTGGGTTTTATTGGGATTTTTAGGGGATTTGGAGGCAATTTATTGGAATTGTTGGGGCATTTAGTGGGATTCTTTGGGGATTTGGGTTTGTTAGGAATTTTAGTGGGGATTAGGGGGGGTTTTGTAGGTTTTTTCTAGGTTGTTGTCAAGATTTCTTTGGACTCGTGAGTATTTTGTGGGGCTTGTTGTGGTTTTGGAGACATTTTTGGGAGGATTTGTGGGGTTTAATTGGGATTTTGTGGGCTTTTATTGGGATTCGAGGGTGTTCTAATGGGAATTTGTGAAATTTAATTGCGATTTCATGGGGTTTATTGGGACTTTCAGGGGTTTAAAGGAGACTTTGGTGCCTCTCAGCCCTTCCCCACACCCTGGGACAACTCCAAAGCCCCCCAAAATTCCACTGAAACCCCCCAAAATCCCCCAAAAATCCCAATTAAAAACTCCTAAACACCAAAGAATCCCACAAAATCCCAATGGAACCCACCAAAATTTAAAAAAAAAAAAAAAAAAACAAAAAAAAACAAAAACAAAAAAACCGCCCAAAAATTTCAATAAACCCCCCAAAAAATAACCACCCCAAAACCCTAAAAAATCCCTAAAATCCAAAATCCTCAAAACCCACAAAACCCCCATAACCCCACAAACCCAGTAATTCTCTCCAAAATCCAATAATTCCCCCTAATCTCCCAACAAAATCCCCCAAAGCCCATACATGCCGCCAAAATCTCCCCAAAATCCCCCCAGAGCGCCCCAGACTCACCGGGGGCAGTCCTGGATCAGGGGGCACCGGCCGGTGGAACAGGAGCCACCTCAGGGGGCCCGCGGTGCTTTTTGGGGAGGGGGCACCATGGGAAACCCCCCAAAAATGGGGGGGGGGAACCCCTGTGGCACCCCCTCCCCCGAATGCCCTCTCCCCCGGTTCAGGAATAGCCAAATTCAAGAAAATGTAAACCAGGCTTGACTTTCCAGAAATTATTTTTGGCCGGGTTTAGCTGCACCCTCCAGGCTCAGGATCACCGGTGTATTTGCAGGTTTTGCTCTGCATCATCAGCCTGCCCAGACTCTGCTCGGTGTTTCACAAATGAAGAAGACAATGGATATTGTGCCAAGCTTCCTTGCAAACAGCAACACCTGCATCAGCATGACAGAAAAGAAGGAAAAAAAAAAAAAAAGAAAATAATCAGCGGTTAGAACAGAGCCAGTGTCCCACCATCTTCCCCTCCACTGTTATTACAGAGGCAAACCTGGGCCTAAAGCTTCCACCTCTCAGTTCCTGATGCTGTTTGACTTCAGCCTTGACTCCCCCTGATCTACCTGACTGCCGTCCAAGTGGGGCTGGGGATGCTCAGCCTGGAAACAGGAGACACTGGGGAGGCCTCCCTGCAGCTCTGCAGGACTGGAAGGGTCCCACAGGAAAGACGGGGACAGTGTTCAGCCGGGCCCGTGGCAACAGGACAAGGGGGGATGGCTTTCAACTGCAGGAGGCTGATTGAAGTTGGATCTGAGGGAGCTGCTCTTTTACACGGAGGCTGCTGAGGCACTGGCCCAGGCTGTGGATGCCCCATCCTTGGCAACAGGGCTGTGAGCAGCATGGGCTGGGGAAGATTGCTCAGCTCGGAACAAGATGCTCTTTAGATCCACTGTGATGTCACAGATGTGATGTTCCAGCAGGAACTTCCAGCGTCCAGCAAAGAGCACAACACAACCACTGGCCCTTGTGTCAGCCCACCCTGTGCCAGCCCTCGTGCCAGCTCACCCTTCACCATGTTCCCTGTCACTCTTCTCGTCACCTGCGCCCTGATACTCCCATCAGTCCTGAAAGCTCTCTGTTGCCTGGATTTTGTCATCCGTCCCTGCAGGATGCTCACATTTGTCCTGAGGAAGGTACAGTGCCATTCCATGGAGGTGGACACCCCCCAGCTGCCCGGCTGGGCTGGAGTTCTGTGGGGATGGGGTGGGACAGGGACCCCACTCTGAGGTGTTGCTACCTCTGCAGGCTGTCACCGAGAGAGAGGACGAGATGGAGGTGGACATGCAGGCTGATAGAGAGGAGGACATGGAAGTGGATGGCGAAGAGAGTGGAGACAATGCGATGGAGGTGGACATGGAGATTGATACAGAGGAGGAGATGGAAGTGGATGGAGAAGAGAGTGGAGAGGAAGAGATGGAGGTGGACATGCAGATGGATACAGAGGAAGAGATGGAAGTGGATGGAGAAGAGACTGGAGAGGAAGAGATGGAGGTGGACATGGAGATTGATACAGAGGAGAAGATGGAAGTGGATGGAGAAGAGACTGGAGAGGAAGAGATGGAGGTGGACATGCAGATGGATCCAGAGGAGGAGATGGAAGTGGATGGAGAAGAGACTGGTGAAGAAGAGATGGAGGTAGATGTGGAAGAGGAGATGGACGTGGAAATGGAAGAGTACCTTGAGGACATGGACATTGATGAGAAAGATGAGGAAGAGGCCATGATCTTGGGATGAAGAGCAATACCAGCAGCAGGACAGGCATGTGGTCCCCACAGGCAGAGCGGGTCCCCTGCTGCCACTCTGGGACTGGGCTGGGTGGTCCCTGCTCAGGGATGTGGGACCCGGTGCATTGGGTTCTGGTGGCCATCCCCAGCCTGTGCTGCGCTTGCTGGGCCAGCCTGGGGGCACATGGAAGAGCCCTCTCTGCCTGATTGGAGTGACTGTGCCTCTTGCTTTTCCTCAAGGACCGATGGAGATCCCGGACAGAGATGCCACCCTTTTGTACATACGTTGTAGAGTTTGTTGTTGTCTTTAGGCTATAGGTTTTAGGGCTTCTTTTTGTCTTCTGTAAATACGTTTCATAGACTTTTGTTGGATATGTTCTTAGGTATATACGTTCCATAGATAGTTGTTGTTACAAATATTCTTACAATGTAAATGTGTTCTGTGTTTTCTTTGCTGTTTTTCTGAAAATAAACAAGCTTTATTTTTCACACCCCAGTTCTCTTTCCATTTGCTTCAGGCACAGGTAGCATTTGCAAAGTTGTGGTTTCCGCTTGCTCCAGGTTCCCAGGGCTGGAGGTCGGTGGGGGCGCTGGCACAGCCACAAGCTTTTGTTTGGGGGCAATATTGAGAAGGGGGTGGGAGAGGGGGCACAGGGGGAGGTGGGACCCACTGAGGCTCCCCCAGGTCACCCCAGGACCCCCAGGCCTTGTCCCAGCCCCCCCAGTTCCCTCCACAGCCCCGGCTGAGGGGGGCTCAGCCCAGGAGCCGCCGTCGTTCGGGGCTCCCCCGAGGGCAGCCGCCAACGGGAGAGCTCCCGGCTCCGAGAGGCCCCAGCAGAGGAGGGGATCTTGTCCCTCCTCGAGGGCCCTGAAGGGTCTTCAGGCCCCTCTGAAGAGGAGTTTTTCTCTTTTTAGGGATGTTTGGGGGGACCTCACCCCTCCAAGGGTGTTTTTTCCTCCCCATTTTCAGGTGTTTGTGGGGCCACAGCCCCACAAGCCCCTTTTCAGGGGTGATCATGACAGCTTTAAGTGACATTTTTCTGGGGGACTCACTCCAAGCCGCTGTAGGGGATGTTTTGCCCCCCAGGCTGGATTTTTGGGGTTTAAGGGCCCCCGCTCTGGTCGGGTCCCACTCTAACTCCCCTGAAGAGGCCAACACCACTCCTGCTGATTCCGGCAGCGGAGCCCTAGGAGGGTTGTAAGAGTTGAAATTTTTAAATTTCATTTTTATTCTATTTTATTTAAATTCAAATTTATTGATTTTTAGTTTTATTATAACTCGTTGAGAGGACAGCAAGGACATTCAAGGGCAGGAACATTTTTTCCTGGCTGGTGACTGGAATTTCAGACCCTGGCAGTGTGTGCAGAACCACACAGACTGGGATCAAACATGGGCTGAGATCACCTGGACTGAGATCCTATGGACTGGGACCATATGGAATGGGACCATAGGGATCAGGACGGTACACACTGGGATAAACTGGGTTGAGATTCTATGGACTGGGACCACATCGACTGGGATTGCACAGACTGGGATCCCATGGACTGGGAAAAAGCATTGGCTACCATTGGCTACCATCCACATAGAAAGGTGGCCACCTCAAGTTGTCTTGATCCTTTTTGGGTGTCCCATCCCCCTCTTTCCCCCGCCTTCCCCATCGTTCCCCCAATCCCCGCTCCCCTCCCCCGTGTTTGGTTTTGGGGGTTCCAGGCCCCTCCTGCTCCGTGGGGGGGTCCCGATCCCTCTTTGGTTTAATTTGGGGCCCCCAACCCCTTCTCACCGCGACCCCCGCGGCCGGGGGGGCTCTCAGCACCACCAGTGCCACCAGTCCGGCCCCAGCTGCCCCCGCACGCCCCATCCCCATCCCCAGGGTCACCTCCCCCCTCCCCAAATTCCGCTCCCGGGGAGCGCTGGGCGCTGCGGGTCCGCCTGGCGACTGAGGAGTCATCGAGAACAAGCGCTCTGATTGGCTAGAAATGGCCCCGCGCAGTCTCTGATTGGCTAGCGCATTGAGAAGCGCTGTGATCTGCCTGGCAACCGAGGAGCAGCGCTATCGCAGGCGCTGATTGCCTGAAAATCGCCGGCCCGGCAACTGAGTTGTCAGCAGCGCCGCGCGCTCTGATTGGCCAGGAGCTGTTTTGGGGTGGGGACGGGGGGAACTGGGGACCCCCAGGAGCCCCCCGGCTTTGGGGGTTTCCATCCCCCCTCGGCCCTCGGGGCGGCCCTGGGGCCACCCCAACACCCCCAAAGTGGGGAGGGTCCCCGGAGCCCTTTGGATCCCCCAAAAATGGGCTGGAAGCGGCAGGAGCCGCCCCAAAAAGGGATTGAAGGGTCCGGTCCGGGAATGGGGGAGGCTCCGGGGATGGCTCCCATCCGGATCAGGGCGGGCTGGGATTGAGGGAGGGTCCGTTCAGCGACTGGGGAGGGGTCTGGGACTGGGTCAGGGGCTGGCATTGGGGAGGGTTTGGGAATTGGGGAGGGGTCTGGGATTGAGGGGATTGGTCCATCTCGGGATTGGGGCAGGGTCGCTCCCTGGGGGAGGGGTCCATTATTGGGCCAGGGCCTCTCCCCTTCCCGAGCCCAATCCCGTTCCTGATCCTGTTCCCGATCCCAATCCCATTCCCATTTCTGTTCCCGTTCCCGATCTCATTCCCGACCCCGATCCCACTCCCATTCCCGATCCCGATCCTGTTCCCAGTCCCGGTCCCGCCGCTGTTTCCAGGAAATGGCTCTGCTCTCAACCCCGACCCCAAACCCAGCGGGTCAAACACCCCAGATCCTGGGGTCAACTCCCCCCGACCCCAAATCCTGGGGGTTCAAACACTGGGGGGGTCAAACACCCTCAAACCCAAACTCTGGGATGTCAAGCCCTACCCCCCCCCCCCCAGCCCCGAACCCCAAATTTTAGGATCAAACCCTCCAAATCCCAGATCCTGGGGTGTCAAACACTCCCCAATTCCCAAACGATGGGGTTAAATACCCCTGATTTTGCTGATGGAAAAAAAAACTTCTTTTCAGGGTTGGACGACCTGGTTGCGACAGCGGAACCCTTCTAAAAGACGGATGCTAAGAGACATAACCGGTGCTGTGGGAACAGGATTGGGAATTCTAAATAGCATTGATTCAGAAGTATTAATGAACACATTGGCTGCCACCACTAGATTTGACCAAATTCCAACAACCACTGCAGTCGTCCTTCTTGGCCTTGGGAAGACATCAGCGCTTGCTATCAAACATATTACCAAGTTGGGAGGAAGCAAGCGTAAATGATCACAAATTGGTAATTGATGCACTCGGTGCCACACAAAAGAACGTTTCTTTAGCTCTCAGCTGTATCCAGGCTCAATTAGGGATGCAGTCGGTTGCTGCCTCGATTATAAGAGAAGGTGAAGAAGGCACTTTTCCTACTGAGATTCGGAAAATAGTTTGGGACAGTGCCGCTGATTTTGAAAAGGAATTCCAATCCCGGTGGAACCTAGTGAACTTTACCTATGACCCCATCACAAACATAGCCACAGCTTTGGTGTTAACCGTACGTGATGCCTCAAGTGCGTTTGGTATTCCCCATCATTGCACTAGGACTGGGACACATATGGAGCCACTGGGAATGTGCTGGGGGCAACTGGGACCACGCTGGGGGCAACTGGGGACAAGGGTGAGTGACTGGGGCCCTGCTGGCAGAGACTGGGATCATACTGGACTCATACTGGGATCTTACTGGGAGTGACTGGGACTATTCTGGGGGCAAGTGGGAGAACTGGGAAAACACTGGATGGCACTGGGAACAACGGGAACAGTGCTGGGGGCAAATTGTATCATAACGGGGAGTGACTGGCAGCAACTGGGCTCCTGCTGGGAGCAGCCCCTGGCGGCCCCGGGAGCCCCGCACCCCTTTCCCGGCCATGCCGCCCCTCCAGCCCCAGCACCCCCCATTGCCGGGGTGCCGGCACTGCCAGGGGTCCCCCCCTCTCGGGTTCCCCGCTGGGGCTTCTGGGGCTCTCCTCTCTCGGGGCTCCCGCTCAGGGCAGCCGCGGCTCTCCCGGGGCTCCCCAAAACCGGTGTCCCCCCGACGGGGCTCTGCCGCCACCCACACTGGGATCCCCCAAAAACACCTCTCGGGGACCCCCCGATGTCCCCCCGAGGGCCAGCTGCGGCTCGGCTTTGGAGCCCTGCCAGCTCCAAACATCCCTCCCAAAGAACCCGAACCCAGGCACCCCCCCAGGATATTTGGGCCGAGCTCCCCCTCCCTGGGCACCTGCGGGATGGGGGCGATGCTCCCGGGGTGCTGCGAGCTCAGGCAGCGCCAGGGCCACGCGATTCCTTCTCTCCTCTCCTCCGGCTGCTCCCTGCTGCCGCTGTGCCTCTTCCTCCCTCCCTCCTCCTCCTGCCCCGCTCCGGGATCCTGAACCATGAGGGGAAAGGAGCGAGGAAAGGGCAGAACCGTGAGGGGAAAGGAGCGGGGCCAGGGGGACGCGCTGTCCTAAAAAAGCCCGGTTTGACCCAAAATCACCCAAAAGGGCATCAAATGCAGCCTACATCCACATGGTTCGGCCTGACACCAACCAAATGGGATTAAAAGTATCCAGAGGGCTCTAAAATCCAACCCAAGGGGCTTAAAACTGCCCCAAGTGTTTTATAGCCCTCAAGAAATGGCTTAAGATCACCCGTAAATCTTTCAAATGTGACTAAAATCCACCCTGAAAGTATCTGGTCCAGCCTAAAATCATCCAAAGGTATCTAAAATCACCAAAATGTCCCTGACACCAACACAAGAAGACCTAAAATCACCCTAAAAAGGCTTGGTTCAACCTAAAATTGCCCAAAGCAGCAAAAAACCCTACTTAAATGCACCCAAAATACACAAAAAAGGGACCTAAAATCACCCACACAGGATTAGGATTCACCCATATGGGCCCCGTTTTTCCTAAACTCACTCAAATGGGCCCCAGCCCCACCCACATGGGCCTAAAATCATCCAAAGGGGTCTGAAATCCCCCCTAAACCCCACCAGATTCGGCCTCAAATCAGCCACAGGGGCTGAAAATCCACCCGAAAAGGCTCGGGATCCCCGCAAGGGATCTGAAGCCCACCCTAAACCTGCCCGCTTCGGCCCAAAATCCCCCAAAGGGGCCGAGCCCGAGGCCGAGCCCGGGATCGGCTCCGGGGTGGCTCCGGGACCTCCGCGTTCGCTCCGGGCAGTTTTGGCCGCGGCCCCGGACGGGCCTGGGCAGGACCGGGAGGGACCAGGGAGGGCTCAGGAGGGGTT
The DNA here is from genome assembly GCF_031753505.1 of Anomalospiza imberbis. Classification (NCBI taxonomy): domain Eukaryota; kingdom Metazoa; phylum Chordata; class Aves; order Passeriformes; family Viduidae; genus Anomalospiza; species Anomalospiza imberbis. The sequence goes on from NW_027100244.1 coordinate 33,783, forward strand.
TGGGCATTTGGGGCTTTTTTGGGCTTTGGGGAATTGTGTTGGGAGTTTATGGGGAATTGTTGGGGTTTTTGGGGAGAATTATTGGGTTTGGAGGCAGTTGGGGGATTTTGGGGAGTTTGGTTTTGAGGGGTTTTATTGGTGCTTTGAGGGGGAAGTTGTTTTCCTGGGGGTATTTGGGGGTTAATTGAAATTTTTTGTGTTTTCTTTAGAATTTTGGAAGGTTTTACTGGGATTTTGTGGGGATTTTGTGGGATCCTCTGGAATTATTTCTGGGTTTTATTGGGATTTTTAGGGGATTTGGAGGCAATTTATTGGAATTGTGGGGGCATTTAGTGGGATTCTTTGGGGATTTGGGTTTGTTAGGAATTTTAGTGGGGATTAGGGGGGGTTTTGTAGGTTTTTTCTAGGTTGTTGTCAAGATTTCTTTGGACTCGTGAGTATTTTGTGGGGCTTGTTGTGGTTTTGGAGACATTTTTGGGAGGATTTGTGGGGTTTAATTGGGATTTTGTGGGCTTTTATTGGGATTCGAGGGTGTTCTAATGGGAATTTGTGAAATTTAATTGCGATTTCATGGGGTTTATTGGGACTTTCAGGGGTTTAAAGGAGACTTTGGTGCCTCTCAGCCCTTCCCCACACCCTGGGACAACTCCAAAGCCCCCCAAAATTCCACTGAAACCCCCCAAAATCCCCCAAAAATCCCAATTAAAAACTCCTAAACACCAAAGAATCCCACAAAATCCCAGTGGAACCCACCAAAATTAAAAAAAAACAAAACAAAACAAAAAAAAAAACCAAAAAAAAAAACGCCCAAAAATTTCAATAAACCCCCCAAAAAATAACCACCCCAAAACCCTAAAAAATCCCTAAAATCCAAAATCCTCAAAACCCACAAAACCCCCATAACCCCACAAACCCAGTAATTCTCTCCAAAATCCAATAATTCCCCCTAATCTCCCAACAAAATCCCCCAAAGCCCATACATGCCGCAAAAATCTCCCCAAAATCCCCCCAGAGCGCCCCAGACTCACCGGGGGCAGTCCTGGATCAGGGGGCACCGGCCGGTGGAACAGGAGCCACCTCAGGGGGCCCGCGGTGCTTTTTGGGGAGGGGGCACCATGGGAAACCTCCCAAAAATGGGGGGGGGGGAACCCTGTGGCACCCCCTCCCCAGAAAGCCCTCTCCCCCGGTTCAGGAATAGCCAAATTCAAGAAAATGTAAACCAGGCTTGACTTTCCAGAAATTATTTTTGGCCGGGTTTAGCTGCACCCTCCAGGCTCAGGATCACCGGTGTATTTGCAGGTTTTGCTCTGCTTCATCAGCCTGCCCAGACTCTGCTCGGTGTTTCACAAATGGAGAAGACAATGGATATTGTGCCAAGCTTCCTTGCAAACAGCAACACCTGCATCAGCATGACAGAAAAGAAGGGAAAAAAAAAAAAAAAGAAAATAATCAGCGGTTAGAACAGAGCCAGTGTCCCACCATCTTCCCCTCCACTGTATTATAGAGGTAAACCTGGGCCTAAAGCTTCCACCTCTCAGTTCCTGATGCTGTTTGACTTCAGCCTTGACTCCCCCTGATCTACCTGACTGCCGTCCAAGTGGGGCTGGGGATGCTCAGCCTGGAAACAGGAGACACTGGGGAGGCCTCCCTGCAGCTCTGCAGGACTGGAAGGGTCCCACAGGAAAGACGGGGACAGTGTTCAGCCGGGCCCGTGGCAACAGGACAAGGGGGGATGGCTTTCAACTGCAGGAGGCTGATTGAAGTTGGATCTGAGGGAGCTGCTCTTTTACACGGAGGCTGCTGAGGCACTGGCCCAGGCTGTGGATGCCCCATCCTTGGCAACAGGGCTGTGAGCAGCATGGGCTGGGGAAGATTGCTCAGCTCGGAACAAGATGCTCTTTAGATCCACTGTGATGTCACAGATGTGATGTTCCAGCAGGAACTTCCAGCGTCCAGCAAAGAGCACAACACAACCACTGGCCCTTGTGTCAGCCCACCCTGTGCCAGCCCTCGTGCCGGCTCACCCTTCACCATGTTCCCTGTCACTCTTCTCGTCACCTGCGCCCTGATACTCCCATCAGTCCTGAAAGCTCTCTGTTGCCTGGATTTTGTCATCCGTCCCTGCAGGATGCTCACATTTGTCCTGAGGAAGGTACAGTGCCATTCCATGGAGGTGGACACCCCCCAGCTGCCCGGCTGGGCTGGAGTTCTGTGGGGATGGGGTGGGACAGGGACCCCACTCTGAGGTGTTGCTACCTCTGCAGGCTGTCACCGAGAGAGAGGACGAGATGGAGGTGGACATGCAGGCTGATAGAGAGGAGGACATGGAAGTGGATGGAGAAGAGACTGGAGAGGAAGAGATGGAGGTGGACATGGAGATTGATACAGAGGAGGAGATGGAAGTGGATGGAGAAGAGAGTGGAGAGGAAGAGATGGAGGTGGACATGCAGATGGATCCAGAGGAGGAGATGGAAGTGGATGGAGAAGAGACTGGAGAGGAAGAGATGGAGGTGGACATGGAGATTGATACAGAGGAGGAGATGGAAGTGGATGGAGAAGAGAGTGGAGAGGAAGAGATGGAGGTGGACATGCAGATGGATCCAGAGGAGGAGATGGAAGTGGATGGAGAAGAGACTGGTGAAGAAGAGATGGAGGTAGATGTGGAAGAGGAGATGGACGTGGAAATGGAAGAGTACCTTGAGGACATGGACATTGATGAGAAAGATGAGGAAGAGGCCATGATCTTGGGATGAAGAGCAATACCAGCAGCAGGACAGGCATGTGGTCCCCACAGGCAGAGCGGGTCCCCTGCTGCCAGGCTGGGACTGGGCTGGGTGGTCCCTGCTCAGGGATGTGGGACCCGGTGCATTGGGTTCTGGTGGCCATCCCCAGCTTGTGCTGCGCTTGCTGGGCCAGCCTGGGGGCAAATGGAAGACCCCTCTCTGCCTGACTGGAGTGACTGTGCCTCTTGCTTTTCCTCAAGGACCGATGGAGATCCCGGACAGAGATGCCACCCTTTTGTACATACGTTGTAGAGTTTGTTGTTGTCTTTAGGCTATAGGTTTTAGGGCTTCTTTTTGTCTTCTGTAAATACGTTTCATAGACTTTTGTTAGATATGTTCTTAGGTATATACGTTCCATAGATAGTTGTTGTTACAAATATTCTTACAATGTAAATGTGTTCTGTGTTTTCTTTGCTGTTTTTCTGAAAATAAACAAGCTTTATTTTTCACACCCCAGTTCTCTTTCCATTTGCTTCAGGCACAGGTAGCATTTGCAAAGTTGTGGTTTCCGCTTGCTCCAGGTTCCCAGGGCTGGAGGTCGGTGGGGGCGCTGGCACAGCCACAACCTTTTGTTTGGGGGCAATATTGGGAAGGGGGTGGGAGAGGGGGCACAGGGGGAGGTGGGACCCACTGAGGCTCCCCCAGGTCACCCCAGGACCCCCAGGCCCCGTCCCAGCCCCCCCAGTTCCCTCCACAGCCCCGGCTGAGGAGGGCTCAGCCCAGGAGCCGCCGTCGTTCGGGGCTCCCCCGAGGGCAGCCGCCAACGGGACAGCTCCCGGCTCGGAGAGGCCCCAGCAGAGGAGGGGATCTTGTCCCTCCTCGAGTGCCCTGAAGGGTCTTCAGGCCCCTCTGAAGAGGAGTTTTTCTCTTTTTAGGGATGTTTGGGGGGACCTCACCCCTCCAAGGGTGTTTTTTCCTCCCCATTTTCAGGTGTTTGTGGGGCCACAGCCCCACAAGCCCCTTTTCAGGGGTGATCATGACAGCTTTAAGTGACATTTTTCTGGGGGACTCACTCCAAGCCGCTGTAGGGGATGTTTTGCCCCCCAGGCTGGATTTTTGGGGTTTAAGGGCCCCCGCTCTGGTCGGGTCCCACTCTAACTCCCCTGAAGAGGCCAACACCACTCCTGCTGATTCCGGCAGCGGAGCCCTAGGAGGGTTGTAAGAGTTGAAATTTTTAAATTTCATTTTTATTCTATTTTATTTAAATTCAAATTTATTGATTTTTAGTTTTATTATAACTCGTTGAGAGGACAGCAAGGACATTCAAGGGCAGGAACATTTTTTCCTGGCTGGTGACTGGAATTTCAGACCCTGGCAGTGTGTGCAGAACCACACAGACTGGGATCAAACATGGGCTGGGATCACCTGGACTGAGATCCTATGGACTGGGACCATATGGAATGGGACCATAGGGATCAGGACGGTACACACTGGGATAAACTGGGTTGAGATTCTATGGACTGGGACCACATCGACTGGGATTGCACAGACTGGGATCCCATGGACTGGGAAAAAGCATTGGCTACCATTGGCTACCATCCACATAGAAAGGTGGCCACCTCAAGTTGTCTTGATCCTTTTTGGGTGTCCCATCCCCCTCTTTCCCCCGCCTTCCCCATCGTTCCCCCAATCCCCGCTCCCCTCCCCCGTGTTTGGTTTTGGGGGTTCCAGGCCCCTCCTGCTCCGTGGGGGGGTCCCGATCCCTCTTTGGTTTAATTTGGGGCCCCCAACCCCTTCTCACCGCGACCCCCGCGGCCGGGGGGGCTCTCAGCACCACCAGTGCCACCAGTCCGGCCCCAGCTGCCCCCGCACGCCCCATCCCCATCCCCAGGGTCACCTCCCCCCTCCCCAAATTCCGCTCCCGGGGAGCGCTGGGCGCTGCGGGTCCGCCTGGCGACTGAGGAGTCATCGAGAACAAGCGCTCTGATTGGCTAGAAATGGCCCCGCGCAGTCTCTGATTGGCTAGCGCATTGAGAAGCGCTGTGATCTGCCTGGCAACCGATGAGCAGCGCTATCGCAGGCGCTGATTGCCTGAAAATCGCCGGCCCGGCAACTGAGTTGTCAGCAGCGCCGCGCGCTCTGATTGGCCAGGAGCTGTTTTGGGGTGGGGACAGGGGGAACTGGGGACCCCCAGGAGCCCCCCGGCTTTGGGGGTTTCCATCCCCCCTCGGCCCTCGGGGCGGCCCTGGGGCCACCCCAACACCCCCAAAGTGGGGAGGGCCCCCGGAGCCGTTTGGATCCCCCAAAAATGGGCTGGAAGCGGCAGGAGCCGCCCCAAAAAGGGATTGAAGGCTCCGGTCCGGGAATGGGGGAGGCTCCGGGGATGGCTCCGATCCGGATCGGGGCGGGCTGGGATTGAGGGAGGGTCCGTTCAGCGACTGGGGAGGGGTCTGGGACTGGGTCAGGGGCTGGCATTGGGGAGGGTTTGGGAATTGGGGAGGGGTCTGGGATTGAGGGGATTGCTCCATCCCGGGATTGGGGCAGGGTCGCTCCCTGGGGGAGGGGTCCATTATTGGGCCAGGGCCTCTCCCCTTCCCGAGCCCAATCCCGTTCCTGATCCTGTTCCCGATCCCAATCCCATTCCCATTTCTGTTCCCGTTCCCGATCTCATTCCCGACCCCGATCCCACTCCCATTCCCGATCCCGATCCTGTTCCCAGTCCCGGTCCCGCCGCTGTTTCCAGGAAATGGCTCTGCTCTCAACCCCGACCCCAAACCCAGCGGGTCAAACACCCCAGATCCTGGGGTCAACTCCCCCCGACCCCAAATCCTGGGGGTTCAAACACTGGGGGGGTCAAACACCCTCAAACCCAAACTCTGGGATGTCAAGCCCTACCCCCCCCCCCCAGCCCCGAACCCCAAATTTTAGGATCAAACCCTCCAAATCCCAGATCCTGGGGTGTCAAACACTCCCCAATTCCCAAACGATGGGGTTAAATACCCCTGATTTTGCTGATGGAAAAAAAAACTTCTTTTCAGGGTTGGACGACCTGGTTGCGACAGCGGAACCCTTCTAAAAGACGGATGCTAAGAGACATAACCGGTGCTGTGGGAACAGGATTGGGAATTCTAAATAGCATTGATTCAGAAGTATTAATGAACACGTTGGCTGCCACCACTAGATTTGACCAAATTCCAACAACCACTGCAGTCGTCCTTCTTGGCCTTGGGAAGACATCAGCGCTTGCTATCAAACATATTACCAAGTTGGGAGGAAGCAAGCGTAAATGATCACAAATTGGTAATTGATGCACTCGGTGCCACACAAAAGAACGTTTCTTTAGCTCTCAGCTGTATCCAGGCTCAATTAGGGATGCAGTCGGTTGCTGCCTCGATTATAAGAGAAGGTGAAGAAGGCACTTTTCCTACTGAGATTCGGAAAATAGTTTGGGACAGTGCCGCTGATTTTGAAAAGGAATTCATATCCCGGTGGAACCTAGTGAACTTTACCTATGACCCCATCACAAACATAGCCACAGCTTTGGTGTTAACCGTACGTGATGCCTCAAGTGCGTTTGGTATTCCCCATCATTGCACTAGGACTGGGACACATATGGAGCCACTGGGAATGTGCTGGGGGCAACTGGGACCATGCTGGGGGCAACTGGGGACAAGGGTGAGTGACTGGGGCCCTGCTGGCAGAGACTGGGATCATACTGGACTCATACTGGGATCTTACTGGGAGTGACTGGGACTATTCTGGGGGCAAGTGGGAGAACTGGGAAAACACTGGATGGCACTGGGAACAACGGGAACAGTGCTGGGGGCAAATTGTATCATAACGGGGACTGACTGTCAGCAACTGGGCTCCTGCTGGGAGCAGCCCCTGGCGGCCCCGGGAGCCCCGCACCCCTTTCCCGGCCATGCCGCCCCTCCAGCCCCAGCACCCCCCATTGCCGGGGTGCCGGCACTGCCAGGGGTCCCCCCCTCTCGGGTTCCCCGCTGGGGCTTCTGGGGCTCTCCTCTCTCGGGGCTCCCGCTCAGGGCAGCCGCGGCTCTCCCGGGGCTCCCCAAAACCGGTGTCCCCCCGACGGGGCTCTGCCACCACCCACACTGGGATCCCCCGAAAACACCTCTCGGGGACCCCCCGATGTCCCCCCGAGGGCCAGCTGCGGCTCGGCTTTGGAGCCCTGCCAGCTCCAAACATCCCTCCCAAAGAACCCGAACCCAGGCACCCCCCAGGATATTTGGGCCGAGCTCCCCCTCCCTGGGCACCTGCGGGATGGGGGCGATGCTCCCGGGGTGCTGCGAGCTCAGGCAGCGCCAGGGCCACGCGATTCCTTCTCTCCTCTCCTCCGGCTGCTCCCTGCTGCCGCTGCGCCTCTTCCTCCCTCCCTCCTCCTCCTGCCCCGCTCCGGGATCCTGAACCATGAGGGGAAAGGAGCGAGGAAAGGGCAGAACCATGAGGGGAAAGGAGCGAGGAAAGGGCGGAACCGTGAGGGGAAAGGAGCGGGGCCAAGGGGACGCGCTGTCCTAAAAAAGCCCGGTTTGACCCAAAATCACCCAAAAGGGCATCAAATGCAGCCTACATCCACATGGTTCGGCCTGACACCAACCAAATGGGATTAAAAGTATCCAGAGGGCTCTAAAATCCAACCAAAGGGGCTTAAAACTGCCCCAAGTGTTTTATAGCCCTCAAGAAATGGCTTAAGATCACCCGTAAATCTTTCAAATGTGACTAAAATCCACCCTGAAAGTATCTGGTCCAGCCTAAAATCATCCAAAGGTATCTAAAATCACCAAAATGTCCCTGACACCAACACAAGAAGACCTAAAATCACCCTAAAAAGGCTTGGTTCAACCTAAAATTGCCCAAAGCAGCAAAAAACCCTACTTAAATGCACCCAAAATACACAAAAAAAAGGGACCTAAAATCACCCACACAGGATTAGGATTCACCCATATGGGCCCAGTTTTTCCTAAACTCACCCAAATGGGCCCCAGCCCCACCCACATGGGCCTAAAATCATCCAAAGGGGTCTGAAATCCCCCCTAAACCCCACCAGATTCGGCCTCAAATCAGCCACAGGGGCTGAAAATCCACCCGAAAAGGCTCGGGATCCCCGCAAGGGATCTGAAGCCCACCCTAAACCTGCCCGGTTCGGCCCAAAATCCCCCAAAGGGGCCGAGCCCGAGGCCGAGCCCGGGATCGGCTCCGGGGTGGCTCCGGGACCTCCGCGTTCGCTCCGGGCAGTTTTGGCCGCGGCCCCGGACGGGCCTGGGCGGGACCGGGAGGGACCAGGGAGGGCTCGGGAGGGGTTTGGGCATTTGGGGCTTTTTTGGGCTTTGGGGAATTGTGTTGGGAGTTTATGGGGAATTGTTGGGGTTTTTGGGGAGAATTATTGGGTTTGGAGGCAGTTGGGGGATTTTGGGGAGTTTGGTTTTGAGGGGTTTTATTGGTGCTTTGAGGGGGAAGTTGTTTTCCTGGGGGTATTTGGGGGTTAATTGAAATTTTTTGTGTTTTCTTTAGAATTTTGGAAGGTTTTACTGGGATTTTGTGGGGATTTTGTGGGATCCTCTGGAATTATTTCTGGGTTTTATTGGGATTTTTAGGGGATTTGGAGGCAATTTATTGGAATTGTGGGGGCATTTAGTGGGATTCTTTGGGGATTTGGGTTTGTTAGGAATTTTAGTGGGGATTAGGGGGGGTTTTGTAGGTTTTTTCTAGGTTGTTGTCAAGATTTCTTTGGACTCGTGAGTATTTTGTGGGGCTTGTTGTGGTTTTGGAGACATTTTTGGGAGGATTTGTGGGGTTTAATTGGGATTTTGTGGGCTTTTATTGGGATTCGAGGGTGTTCTAATGGGAATTTGTGAAATTTAATTGCGATTTCATGGGGTTTATTGGGACTTTCAGGGGTTTAAAGGAGACTTTGGTGCCTCTCAGCCCTTCCCCACACCCTGGGACAACTCCAAAGCCCCCCAAAATTCCACTGAAACCCCCCAAAATCCCCCAAAAATCCCAATTAAAAACTCCTAAACACCAAAGAATCCCACAAAATCCCAATGGAACCCACCAAAATTTAAAAAAAAAAACAAAAAAAACAAAAAAAACAAAAACAAAAAAACCGCCCAAAAATTTCAATAAACCCCCCAAAAAATAACCACCCCAAAACCCTAAAAAATCCCTAAAATCCAAAATCCTCAAAACCCACAAAACCCCCATAACCCCACAAACCCAGTAATTCTCTCCAAAATCCAATAATTCCCCCTAATCTCCCAACAAAATCCCCCAAAGCCCATACATGCCGCCAAAATCTCCCCAAAATCCCCCCAGAGCGCCCCAGACTCACCGGGGGCAGTCCTGGATCAGGGGGCACCGGCCGGTGGAACAGGAGCCACGTCAGGGGGCCCGCGGTGCTTTTTGGGGAGGGGGCACCATGGGAAACCCCCCAAAAATGGGGGGGGGAACCCCTGTGGCACCCCCTCCCCAGAAAGCCCTCTCCCCCGGTTCAGGAATAGCCAAATTCAAGAAAATGTAAACCAGGCTTGACTTTCCAGAGATTATTTTTGGCCGGGTTTAGCTGCACCCTCCAGGCTCAGGATCACCGGTGTATTTGCAGGTTTTGCTCTGCATCATCAGCCTGCCCAGACTCTGCTCGGTGTTTCACAAATGAAGAAGACAATGGATATTGTGCCAAGCTTCCTTGCAAACAGCAACACCTGCATCAGCATGACAGAAAAGAAGGGAAAAAAAAAAAAAAAGAAAATAATCAGCGGTTAGAACAGAGCCAGTGTCCCACCATCTTCCCCTCCACTGTTATTACAGAGGCAAACCTGGGCCTAAAGCTTCCACCTCTCAGTTCCTGATGCTGTTTGACTTCAGCCTTGACTCCCCCTGATCTACCTGACTGCCGTCCAAGTGGGGCTGGGGATGCTCAGCCTGGAAACAGGAGACACTGGGGAGGCCTCCCTGCAGCTCTGCAGGACTGGAAGGGTCCCACAGGAAAGACGGGGACAGTGTTCAGCCGGGCCCGTGGCAACAGGACAAGGGGGGATGGCTTTCAACTGCAGGAGGCTGATTGAAGTTGGATCTGAGGGAGCTGCTCTTTTACACGGAGGCTGCTGAGGCACTGGCCCAGGCTGTGGATGCCCCATCCTTGGCAACAGGGCTGTGAGCAGCATGGGCTGGGGAAGATTGCTCAGCTCGGAACAAGATGCTCTTTAGATCCACTGTGATGTCACAGATGTGATGTTCCAGCAGGAACTTCCAGCGTCCAGCAAAGAGCACAACACAACCACTGGCCCTTGTGTCAGCCCACCCTGTGCCAGCCCTCGTGCCAGCTCACCCTTCACCATGTTCCCTGTCACTCTTCTCGTCACCTGCGCCCTGATACTCCCATCAGTCCTGAAAGCTCTCTGTTGCCTGGATTTTGTCATCCGTCCCTGCAGGATGCTCACATTTGTCCTGAGGAAGGTACAGTGCCATTCCATGGAGGTGGACACCCCCCAGCTGCCCGGCTGGGCTGGAGTTCTGTGGGGATGGGGTGGGACAGGGACCCCACTCTGAGGTGTTGCTACCTCTGCAGGCTGTCACCGAGAGAGAGGACGAGATGGAGGTGGACATGCAGGCTGATAGAGAGGAGGACATGGAAGTGGATGGCGAAGAGAGTGGAGACAATGCGATGGAGGTGGACATGGAGATTGATACAGAGGAGGAGATGGAAGTGGATGGAGAAGAGAGTGGAGAGGAAGAGATGGAGGTGGACATGCAGATGGATACAGAGGAAGAGATGGAAGTGGATGGAGAAGAGACTGGAGAGGAAGAGATGGAGGTGGACATGGAGATTGATACAGAGGAGGAGATGGAAGTGGATGGAGAAGAGACTGGAGAGGAAGAGATGGAGGTGGACATGCAGATGGATCCAGAGGAGGAGATGGAAGTGGATGGAGAAGAGACTGGTGAAGAAGAGATGGAGGTAGATGTGGAAGAGGAGATGGACGTGGAAATGGAAGAGTACCTTGAGGACATGGACATTGATGAGAAAGATGAGGAAGAGGCCATGATCTTGGGATGAAGAGCAATACCAGCAGCAGGACAGGCATGTGGTCCCCACAGGCAGAGCGGGTCCCCTGCTGCCAGGCTGGGACTGGGCTGGGTGGTCCCTGCTCAGGGATGTGGGACCCGGTGCATTGGGTTCTGGTGGCCATCCCCAGCCTGTGCTGCGCTTGCTGGGCCAGCCTGGGGGCACATGGAAGAGCCCTCTCTGCCTGATTGGAGTGACTGTGCCTCTTGCTTTTCCTCAAGGACCGATGGAGATCCCGGACAGAGATGCCACCCTTTTGTACATACGTTGTAGAGTTTGTTGTTGTCTTTAGGCTATAGGTTTTAGGGCTTCTTTTTGTCTTCTGTAAATACGTTTCATAGACTTTTGTTGGATATGTTCTTAGGTATATACGTTCCATAGATAGTTGTTGTTACAAATATTCTTACAATGTAAATGTGTTCTGTGTTTTCTTTGCTGTTTTTCTGAAAATAAACAAGCTTTATTTTTCACACCCCAGTTCTCTTTCCATTTGCTTCAGGCACAGGTAGCATTTGCAAAGTTGTGGTTTCCGCTTGCTCCAGGTTCCCAGGGCTGGAGGTCGGTGGGGGCGCTGGCACAGCCACAAGCTTTTGTTTGGGGGCAATATTGAGAAGGGGGTGGGAGAGGGGGCACAGGGGGAGGTGGGACCCACTGAGGCTCCCCCAGGTCACCCCAGGACCCCCAGGCCTTGTCCCAGCCCCCCCAGTTCCCTCCACAGCCCCGGCTGAGGGGGGCTCAGCCCAGGAGCCGCCGTCGTTCGGGGCTCCCCCGAGGGCAGCCGCCAACGGGAGAGCTCCCGGCTCGGAGAGGCCCCAGCAGAGGAGGGGATCTTGTCCCTCCTCGAGGGCCCTGAAGGGTCTTCAGGCCCCTCTGAAGAGGAGTTTTTCTCTTTTTAGGGATGTTTGGGGGGACCTCACCCCTCCAAGTGTGTTTTTTCCTCCCCATTTTCAGGTGTTTGTGGGGCCACAGCCCCACAAGCCCCTTTTCAGGGGTGATCATGACAGCTTTAAGTGACATTTTTCTGGGGGACTCACTCCAAGCCGCTGTAGGGGATGTTTTGCCCCCCAGGCTGGATTTTTGGGGTTTAAGGGCCCCCGCTCTGGTCGGGTCCCACTCTAACTCCCCTGAAGAGGCCAACACCACTCCTGCTGATTCCGGCAGCGGAGCCCTAGGAGGGTTGTAAGAGTTGAAATTTTTAAATTTCATTTTTATTCTATTTTATTTAAATTCAAATTTATTGATTTTTAGTTTTATTATAACTCGTTGAGAGGACAGCAAGGACATTCAAGGGCAGGAACATTTTTTCCTGGCTGGTGACTGGAATTTCAGACCCTGGCAGTGTGTGCAGAACCACACAGACTGGGATCAAACATGGGCTGAGATCACCTGGACTGAGATCCTATGGACTGGGACCATATGGAATGGGACCATAGGGATCAGGACGGTACACACTGGGATAAACTGGGTTGAGATTCTATGGACTGGGACCACATCGACTGGGATTGCACAGACTGGGATCCCATGGACTGGGAAAAAGCATTGGCTACCATTGGCTACCATCCACATAGAAAGGTGGCCACCTCAAGTTGTCTTGATCCTTTTTGGGTGTCCCATCCCCCTCTTTCCCCCGCCTTCCCCATCGTTCCCCCAATCCCCGCTCCCCTCCCCCGTGTTTGGTTTTGGGGGTTCCAGGCCCCTCCTGCTCCGTGGGGGGGTCCCGATCCCTCTTTGGTTTAATTTGGGGCCCCCAACCCCTTCTCACCGCGACCCCCGCGGCCGGGGGGGCTCTCAGCACCACCAGTGCCACCAGTCCGGCCCCAGCTGCCCCCGCACGCCCCATCCCCATCCCCAGGGTCACCTCCCCCCTCCCCAAATTCCGCTCCCGGGGAGCGCTGGGCGCTGCGGGTCCGCCTGGCGACTGAGGAGTCATCGAGAACAAGCGCTCTGATTGGCTAGAAATGGCCCCGCGCAGTCTCTGATTGGCTAGCGCATTGAGAAGCGCTGTGATCTGCCTGGCAACCGATGAGCAGCGCTATCGCAGGCGCTGATTGCCTGAAAATCGCCGGCCCGGCAACTGAGTTGTCAGCAGCGCCGCGCGCTCTGATTGGCCAGGAGCTGTTTTGGGGTGGGGACGGGGGGAACTGGGGACCCCCAGGAGCCCCCCGGCTTTGGGGGTTTCCATCCCCCCTCGGCCCTCGGGGCGGCCCTGGGGCCACCCCAACACCCCCAAAGTGGGGAGGGTCCCCGGAGCCCTTTGGATCCCCCAAAAATGGGCTGGAAGCGGCAGGAGCCGCCCCAAAAAGGGATTGAAGGGTCCGGTCCGGGAATGGGGGAGGCTCCGGGGATGGCTCCCATCCGGATCAGGGCGGGCTGGGATTGAGGGAGGGTCCGTTCAGCGACTGGGGAGGGGTCTGGGACTGGGTCAGGGGCTGGCATTGGGGAGGGTTTGGGAATTGGGGAGGGGTCTGGGATTGAGGGGATTGGTCCATCTCGGGATTGGGGCAGGGTCGCTCCCTGGGGGAGGGGTCCATTATTGGGCCAGGGCCTCTCCCCTTCCCGAGCCCAATCCCGTTCCTGATCCTGTTCCCGATCCCAATCCCATTCCCATTTCTGTTCCCGTTCCCGATCTCATTCCCGACCCCGATCCCACTCCCATTCCCGATCCCGATCCTGTTCCCAGTCCCGGTCCCGCCGCTGTTTCCAGGAAATGGCTCTGCTCTCAACCCCGACCCCAAACCCAGCGGGTCAAACACCCCAGATCCTGGGGTCAACTCCCCCCGACCCCAAATCCTGGGGGTTCAAACACTGGGGGGGTCAAACACCCTCAAACCCAAACTCTGGGATGTCAAGCCCTACCCCCCCCCCCCAGCCCCGAACCCCAAATTTTAGGATCAAACCCTCCAAATCCCAGATCCTGGGGTGTCAAACACTCCCCAATTCCCAAACGATGGGGTTAAATACCCCTGATTTTGCTGATGGAAAAAAAAACTTCTTTTCAGGGTTGGACGACCTGGTTGCGACAGCGGAACCCTTCTAAAAGACGGATGCTAAGAGACATAACCGGTGCTGTGGGAACAGGATTGGGAATTCTAAATAGCATTGATTCAGAAGTATTAATGAACACGTTGGCTGCCACCACTAGATTTGACCAAATTCCAACAACCACTGCAGTCGTCCTTCTTGGCCTTGGGAAGACATCAGCGCTTGCTATCAAACATATTACCAAGTTGGGAGGAAGCAAGCGTAAATGATCACAAATTGGTAATTGATGCACTCGGTGCCACACAAAAGAACGTTTCTTTAGCTCTCAGCTGTATCCAGGCTCAATTAGGGATGCAGTCGGTTGCTGCCTCGATTATAAGAGAAGGTGAAGAAGGCACTTTTCCTACTGAGATTCGGAAAATAGTTTGGGACAGTGCCGCTGATTTTGAAAAGGAATTCCAATCCCGGTGGAACCTAGTGAACTTTACCTATGACCCCATCACAAACATAGCCACAGCTTTGGTGTTAACCGTACGTGATGCCTCAAGTGCGTTTGGTATTCCCCATCATTGCACTAGGACTGGGACACATATGGAGCCACTGGGAATGTGCTGGGGGCAACTGGGACCACGCTGGGGGCAACTGGGGACAAGGGTGAGTGACTGGGGCCCTGCTGGCAGAGACTGGGATCATACTGGACTCATACTGGGATCTTACTGGAGTGACTGGGACTATTCTGGGGGCAAGTGGGAGAACTGGGAAAACACTGGATGGCACTGGGAACAACGGGAACAGTGCTGGGGGCAAATTGTATCATAACGGGGAGTGACTGGCAGCAACTGGGCTCCTGCTGGGAGCAGCCTCTGGCGGCCCCGGGAGCCCCTCACCCCTTTCCCGGCCATGCCGCCCCTCCAGCCCCAGCACCCCCCATTGCCGGGGTGCCGGCACTGCCAGGGGTCCCCCCCTCTCGGGTTCCCCGCTGGGGCTTCTGGGGCTCTCCTCTCTCGGGGCTCCCACTCAGGGCAGCCGCGGCTCTCCCGGGGCTCCCCAAAACCGGCGTCCCCCCGACGGGGCTCTGCCGCCACCCACACTGGGATCCCCCGAAAACACCTCTCGGGGACCCCCCGATGTCCCCCCGAGGACCAGCTGCAGCTCGGCTTTGGAGCCCTGCCAGCTCCAAACATCTCTCCCAAAGAACCCGAACCCAGGCCCCCCCCAGGATATTTGGGCCGAGCTCCCCCTCCCTGGGCACCTGCGGGATGGGGGCGATGCTCCCGGGGTGCTGCGAGCTCAGGCAGCGCCAGGGCCACGCGATTCCTTCTCTCCTCTCCTCCGGCTGCTCCCTGCTGCCGCTGCGCCTCTTCCTCCCTCCCTCCTCCTCCTGCCCTGCTCCGGGATCCTGAACCATGAGGGGAAAGGAGCGAGGAAAGGGCGGAACCGTGAGGGGAAAGGAGCGGGGCCAAGGGGACGCGCTGTCCTAAAAAAGCCCGGTTTGACCCAAAATCACCCAAAAGGGCATCAAATGCAGCCTACATCCACATGGTTCGGCCTGACACCAACCAAATGGGATTAAAAGTATCCAGAGGGCTCTAAAATCCAACCAAAGGGGCTTAAAACTGCCCCAAGTGTTTTATAGCCCTCAAGAAATGGCTTAAGATCACCCGTAAATCTTTCAAATGTGACTAAAATCCAGCCTGAAAGTATCTGGTCCAGCCTAAAATCATCCAAAGGTATCTAAAATCACCAAAATGTCCCTGACACCAACACAAGAAGACCTAAAATCACCCTAAAAAGGCTTGGTTCAACCTAAAATTGCCCAAAGCAGCAAAAAACCCTACTTAAATGCACCCAAAATACACAAAAAAGGGACCTAAAATCACCCACACAGGATTAGGATTCACCCATATGGGCCCAGTTTTTCCTAAACTCACTCAAATGGGCCCCAGCCCCACCCACATGGGCCTAAAATCATCCAAAGGGGTCTGAAATCCCCCCTAAACCCCACCAGATTCGGCCTCAAATCAGCCACAGGGGCTGAAAATCCACCCGAAAAGGCTCGGGATCCCCGCAAGGGATCTGAAGCCCACCCTAAACCTGCCCGGTTCGGCCCAAAATCCCCCAAAGGGGCCGAGCCCGAGGCCGAGCCCGGGATCGGCTCCGGGGTCGCTCCGGGACCTCCGCGTTCGCTCCGGGCAGTTTTGGCCGCGGCCCCGGACGGGCCTGGGCGGGACCGGGAGGGACCAGGGAGGGCTCGGGAGGGGTTTGGGCATCTGGGGCTTTTTTGGGCTTTTGGGAATTGTGTTGGGAGTTTACAGGGAATTGTTGGGGTTTTTGGGGAGAATTATTGGGTGTGGAGGTGTTTGGGAATTTTGGGAGTTTGGATTTTGAGGGGTTTTCTTGGTGCTTTGAGTGGGAAGTTTTTTTCCTGGGGGTATTTGGGGGTTAATTGATTTTTTTTGTGTTTTCTTTTGAATTTTGGAAGGTTTTACTGGGATTTTGTGGGGATTTTGTGGGATCCTCTGGAATTATTTCTGGGTTTTATTGGGATTTTTAGGGGATTTGGAGGCATTTTATTGGAATTGTTGGGGCATTTAGTGGGATTCTTTGGGGATTTGGGTTTTTCAGTTATTTTAGTGGGGATTTGGGGGGGCTTGTGGGTTTTTTTGGGTGTTGCCAAGATTTCTTTGGGTCTCGTGAGGATTTTGTGGGGCTTGTTGTGGTTTTGGAGACATTTTTGGGGGGATTTGTGGGGTTTAATTGGGATTTTGTGAGCTTTTTTTGGGATTCGAGGGTATTCTAATGGGAATTTGTGAAATTTAATGGCGATTTCATCGGGTTTATTGGGACTTTCAGGGGTTTAAAGGAGACTTTGGTGCCTCTCAGCCCTTCCCCACACCCTGGGACAACTCCAAAGCCCCCCAAAATTCCACTGAAACCCCCCAAAATCCCCCAAAAATCCCAATTAAAAACTCCTAAACACCAAAGAATCCCACAAAATCCCAGTGGAACCCACCAAAATTTAAAAAAAAAAAACCTCCCAAAAATTTCAATAAACCCCCCAAAAAATAACCACCCCAAAACCCTAAAAAATCCCCAAAATCCAAAACCCTCAAATCCCACAAAACCCCCATAACCCCACAAACCCAGTAATTCTCTCCAAAATCCAATAATTCCCCCTAATCTCCCAACAAAATCCCCCAAAGCCCATACATGCCGCCAAAATCCCTCCAAAATCCCCCCAGAGCGCCCCAGACTCACCGGGGGCCGTCCTGGATCAGGGGGCACCAGCCGGTGGAACAAAAGCCGCTTCAGGGGGCCCGCGGAGCTTTTTGGGGAGGGGGCACCATGGGAGACCCCCCAAAAACGGGGGAGGGGAACCCCTGTGGCACCCCCTCCCCCGAATGCCCTCTCCCCCGGTTCAGGAATAGCCAAACTCAAGAAAATGTAAACCAGGCTTGACTTTCCAGAAATTATTTTTGGCCGGGTTTAGCTGCATCCTCCAGGCTCAGGATCACCGGTGTATTTGCAGGTTTTGCTCTGCATCATCAGCCTGCCCAGTCTCTGCTCGGTGTTTCACAAATGGAGAAGACAATGGATATTGTGCCAAGCTTCCTTGCAAACAGCAACACCTGCATCAGCATGACAGAAAAGAAGGGAAAAAAAAAAAAAAGAAAATAATCAGCGGTTAGAACAGAGCCAGTGTCCCACCATCTTCCCCTCCACTGTTATTACAGAGGCAAACCTGGGCCTAAAGCTTCCACCTCTCAGTTCCTGATGCTGTTTGACTTCAGCCTTGACTCCCCCTGATCTACCTGACTGCCGTCCAAGTGGGGCTGGGGATGCTCAGCCTGGAAAGAGGAGACACTGGGGAGGCCTCAGTGCAGCTCTGCAGGACTGGAAGGGTCCCACAGGAAAGACGGGGACAGTGTTCAGCCGGGCCCGTGGCAACAGGACAAGGGGGGATGGCTTTCAACTGCAGGAGGCTGATTGAAGTTGGATCTGAGGGAGCTGCTCTTTTACACGGAGGCTGCTGAGGCACTGGCCCAGGCTGTGGATGCCCCATCCTTGGCAACAGGGCTGTGAGCAGCATGGGCTGGGGAAGATTGCTCAGCTCGGAACAAGATGCTCTTTAGATCCACTGTGATGTCACAGATGTGATGTTCCAGCAGGAACTTCCAGCGTCCAGCAAAGAGCACAACACAACCACTGGCCCTTGTGTCAGCCCACCCTGTGCCAGCCCTCGTGCCAGCTCACCCTTCACCATGTTCCCTGTCACTCTTCTCGTCACCTGCGCCCTGATACTCCCATCAGTCCTGAAAGCTCTCTGTTGCCTGGATTTTGTCATCCGTCCCTGCAGGATGCTCACATTTGTCCTGAGGAAGGTACAGTGCCATTCCATGGAGGTGGACACCCCCCAGCTGCCCGGCTGGGCTGGAGTTCTGTGGGGATGGGGTGGGACAGGGACCCCACTCTGAGGTGTTGCTACCTCTGCAGGCTGTCACCGAGAGAGAGGACGTGATGGAGGTGGACATGCAGGCTGATAGAGAGGAGGACATGGAAGTGGATGGAGAAGAGAGTGGAGACAATGCGATGGAGGTGGACATGGAGATTGATACAGAGGAGGAGATGGAAGTGGATGGAGAAGAGAGTGGAGAGGAAGAGATGGAGGTGGACATGCAGATGGATCCAGAGGAGGAGATGGAAGTGGATGGAGAAGAGACTGGAGAGGAAAAGAGATGGAGGTGGACATGCGGATGGATACAGAGGAGGAGATGGAAGTGGATGGAGAGGAGACTGGAGAAGAAGAGATGGAGGTAGATGTGGAAGAGGAGATGGACGTGGAAATGGAAGAGTACCTTGAGGACATGGACATTCATGAAAAAGATGAGGAAGAGGCCATGATCTTGGGATGAAGAGCAATACCAGCAGCAGGACAGGCATGTGGTCCCCACAGGCAGAGCGGGTCCCCTGCTGCCAGGCTGGGACTGGGCTGGGTGGTCCCTGCTCAGGGATGTGGGACCCGGTGCATCGGGTTCTGGTGGCCATCCCCAGCCTGTGCTGCGCTTGCTGGGCCAGCCTAGGGGCACATGGAAGAGCCCTCTCTGCCTGATTGGAGTGACTGTGCCTCTTGCTTTTCCTCAAGGACCGATGGAGATCCTGGACAGAGACGCCACCCTTTTGTACATACGTTGTAGAGTTTGTTGTTGTCTTTAGGCCATAGGTTTTAGGGCTTCTTTTTGTCTTCTGTAAATACGTTTCATTGACTTTTGTTGGATATGCTGTTGTGGTTTGACATGGAAGTGAATTCTTTCAGGAAGTTGGGTCAAACCAATCAGTAGTCAAGTTTGGATATTGGCACCTAAAGTGGCCACTAAAGGTGTGGATACGCCTCTGAGAACACAGGGGGTTAAAAGCAGGAACTCCCAAGAGCTCGCTCTCTTTGGTTCCGGTCAAGGTGCAGTGCAGATCTCCCCTGCCCAGCCATCGGGCTGGGCGGGGGAGGGGAAGCCATGTGGTCTGGTCGAGGTGAGCCGAGGGGGCTGAAGGACTGGAACCGAGCCAGCTCCTGTGGACAGAAGGGTGGAGAGAAGCAGAGATGCCTTTGTCGTTCCCCCCGCCAAGAGGGAAGAGACAGAGAGTCCAGACGGCACCTGTAACTTTGCCGGCGCGGAGGAGAAGGGGTGGAGGAAGGTGCCCAGCCTTGGCCTTGGGAATCCGCTGCTGGGCAGAGATATCAGCCATCCAGGGAGTCTGAGCTTTTAACCCTTTCCTGAGAAATGAAGGCTTTGTAAAAGTTTACTCCTCCTTGATTTGAAGTAGAAGAGAGACAGTCTGGGATCCGAGATGATGGAAGAAGAAATTGTTGAGTTGGAAGGAGATGATGGAGTGGCTTGTGGCTGGACTTTTCTTGTTAGCCATAGACTGAACCAAATTCTCCTGACAGAAGCTGCACTTAGGGGGGTGGTCTGGTGAGCCAAGAGACTTGTATTAGTGATTACCAGCAGAGGAGTAGAGAGAACAGAGGAGAGTTGGAGAAAGTGTGGAGAAGCCCTCTATCGTCAAGGAAGAAGAAGAGGAGAAGAAGACCTCTGTTCTTGGACCCTCAGCCCCAGGGGGAAAATGGGGGGGACTGTAGTCCCAAGATGAGAAACTGAACTGTTGTCTCTTTTGGTCCATGGCAAAGCATCCTTAAAGGAGCCCTATGAGCAGTCTGTCCATGCACGGTGGTGAGAGCACTGTGACATGGAGAGGAGAGTGTCACCATGGCAGATTTTCTCCAGGTGGTTGCCATGTGTGACATGGAAACACAAGGGTGGCAATTGTGTTTCCTGGGGGGTCTGTGGCACAGGGGAGACTCCTGTCTCCCTTGAAAGATTGAGTATTTGAATATCTGAAGGGTGGCAACTTGATCAGGACCCGGGTGGTGTCTCACTGTGGTTCCATTTGGAAATTAGGTGGGAATTAGTTGGGAGGAGGAAGAGTGTTTTGGAAGGTCTTCGTCCAGGATTGAGTGTCTGTGTTTTTATAGTAGTAGTAGTTTAATAAAGTTCTTTTCTTTGTTATTAAGCTTGAGCCTGCTCTGCTCTGTTCCTGATCACATCTCCCAGCAATTATTTTAAAAAGTGCATTTTCATGGGAGTGCTGGCATCGCGCCAGCGTCAAACCATAACATATGTTCTTAGGTATATATGTTCTATAGATAGTTGTTGTTACAAATATTCTTACAATGTAAATGTGTTCTGTGTTTTCATTGCTGTTTTTCTGAAAATAAACAAGCTTTATTTTTCACATTCCTTTCCAAAGTTCTCTTTCCATTTGCATCAGGCACAGGATCCCGAGAGGATCTGGGGGTACCCGGGTGATGCCGATGATGGTGATGGGGATCCCGTGCTGGGTATAAATTTCATGATGAATTCCTGGGGGGGGGTTTTGCCTATCTCCAGGGTTTTTGGGGTCCCGGTGGATTTTTGGGGGTTCCCAGGGGGGTTTTCAGGATTCCCAAAGGGGGGGATTGGGCGATCCCAGGGGGAACCCAAGGCTGGTTTGGGGTACCTGCCGGTGACAGAGATGGGGACTCTCTGCCATGTAAGAACCTTCTCAGGGGTGTCTGGGGGTGCTGGGAGGTCTTGTGGGAATTTTGATGTCCTGGGATAGTTTGGGGGGGTGTCTGTGTGGGGTTTTTGTGGTCTTGGGGAGTTTTTGGAGGGCCCAGGGATGATTTTGGGGTCCCGAGGAGGTCTGGGTGTCCCGGGGGATTTGGGGGTTCCCGGGAGGGTTTGGGGGTTCCTGGGCAATGCTGATGACAGAGCTGGGACCCCGTGCCGGGTATGAACCTTCTCACTGCGCACGGGCAGCGTCAGCGTGTCCAGGGAGATCCTGGGGGGCCCGGGGGTCACCCCAAAACCCAGGGGACCCCAAATGCTCAGGGACCCCCCCAAACTCCCCTCCCCGCTGGATCTGCTGCAGGCAGGGGGGCGCTAGCACTCGGCCCCCACCCCCACCATCACAGGCGGCTGTGGAAGAAATCTGGGGGTGCACGGACAGGTCGGGGGGACCCCCAAAGTCCTGGGAAAGGGGGAACACAGGGGAACTCCCAGGAATCCCCACTGGGGGCTTAGGGGAGATCCAGGAGGCGTTTGGGCGAGCTTAATTGTGTCACTATCGTAGGGAAAGGGGACTCCAAGGGTCCCCGGTGTCCCCATTCCCTGCAAAAAGTGAGAAAACCCGGGCTGGCTGGGAATAGGGGTCCCAGGTGTCCTCGGTGTTGAGGAAAGGAGGGGCTGGGCGCTGGGAAAGGCAGGAATAGGGGTCCAGGGGGTCTCTGGGTGAAAGAAAAGGGGGCTCTGGGGGTTGGGAGAGGTGGCATGGCCGGGAAAGGGGTGCGGGGGTTGCCGGTGCCGGATAATGGGGTGCGGGGTGGAATCCCGGCCGGGAATGGGGGTGCGGGGGGATGGTGGCGCCCTGGAATGGGGGTTCAGGGGCCCCTCGGTGCTCCGGAATGGGCGACCAAGGAGTCCCGGTGCCGGGGGTCCCCCTCACCTCTCGCTGCCCCCCCGGGGCCCCAGGACCGCCCCCAGCCCCAGCGCTGGAGCCATCGCGCTGCTCCTCCTCACTCCCAGTACGATCCCAGTATGATCCCAGTAGAACTCGGTCACCCAGGAGCCGCTCCCAGTATGATTCCAGGACAGCCCAGGCACTGCCACTCCTGGCATCCCCCCCAGCCCTCTCTGCGTTCCGACCTGTCCCGGCTCCATCCCCGCCCCTCCCGCGGCTGCGGGGGCTTCGGGAGCGGGGGAGGAGGAGGAGGGAGGGAGGAAGAGGCGCAGCGGCAGCAGGGAGCAGCCGGAGGAGAGGAGAGAAGGAATCGCGTGGCCCTGGCGCTGCCTGAGCTCGCAGCACCCCGGGAGCATCGCCCCCATCCTGCAGGTGCCCAGGGAGGGGGAGCTCGGCCCAAATATCCCGGGGCTCCCTGGGTTTGGGTTTTTTTGGGGGGATGTTTGGAGCTGGTAGAGCTCCAAAGCCGAGCCGCAGCTGGTCCTCGGGGGGACATCGGGGGGTCCCCGGGAGGTGTTTTTCGGGGGTCCCGGTGGGCGGTGAGGGCAGCAGAGCCCCGGCGGGTGGACACCGGTTTTGGGGAGTCCCAGGAGAGCCGCGGCTGCCCTGAGCGGGAGCCCAGAGAGAGGAGAGCCCCAGAAGCCCCAGCGGGGACCCCGAGATGGGGGGACCCCTGGCAGTGCCGGCACCCCGGCAATGGGGGGTGCTGGGGCTGGAGGGGTGGCATGGCCGGGAAAGGGGTGCGGGGCTCCCGGGGCCGCCAGAGGCTGCTCCCAGCAGGAGCCCAGTTGCTGACAGTCAATCCCCATTATGATACAATTTGCCCCCAGCATAGTCCCTGTTGCTCCCACTTTCATCCAGTGTGTTCCCAGTTGCTCCCAGTCACAGCCAGTATGGGGGATGATGTGCCTGGTGTGTTCCCAGTCAGTCTCAGACACTCCCAGTATTAGTCCAGTCCTTCCCAGTATGGTCCAGAGATGAGACCAGTGTGCTCCCAGTCACTCCCAGTATGAACCAGTTGTGCCCCACATGGTTCCAGTTGCTCCCTTTCACCCTCACTTTTGTTCCAGTCACTCCCAGTCTCTCCCAGTGTACCCCAGTTCCTTCCAGCATACTCCCAGTCACTCCCAGTTCCTTCCAGCATGATCCCATTTGTTCACAACCACTCCCACTCAGCCTCAGTGTAGTTGCACTCACTGCCAATATGATCCCTGTCACCTCCAGCATGATCCCAGCTGATCCCAGTTATAAGCCCAGTTGTTTCCAGTCACCCCCAGC
This sequence comes from Anomalospiza imberbis, assembly GCF_031753505.1. Classification (NCBI taxonomy): domain Eukaryota; kingdom Metazoa; phylum Chordata; class Aves; order Passeriformes; family Viduidae; genus Anomalospiza; species Anomalospiza imberbis. The sequence continues at coordinate 56,904 of NW_027100244.1, forward strand.
ATGCACCCAGTGACTCCCAGTTCCTCCCACTTGCTCATAGCATGATCCCAGTTGCTCACAGTTGCTCCCAGTCAAACTCAGAATGAACCCAGTCACTCCCAGTGTATCCTATTTGCACCAGCATGGTCTCAATTGCCCGCTGCAGGCTCCTACTCTGTCCCAGTGTGATCCCAGTATGATCCCAATATGATCCCAGTCTCCTTCAGTGTGAGCGCAGTCTGCCCCAGCATGGGCCCAGCTGCTCCCAGTATGATCCCAGTACGATCCCAGTATAAAAAAGTCACTCCCAGTGCTGCCATTCCTGGGATCCCCCTGCCCTCTCTGCATTCCCCCCTCCCGGATCTCCCGAGAAGAGCCCCAAGGGCTGGCAGTCCCCTGGCAGGGTCCCCAGCAAGGCCCAGTTTGGATGTGCAGCCCCCAGTTTTCCCAGTTTGCCTCTCCTTTTGCCTCTCCTTTTGCCCAGGCCAGGTTCCCCTCGCCCCCAGCGGGTGGGAGCAGCCGTGAGCCCCGTGCTGCCCATCCCGACCTGTCCCGGCTCCATCCCTGCTCCTGCCGCGGGCTGCCAGGGCTACGGGAACGGGGCACCAAGGGTGTCACTGCTCCTGGGGGAGGAGGAGGAGGGAGGGAAGAAGAGGGATGGAGGAGGAGAGCCAGAAGGGATGGAAGTAGGAGAAGGAGGTGGGCTTAGGGAGGAGGAGGAGGGATGGAAGAGGAGGAGTGGGACGAAGAGGAAGAGGAGGGACAAAGGAGGATCAGGAAAAGAAAAAGGAACCACGAGGTCGAGCCCTTCCTGAATTCACAGCCCCGCTGGGACCTTCAGCCCCCATCCCATGGGTGACCAGGGATGGGGAGCTCGGCCCAGATATCCTGGGGGGTCCCTGGGTTGGGTTTTTTGGGGGGATGTTTGGAGAATGAAGAACTGCAAAGCTGAGCGGAAAAGGCCCCTTGGGGGAAAATGGGGGGTCCAAGTGGCAGCTGACAGCAGAGGCAGCCTGGAGGAGCAGAGCCCTGTGTCCCCCAGGAGCCCAAAGTGGGGAGCCCAGAGAGGGGGGAGTGCCGTCATTGGCGGGACCCTCAACAGCCTGGAGAGGGGCAGGGAGGACTCCTTTGAGCCCCTGCAGCCCAAAGCAGAGAAGGAGGGGAGAAGGGACCCCGGGAGGCCAAAAAGCCCTGGCATCCTGTGCCAGGAAGGTGGACAGAGCTTCAGCCAGAGCTCGGAGCTGGTGGGCCATGAGCAGGTTCACCATGGGGAGAAGCCCTACAAGTGCTTGGAGTGTGGGAAGAGCTTCAGGCAGAGCTCCCACCTGATCCAGCACCAGATGATCCACACCGGGGAATGGCCCTATGAGTGTGGGGAGTGTGGGAAGGGCTTCAGCTGCAGCTCTGCCCTCGTCACCCACCAAGGCATACACACTGGGGAGAGGCCCTACGAGTGTCCCGAGTGTCAGAAGAGGTTTCAGACCAGCTCCAGTCTCCTCAGGCACCAGGGGATTCACACGGAGGAGAGGCCTTTCCGCTGCCCTAACTGTGGGAAGGGCTTCAAACAAAAGTCCCACCTCGTCACCCACCAGCGCATCCACACTGGGGAGAGGCCCTACGAGTGTCCCCAGTGTGGAAGAGCTTCTCCAGGAGCTCTACCTTGACCCAACACCAACAGAGGCACCGGTAAGGGAAATCCTGCAAATGCCTCAGCTGTGGGAAGAGATTCGTGCCCTGCTCCAACTCCATCCCCCATGGGAGGACCCACTTTGGTCAGAGCCCTGGTGACCCACATTCCCAGTGATCCCTGCTGAGAAGACACCTGGAAGGTGGTCTCCACATCCTCCTGGATCCCCATAGGCACCTGGATGAACACAGGGGCAGGAACACCCATCAGGACTCTGATCTAAACTGGAAATTCACTGGCAGAAAGCGATTTGTTGACTTTACACCCCAAAGAAATTTCACCCGCTCTGTCCAGTTATTTCTTCTGGTGGCATCAAGCAGTGCTGCATGATCTTGGAGGTCTTTTCCATTTCAATAATTTCTTTCCTCACCCTGTCTAGACAACCAAAACTCGGGGTGAAAATAAAGAAATTGAGCAAAGAGATCTAAAGCTGCACCATTTACCTGGATTTGGGGGTGAATTCGGGGTTGGTTCAATAGAACATTTGGGAGGATTTGGGTGTTCTGAAGCTATCAAAGGCAGGGGACATGTCCACAATCTCATAGGTGTGCCGGCAAAAGGTGTCCACCTGAGCCCGCCTGTTCTCCAAGAATTCTAATTGTCTGTCCCAGTGCCTGGCCTGGGTCTCCCTATCCGGGATGTTCCCCCAAAGTGCCCAAATCACTGCTGAAGCGCCCGAGCTGATCCTGGCTGTAAATGTTCCTGTCCACCAACCTCTCCTGGTCAGTGCCATGGGAGGTGGGAGTTTAGGGGCTCCTGGGGGGATTGGGAAGGGCTTCTGTCAATCCTGTGGGCATTTGTGGTGCTGGGAGGGGGCTTGGCAGGGTCTATGAGGGAGATTTGGGTCCCTGACAGGGCTGTGTGTCTTGCAGAGAATTTGGGTGGGTCCTGAGGGAGATGGAAACGGGTTTTAGTGGTTCTTGGGTCATTTATCTTGCAGGGAGTAGTTGGGGGGGGGGTCCTGGCTGGGAGCTGTGGGGTGGTTTGAGGAGTCTGGGAGTGGCTGTGGGGCTGGGAGGGCGTTTTTGGGTGGTTGTGACTCCCCCAGACTCCCAAAGCTGCCACCAGACCCCACCCTCAAGATACTGCCAGAGGTCAGTGGCTCCATGGTGGGGTTCATCGTCCTGGCTCTGCAGAAGATATGGGGGGGTCCCCGGGGCCGTGTGTGTCCCCCCAGAGCGTGTGTGACACCCCCCATCCCATTGTCACCCCCTTGTCCCTCCCCACAGAGCTCCAGCCCCAGCTCCTGCTCCCCCAGAGGGAATTTGGGGAGGGGGCAGGGGGGTGTGCAGCCCCCGCCGGGGGATGGCCCCGGCCCAGCCCCTTTGTTCAGCACCAAGCTGGGCTCGGGGACGCAGGAGGAAGAGGCCGGTGGGAAGCAGATCCTGCAGCTGGGACAGTGCTGGGGTTCAGGGCAAGGGCCTGCCCTGCACACCTGGCTCAGGTGTGACCCTGCCCCGGCGAGGGGAGCGGGACATTCCCATCCCCACGGATCAGGGCTGGGAGCAGCACTTGGGGCACGGACATGGAAATACTGGGAGCGACTGGGAGCACACTGAGGGCGTGAATTATTCCCCCGCCTCCACCTTCTCCGGCCGCCCTGCCAGCTGAGAAATGCTCGCTGGGCCTCGGCCTTGGCCAACAGCCCCTGGGCTCAGCTCCTTGGAGCTCATCACAAACACTGTCTGCACCAGGCACTGCTGCTGCCCAACCAGCTCCTGGCTGCTTTAGGAGCAGCCCCGGGAAGTGTTTTTGTTCCCTCGGTGGCACAACAGCCCTGTTCTCACCCTGCCAAAGAAAGCTGTGGATGCCAAGTGCGGCCAGGATGAAACATTGCTGGCACTGAAGCCCCTCTCTTGGGGCCCTACAGACAGCGCTCCAAAAGGAGCCCCTTGGAGCTCTCCTGGGCCAGCGACTCCCTCGGAGTGGGGCCTCTCCGAGCCGGGAACTCTCCCGTTTGCTGCACTCGGGGATCCCCAACAACGAGGGAGCCTGGGCCGATCCCCCCCACTCCTCCAGGCTCAACCCTTCCCCTGCTGGGGAGATGCCAAAGCATCGGCAGGGAGCATTTCCCTGCCCTCAGGGGAATTTCTCACAGGTGCCTTGCACTGACTCTTTGTGTCTGTGTGCACACAGGAGTGCCTGTGCTCGGGAAATGTGGCAGAAATGCTGCTCTCTGAGGGGTCTGAGTGCCTTGGAGAGCTGAGCCAGTCAGGCCTGTCAGTAGGGTTAAATCACAAGGTCTAAGCTAAGTTAATGTGTGCTAAGAGTTGTTCTTTGCTAAGTTTTTACATTTAATATATAAGCCAAGTTGAATATTGTAAAATGTTATTTCTCAGTTAAATTGCAAAGTCATAGGTTATAAGTTCGGTTAAATACTGTAAAGTGCTGCTCTTTTGCTAAATTGTGAAGTTGAAGGTGGAAGTTAAGGTTAAGGTATAAGTCAAGTTCTGTTAAGTTTGAGCTCTGTAAGCTCTTGGGCCTGTATTCCTTTTATCCTTGCCCTCATTTCCTTGTGTCTCACACTCACACAGGGACAGTTCTTGGTTCATTTTTGGTTTGATTGCCTGGATTCTGTTTGGTTTTGTTGTTGCTTTGTTTCCTTGGTGTGCCTGAAGTGTCCAGTCAGGAGCAGAGTGACTCTTGCCAAGGAACTTTGTGGTGCTGTTGCTCAATATTAAATCTGGTTTTTGCTGCTCCCTTGCTGGGGATTTTTTCAGCGCTCTCAAGCCCTCGTTGGCAACAGGGTGAAGGAGCCCTGGGCCAGGCTCTGGCCCTGGGGAATACGAGCACGCTGCCGGGGGTCCCTGTCCCCTGTCCCGCCCCCCATGGCCCTGTGTCAGGCTCTGGGCTTGATCTCGTGGAACATCCTCTGGGGGAGGCTGCGGCGCCTGGGGCGGGGGGACCTGGGGGGACAGGGGACCCTGCTGTGCACGAGCAGCGTTGGACTCCTCTGGGGGAACTGGGAGGGGGTGCTGGGGCAGAGTCACCTCCCCAGTGACCTCACACAGCCCCTGTGATGTCACACAGCCCCTGCGATGTCATACAACCTCCTGTGAGGTCACACAGCCCCTGTGATGTCACAGAGACAACTCTGAGATGTCACCCTGTGATGTCAGACAGCTGCTCTGTGATGTCACAGAAGACTCTGACATGTCACCCTGCAATCTCACTGTTTGTTCTTTGATGTCACAGCCTGCTCTATGAAGTTACACAGCCACCCGGTGATGTCACAACCCACACTCTGATGTCACAGAGCAACCCTCCATGACAGCAGAATCTGCTCTATGGCCTCATACCTGACTCTATGATGTCACAGTCCACTCTCTGATGTCACAAAACCCTCCCTGTGATGTCATACTGCCACTCTGTAATGTCACAGCACACACTTTGACCTCACTGCCCGCTCTATGATGTCATACAGCCATGCCATGATGTCACAGCCTGCTCTCTGATGTCACACTGTCCCCTCTATCATGCCTTAGCTGCTTGATGACCTCACACAACAAACTCTGTGATGCCATAGCCCAATCTGTGACAGCAGCACCTCTGTGGCTGTGTCATGGAGGCACAGAGCAGCTGTGATGTCAGAGAGGGGCTGTGTGACAGCACAGCGTGGGTTGTGTGAGGTCACAGATTGGGCTGTGACATCACAGAGCTTGTTGCATGAGGTCATCCTCACGAGGGGATCCTGCGGCCCGAGCATAGCATTCCTTTGCACAGCGCTGGCTGCCAAACGAGCCCACTTGGCCTCAAAAACCTCAAACTGCACAGAGTCAAAAAGAGCATGTGCCACAGAACGGATGTCGGAAGGTGTCAGCATCTCAGCAAGGAGCATTCGGATCGTCCGCATAACTTCAGCAGACCCGACACCACGCAGGGCAACGGTGTCACGGATTTCTTTCACCATCTTAAACGATAAAGGCTGATGGGTGCCGTGAGTAACGCCCCTAAGCACAGGGAAAGCCTGGGGACCCCCTGGCAAGGTCGCATCACCTGCCGTGTCCCGTCCCGTGGGCTCCACAGGGACAGCAGCAGCCACCTGACTGCGAGGCAGTGCAGCATCACTTGACACCACGCTCCCCGCAGCATCAGCAGAGCCAGAGGAGCCTCCTCCGCGATCCTGCAGGCGCTGCGAGGAGGCAGAGTCGCACATCTCCTCAGCCTTATCCAGGACCTCCTGCCAAAACCGCCCGCGGTCCCTCGGACGCACGGTCACCTGGCAGGCGGGGAGGGTCCACAAAGCCGACGGGGAGGGTCCGCGGCCACGGGAACCCACCGGCCTCCCGCCGGCCGCGTCAGCAGCCGCGCTCAAGGTAAACAGCCCCGCGCCCCGCCGCAGCCTCAGCCCCCGCGGCAGGCGGGGAGCGGGGCCGAAGCAGCCGGCAGCTCGGCGGTGCCGCCCGCCGCAGCGCTGGCAGAGGGCACCGCGGCGGACACAGGCACCGGCGCGGAACGCAGACCCGGCGCGGCGCCCCCCGCCCCCGGCGCGGGGCAGGGATGGGGCGCAGAGAGAGACGCGGTGTGCGGAGCCGCGGCACCGCGGGCCGACACGAGGGAGCCCGGCACGGCCCAAGGAGCGGCGGAGCCGTGCCGCGGAGCCGCGCAGCGGGCACCGCCCCCGCCGGGCGGAGCGGGGCGGGCTGCCCGCCTGCTGGGCCGGGGCCCGACGGAACAGCGGCCAGCGCCCCGGCTCCGGCGGCTCCCACTGCCGCCGCACGCCCAGCAGGCTGCGCAGGCTCGGGAACGGGAGACGCCGCTGCCCCGCAGCACCCAGGGGTATGTCGTGGAAACACTGACATGACAGCTTTTACTGAGGATAGCTCTGTGGAAAATCAGAAGTGTGGCAGCTTCACCATTTGTTAACTAGAACAGAAACTCAAGGGGAGAATGACTTGCAAGAGAAACTGTTTTGAAGGCCCAAATAGCTGTTTTTTCACCATTCTGACCCCTTCCCCTGCTGAGCAGATTGATAGCCGAGATCCCAAGGTGCACTATTTCCACTCAAGCAGAGCCTCCTGAAGGTGTTAATGGCTGACAACGTTTTCGTGTGGAGCAAGGAGATGTCTCCTCCCTGTTAATTGCAATCGATGTACGATGTTTCTCTATCAAGCACTGAAATGCTTTAAAGAGAAGTGTTTGATTCCTGGTTTAAAGAACTGTTTCAGCCATCCCAGACACCTTCTGGGAGGCAGAAGGTGTCTCAAGGAATGCTCTGGAGTGCTTTATGTAGGAGTCAGATAAGGGGATTGCAGTGGCCCCGCTCAGGGAGGAGGTAGGGTGGATGTTTGCTGCTGTTTTAAAGGTGTGAACAGGCGATAAGGAGCAGCAGAAACACGGGGTTTACAGATCCATTGATTATGCGATCACTCCATTCAGCCAAGTAAAGGTTTTTGTGATTTAGACAATTTACCTTTGAAAGGAAGAAAAAAAATAAAGGTTGAAGAAGATACAGATGGGCACAAACACAGGAGATGAGCACTGATTTTAGGGTATGGGGAAAAGCAGAAGAAGGCAGTTTGAAGGAAGATGAGGGAAGCTCTCAGGGTGTCAAGAGGCCCTTGAAAGGGACCCATCTGTCTGCAATTTCCTGCCCTCTCAGGTGGAAGGAGTGATTAATGACCAGGAAGCGATATGAGGGATGTGTAGAGAGCTGAGGGTCTTTTGTAGAAGTTTGTGAAGCTTTAAGTAGTCTGCTGAGTTTCTTGCAGCAGAGAAGTTGAGCCTTGGTTGTTGGTAAGCTTTGAGAAGCTGATGTTGAGCTATCTCAATTGAAAGAAAATCTGCTGTGGTCTGAAATGTTTTCTACCACTGAAGAACCAGTACTGGGGTAGAAATGTGTTCTAACCAGGTAGGAAGTTTTTCTTTTTGTGGGGCAATGTGAAGTGGAGAATGAGAGAAGACCTAGTAAAACTGGGAGGGGATAAGGCTGGAAAACTGTGTGCTGAGATGTTGATTGGAAAATACAGGGATGGGGCAGCAAATGGAAGTTGCTGTTGGAGAAGAATAATATGATTGTGTTAGAAAGCTAAGTTTTTGGGACATGGCCTAGAGAAATGAAAGAGCAGGCAGGGGGAAATGTGGGAGAAGGTGAGGTTTGTGCATTGGGGCAGTACAATCAAAATAATAGGTTTTAATAGTGGTTTAAGATCCAGGACTGGCTAAAAAGTCACTCTAGAAGAAAAAGAACATTTCACTCTTTTAGATGCAAATAGCTGGATTGATTTCATGCAAAGAGAGAAATATGATCTTTTTGAGAAAGAGTGTTGGTTTTGTTCTATTGGGGATTTTGGACTTACCTGATGTAGAAGGACTGGCTGGTAACAAGAGATGCAGACAGAGGATCAGAGCCAGGATAGAAGTAAAACAGGCTGATTATGTCTTGGTAAAAGAGCTTGGTGGAGATGATAAGGAAACACATTGGCAGATATTAACACTATTAATTAACATTCAGCCTTCATCTGCATGAAGAGCTATCTCACAGTAATTTGGTAGTGGCAATGGAGATGAAGAATAGATGCAAGATTGGATGCAGCTGGCAAAGAGCACCCTAGATCCTCAGGATGAAGGATAGTCTGCTGGCTGTGATGCAAGGCATCAAGGGGGAGAGGAGCTGTAATAGGAGGGATCTGGCACTTGAATTAAGAGAATCAATCAGTGGTTGGTAACTGGCCATGGTAGACATCTGGCAGCATGACTGTACAGCTGTGACCCTTGCATCTGGAGACAGTTACATGGGTTTGTGTCCAAAGCAGGAGTTTCAACAGGAATCTGAACTCAAGTGCAAAGTCATTCCTCACTGACTGATGTGTGTGCAGTAAGACAAGGGTGCACCAGAGCAAAGCTCCCCCCTGGCTGCCTGTTCTGGCAGTTTTAGGATCATGTTGGCCAAGGGAGCAAGCCTGAGGGTGCCATCACACTGGGGATATATCTGGCATGGTGGAGGTGGATTCAACTCCAGACCTGTCACCTGTCCCCACTCCTTGGTGATGAGCAGTGACACAGCCATGGCTTTGCCTGTGGATTTGTGGCTTTCCAACCTTCCTTTGCTTGTCCTTAGAAGAAAGACATGAGATGGCTTTGTTCTAAAATTAAATAGCTTTGTTCCATTGCCAGTGAAGAAAAAAGCAAGAGTTCATTTTTTTCATCTCCCTTAAAGGATGCCAAACATGGACTGAATTCCTCAGGGCATCTGTAGCATTGCCACTCTGTCTTCTTGTTACTCTGACCATCTTCATCTCTGCAGAGAGCGCGGGACTCCAGGACGGTTTGGATGGATGAGAGTTCTCTGAAGTCAGGTCTTGGAAGATGTGGTTTATTAAAAGGGGTCAAAGGCCCTGCTTGGAGTTGCCAGGCCCAACTCGTGGCAGGCCCAGGGAGAGGGAGAGAGCGAGGGTTCCAGGTGAGGGTCCCAGGGGAAGGTCCAAGAAAGAGTCTGGTCCCTCGGGCACACCTTATCAGGGGGCTTCAAGGTGGGCTGGAGCAGGACTTGGGCCAATGGGGTCACAGATACCTGATACTTCAGGGGAGGATCACAGGTGTGGGATGAACCATACATTGGGGGTGAGACAGAGCATTCCATTTGACCTTTGGACCTATCTGCAGGTAAAGGGCGTTGTTTAATCAGAAGGGGGGGTTGCTTTCAGCCTGGCTATACTATTATTTTCTAGTTATTCAGTAGTCAAGGTTTGTTATTTCAAATCTAGTTCTCATCTCAATGTCTGTATTTTCCAAATCTTTTGCCAGGCAATCATATTTATAAGGTTTTCCTATTTCATCTTCCCCAACAAGTGACCCCAAAACCTGAGGGACTGAGGGGACTTGTGGGATTTCAGAGAGGTTTTATGGGATTTTAGTGAGAACTTAAGGGATTTTAGTGAGAACTTAAGGGATTTTAATGGAATCTTATGGGATTTTAATGAGGTTTGATAAGATTTTTTTGGGTATTTGATGGGATTTTAATGGGATTTAAGGGATTTGGATTAGGGACCAATTCCCGTCTGAGCCCTTGAGTCCAGACATATGGGATTTTATGGGCGGAATATTTATGGGAGGTTTTCACTGGAATTTTTGGGAGGGTTTATTGGGGATTGTGAGGAGGATTTTGGAGGATTTTTGCAGGAATTTTTTTGAGTGATCTTTGTGGGATTTTTGGGGTGGATTTTGTGAGATTTTGTTGGGGTTTGGTGGGATTTTGAGGGAAGTTTTTGTAGGGATTTTTTGGTTGGATTTTCTCAGACTTTGGGTGGGATTTGAAGGGACTTGGGAGCATTTTTGGGGGATTTGAGAGGGGTTTGGTGGGATTTTGGTGCAGATTTTTTGAGTGGATTTTTGGTGGAGTTTGGGGGGTTTCTGGGGAAATTTTTGTGGGATATTTTGGGTAATTTGGAGGGATGTTATGTGTGGATTTTGTGTGCTTTGGAGATTTTTGGGGGGATTTTTGTGCAGATTTTTCTGTGTGGATTCTGTGGGATTTTCACGGGGATTTAGTGGGACTTTTTGAGAGATTTTTCTGTGGGATTTAGGGGGGATTTTGGGTGTGATTTTTGTTGGGATTTTGAAGGATTTGTGTGGGCTTTGGGGCGATTCTTGTGGGGATTTTTAGTGGGAGGATTCTATGGGGGATTTTGGGGCACTTTTTTGGAATTTTGGTGGGGCTTTACCTGGAATTTTGGGTGGATTTTGTGGGATTTTTGAGGATTCTTTGTGAAAGTTTTGCGGGCATTTGAGGGGATTTTTGTGGAATTTTGTTGTGAATTTTTTAGTGGGATTTTTGATGGGATTTTTGGTGAGTATTTTGAGGAGATTTTTATTGGATTTAGGTGGGGTTTCTGTGGGGTTTGGGAAAGACTTTTGTGGGATTTTGGGGTGATTTTTTTGGTTTTTTTGGGGATTTTGGGCAATTTTTGTGGGTGTTTTTTTTAGGATTTTGGGGGATTTTGGACAGATTTTTTTGGTGTGTATCCAGAGTGACTTTGGGCAGATTTTGGGCCTGATTGGGGCAGCTTTTGGGCTGATTTTGGGGTTTTTCTCCCGTTTCCCCCAGCTGTGGGAAGCCCCGAAGCACATCCTGTTCCTGCCCGAGCTCCCTGAGCAGCCCCAGGAGCTGATGCTCTCCGTGCTCCTCAGCCAGTGAGGTCTGGGGCAGTCCCGGCATTCCGGGCATTCCGGGGATTCCGGCCGGGCTTTAGGGCACTTGGGGATTTTGGGGCTCGGGGGGGAGAGAGGATGAGGGGGGCTTGGGGCTGGATGTTTTGGGAAAATATCGGGATTTTTGGGGGGAATATCTGGTTTTTAGAGGGGAATTTCTGGATTTTGGGGGGCAAATACCAAATTTGAGGGGGGGGAAGGAAATACTGGACTTCTTAGGGGGGAATTTCTAAGGTTTTGATGGGGGAGTTACTAGTTTTTGGGGAGGGATTTCTGGATTTTTTTCAAGGGGGAATTTCTGGATTTTTTGGGGAATGTTTCTGGATGGGGAACGAGGTTTGGTTTGGATTCTTTGGGGGGGAATAATTCTCGATTTTCTGGAGGAATTTCCTAGTTTGTTGGGAATGTTCCCGGATTTTTTGGAGCATCATTTCTGGATTTCTTTGGGGAAAATTTCTGAATTTCTGGGAGACTATTTCAGGATATTGGTTTTTTTTTTTTTGGGAGCATTTCTGGATTTGGGGGGAACATTCCCAGGTTTCTGGGGGAACATTCCCGGGTGTCTCGGGGAACATTCCTGGGTTTTTGGGGAACATTCCCAGGTTTCTGGGGGAACATTCCCAGGTTTCTGGGGGAACATTCCCAGGTGTCTGGGGAACATTCCCAGGTATCTGGGGGAACATTCCAAAATAACTCCAAAATAACCCCAAACTAAAAAAAAACGGGCCTGAAATACCCAAAAATCACAAAAAACTGCATCAAACCCACCCCTAAATACCCAAAAACCGCCGCAAAACACCCAAAATCCCACCAAACCACCCCAAAATCCCATAGAAATGTCCTGAAATCCCACCAAACCACCCCAAAAGCCCTCAAAATTGCCCCTGAATACCCTAAAGCTGCCCCAAATCCTTCAAGCTGCCCCAAAATCTCATAGAAACACCCTAAAGACCCTCCAGACCAGCCCAAAAGCCCATAGAAACACCTGAAAATCCCTCAAAACCACCCCAACACACCATAAATCCCATCAAACTGTCCCCAAATGCCATAGACCTGCCCCCAAATCCCATCGAAATATTTCAAAATCCCAGAAAACTGCCCCAAAAATGGTCCTGACCCTGCCCCAAACCCCCCTGCACGCCCCCACTCCCCCAGGTAAGTTCAGTTCATCCGAAATCCTCCTTTTTTGTACTTAATTCTCCTTTTTTTATCCCAAATCCTTCTTTTTTTATCTCAAGTTCTCCTTTGTTATCCTAAATCCTCCCTTGTTTATCCCAAATCCTCCCTTTTTTGTCCCAAATCTTCCTTTTTTCAACCTCAAAATATCTTTTCATCCCAAAGCTCCTTTTTTGATCTCAAATCCTTCTTTGTGCAACCCAAATTTCATTTTCCCACCACAAATTCTCCTTTTTCCACCCCAGATCCTTTGTGTGTCCCCAAATCCCTTTTCCCATCCCAAAATCTCCCTTTTCCACCCCAAATATTTCTTTGTGCATGCCAAATCTTCTTTACCACCCCAATTCCCCTTTCCCCACCCCAATCCCCTTCTCCCACCCCAAATCTCTTTTTCAACCCCAAATCCCCTTTTCCCACCCAGGATCTTTCCCCATCCTGAATCCCCCAATTCCCACCCCAATCCCCTTTTTTTCCCCAGCGTTGGACCCAGGGTCTCTGCAGACATTGCACCTGGAGCTGCCCAAATAACCCCAAATAAACCCCAAATAACTCTAAACAAACCCCAAATAACCCCAAATCACCCCAAACAAACCCCAAATAAACCTAAACAAACCCCAAATAACCCCAAAAAAATCCCAAATAAACCCAAACCCCACTGTGCCCCCCAGGGCTGGAGGGGGTTTGGGGGGAGGGGATTGGGGACTGGGGGGGTCATGACCCCAAACTTCGGGGATTGGGGGTGTTTGATCTTAAAATTTAGGGGGTGGGGGGGGGGGTTGACGCCTAAGGGTTTGGGGGATTTTGACCCCAAGCTTTGGGAATTGGGGGTGTTTGACCCTAAAATTTGTGGTTTGGGGGGGTTTGACACCAGGGTTTGGGATTTGGGGTTTTTGACCTCAGGATTTGAGGATCAGGGTGGTTTGACCCCCAAACTTTGGGATCAGGGCGTTTGGACAACCCAGATGTTTCAAACTCCAGGATTTGGGGTCAGGGGGTTTTGACCCCAGAATTTGGGCATTGACCCCAGGATTTAAGGGGGATTTAACCCCAAAGTTGAGAGGATCAGGGGGATTTGACACCCCCACGTTTGGGATCGGGGGGCCTTGACCCCAAAGTTTGGGTATTGGGGTGTTTGAGCCCAAACTTTGGGGAGGAGGTGGGTTGGGCACCCCAGATATTTCAAACCCCAGGAAGTTGGAGATTGGGGGTTTTAACCCCAAACTTTGGGGGTGTGGGGTGTTTGACACCTCAGGATTTGGGATTTGGGGGGATTTGAGCCAAGATTTTGGGAATTGGGGGTGTTGGACACCCCAAATGTTTCAAACCCCAGGATTTGGGGTCAGGGGGATTTAACCCCATTGTTTGGGAATTGGGGAGTGTTTGACACCCCAGGATCTGGGATTTGGAGGGTTTGATCCTAAAATTTGGGGTTCGGGGCTGGGGGTGGGGCTTAACATCCCAGAGTTTGGGTTTGAGGGTGTTTGACCCCCCCAGTGTTTGAACCCCCAGGATTTGGGGTCGGGGGAGTTGACCCCAGGATTTGAGGTGTTTGACCTGCTGGGTTTGGGGTCGGGGTTGAGAGCAGAGCCATTTACTGGAAACAGCGGCGGGACCAGGACTGAGAACAGGATCGGGATCGGGAATGGGAGTGGGATCGGGGTCGGGAATGAGATCGGGAACGGGAACAGAAATGGGAATGAGATTGGGATCGGGAACAGGATCAGGAACGGGATTGGGCTCGGGAAGGGGAGAAACCTTGACCCAATAATGGACCCCTCCCCCAGGGAGCGACCCTGCCCCAATCCCGGGATGGAGCAATCCCCTCAATCCCAGACCCCTCCCCAATTCCCAAACCCTCCCCAATGCCAGCCCCTGACCCAGTCCCAGACCCCTCCCCAGTCGCTGAACGGACCCTCCCTCAATCCCAGCCCGCCCCGATCCGGATTGGAGCCATCCCCGGAGCCTCCCCCATTCCCGGACCGGAGCCTTCAATCCCTTTTTGGGGCGGCTCCTGCCGCTTCCAGCCCATTTTTGGGGGATCCAAAGGGCTCCGGGGACCCTCCCCACTTTGGGGGTGTTGGGGTGGCCCCAGGGCCGCCCCGAGGGCCGAGGGGGGATGGAAACCCCCAAAGCCGGGGGGCTCCTGGGGGTCCCCAGTTCCCCCCGTCCCCACCCCAAAACAGCTCCTGGCCAATCAGAGCGCGCGGCGCTGCTGACAACTCAGTTGCCGGGCCGGCGATTTTCAGGCAATCAGCGCCTGCGATAGCGCTGCTCATCGGTTGCCAGGCAGATCACAGCGCTTCTCAATGCGCTAGCCAATCAGAGACTGCGCGGGGCCATTTCTAGCCAATCAGAGCGCTTGTTCTCGATGACTCCTCAGTCGCCAGGCGGAGCCGCAGCGCCCAGCGCTCCCCGGGAGCGGAATTTGGGGAGGGGGGAGGTGACCCTGGGGATGGGGATGGGGCGTGCGGGGGCAGCTGGGGCCGGACTGGTGGCACTGGTGGTGCTGAGAGCCCCCCCGGCCGCGGGGGTCGCGGTGAGAAGGGGTTGGGGGCCCCAAATTAAACCAAAGAGGGATCGGGACCCCCCCACGGAGCAGGAGGGGCCTGGAACCCCCAAAACCAAACACGGGGGAGGGGAGCGGGGATTGGGGGAACGATGGGGAAGGCGGGGGAAAGAGGGGGATGGGACACCCAAAAAGGATCAAGACAACTTGAGGTGGCCACCTTTCTATGTGGATGGTAGCCAATGGTAGCCAATGCTTTTTCCCAGTCCATGGGATCCCAGTCTGTGCAATCCCAGTCCATGTGGTCCCAGTCCATATAATCTCAACCCAGTTTATCCCAGTGTGTACCGTCCTGATCCCTATGGTCCCATTCCATATGGTCCCAGTCCATAGGATCTCAGTCCAGGTGATCCCAGCCCATGTTTGATCCCAGTCTGTGTGGTTCTGCACACACTGCCAGGGTCTGAAATTCCAGTCACCAGCCAGGAAAAAATGTTCCTGCCCTTGAATGTCCTTGCTGTCCTCTCAACGAGTTATAATAAAACTAAAAATCAATAAATTTGAATTTAAATAAAATAGAATAAAAATGAAATTTAAAAATTTCAACTCTTACAACCCTCCTAGGGCTCCGCTGCCGGAATCAGCAGGAGTGGTGTTGGCCTCTTCAGGGGAGTTAGAGTGGGACCCGACCAGAGCGGGGGCCCTTAAACCCCAAAAATCCACCCTGGGGGGCAAAACATCCCCTACAGCGGCTTGGAGTGAGTCCCCCAGAAAAATGTCACTTAAAGCTGTCATGATCACCCCTGAAAAGGGGCTTGTGGGGCTGTGGCCCCACAAACACCTGAAAATGGGGAGGAAAAAACACCCTTGGAGGGGTGAGGTCCCCCCAAACATCCCTAAAAAGAGAAAAACTCCTCTTCAGAGGGGCCTGAAGATCCTTCAGGGCACTCGAGGAGGGACAAGATCCCCTCCTCTGCTGGGGCCTCTCCGAGCCGGGAGCTCTCCCGTTGGCGGCTGCCCTCGGGGGAGCCCCGAACGACGGCAGCTCCTGGGCTGAGCCCCCCTCAGCCGGGGCTGTGGAGGGAACTGGGGGGGCTGGGACGGGGCCTGGGGGTCCTGGGGTGACCTGGGGGAGCCTCAGTGGGTCCCACCTCCCCCTGTGCCCCCTCTCCCACCCCCTTCCCAATATTGCCCCCAAACAAAAGGTTGTGGCTGTGCCAGCGCCCCCACTGACCTCCAGCCCTGGGAACCTGGAGCAAGCGGAAACCACAACTTTGCAAATGCTACCTGTGCCTGAAGCAAATGGAAAGAGAACTGGGGTGTGAAAAATAAAGCTTGTTTATTTTCAGAAAAACAGCAAAGAAAACACAGAACACATTTACATTGTAAGAATATTTGTAACAACAACTATCTATGGAACATATATACCCAAGAACATATCTAACAAAAGTCTATGAAACGTATTTACAGAAGACAAGAAGAAGCCCTAAAACCTATGGCCTAAAGACAACAACAAACTCTACAACGTATGTACAAAAGGGTGGCATCTCTGTCCGGGATCTCCATCGGTCCTTGAGGAAAAGCAAGAGGCACGGTCACTCCAATCAGGCGGAGAGGGCTCTTCCATGTGCCCCCAGGCTGGCCCAGCAAGCGCAGCACAGGCTGGGGATGGCCACCAGAACCCGATGCACCGGGTCCCACATCCCTGAGCAGGGACCACCCAGCCCAGTCCCAGCCTGGCAGCAGGGGACCTGCTCTGCCTGTGGGGACCACATGCCTGTCCTGCTGCTGGTATTGCTCTTCATCCCAAGATCATGGCCTCTTCCTCATCTTTCTCATCAATGTCCATGTCCTCAAGGTACTCTTCCATTTCCACGTCCATCTCCTCTTCCACATCTACCTCCATCTCTTCTTCACCAGTCTCTTCTCCATCCACTTCCATCTCCTCCTCTGGATCCATCTGCATGTCCACCTCCATCTCTTCCTCTCCACTCTCTTCTCCATCCACTTCCATCTTCTCCTCTGTATCAATCTCCATGTCCACCTCCATCTCTTCCTCTCCAGTCTCTTCTCCATCCACTTCCATCTCCTCCTCTGTATCCATCTGCATGTCCACCTCCATCTCTTCCTCTCCACTCTCTTCTCCATCCACTTCCATCTTCTCCTCTGTATCAATCTCCATGTCCACCTCCATCGCATTGTCTCCACTCTCTTCCCCATCCACTTCCATGTCCTCCTCTCTATCAGCCTGCATGTCCACCTCCATCTCGTCCTCTCTCTCGGTGACAGCCTGCAGAGGTAGCAACACCTCAGAGTGGGGTCCCTGTCCCACCCCATCCCCACAGAACTCCAGCCCAGCCGGGCAGCTGGGGGGTGTCCACCTCCATGGAATGGCACTGTACCTTCCTCAGGACAAATGTGAGCATCCTGCAGGGACGGATGACAAAATCCAGGCAACAGAGAGCTTTCAGGACTGATGGGAGTATCAGGGCGCAGGTGACGAGAAGAGTGACAGGGAACATGGTGAAGGGTGAGCTGGCACGAGGGCTGGCACAGGGTGGGCTGACACAAGGGCCAGTGGTTGTGTTGTGCTCTTTGCTGGACGCTGGAAGTTCCTGCTGGAACATCACATCTGTGACATCACAGTGGATCTAAAGAGCATCTTGTTCCGAGCTGAGCAATCTTCCCCAGCCCATGCTGCTCACAGCCCTGTTGCCAAGGATGGGGCATCCACAGCCTGGGCCAGTGCCTCAGCAGCCTCCGTGTAAAAGAGCAGCTCCCTCAGATCCAACTTCAATCAGCCTCCTGCAGTTGAAAGCCATCCCCCCTTGTCCTGTTGCCACGGGCCCGGCTGAACACTGTCCCCGTCTTTCCTGTGGGACCCTTCCAGTCCTGCAGAGCTGCAGGGAGGCCTCCCCAGTGTCTCCTCTTTCCAGGCTGAGCATCCCCAGCCCCACTTGGACGGCAGTCAGGTAGATCAGGGGGAGTCAAGGCTGAAGTCAAACAGCATCAGGAACTGAGAGGTGGAAGCTTTAGGCCCAGGTTTGCCTCTATAATAACAGTGGAGGGGAAGATGGTGGGACACTGGCTCTGTTCTAACCGGTGAATATTTTCTTTTTTTTTTTTTTTCCCCTTCTTTTCTGTCATGCTGATGCAGGTGTTGCTGTTTGCAAGGAAGCTTGGCACAATATCCATTGTCTTCTCCATTTGTGAAACACCGAGCAGAGACTGGGCAGGCTGATGATGCAGAGCAAAACCTGCAAATACACCGGTGATCCTGAGCCTGGAGGGTGCAGCTAAACCCGGCCAAAAATAATTTCTGGAAAGTCAAGCCTGGTTTACATTTTCTTGAGTTTGGCTATCCCTGAACCGGGGGAGAGGGCATTCGGGGCAGGGGGTACCACAGGGGTTCCCCTCCCCCGTTTTTGGGGGGTCTCCCATGGTGCCCCCTCCCCAAAAAGCTCCGCGGGCCCCCTGAAGCGGCTTCTGTTCCACCGGCCGGTGCCCCCTGATCCAGGACAGCCCCCGGTGAGTCTGGGGCGCTCTGGGGGGATTTTGGGGGGATTTTGGCGGCATTTATGGGCCTTGGGGGATTTTGTTGGGAGATTAGGGGGAATTATTGGATTTTGGAGAGAATTACTGGGTTTGTGGGGTTATGGGGGTTTTGTGGGATTTGAGGATTTTGGATTTTGGGGATTTTTTAGGGTTTTGGGGTGGTTATTTTTTGGGGGGTTTATTGAAATTTTTGGGAGGTTTTTTTTTTTTTTTAATTTTGGTGGGTTCCACTGGGATTTTGTGGGATTCTTTGGTGTTTAGGAGTTTTTAATTGGGATTTTTGGGGGATTTTGGGGGGTTTTAGTGGAATTTTGGGGGGCTTTGGAGTTGTCCCAGGGTGTGGGGAAGGGCTGAGAGGCACCAGCATCTGGTTTAAACCCCTGAAAGTCCCAATAAACCCCATGAAATCGCAATTAAATTTCACAAATTCCCATTAGAATACCCTCGAATCCCAAAAAAAGCTCACAAAATCCCAATTAAACCCGGCAAATCCCCCCAAAAATGACTCCAAAACCACAACAAGCCCCACAAAATCCTCACGAGACCCAAAGAAATCTTGACAACAACCTAAAAAAACCCACAAGCCCCCCCTAATCCCCACTAAAATTCCTAACAAACCCAAATCCCCAAAGAATCCCACTAAATGCCCCAACAATTCCAATAAATTGCCTCCAAATCCCCTAAAAATCCCAATAAAACCCAGAAATAATTCCAGAGGATCCCACAAAATCCCAGTAAAACCTTCCAAAATTCAAAAGAAAACACAAAAAAAATCAATTAACCCCCAAATACCCCCAGGAAAAAAACTTCCCACTCAAAGCACCAATAAAACCCCTCAAAACCAAACTCCCCAAAATCCCCCAACTGCCTCCAAACCCAATAATTCTCCCCAAAAACCCCAACAATTCCCCATAAACTCCCAACACAATTCCCCAAAGCCCAAAAAAGCCCCAGATGCCCAAACCCCTCCCGAGCCCTCCCTGGTCCCTCCCGGTCCCGCCCAGGCCCTTTCCGGGGCCGCGGCCAAAACTGCCCGGAGCGAACGCGGAGGTCCCGGAGCGACCCCGGAGCCGATCCCGGGCTCGGCCTCGGGCTCGGCCCCTTTGGGGGATTTTGGGCCGAACCGGGCAGGTTTAGGGTGGGCTTCAGATCCCTTGCGGGGATCCCGAGCCTTTTTGGGTGGATTTTCAGCCCCTGTGGCTGATTTGAGGCCGAATCTGGTGGGGTTTAGGGGGGATTTCAGACCCCTTTGGATGATTTTAGGCCCATGGGGGTGGGGCTGGGGCCCATTTGGGTGAGTTTAGGAAAAACTGGGCCCATATGGGTGAATCCTAATCCTGTGGGGGTGATTTTAGGTCCCTTTTTTGGGTATTTTGGGTGCATTTAAGTAGGGTTTTTTGCTGCTTTGGGCAATTTTAGGTTGAACCAAGACTTTTTAGGGTGATTTTAGGTCTTCTTGTGTTGGTGTCAGGGACATTTTGGTGATTTTAGATACCTTTGGATGATTTTAGGCTGGACCAGATACTTTCAGGGTGGATTTTAGTCACATTTGAAAGGTTTACAGGTGATCTTAAGCCATTTCTTGAGGGCTATAAAACACTTGGGGCAGTTTTAAGCCCCTTGGGTTGGATTTTAGAGCCCTCTGGATACTTTTAATCCCATTTGGTTGGTGTCAGGCCGAACCATGTGGATGTAGGCTGCATTTGATGCCCTTTTGGGTGATTTTGGGTCAAACCGGGCTTTTTTAGGACAGCGCGTCCCCTTGGCCTCGGCCCTTTCCCCTCACGGTTCCGCCCTTTCCTCGCTCCTTTCCCCTCATGGTTCTGCCCTTTCCTCGCTCCTTTCCCCTCATGGTTCAGGATCCCGGAGCGGGGGAGGAGGAGGAGGGAGGGAGGAAGAGGCGCAGCGGCAGCAGGGAGCAGCCGGAGGAGAGGAGAGAAGGAATCGCGTGGCCCTGGCGCTGCCTGAGCTCGCAGCACCCCGGGAGCATCGCCCCCATCCCGCAGGTGCCCAGGGAGGGGGAGCTCGGCCCAAATATCCTGGGGGGTGCCTGGGTTCGGGTTCTTTGGGAGGGATGTTTGGAGCTGGCAGGGCTCCAAAGCCGAGCCGCAGCTGGCCCTCGGGGGGACATCGGGGGGTCCCCGAGAGGTGTTTTTGGGGGATCCCAGTGTGGGTGGCGGCAGAGCCCCGTCGGGGGGACACCGGTTTTGGGGAGCCCCGGGAGAGCCGCGGCTGCCCTGAGCGGGAGCCCCGAGAGAGGAGAGCCCCAGAAGCCCCAGCGGGGAACCCGAGAGGGGGGGACCCCTGGCAGTGCCGGCACCCCGGCAATGGGGGGTGCTGGGGCTGGAGGGGCGGCATGGCCGGGAAAGGGGTGCGGGGCTCCCGGGGCCGCCAGGGGCTGCTCCCAGCAGGAGCCCAGTTGCTGCCAGTCACTCCCCGTTATGATACAATTTGCCCCCAGCACTGTTCCCGTTGTTCCCAGTGCCATCCAGTGTTTTCCCAGTTCTCCCACTTGCCCCCAGAATAGTCCAGTCACTCCCAGTAAGATCCCAGTATGAGTCCAGTATGATCCCAGTCTCTCCCAGCAGGGCCCCAGTCACTCACCCTTGTCCCCAGTTGCCCCCAGCGTGGTCCCAGTTGCCCCCAGCACATTCCCAGTGGCTCCATATGTGTCCCAGTCCTAGTGCAATGATGGGGAATACCAAACGCACTTGAGGCATCACGTACGGTTAACACCAAAGCTGTGGCTATGTTTGTGATGGGGTCATAGGTAAAGTTCACTAGGTTCCACCGGGATTGGAATTCCTTTCAAAATCAGCGGCACTGTCCCAAACTATTTTCCGAATCTCAGTAGGAAAAGTGCCTTCTTCACCTTCTCTTATAATCGAGGCAGCAACCGACTGCATCCCTATTTGAGCCTGGATACAGCTGAGAGCTAAAGAAACGTTCTTTTGTGTGGCACCGAGTGCATCAATTACCAATTTGTGATCATTTACGCTTGCTTCCTCCCAACTTGGTAATATGTTTGATAGCAAGCGCTGATGTCTTCCCAAGGCCAGTAAGGACGACTGCAGTGGTTGTTGGAATTTGGTCAAATCTAGTGGTGGCAGCCAATGTGTTCATCAATACTTCTGAATCAATGCTATTTAGAATTCCCAATCCTGTTCCCACAGCACTGGTTATGTCTCTTAGCATCCGTCTTTTAGAAGGGTTCCGCGGTCGCAACCAGGTCGTCCAACCCTGAAAAGAAGTTTTTTTTTGCATCAGCAAAATCAGGGGTATTTAACCCCATCGTTTGGGAATTGGGGAGTTTTTGACACCTCAGGATCTGGGATTTGGAGGGTTTGATCCTAAAATTTGGGGTTCGGGGCTGGGGGGGGGGGGTAGGGCTTGACATCCCAGAGTTTGGGTTTGAGGGTGTTTGACCCCTCCAGTGTTTGAACCCCCAGGATTTGGGGTCGGGGGGAGTTGACCCCAGGATCTGGGGTGTTTGACCCGCTGGGTTTGGGGTCGGGGTTGAGAGTAGAGCCATTTCCTGGAAACAGCGGCGGGACTGGGACTGGGAACAGGATCGGGATCGGGAATGGGAGTGGGATCGGGGTCGGGAATGAGATCGGGAACGGGAACAGAAATGGGAATGGGATTGGGATCGGGAACAGGATCAGGAACGGGATTGGGCTCGGGAAGGGGAGAGGCCCTGGCCCAATAATGGACCCCTCCCACAGGGAGCAACCCTGCCCCAATCCCGGGATGGAGCAATCCCCTCAATCCCAGACCCCTCCCCAATTCCCAAACCCTCCCCAATGCCAGCCCCTGACCCAGTCCCAGACCCCTCCCCAGTCGCTGAACGGACCCTCCCTCAATCCCAGCCCGCCCCGATCCGGATTGGAGCCATCCCCGGAGCCTCCCCCATTCCCGGACCGGACCCTTCAATCCCTTTTTGGGGCGGCTCCTGCCGCTTCCAGCCCATTTTTGGGGGATCCAAAGGGCTCCGGGGACCCTCCCCACTTTGGGGGTGTTGGGGTGGCCCCAGGGCCGCCCCGAGGGCCGAGGGGGGATGGAAACCCCCAAAGCCGGGGGGCTCCTGGGGGTCCCCAGTTCCCCCCGTCCCCACCCCAAAACAGCTCCTGGCCAATCAGAGCGCGCGGCGCTGCTGACAACTCAGTTGCCGGGCCGGCGATTTTCAGGCAATCAGCGCCTGCGATAGCGCTGCTCATCGGTTGCCAGGCAGATCACAGCGCTTCTCAATGCGCTAGCCAATCAGAGACTGCGCGGGGCCATTTCTAGCCAATCAGAGCGCTTGTTCTCGATGACTCCTCAGTCGCCAGGCGGAGCCGCAGCGCCCAGCGCTCCCCGGGAGCGGAATTTGGGAAGGGGGGAGGTGACCCTGGGGATGGGGATGGGGATGGGGCGTGCGGGGGCAGCTGGGGCCGGACTGGTGGCACTGGTGGCGCTGAGAGCCCCCCCGGCCGCGGGGGGTCGCGGTGAGAAGGGGTTGGGGGCCCCAAATTAAACCAAAGAGGGATCGGGAACCCCCACGGAGCAGGAGGGGCCTGGAACCCCCAAAACCAAACACGGGGGAGGGGAGCGGGGACTGGGGGAACGATGGGGAAGGCGGGGGAAAGAGGGGGATGGGACACCCAAAAAGGATCAAGACAACTTGAGGTGGCCACCTTTCTATGTGGATGGTAGCCAATGGTAGCCAATGCTTTTTCCCAGTCCATGGGATCCCAGTCTGTGCAATCCCAGTCCATGTGGTCCCAGTCCATATAATCTCAACCCAGTTTATCCCAGTGTGTACCGTCCTGATCCCTATGGTCCCATTCCATATGGTCCCAGTCCATAGGATCTCAGTCCAGGTGATCCCAGCCCATGTTTGATCCCAGTCTGTGTGGTTCTGCACACACTGCCAGGGTCTGAAATTCCAGTCACCAGCCAGGAAAAAATGTTCCTACCCTTGAATGTCCTTGCTGTCCTCTCAACGAGTTATAATAAAACTAAAATTCAGTAAAATTTTAATTTAAATAAAATAGAATAAAAATGAAATTTAAAAATTTCAACTCTTACAACCCTCCTAGGGCTCCGCTGCCGGAATCAGCAGGAGTGGTGTTGGCCTCTTCAGGGGAGTTAGAGTGGGACCCGACCAGAGCGGGGGCCCTTAAACCCCAAAAATCCAGCCTGGGGGGCAAAACATCCCCTACAGCGGCTTGGAGTGAGTCCCCCAGAAAAATGTCACTTAAAGCTGTCATGATCACCCCTGAAAAGGGGCTTGTGGGGCTGTGGCCCCACAAACACCTGAAAATGGGGAGGAAAAAACACCCTTGGAGGGGTGAGGTCCCCCCAAACATCCTTAAAAAGAGAAAAACTCCTCTTCAGAGGGGCCTGAAGACCCTTCAGGGCACTCGAGGAGGGACAAGATCCCCTCCTCTGCTGGGGCCTCTCCGAGCCGGGAGCTCTCCCGTTGGCGGCTGCCCTCGGGGGAGCCCCGAACGACGGCGGCTCCTGGGCTGAGCCCCCCTCAGCCGGGGCTGTGGAGGGAACTGGGGGGGCTGGGACGGGGCCTGGGGGTCCTGGGGTGACCTGGGGGAGCCTCAGTGGGTCCCACCTCCCCCTGTGCCCCCTCTCCCACCCCCTTCCCAATATTGCCCCCAAACAAAAGCTTGTGGCTGTGCCAGCGCCCCCACCGACCTCCAGCCCTGGGAACCTGGAGCAAGCGGAAACCACAACTTTGCAAATGCTACCTGTGCCTGAAGCAAATGGAAAGAGAACTGGGGTGTGAAAAATAAAGCTTGTTTATTTTCAGAAAAACAGCAAAGAAAACACAGAACACATTTACATTGTAAGAATATTTGTAACAACAACTATCTATGGAACGTATATACCCAAGAACATATCTAACAAAAGTCTATGAAACGTATTTACAGAAGACAAAAAGAAGCCCTAAAACCTATAGCCTAAAGACAACAACAAACTCTACAACGTATGTACAAAAGGGTGGCATCTCTGTCCGGGATCTCCATCGGTCCTTGAGGAAAAGCAAGAGGCACAGTCACTCCAATCAGGCAGAGAGGGCTCTTCCATGTGCCCCCAGGCTGGCCCAGCAAGCGCAGCACAGGCTGGGGATGGCCACCAGAACCCGATGCACCGGGTCCCACATCCCTGAGCAGGGACCACCCAGCCCAGTCCCAGCCTGGCAGCAGGGGACCCGCTCTGCCTGTGGGGACCACATGCCTGTCCTGCTGCTGGTATTGCTCTTCATCCCAAGATCATGGCCTCTTCCTCATCTTTCTCATCAATGTCCATGTCCTCAAGGTACTCTTCCATTTCCACGTCCATCTCCTCTTCCACATCTACCTCCATCTCTTCTTCACCAGTCTCTTCTCCATCCACTTCCATCTCCTCCTCTGTATCCATCTGCATGTCCACCTCCATCTCTTCCTCTCCAGTCTCTTCTCCATCCACTTCCATCTCCTCCTCTGTATCCATCTGCATGTCCACCTCCATCTCTTCCTCTCCAGTCTCTTCTCCATCCACTTCCATCTCCTCCCCTGTATCAATCTCCATGTCCACCTCCATCGCATTGTCTCCACTCTCTTCTCCATCCACTTCCATGTCCTCCTCTCTATCAGCCTGCATGTCCACCTCCATCTCATCCTCTCTGTCGGTGACAGCCTGCAGAGGTACCAACACCTCAGAGTGGGGTCCCTGTCCCACCCCATCCCCACAGAACTCCAGCCCAGCCGGGCAGCTGGGGGGTGTCCACCTCCATGGAATGGCACTGTACCTTCCTCAGGACAAATGTGAGCATCCTGCAGGGACGGATGACAAAATCCAGGCAACAGAGAGCTTTCAGGACTGATGGGAGTATCAGGGCGCAGGTGACGAGAAGAGTGACAGGGAACATGGTGAAGGGTGAGCTGGCACGAGGGCTGGCACAGGGTGGGCTGACACAAGGGCCAGTGGTTGTGTTGTGCTCTTTGCTGGACGCTGGAAGTTCCTGCTGGAACATCACATCTGTGACATCACAGTGGATCTAAAGAGCATCTTGTTCCGAGCTGAGCAATCTTCCCCAGCCCATGCTGCTCACAGCCCTGTTGCCAAGGATGGGGCATCCACAGCCTGGGCCAGTGCCTCAGCAGCCTCCGTGTAAAAGAGCAGCTCCCTCAGATCCAACTTCAATCAGCCTCCTGCAGTTGAAAGCCATCCCCCCTTGTCCTGTTGCCACGGGCCCGGCTGAACACTGTCCCCGTCTTTCCTGTGGGACCCTTCCAGTCCTGCAGAGCTGCAGGGAGGCCTCCCCAGTGTCTCGTCTTTCCAGGCTGAGCATCCCCAGCCCCACTTGGACGGCAGTCAGGTAGATCAGGGGGAGTCAAGGCTGAAGTCAAACAGCATCAGGAACTGAGAGGTGGAAGCTTTAGGCCCAGGTTTGCCTCTGTAATAACAGTGGAGGGGAAGATGGTGGGACACTGGCTCTGTTCTAACCGCTGATTATTTTCTTTCTTTTTTTTTTTCCCCTTCTTTTCTGTCATGCTGATGCAGGTGTTGCTGTTTGCAAGGAAGCTTGGCACAATATCCATTGTCTTCTCCATTTGTGAAACACCGAGCAGAGTCTGGGCAGGCTGATGATGCAGAGCAAAACCTGCAAATACACCGGTGATCCTGAGCCTGGAGGGTGCAGCTAAACCCGGCCAAAAATAATTTCTGGAAAGTCAAGCCTGGTTTACATTTTCTTGAGTTTGGCTATTCCTGAACCGGGGGAGGGGACATTAAGGGGAAGGGGGTACCACAGGGGTTCCCCCCCCCGTTTTTGGGGGGTCTCCCATGGTGCCCCCTCCCCAAAAAGCACCGCGGGCCCCCTGAGGTGGCTCCTGTTCCACCGGCCGGTGCCCCCTGATCCAGGACTGCCCCCGGTGAGTCTGGGGCGCTCTGGGGGAATTTTGGTGGGATTTTTGCGGCATTTAGGGGCTTTGGGGAATTTTGTTGGGAGATTAGGGGGAATTATTGGATTTTGGAGAGAATTACTGGGTTTGTGGGGTTATGGGGGTTTTGTGGGTTTTGAGGATTTTGGATTTTGGGGATTTTTTAGGGTTTTGGGGTGGTTATTTTTTGGGGGGTTTATTGAAATTTTTGGGAGTTTTTTTTTTTTTTTTAATTTTGGTGGGTTCCATTGGGATTTTGTGGGACTCTTTGGTGTTTAGGAGTTTTTAATTGTGATTTTTGGGGGATTTTGGGGGGTTTTAGTGGAATTTTGGGGGGCTTTGGGTTGTCCCAGGGTGTGGGGAAGGGCTGAGAGGCACCAACATCTGGTTTAAACCCCTGAAAGTCCCAATAAACCCCATGAAATCGCAATTAAATTTCACAAATTCCCATTAGAATACCCTCGAATCCCAAAAAAAGCTCACAAAATCCCAATTAAACCCCACAAATCCCCCCAAAAATGTCTCCAAAACCACAACAAGCCCCACAAAATCCTCACGAGACCCAAAGAAATCTTGGCAACACCCAAAAAAACCCACAAGCCCCCCCAAATCCCCACTAAAATAACTAAAAAACCCAAATCCCCAAAGAATCCCACTAAATGCCCCCACAATTCCAATAAAATGCCTCCAAATCCCCTAAAAATCCCAATAAAACCCAGAAATAATTCCAGAGGATCCCACAAAATCCCAGTAAAACCTTCCAAAATTCAAAAGAAAACACAAAAAAAATCAATTAACCCCCAAATACCCCCAGGAAAAAAACTTCCCACTCAAAGCACCAAGAAAACCCTTCAAAATCCAAACTCCCAAAATTCCCAAACACCCCCACACCCAATAATTCTCCCCAAAAACCCCAACAATTCCCTGTAAACTCCCAACACAATTCCCAAAAGCCCAAAAAAGCCCCAGATGCCCAAACCCCTCCCGAGCCCTCCCTGGTCCCTCCCGGTCCCACCCAGGCCCGTCTGGGGCCGCGGCCAAAACTGCCAGGAGCGGATGCGGAGGTCCCGGAGCGACCCCGGAGCCGATCCCGGGCTCGGCCTCGGCTCGGCCCCTTTGGGGGATTTTGGGCCGAAGCGGGCAGGTTTAGGGTGGGCTTCAGATCCCTTGCGGGGATCCCGAGCCTTTTTGGGTGGATTTTCAGCCCCTGTGGCTGATTTGAGGCCGAATCTGGTGGGGTTTAGGGGGGATTTCAGACCCCTTTGGATGATTTTAGGCCCATGGGGGTGGGGCTGGGGCCCATTTGGGTGAGTTTAGGAAAAACTGGGCCCATATGGGTGAATCCTAATCCTGTGTGGGTGATTTTAGGTCCCTTTTTTGTGTATTTTGGGTGCATTTAAGTAGGGTTTTTTGCTGCTTTGGGCAATTTTAGGTTGAACCAAGCCTTTTTAGGGTGATTTTAGGTCTTCTTGTGTTGGTGTCAGGGACATTTTGGTGATTTTAGATACCTTTGGATGATTTTAGGCTGGACCAGATACTTTCAGGGGGGATTTTAGTCACATTTGAAAGATTTACGGGTGATCTTAAGCCATTTCTTGAGGGCTATAAAACACTTGGGGCAGTTTTAAGCCCCTTGGGTTGGATTTTAGAGCCCTCTGGATACTTTTAATCCCATTTGGTTGGTGTCAGGCCAAACCATGTGGATGTAGGCTGCATTTGATGCCCTTTTGGGTGATTTTGGGTCAAAGCGGGCTTTTTTAGGACAGCGCGTCCCCTTGGCCCCGGCCCTTTCCCCTCACGGTTCCGCCCTTTCCTCGCTCCTTTCCCCTCACGGTTCTGCCCTTTCCTCGCTCCTTTCCCCTCATGGTTCAGGATCCCGGAGCGGGGGAGGAGGAGGAGGGAGGGAGGAAGAGGCGCAGCGGCAGCAGGGAGCAGCCGGAGGAGAGGAGAGAAGGAATCGCGTGGCCCTGGCGCTGCCTGAACTCGCAGCACCCCGAGAGCATCGCCCCCATCCCGCAGGTGCCCAGGGAGGGGGAGCTCGGCCCAAATATCCTGGGGGGTGCCTGGGTTCGGGTTCTTTGGGAGGGATGTTTGGAGCTGGCAGGGCTCCAAAGCCGAGCCGCAGCTGGCCCTCGGGGGGACATCGGGGGGTCCCCGAGAGGTGTTTTTGGGGGATCCCAGTGTGGGTGGCGGCAGAGCCCCGTCGGGGGGACACCGGTTTTGGGGAGCCCCGGGAGAGCCGCGGCTGCCCTGAGCGGGAGCCCCGAGAGAGGAGAGCCCCAGAAGCCCCAGCGGAGAACCCGAGAGGGGGGGACCCCTGGCAGTGCCGGCACCCCGGCAATGGGGGGTGCTGGGGCTGGAGGGGCGGCATGGCCGGGAAAGGGGTGCGGGGCTCCCGGGGCCGCCAGGGGCTGCTCCCAGCAGGAGCCCAGTTGCTGCCAGTCACTCCCCATTATGATACAATTTGCCCCCAGCACTGTTCCCGTTGTTCCCACTTTCATCCCGTGTGTTCCCAGTTCTCCCACTTGCCCCCAGAATAGTCCCAGTCACTCCCAGTAAGATCCCAGTATGAGTCCAGTATGATCCCAGTCTCTGCCAGCAGGGCCCCAGTCACTCACCCTTGTCCCCAGTTGCCCCCAGCGTGGTCCCAGTTCCTCCCAGCACATTCCCAGTGGCTCCATATGTGTCCCAGTCCTAGTGCAATGATGGGGAATACCAAACGCACTTGAGGCATCACGTACGGTTAACACCAAAGCTGTGGCTATGTTTGTGATGGGGTCATAGGTAAAGTTCACTAGGTTCCACCGGGATTGGAATTCCTTTTCAAAATCAGCGGCACTGTCCCAAACTATTTTCCGAATCTCAGTAGGAAAAGTGCCTTCTTCACCTTCTCTTATAATCGAGGCAGCAACCGACTGCATCCCTAATTGAGCCTGGATACAGCTGAGAGCTAAAGAAACGTTCTTTTGTGTGGCACCAAGTGCATCAATTACCAATTTGTGATCATTTACGCTTGCTTCCTCCCAACTTGGTAATATGTTTGATAGCAAGCGCTGATGTCTTCCCAAGGCCAATAAGGACGACTGCAGTGGTTGTTGGAATTTGGTCAAATCTAGTGGTGGCAGCCAATGTGTTCATTAATACTTCTGAATCAATGCTATTTAGAATTCCCAATCCTGTTCCCACAGCACCGGTTATGTCTCTTAGCATCCGTCTTTTAGAAGGGTTCCGCTGTCGCAACCAGGTCGTCCAACCCTGAAAAGAAGTTGACAAAAAAGGTGAACAAGCTGGCTGAATTTCTGAGACATTTTTTTGCATCAGCAAAATCAGGGGTATTTAACCCCATCGTTTGGGAATTGGGGAGTGTTTGACACCCCAGGATCTGGGATTTGGAGGGTTTGATCCTAAAATTTGGGGTTCGGGGCTGGGGGGGGGGGGTAGGGCTTGACATCCCAGAGTTTGGGTTTGAGGGTGTTTGACCCCCCCAGTGTTTGAACCCCCAGGATTTGGGGTCGGGGGGAGTTGACCCCAGGATCTGGGGTGTTTGACCCGCTGGGTTTGGGGTCGGGGTTGAGAGCAGAGCCATTTCCTGGAAACAGCGGCGGGACCGGGACTGGGAACAGGATCGGGATCGGGAATGGGAGTGGGATCGGGGTCGGGAATGAGATCGGGAACGGGAACAGAAATGGGAATGGGATTGGGATCGGGAACAGGATCAGGAACGGGATTGGGCTCGGGAAGGGGAGAGGCCCTGGCCCAATAATGGACCCCTCCCCCAGGGAGCGACCCTGCCCCAATCCCGGGATGGAGCAATCCCCTCAATCCAAGACCCCTCCCCAATTCCCAAACCCTCCCCAATGCCAGCCCCTGACCCAGTCCCAGACCCCTGCCCAGTCGCTGAACGGACCCTCCCTCAATCCCAGCCCGCCCCGATCCGGATTGGAGCCATCCCCGGAGCCTCCCCCATTCCCGGACCGGAGCCTTCAATCCCTTTTTGGGGCGGCTCCTGCCGCTTCCAGCCCATTTTTGGGGGATCCAAAGGGCTCCGGGGACCCTCCCCACTTTGGGGGTGTTGGGGTGGCCCCAGGGCCGCCCCGAGGGCCGAGGGGGGATGGAAACCCCCAAAGCCGGGGGGCTCCTGGGGGTCCCCAGTTCCCCCCGTCCCCACCCCAAAACAGCTCCTGGCCAATCAGAGCGCGCGGCGCTGCTGACAACTCAGTTGCCGGGCCGGCGATTTTCAGGCAATCAGCGCCTGCGATAGCGCTGCTCATCGGTTGCCAGGCAGATCACAGCGCTTCTCAATGCGCTAGCCAATCAGAGACTGCGCGGGGCCATTTCTAGCCAATCAGAGCGCTTGTTCTCGATGACTCCTCAGTCGCCAGGCGGACCCGCAGCGCCCAGCGCTCCCCGGGAGCGGAATTTGGGGAGGGGGGAGGTGACCCTGGGGATGGGGATGGGGCGTGCGGGGGCAGCTGGGGCCGGACTGGTGGCACTGGTGGTGCTGAGAGCCCCCCCGGCTGCGGGGGTCGCGGTGAGAAGGGGTTGGGGGCCCCAAATTAAACCAAAGAGGGATCGGGACCCCCCCACGAAGCAGGAGGGGCCTGGAACCCCCAAAACCAAACACGGGGGAGGGGAGCGGGGACTGGGGGAACGATGGGGAAGGCGGGGGAAAGAGGGGGATGGGACACCCAAAAAGGATCAAGACAACTTGAGGTGGCCACCTTTCTATGTGGATGGTAGCCAATGGTAGCCAATGCTTTTTCCCAGTCCATGGGATCCCAGTCTGTGCAATCCCAGTCGATGTGGTCCCAGTCCATAGAATCTCAACCCAGTTTATCCCAGTGTGTACCGTCCTGATCCCTATGGTCCCATTCCATATGGTCCCAGTCCATAGGATCTCAGTCCAGGTGATCCCAGCCCATGTTTGATCCCAGTCTGTGTGGTTCTGCACACACTGCCAGGGTCTGAAATTCCAGTCACCAGCCAGGAAAAAATGTTCCTGGCCTTGAATGTCCTTGCTGTCCTCTCAACGAGTTATAATAAAACTAAAAATCAATAAATTTTAATTTAAATAAAATAGAATAAAAATGAAATTTAAAAATTTCAACTCTTACAACCCTCCTAGGGCTCCGCTGCCGGAATCAGCAGGAGTGGTGTTGGCCTCTTCAGGGGAGTTAGAGTGGGACCCGACCAGAGCGGGGGCCCTTAAACCCCAAAAATCCACCCTGGGGGGCAAAACATCCCCTACAGCGGCTTGGAGTGAGTCCCCCAGAAAAATGTCACTTAAAGCTGTCATGATCACCCCTGAAAAGGGGCTTGTGGGGCTGTGGCCCCACAAACACCTGAAAATGGGGAGGAAAAAAACACCCTTGGAGGGGTGAGGTCCCCCCAAACATCCCTAAAAAGAGAAAAACTCCTCTTCAGAGGGGCCTGAAGACCCTTCAGGGCCCTCGAGGAGGGACAAGATCCCCTCCTCTGCTGGGGCCTCTCCGAGCCGGGAGCTCTCCCGTTGGCGGCTGCCCTCGGGGGAGCCCCGAACGACGGCGGCTCCTGGGCTGAGCCCCCCTCAGCCGGGGCTGTGGAGGGAACTGGGGGGGCTGGGACGGGGCCTGGGGGTCCTGGGGTGACCTGGGGGAGCCTCAGTGGGTCCCACCTCCCCCTGTGCCCCCTCTCCCACCCCCTTCCCAATATTGCCCCCAAACAAAAGCTTGTGGCTGTGCCAGCGCCCCCACCGACCTCCAGCCCTGGGAACCTGGAGCAAGCGGAAACCACAACTTTGCAAATGCTACCTGTGCCTGAAGCAAATGGAAAGAGAACTGGGGTGTGAAAAATAAAGCTTGTTTATTTTCAGAAAAACAGCAAAGAAAACACAGAACACATTTACATTGTAAGAATATTTGTAACAACAACTATCTATGGAACCTAAGAACATATCTATATCTATAGATACTATCTATACCTAAGAACATATCTAACAAAAGTCTATGAAACGTATTTACAGAAGACAAAAAGAAGCCCTAAAACCTGTAGCCTAAAGACAACAACAAACTCTACAACGTATGTACAAAAGGGTGGCGTCTCTGTCCGGGATCTCCATCGGTCCTTGAGGAAAAGCAAGAGGCACGGTCACTCCAATCAGGCAGAGAGGGCTCTTCCATGTGCCCCCAGGCTGGCCCAGCAAGCGCAGCACAGGCTGGGGATGGCCACCAGAACCCAATGCACCGGGTCCCACATCCCTGAGCAGGGACCACCCAGCCCAGTCCCAGCCTGGCAGCAGGGGACCCGCTCTGCCTGTGGGGACCACATGCCTGTCCTGCTGCTGGTATTGCTCTTCATCCCAAGATCATGGCCTCTTCCTCATCTTTCTCATCAATGTCCATGTCCTCAAGGTACTCTTCCATTTCCACATCCATCTCCTCTTCCACATCTACCTCCATCTCTTCTTCACCAGTCTCTTCTCCATCCACTTCCATCTCCTCCTCTGGATCCATCTGCATGTCCACCTCCATCTCTTCCTCTCCAGTCTCTTCTCCATCCACTTCCATCTCCTCCTCTGGATCCATCTGCATGTCCACCTCCATCTCTTCCTCTCCACTCTCTTCTCCATCCACTTCCATCTCCTCCTCTGTATCAATCTCCATGTCCACCTCCATCGCATGGTCTCCACTCTCTTCTCCATCCACTTCCATGTCCTCCTCTCTATCAGCCTGCATGTCCACCTCCATCTCGTCCTCTCTCTCGGTGACAGCCTGCAGAGGTAGCAACACCTCAGAGTGGGGTCCCTGTCCCACCCCATCCCCACAGAACTCCAGCCCAGCCGGGCAGCTGGGGGGTGTCCACCTCCATGGAATGGCACTGTACCTTCCCCAGGACAAATGTGAGCATCCTGCAGGGACGGATGACAAAATCCAGGCAACAGAGAGCTTTCAGGACTGATGGGAGTATCAGGGCGCAGGTGACGAGAAGAGTGACAGGGAACATGGTGAAGGGTGAGCTGGCACGAGGGCTGGCACAGGGTGGGCTGACACAAGGGCCAGTGGTTGTGTTGTGCTCTTTGCTGGACGCTGGAAGTTCCTGCTGGAACATCACATCTGTGACATCACAGTGGATCTAAAGAGCATCTTGTTCCGAGCTGAGCAATCTTCCCCAGCCCATGCTGCTCACAGCCCTGTTGCCAAGGATGGGGCATCCACAGCCTGGGCCAGTGCCTCAGCAGCCTCCGTGTAAAAGAGCAGCTCCCTCAGATCCAACTTCAATCAGCCTCCTGCAGTTGAAAGCCATCCCCCCTTGTCCTGTTGCCACGGGCCCGGCTGAACACTGTCCCCGTCTTTCCTGTGGGACCCTTCCAGTCCTGCAGAGCTGCAGGGAGGCCTCCCCAGTGTCTCGTCTTTCCAGGCTGAGCATCCCCAGCCCCACTTGGACGGCAGTCAGGTAGATCAGGGGGAGTCAAGGCTGAAGTCAAACAGCATCAGGAACTGAGAGGTGGAAGCTTTAGGCCCAGGTTTGCCTCTATAATAACAGTGGAGGGGAAGATGGTGGGACACTGGCTCTGTTCTAACCGCTGATTATTTTCTTTTTTTTTTTTTTTCCCTTCTTTTCTGTCATGCTGATGCAGGTGTTGCTGTTTGCAAGGAAGCTTGGCACATTATCCATTGTCTTCTCCATTTGTGAAACACCGAGCAGAGTCTGGGCAGGCTGATGATGCAGAGCAAAACCTGCAAATACACCGGTGATCCTGAGCCTGGAGGGTGCAGCTAAACCCGGCCAAAAATAATTTCTGGAAAGTCAAGCCTGGTTTACATTTTCTTGAATTTGGCTATTCCTGAACCGGGGGAAAGGGCTTTCTGGGGAGGGGGTGCCACAGGGTTCCCCCCCCCCCATTTTTGGGAGGTTTCCCATGGTGCCCCCTCTCCAAAAAGCACCGCAGGCCCCCTGAAGCGGCTCCTGTTCCACTGGCCGGTGCCCCCTGATCCAGGACTGCCCCCGGTGAGTCTGGGCCGCTCTGGGGGGATTTTGGGGAGATTTTGGCGGCATGTATGGGCTTTGGGGGATTTTGTTGGGAGATTAGGGGGAATTATTGGATTTTGGAGAGAATTACTGGGTTTGTGGGGTTATGGGGGTTTTGTGGGTTTTGAGGATTTTGGATTTTAGGGATTTTTTAGGGTTTTGGGGTGGTTATTTTTTGGGGGGTTTATTGAAATTTTTGGGCGTTTTTTTTTTTTGTGGGTTTTTTTTTTTTTTTTTTTTTTTTTTTTTTTTAATTTTGGTGGGTTCCATTGGGATTTTGTGGGATTCTTTGGTGTTTAGGAGTTTTTAATTGGGATTTTTGGGGGATTTTGGGGGGTTTCAGTGGAATTTTGGGGGGCTTTGGAGTTGTCCCAGGGTGTGGGGAAGGGCTGAGAGGCACCAAAGTCTCCTTTAAACCCCTGAAAGTCCCAATAAACCCCATGAAATCGCAATTAAATTTCACAAATTCCCATTAGAACACCCTCGAATCCCAATAAAAGCCCACAAAATCCCAATTAAACCCCACAAATCCTCCCAAAAATGTCTCCAAAACCACAACAAGCCCCACAAAATACTCACGAGTCCAAAGAAATCTTGACAACAACCTAGAAAAAACCTACAAAACCCCCCCTAATCCCCACTAAAATTCCTAACAAACCCAAATCCCCAAAGAATCCCACTAAATGCCCCCACAATTCCAATAAATTGCCTCCAAATCCCCTAAAAATCCCAATAAAACCCAGAAATAATTCCAGAGGATCCCACAAAATCCCCACAAAATCCCAGTAAAACCTTCCAAAATTCTAAAGAAAACACAAAAAATTTCAATTAACCCCCAAATACCCCCAGGAAAACAACTTCCCCCTCAAAGCACCAATAAAACCCCTCAAAACCAAACTCCCCAAAATCCCCCAACTGCCTCCAAACCCAATAATTCTCCCCAAAAACCCCAACAATTCCCCATAAACTCCCAACACAATTCCCCAAAGCCCAAAAAAACCCCAGATGCCCAAACCCCTCCCGAGCCCTCCCTGGTCCCTCCCGGTCCCGCCCAGGCCCGTCCGGGGCCGCGGCCAAAACTGCCCGGAGCGAACGCGGAGGTCCCGGAGCAACCCCGGAGCTGATCCCAGGCTCGGCCTCGGGCTCGGCCCCTTTGGGGGATTTTGGGCCGAACCGGGCAGGTTTAGGGTGGGCTTCAGATCCCTTGCGGGGATCCCGAGCCTTTTTGGGTGGATTTTCAGCCCCTGTGGCTGATTTGAGGCCGAATCTGGTGGGGTTTAGGGGGGATTTCAGACCCCTTTGGATGATTTTAGGCCCATGTGGGTGGGGCTGGGGCCCATTTGAGTGAGTTTAGGAAAAACGGGGCCCATATGGGTGAATCCTAATCCTGTGTGGGTGATTTTAGGCCCCTTTTTTGTGTATTTTGGGTGCATTTAAGTAGGGTTTTTTGCTGCTTTGGGCAATTTTAGGTTGAACCAAGCCTTTTTAGGGTGATTTTAGGTCTTCTTGTGTTGGTGTCAGGGACATTTTGGTGATTTTAGATACCTTTGGATGATTTTAGGCTGGACCAGATACTTTCAGGCTGGATTTTAGTCACATTTGAAAGATTTACGGGTGATCTTAAGCCATTTCTTGAGGGCTATAAAACACTTGGGGCAGTTTTAAGCCCCTTTGGTTGGATTTTAGAGCCCTCTGGATACTTTTAATCCCATTTGGTTGGTGTCAGGCCGAACCATGTGGATGTAGGCTGCATTTGATGCCCTTTTGGGTGATTTTGGGTCAAACCGGGCTTTTTTAGGACAGCGCGTCCCCCTGGCCCCGCTCCTTTCCCCTCACGGTTCCGCCCTTTCCTCGCTCCTTTCCCCTCACGGTTCCGCCCTTTCCTCGCTCCTTTCCCCTCACGGTTCTGCCCTTTCCTCGCTCCTTTCCCCTCATGGTTCAGGATCCCGGAGCGGGGGAGGAGGAGGAGGGAGGGAGGAAGAGGCGCAGCGGCAGCAGGGAGCAGCCGGAGGAGAGGAGAGAAGGAATCGCGTGGCCCTGGCGCTGCCTGAACTCGCAGCACCCCGAGAGCATCGCCCCCATCCCGCAGGTGCCCAGGGAGGGGGAGCTCGGCCCAAATATCCTGGGGGGTGCCTGGGTTCGGGTTCTTTGGGAGGGATGTTTGGAGCTGGCAGGGCTCCAAAGCCGAGCCGCAGCTGGCCCTCGGGGGGACATCGGGGGGTCCCCGAGAGGTGTTTTTGGGGGATCCCAGTGTGGGTGGCGGCAGAGCCCCGTCGGGGGGACACCGGTTTTGGGGAGCCCCGGGAGAGCCGCGGCTGCCCTGAGCGGGAGCCCCGAGAGAGGAGAGCCCCAGAAGCCCCAGCGGAGAACCCGAGAGGGGGGGACCCCTGGCAGTGCCGGCACCCCGGCAATGGGGGGTGCTGGGGCTGGAGGGGCGGCATGGCCGGGAAAGGGGTGCGGGGCTCCCGGGGCCGCCAGGGGCTGCTCCCAGCAGGAGCCCAGTTGCTGCCAGTCACTCCCCATTATGATACAATTTGCCCCCAGCACTGTTCCCGTTGTTCCCACTTTCATCCCGTGTGTTCCCAGTTCTCCCACTTGCCCCCAGAATAGTCCCAGTCACTCCCAGTAAGATCCCAGTATGAGTCCAGTATGATCCCAGTCTCTGCCAGCAGGGCCCCAGTCACTCACCCTTGTCCCCAGTTGCCCCCAGCGTGGTCCCAGTTCCTCCCAGCACATTCCCAGTGGCTCCATATGTGTCCCAGTCCTAGTGCAATGATGGGGAATACCAAACGCACTTGAGGCATCACGTACGGTTAACACCAAAGCTGTGGCTATGTTTGTGATGGGGTCATAGGTAAAGTTCACTAGGTTCCACCGGGATTGGAATTCCTTTTCAAAATCAGCGGCACTGTCCCAAACTATTTTCCGAATCTCAGTAGGAAAAGTGCCTTCTTCACCTTCTCTTATAATCGAGGCAGCAACCGACTGCATCCCTAATTGAGCCTGGATACAGCTGAGAGCTAAAGAAACGTTCTTTTGTGTGGCACCGAGTGCATCAATTACCAATTTGTGATCATTTACGCTTGCTTCCTCCCAACTTGGTAATATGTTTGATAGCAAGCGCTGATGTCTTCCCAAGGCCAATAAGGACGACTGCAGTGGTTGTTGGAATTTGGTCAAATCTAGTGGTGGCAGCCAATGTGTTCATTAATACTTCTGAATCAATGCTATTTAGAATTCCCAATCCTGTTCCCACAGCACCGGTTATGTCTCTTAGCATCCGTCTTTTAGAAGGGTTCCGCTGTCGCAACCAGGTCGTCCAACCCTGAAAAGAAGTTGACAAAAAAGGTGAACAAGCTGGCTGAATTTCTGAGACATTTTTTTGCATCAGCAAAA
Source organism: Anomalospiza imberbis (assembly GCF_031753505.1). Classification (NCBI taxonomy): domain Eukaryota; kingdom Metazoa; phylum Chordata; class Aves; order Passeriformes; family Viduidae; genus Anomalospiza; species Anomalospiza imberbis. The sequence continues at coordinate 94,279 of NW_027100244.1, forward strand.
TCAGGGGTATTTAACCCCATCGTTTGGGAATTGGGGAGTGTTTGACACCCCAGGATCTGGGATTTGGAGGGTTTGATCCTAAAATTTGGGGTTCGGGGCTGGGGGGGGGGGGTAGGGCTTGACATCCCAGAGTTTGGGTTTGAGGGTGTTTGACCCCCCCAGTGTTTGAACCCCCAGGATTTGGGGTCGGGGGGAGTTGACCCCAGGATCTGGGGTGTTTGACCCGCTGGGTTTGGGGTCGGGGTTGAGAGCAGAGCCATTTCCTGGAAACAGCGGCGGGACCGGGACTGGGAACAGGATCGGGATCGGGAATGGGAGTGGGATCGGGGTCGGGAATGAGATCGGGAACGGGAACAGAAATGGGAATGGGATTGGGATCGGGAACAGGATCAGGAACGGGATTGGGCTCGGGAAGGGGAGAGGCCCTGGCCCAATAATGGACCCCTCCCCCAGGGAGCGACCCTGCCCCAATCCCGAGATGGACCAATCCCCTCAATCCCAGACCCCTCCCCAGTCGCTGAACGGACCCTCCCTCAATCCCAGCCCGCCCCGATCCGGATCGGAGCCATCCCCGGAGCCTCCCCCATTCCCGGACCGGACCCTTCAATCCCTTTTTGGGGCGGCTCCTGCCGCTTCCAGCCCATTTTTGGGGGATCCAAACGGCTCCGGGGACCCTCCCCACTTTGGGGGTGTTGGGGTGGCCCCAGGGCCGCCCCGAGGGCCGAGGGGGGATGGAAACCCCCAAAGCCGGGGGGCTCCTGGGGGTCCCCAGTTCCCCCCGTCCCCACCCCAAAACAGCTCCTGGCCAATCAGAGCGCGCGGCGCTGCTGACAACTCAGTTGCCGGGCCGGCGATTTTCAGGCAATCAGCGCCTGCGATAGCGCTGCTCATCGGTTGCCAGGCAGATCACAGCGCTTCTCAATGCGCTAGCCAATCAGAGACTGCGCGGGGCCATTTCTAGCCAATCAGAGCGCTTGTTCTCGATGACTCCTCAGTCGCCAGGCGGACCCGCAGCGCCCAGCGCTCCCCGGGAGCGGAATTTGGGGAGGGGGGAGGTGACCCTGGGGATGGGGATGGGGCGTGCGGGGGCAGCTGGGGCCGGACTGGTGGCACTGGTGGTGCTGAGAGCCCCCCCGGCCGCGGGGGTCGCGGTGAGAAGGGGTTGGGGGCCCCAAATTAAACCAAAGAGGGATCGGGACCCCCCCACGGAGCAGGAGGGGCCTGGAACCCCCAAAACCAAACACGGGGGAGGGGAGCGGGGACTGCGGGAACGATGGGGAAGGCGGGGGAAAGAGGGGGATGGGACACCCAAAAAGGATCAAGACAACTTGAGGTGGCCACCTTTCTATGTGGATGGTAGCCAATGGTAGCCAATGCTTTTTCCCAGTCCATGGGATCCCAGTCTGTGCAATCCCAGTCGATGTGGTCCCAGTCCATAGAATCTCAACCCAGTTTATCCCAGTGTGTACCGTCCTGATCCCTATGGTCCCATTCCATATGGTCCCAGTCCATAGGATCTCAGTCCAGGTGATCCCAGCCCATGCTTGATCCCAGTCTGTGTGGTTCTGCACACACTGCCAGGGTCTGAAATTCCAGTCACCAGCCAGGAAAAAATGTTCCTGCCCTTGAATGTCCTTGCTGTCCTCTCAACGAGTTATAATAAAACTAAAAATCAATAAATTTTAATTTAAATAAAATAGAATAAAAATGAAATTTAAAAATTTCAACTCTTACAACCCTCCTAGGGCTCCGCTGCCGGAATCAGCAGGAGTGGTGTTGGCCTCTTCAGGGGAGTTAGAGTGGGACCCGACCAGAGCGGGGGCCCTTAAACCCCAAAAATCCAGCCTGGGGGGCAAAACATCCCCTACAGCGGCTTGGAGTGAGTCCCCCAGAAAAATGTCACTTAAAGCTGTCATGATCACCCCTGAAAAGGGGCTTGTGGGGCTGTGGCCCCACAAACACCTGAAAATGGGGAGGAAAAAACACCCTTGGAGGGGTGAGGTCCCCCCAAACATCCCTAAAAAGAGAAAAACTCCTCTTCAGAGGGGCCTGAAGACCCTTCAGGGCACTCGAGGAGGGACAAGATCCCCTCCTCTGCTGGGGCCTCTCCGAGCCGGGAGCTGTCCCGTTGGCGGCTGCCCTCGGGGGAGCCCCGAACGACGGCGGCTCCTGGGCTGAGCCCCCCTCAGCCGGGGCTGTGGAGGGAACTGGGGGGGCTGGGACGGGGCCTGGGGGTCCTGGGGTGACCTGGGGGAGCCTCAGTGGGTCCCACCTCCCCCTGTGCCCCCTCTCCCACCCCCTTCCCAATATTGCCCCCAAACAAAAGCTTGTGGCTGTGCCAGCGCCCCCACCGACCTCCAGCCCTGGGAACCTGGAGCAAGCGGAAACCACAACTTTGCAAATGCTACCTGTGCCTGAAGCAAATGGAAAGAGAACTGGGGCGTGAAAAATAAAGCTTGTTTATTTTCAGAAAAACAGCAAAGAAAACACAGAACACATTTACATTGTAAGAATATTTGTAACAACAACTATCTATGGAACGTATATACCTAAGAACATATCTAACAAAAGTCTATGAAACGTATTTACAGAAGACAAAAAGAAGCCCTAAAACCTATAGCCTAAAGACAACAACAAACTCTACAAGGTATGTACAAAAGGGTGGCATCTCTGTCCGGGATCTCCATCGGTCCTTGAGGAAAAGCAAGAGGCACGGTCACTCCAATCAGGCAGAGAGGGCTCTTCCATGTGCCCCCAGGCTGGCCCAGCAAGCGCAGCACAGGCTGGGGATGGCCACCAGAACCCAATGCACCGGGTCCCACATCCCTGAGCAGGGACCACCCAGCCCAGTCCCAGCCTGGCAGCAGAGGACCCGCTCTGCCTGTGGGGACCACATGCCTGTCCTGCTGCTGGTATTGCTCTTCATCCCAAGATCATGGCCTCTTCCTCATCTTTCTCATCAATGTCCATGTCCTCAAGGTACTCTTCCATTTCCACGTCCATCTCCTCTTCCACATCTACCTCCATCTCTTCTTCACCAGTCTCTTCTCCATCCACTTCCATCTCCTCCTCTGGATCCATCTGCATGTCCACCTCCATCTCTTCCTCTCCAGTCTCTTCTCCATCCACTTCCATCTCCTCCTCTGTATCCATCTGCATGTCCACCTCCATCTCTTCCTCTCCAGTCTCTTCTCCATCCACTTCCATCTCCTCCTCTGTATCCATCTGCATGTCCACCTCCATCTCTTCCTCTCCACTCTCTTCTCCATCCACTTCCATCTCCTCCTCTGTATCAATCTCCATGTCCACCTCCATCGCATTGTCTCCACTCTCTTCGCCATCCACTTCCATGTCCTCCTCTCTATCAGCCTGCATGTCCACCTCCATCTCGTCCTCTCTCTCGGTGACAGCCTGCAGAGGTAGCAACACCTCAGAGTGGGGTCCCTGTCCCACCCCATCCCCACAGAACTCCAGCCCAGCCGGGCAGCTGGGAGGTGTCCACCTCCATGGAATGGCACTGTACCTTCCTCAGGACAAATGTGAGCATCCTGCAGGGACAGATGACAAAATCCAGGCAACAGAGAGCTTTCAGGACTGATGGGAGTATCAGGGCGCAGGTGACGAGAAGAGTGACAGGGAACATGGTGAAGGGTGAGCTGGCACGAGGGCTGGCACAGGGTGGGCTGACACAAGGGCCAGTGGTTGTGTTGTGCTCTTTGCTGGACGCTGGAAGTTCCTGCTGGAACATCACATCTGTGACATCACAGTGGATCTAAAGAGCATCTTGTTCCGAGCTGAGCAATCTTCCCCAGCCCATGCTGCTCACAGCCCTGTTGCCAAGGATGGGGCATCCACAGCCTGGGCCAGTGCCTCAGCAGCCTCCGTGTAAAAGAGCAGCTCCCTCAGATCCAACTTCAATCAGCCTCCTGCAGTTGAAAGCCATCCCCCCTTGTCCTGTTGCCACGGGCCCGGCTGAACACTGTCCCCGTCTTTCCTGTGGGACCCTTCCAGTCCTGCAGAGCTGCAGGGAGGCCTCCCCAGTGTCTCCTGTTTCCAGGCTGAGCATCCCCAGCCCCACTTGGACGGCAGTCAGGTAGATCAGGGGGAGTCAAGGCTGAAGTCAAACAGCATCAGGAACTGAGAGGTGGAAGCTTTAGGCCCAGGTTTGCCTCTGTAATAACAGCGGAGGGGAAGATGGTGGGACACTGGCTCTGTTCTAACCGGTGAATTTTTTTTTTTTTTTTTTTTTCCCTTCTTTTCTGTCATGCTGATGCAGGTGTTGCTGTTTGCAAGGAAGCTTGGCACAATATCTATTGTCTTCTCCATTTGTGAAACAACGAGCAGAGTCTGGGCAGGCTGATGATGCAGAGCAAAACCTGCAAATACACCGGTGATCCTGAGCCTGGAGGGTGCAGCTAAACCCGGCCAAAAATAATTTCTGGAAAGTCAAGCCTGGTTTACATTTTCTTGAGTTTGGCTATTCCTGAACCGGGGGAGAGGGCATTCGGGGGAGGGGGTACCACAGGGGTTCCCCTCCCCCGTTTTTGGGGGGTCTCCCATGGTGCCCCCTCCCCAAAAAGCTCCGCGGGCCCCCTGAAGTGGCTCCTGTTCCACCGGCCGGTGCCCCCTGATCCAGGACTGCCCCCGGTGAGTCTGGGGGCTCTGGGGGGATTCTGAGGGGATTTTGGCAGCATTTTTGGGCATTGGGGGACTTTGTTGGTAACTTAGGGGGAATTACTGGATTTTGGAGAGAATTACTGGGTTTGGGGGGTTATGGGACTTTGCAGGGTTTTGTGGAATTGAGGATTTCGTTGATTTTTTTAGGGTTTTCTGGGGTTTTTTGGGGGGGTTTACTGAAATTTTTGGGAGTTTTTTTTTAATTTTGGTGGGTTCCACTGGGATTTTGTTGGATTCTTTGGGGTTTTGGAGGTTTTTATTGGGATTTTGGGGGGATTTTGGGGGGTTTTAGTGGAATTTTGGGGGGCTTTGGAGTTGTCCCAGGGTGTAGGGAAGGGCTGAGAGGCACCAAAGTCTCCTTTAAACCCCTGAAAGTCTCAATAAACCCCATGAAATCGCAATTAAATCTCACAAATTCCCATTAGAACACCCTCGAATCCCAATAAAAGCTCACAAAATCCCAATTAAACCCCACAAATCCCCCCCAAAAAATGTCTCCAAAACCACATGAAGCCCCACAGAATCCTCAGGAGACCCAAAGAAATCTTGGCAACACCCAAAAAACCCCACAAAACCCCCCGCAAAATCCCCGCTAAAATTCCTAACAAACCCAAGTCCTCAAAGAATCCCACTAAATGCCCCCACAATTCCAATAAAATGCCTCCAAATCCCCCAAACATTCCAATAGAACACAGAAATAATTCCAGAGGATCCCACAAAATCCCAGTAAAACCTTCCAAAAGTCAAAAGAAAACAGCAAAAATTTCAATTAGCCCCAAATACCCCCAGGAAAAAAACTTCCCCCTCAAAGCACCAATAAAACCCCTCAAAATCCAAACTCCCCAAAATTCCCCAACTGCCTCCAAACCAATAATTCTCCCCAAACACCCCAATAATTCCCTGTAAACTCCCAACACAATTCCCCAAAGCCCAAAAAAGCCCCAGATGCCCAAACCCCTCCCGAGCCCTCCCTGGTCCCTCCCGGTCCCGCCCAGGCCCGTCCGGGGCCGCGGCCAAAACTGCCCGGAGCGGACGCGGAGGTCCCGGAGCTGATCTCGGGCTCGGCCCCTTTGGGGGATTTTGGGCCACACTGGGAAGGTTTAGGGTGGGCTTCAGATCCCTTGCGGGGATCCCGAGCCTTTTTGGGTGGATTTTAAGCCCCTGTGGCTGATTTGAGGCCGAATCTGGTGGGGTTTAGGGGGGATTTCAGACCCCTTTGGGTGATTTTAGGTCCATATGGGTGAATCTTAATCTTGTGTGCATGATTTTAGGTCCCTTTTTTGTGATTTAGGGTCCAATTAAGTAGGGTTTTTTTTGCTTCTTTGGGCAATTTTAGGTCAAACCAAGCCATTAACGTGATTTTAGGCCAAAGCAGGTACTTTCAGGGTGGATTTTAGCTGCATTTGAGGGATTTAAGGGTGATTTTAAGCCATTTCATGTGTCTTTTAAAACATTTGAGGCAATTTTAGACCCCATTGTTTGGATTTTAGAGCCCTTTGGATACTTTTAATACCATTTGGCTGATGTCAGGCCGAACCATGTGGATGTAGGTTGCATTTGATGCCCTTTTGGGTGATTTTAAACCAAACCGGGCTTTTTTAGGACAGCGTGTCCCCTTGGCCCCGCTCCTTTCCCCTCACGGTTCCGCCCTTTCCTCCCCCCTTTCCCCTCACGGATAAGGATCGAGGAGCAGGGGAGGAGCAGGAGGGAGGGAGGAAGAGGCGCAGCGGCAGCAGGGAGCAGCCGGAGGAGAGGAGAGAAGGAATCGCGTGGCCCTGGCGCTGCCTGAGCTCGCAGCACCCCGGGAGCATCGCCCCCATCCCGCAGGTGCCCAGGGAGGGGGAGCTCGGCCCAAATATCCTGGGGCTGCCTGGGTTTGGGGTTTTTTGCGGGGGATATTTGGAGCTGGCAGGGCTCCAAAGATCAGCCGTGGCGGGCCTTAGGGGGACATCATGGGGTCTTGAGGTCGGGAGCGGCTACACCCGGTATGAGACCTTTCATTCCCAGTATGAGCCTGGTTAAGGTCTTTCAGCTCCTGCCAAAGGTCTGACAGCTCCTAGTGAAGGTCTGACAGCTTCTGCTGAAGGTGTGACACTTCCTGGTGAAGGTCTGACAGCTCCTGTGAAGGTGTGACAGCTCCTAGTGAAGGTCTGACAGCTCCTGGTGAAGTTATGAAACCTCCTAGTGAAGGTCGGACAGCTTCTGGTAAAAATCTGACAGCTCCTGCTGGAGGTCTGACAGCTCTTGCTGAAGCTGTGACAGCTCCTTCTGAAGGTGTGACGGCTCATCCTGGTGGTCTGACAGCTCTTGCTGAAGCTGTGACAGCTCCTTCTGAAGGTGTGACGGCTCATCCTGGTGGTCTGACAGCTCCTGGTGAAGGTCTGACAGCTCCTACTGAATGTCTGACAGCTCCTGCTGAAGGTCTGACAGCTCTTTCTGAAGGTGTGACAGCTCCTGGTGAAAGACTGAAAGCTCCTCTTGAAGGTCTGGCAGCTTCTGGTGAAGGTGTGACAGCTCCTGGTGAAGGTCTGACAGCTCCTCCTAAATTCTGACCATTCCTGCCAAAGGTCTGACAACTCCTGCTGAAGGTCTGACAGCTCCTACTGAAGGTCTGACAGCTCTTGCTGAATTTGTGACAGCTCCTAGTGAAGGTGTGACAGCTCCTGGTTAAGGTGTGACAGGTCCTGCTGAAAGTGTGACAGCTCGTTCTGAAGGTCTGGCAGCTTCTGGTGAAGGTGTGACAGCTCCTGGTGAAGTTCTGACAGCTCCTGGTGAACATGTGAAAACTCCTGGTGAAGGTCTGACAGCTCCTGCTGAAGGTCTGACACCTCCTGGTGAATGTTCGACAGCTCCTGCTGAAGGTGTGACAGCTCCTGGTGAAAGTGTGACATCTCCAGGTGAATGTTTGACAGCTCCTGCTGAAGGTGTGACAGCTCCTGCTGGAGGTCTGACAGCTCCTTCTGATAATCTGACAGCTCCTGCTGAAGGTGTGACAGCTCCTGGTGAAGGTGGGACAACTCCTAGTGAAGTTGAGACAGCTCCTGCCGGAGTTCTGACAGCTCCTGCTGTCGGTCTGACAGGTCTTGTTTAGGTCTGATAGCTCCTCCTGAAGGTCAGAGAGCTCCTGCTGAAGGTGTGATAGCTTCTGGTGAAGGTCTGACAGCTCCTGCTGAAGCTGTGACAGCTGCAGGTGAAGGTGTGACAGCTCCTGCTGGAGGTGGGACAGGTCTTGGTGAAGGTCTGACAGCTCCTGCTGAAGCTGTGACAGCTCCAGGTGAAGGTGTGACAGCTCCTAGTGAAGGTCTGACAGCTTCTGCTGAAGGTCGGAGAGCTCCTTTGAAGGTCTGACAGCTCCTGGTGAATGTCTGACAGCTTCTGGTGAAGGTCTGACAGCTCTCAGAGCGTCAAATTTACGTGGCTAGAGGGTGGTGTGCAGAAAGGAGACAGAGGAGTCCTGTAAAAGTCCCTTGATTGGCATAAAGGGAGAGCGTGCATCAGGCGTGTGTCCAACGCAGTCTCCCAATCACTTGGATCAAGTAGCCTTCTTTTCTTCTTTCCCGGCTGCATTTTCTTTCATTCCCTTTCCCCCTTGGCTGAGCTACTTGGAAGGTACTCGGGACTTCCCGATCTGCCCATCATGTCCCCCTCATTACGTGCCCTCTATAAAACACACGATCCACGATCATTTCAACTAGCTAAATCAATTGATATTTTTAGTGAGCTTTACTGATTGACATGGACTGCTCCTCAGCCAAGGCCATGCTAAACTCCTGAACTTAGGGAAGAAGAACAAAGACTTTATAGGGTTGTGAGAGACGAGGTGACATTTTGCTGAAGCCAAAAGATTATTCAGCTAAAGAATGAAAGCTGTTGGTTCTATGTGTTGTTGTTTGTGGTTTGGATATGTTCTGGTTGGTTTGTTGGGTGTTGCTGGAGAGGGGCGGGGTTGAAGCCCTGACTAAAAAGGAATTCAGATGATGGGGGAGTAGACAGAAAAGCAGGTGGTCAGGAGAGAATGGAAGTGCCCCAGTACCGAGCCAATGGGAAAGGGGACAGGGACTGCCCCAGCCGGGAAATGCCCGAAAATTTTCCACTTTGTTGGAAGGTGTGTGTGTTCTGCTCTCGGGAGGGACATGCAAATTCGGCTCGGCTGAATCGGTATGAATGAACAGTTGTTGCCCTCATTTTTAAAAGTGTTAAGTTTTCTTTTATAGTTCTTTTGAAAGTTTTAAAGTTCTCATAAAACTTTCTTAGCCTTCTGATAATGTTTACATATTTCTACTAAAGTTCTCATGCACTGTTCATGCAAATAATGATTGTTTTACATTCTTCTTTGTGGGAGGAGAAAATTAATAGACTGTTAGTTTGACCAGTGTGGTTACAGAAGTGGCAATTTCATCCTCCAATCTACTGCCACTTTTAGAATTCTATATATTGCAAAGTCAGAAATAAAATTAACTCTTTTTCTCTCTTGAACTCATCAAGCTTCTGTGTACTCCTTTGGTGCCAAATAGCAACAAAGTTTCTTTTTGCTTTGAAGACTTTGTCCCCATTTAATTGTGTCAAAAAGCCTGTTCATTTCTAACAGGATTATAAATATTAAGTTCTTCACCCAGGGCAGATTTAAAGCCCAAACTCCCATGTCACGTCCCCCAGACTTCCGGAACATCGCCAGAGCTCCCCCAAACCCTCCTGTCAGCCCCTGGAAACGCCCCAGAGACCTCCCAACCCCTGTTTCAACCCTGCAGCTGCCTGTAACTCCCCCAAAGACCCCACCCCAGCTGCCCATAACTTCCCCAAAGCCCCCCCAAGCCCCATATCACATTCCCTGACCTCAAACAAACCCTTATTCTCCCCCCTGCCCCCCTGCAATTTCACTCACACACGGCCATGGCCTGAGGGGACACGCTGGTGGTCTTCAGGTGGGAGCTGGCCAGGGCATCCTGACCAAAGACCTGCGGAGCTTCAGCCTTTGCAGGGGAGGCTGGCAGCAGCTGCACCCCCAAAACAGCCCCTGCAGCCCCCTCAGCCATGCAGCTGCACTGCTGGATGACTGGCTCTACGTGTCTGGAGGTGCAGGGGGGGCTCGGGGCATCCTAGGGTAGGCTGGTGGGATTTTCAAGAGGCTACAGGGCCAAGGGGCCTGGAGGATCTGGAAGTGCTGGGGGAATTTGGGGAAAGGGGAGGTTGGAGGGATTTGGGGAGCTGTGTCATGACTGGCTCCATGTGTTTGGAAGTGGGAAGGGGTATCAGGGGGTCCGGGGCAATTTCTCGGGGGGCTTTGCAGGGACTATAGTGGCTGGGGGAGCTTCAGGGTATCTTGGGGGTGTGGGAGCATTTTGGAATGAGAGGGTATACGGGAGGGCTGGGGGGCAACGTGTTCTATGTCTTTAGAAGTGGGGAGGGGACTGGGGGCTGATTTTGGAGCCTCCACTGATTACTGGGTGCCCCCCTCCAGCAAAGGGCCAAGGCTGTTTTCTCCTCCCATCTGGGAGGGGGGGTGAGCTTTGAGGATTCCATCTTCAGTCGGGGGGGTCCCTTTGTCACTGAAACTGTGTGAAAATGAAACATCTCCAACAGCAAATTCAGGGTTAGAGAATCAAAGGCGTTACTTTATACTGGTCAGGACGTGCAACAGAAATCATTGCATCTACACATTGCCCGGGTGTGCAGCCAGCAACACACGGGCAGGAGGACACAGATGGCGCTTCCTGGCTGGGAGAGGACTTGTGGCCATCTCCAGGCACTGGTCTGACAGGGATCCCCGCAGCTCCAGCCCTGCACAGCCACTCTGTCGCCAGCACAAAGGCTTCAGCAGAACCAGCAAAGGCCAAGGGGCTACTTTTCCCTTCCCCACTGCTGGCCTGGGCCGCTTGCTGAGCACAAGGACCCGTTTTCCCCTCTACCCCTGTGCTCTGCAGACCCTGGGCAGCAAATGAAAGATCCTGGGAGTCTGTCTATTACAACATATCCTACATTTATATGCTAAGGAAAAAGGAAAATAAGGAAAGAACAATGTTGAACAAATCAAACATTGCTTCTGGCTGAGGTGGCCCCAGCAGACAGAGCTTCTGGGATCAGTTCTCTGCAGAGCTCCAGCAGTGCAGCCAGCCGAGCCCTGACAGACGAGGCCGCGTCCTCCATGCCCTGTGGAGCTGATCACGCAGGCTGTCGAAGATGGAATATCGAGCTCTCTCTACTGCCTGGAGGACGTACAGTGTTTGAATTGCCAGGCTTCCGACGGCGACGCTGATGTCATCTGCCATGCCTTCAAGGGCTGAAAGAGAGAGGAACAGAGCCATGGTCAGTTCCCGGATCTGAGGGGACCCGAAGAGACCCCCGTTCCAGGGCCGTGCCAGCCGGCTCTAGCCATGGCCAGCAGGGAGCAGGGACCAACAGGATCAGCCCGAAGCTGCTGGCCACGAATCCCCCAGGTGGCCCTGACGTCTCTGTGTGCTCTGCCCACACCGCCCCTCGTCCGCACAGGGAGCAGAGCCCTCGGCAGCCGGGGCAGGGCTTGCAGCTCCCCCGCCAGCCCCCGCTGACAGCCCGCTGCCCTCACTCACCCTCACAGATGAGCTGGAGCTCTTCCTTCTTCCCCCTGAGGTGCTGCCCGGCCATCCCTGTGAACACAGAGCCTGTCACGGCCCAGCGGCACAGCTCCCTGCCAGCGGCGCTGCCGGCCCTGTGGCCACACGGCCTCCTGGCCCGGCAGGGCTCAGCCCGGGCCCTTGCCGCACGCTGCCGGCCCAGGGCACGGCTGCGAGAGGGCGGCAGCAGCGCCGAGGCCAGGCGGGGCTCCACGGCGCCGGGCCCGGATGGCGCTGCCGGGGCAGCAGCCGGGGCTGGGGCCGAGCTGCGGCGGGGCGGGGAGGGAAGGGGAGCCCGGGCTCACGGCTCACCGATGAACCTGATGGCCTCCTCTCGCAGGGACTGCTGCGGGCTGTCCAGGTACTGCAGGGCCCGGCGCAGGTGCTCGGCCGCTCGGCTCCTGTCGTCGGCCAGCTGCAGAGAGCGGCAGGAGGGAAGGGTTGGCGCGGGCTCAGCCCCTGTGCCGGGCGCTCCCTGCGCCCAGCCCCGGCCTCCCCTGCCCGCACAGCCCTGAGGCGCGGCCAGCAGCCGCGGGCGCCGGGCTCTGGAGGGGGCAGAGGGGCGGCTGCTGCCCCGGGAGCCGCGGCGCCGCCCCGCCCCGCGGCCCCGCCGGGCCGGGGCTCCATCGGCCCCGGCTCGGGCCCACGGGAGCCTGGAGAAGAGCCCGCGCAGCCTCTGGGTGCAGCAGCGGGCAGGGGCACAGCTGCCAGCCCACACACTGAGCACCACGCTCAGGGGGCTTCTCCAGCCTGAGGCTGGCACTTCCAGGCCGTCCTTACCAGGCACTCGGTGAACTTCCACAGCTTCTTGTTCTTCACCAGTTTTTGAAGATCCCTCCTCTTCAGGAACTCAGCCACACAAAGCAGCGTTTCCTGAGAAACCTGGAGAGCAGCAGAGATGCGGAGATGGCCCCACAGCCCAGGGCGCAGGACCTGTGTCCCTGTGTCCCTGTGCCAAGGCCTGGAGGATGCTGCAGCCCACGAGGCGCTAGGGCAGGAGGCAGCTGAGCCCCCTCCCAGGGGGACAGCAGCAGCCCATGAGTCCTCACCTGTGCCACATGCTGATTCTCATCATGGCAGTGGAAGAAGAGTGGCAGCAGGCTCTGGCGCACGTGTGTCTTCAGGGCCTTCTCTTCCTTTTCCAGTGGAAGAGACACCAATGTTTGGAAGAGCAGTATGGAGAGCAGCTGCACATGGCTATTGTCCTGTATTAAAGGAAGAAAAAAAGACCTCAGCATCGGCTGCACGGGGCTCAGCTTGGCTCAGGCCTGCAAATCCACAGGGCACAAAGTGTCCAGGCAGCAGTCAGTGGCCGTGGCTGGGGGCAGCGAGCCTTACGTGGTCAAAGAGTGGCAGGAGCGCCTCAACCAGCTGCAGTGCGATGGGGCTGGGTATCAGCATGGCCTTGTCCCAGAAGATAAAGCTGAGGAGCCTGACTGTCATGCTGACTATCTCTCCATCTGCGTCCCACAGGAGCTCCACAAGACTTTCAGTCAGGCTCCACATTTTTTCGCTCTGTGCAGAACACAAGTTTGTGAAACGCCATCCTGCTGCCGCAGGGCCTAGGGGCCAAAGGGCTGTTCCGAAGCACTTGGGCAGTTGAACCAGGAGGCAGGAGAGCTGGGAGCAGCTGCCCCAGCGCCCAAAGCCCAGCCAAGCCCAAGCGACTGCATTCCCAAGCGCAGCCTCAGCCGCTGCCCCCTTCTCACCATCAAGGGATCATCGATGAGCACAAGAAGGGCCCTGAGCGCCAGGCGACGCCTCTCCCTGCACTCGCTCCGCAGGTGCCTTGACAAGATTTGCAGGATTCTCTTAGCACCGCGTTCACTCAAGTTCAGGCACTCAAGAACCTGAAAGGCACAGGGCAGTGACAGGGGACCTGGCCGGCAAGAGCCCGGAACAGCACAGGGCTGGGCCCAGGCAGCAGCGCAGGGCGTGGGCACCGTCCCAGGCAGTTGCGGCTACGAGAGGGCAGAGAGCTGGGAGGCAGCTGAGCGAGGCAGCGCTGGCCATCAGGCTCACCTCCACAAGGAACGCCAGGGCGGGCAGTTCCCAGCGTGGCTCCTGTGTGCTGAGCAGCCGGAGCAGGTCGCGAGCGATCCTTGAGCACAAGGGGATGGAGACACAGGACATCTCCCTGGCAGGAGAAAAAGAAACCAAGACTTTGGGCCGGGGGACAAACCTCTCCCAGGACTGACTCACAGAGGTCTGGCCTTTCCCCAGCATCCTGTAAGGGCCCTGGGCTATTTGGGAGGTGGCTCCTTGTGGGCCCCCTCCTCTCCCAGCCTTTTCCAGTCGGCTTGGCTGTTCCTCGGTGACAAGGCCCTCTGGCCCACGACCACGGGGACTGTGTGGGGCACCCTGGGCACTGAGCACAAATGTCAGAGGCAGTGGGGAGAAGGGGGTCTCACCTGGCCAGCAGACCCACGGCATAGTGGTGGGTGTCAGCACACAGCAGCGTGTCCCAGCCACACTTGCGTTCTATTGCCACCACCACATCCTCGTGCTGCATTTGGCAGAGCAGGGACTTCAGGGTCCGCACTGCAAACCTGCATGCAGAGCAAAGCCCAGGTCACGCTGGGAGCACTGGCTCCTGCCCTGGGCACCTGGCAGGGACAGGAGGACTGGCATGGAGCACCTGTTGGGGTTGGTGGCAAGGCCGTATTGCTGCTGGCATCCCTTCCAGAAGGTATCGACCTCCGCTGGCACATCCAACGTGCTGAAGAACACTTGGAAGAGCAGATGCACAAAGAGGCGGGGGAAATACACGGTCACTACATGTGGGACACAGGGCATCTGGAGGATCTTCCACATCACCACAGTTGCCTGCAAAGGACAGAGCAGCCCGAGACAGTGCTCAGTGCCGAGGTGTCCGTGTGGCAGGGCCCGAGCATGGGAGGGAGAGGCCCGGAGAGACACAGGGGGAGCACCGGGCCTGGTGGCCCTGAAGCTGCCCCGAGGCCAGGTTTCAGCCCAGCGCCTGAGGCAGGGAGATGCAGTGGGGGAAGGAGGATGCAGAGCTGCTGGACAGGTGGCCTTGGGGCCAGCAAAGGCCAGTGTCAGAAACTCACAGCCAGGACAAAGACACCCGTTTTGTCCCCATCGGAGGTGCATGTGCTGTGCTCTGGCCAGCTCCCCAGCACATCGAGGAGTATCAGCTGCACCGGCTCCGCAGTCCTGGGCGAGCACATGATGCTCTTCCACATGGTCAAAGCAGCTCTGTGGGGTCAGAGCTCTGTCTCAGAGGAGTCTGGGACACAGCACCGTGGCCTGGGCGGCAGCGGGGAGCTGAGCTGGCTGCCAGCCCTGCCTCTGCCCACTGCCCCTCGCCAGCAGCACCCAGACAGCCCAGCCCTGTGGGGACAGGTCCCTGAGGGCCAGCGAGGAAGCATGGCAGAAGGCTCGGGGGCTGACGTGCCAGGGCTGGCAAAGGGAGCAGCCAGAGGGCCCTGGAACTCTCTGTTGGTCAGACACCTGGGACAGGCTGTACAGGCTGATGGGCTGGGGAGCCCTGAGCCCTCTGGGCAGGTGGGCCCCATACCTGTCACAGGATGGGGCCACACGCAGGAGCGTCATTACTACGTCAGCAGGCTGCTCTTTGGTGAGATCCAGCAGGGCCCTGTTCAGCCTGTGCTCAGCAAACTGATTGGCCATGAGCCACTGGTGGATGTACCTCACCATGGCAGGCACCTGGAGAAGGCACGGGGAGACTTGGAAAGCTGCCAGAGGGAGGAATGTCCCCAGCTTCCCCAGAGAAGTGCTTCCCTTGCCACCCCACTGCCATGGCCCTCAAAGCCAGGGATGTTCCACAGAATGCTCCAAGCGCGGTGCTCGGCTGAGCAGTGACAGCAGGCCCAGCCCAGGTGGGGATGGCTGCAGGTACCTGCGCTGTTCTGCGGAAGAGGCCACGGGTGCGTTCCTGCTCTTGTGTGCGCTGCACAGCTGCATCTGGCAAAGAGCGAGCGCAGCCTGAGCTGAGGGGCTGCGGGCGAGGCCGGAGAACACAGCCCAGCCCTGCGCTCCCCAGGTAGGAACAGCCCCGGGATGTCCCAAGGGATGGAGCACGGCTCTGGGGTGTCTGTCCTGGCCCCTATTCCGTCCTGTCCATGGGCATGTCCCCAGGGGATGGGATGGGATGGGATGGGATGGGATGGGATGGGATGGGATGGGATGGGATGGGATGGGATGGGATGGGATGCAATGGGATGCAATAGGATGCAATGGGATGGGATGTGGCCAAGCTGGCTGCAGCCACCAGCCCTGCAGCCCAGCAGCCCAGCTCTGCCACTCACCCTCCTGCAGAGGCTTGAACCGCACCACCTCTTCAGTCTCCTGTGCTGGGCCAGCTCCAGGGCCTTCTTCCTCTTCCTCCACCCAGGCCAGCTTGGGCACTCTCGGGGATCTCTGCTCCATGTCAGTGACTGGATTTGTGACGACTCACAGGAGAGATGTCTCAGAAATCTCCGAGTCAGCAAGGCCTGCAGTCGTGCCTGGAAGGCACCTTCAAGAGAGAAGCCTCAGGAAGGCTACAGGACAGCAAGTCCTGCACTCTGGTCTCGAGGGCTCCTTGCCACAAGGACAGGAGACTCCTGTCAAGGATTGTGGTCTGGCCTCGAGGGCACTGGTGGCAGGGATGGGAGATGCCTCTGGGGCACCAAGTCCCACGGTCTGCCCTCGAGGACACCTGCAGAAGAGAAGCCTTGGGAAGGCCACGGGTCACCAAGTCCTGTGGTCTGGCCTCGAGGTCAGCTGCAGGAATAGCACCTCGGAAAAGCTCTGGGTCAGACACGAACAAGTGTGCTGTGCGGGGGCTCCTCACGGCACCGCTCTGTCCCGTCCTGTCCCGTCGCGTGCTCCGAGCACTGTGGTGTGGCCTTGTCACCACCAGCTCCTATGTCACCCCGTGTCACAAAGGGCCCTTGGACACGCTGTCCCGTTCCATGCCACGGTGACCATGCTGCACCATGTCACAAAGGGCCCCTGCACACACTGCCCCCTGCCCTGGGACCACCCCCAGCCCACCCAAAGTGGCTCAGGTTGGAAGGAATCCCTCACCCCAAGTGTCTAAGACACCCCGACAGGATCTTTAGGAACGGCTCAAACCATCAGCAAACGCTGCCCTGCTCTGCGGGCTCAGGGCAGCAGAAGGAGGCCCCAGGGCTGCCGACGCAGCTGCGCTGGGAAGGGCATGGGGCCTTCCACAGAAGCTGGCACGGCCTCCTTGGGACACGTCCTGGCTGGTGGCCATCCTAAGCGTGGCTGTGTGACACAGACGAGGAACGTGTGGGCCAGGGCAGGAATGCTGCTCTGACCCCTTGCGCCCGGGGAGCGCTGACATCAGCAGATGTGGCAGGGTCCCTGCCCAAGCAGACCTGCCACCCCCGAGCCCTGGCAGCACCAGTGCCTGTCTCCTGCCCCAGAGACCTGTGCCCGTGGGGGGCTTCTGTGCCAGAGGGAGCCAAAGCCCACGTGCATTGGGGGCTGCACTCCTGCCTGCAGGGGCTGTTGGCAGGAGCACCTGGAGCAACTGCTGGCAACACTTGGGTCTCTGTCAGAAGCTCTTACTCCATGCTGAAATTATCTTCTCATTGAAGTTATTGCCTTCAGCACAAAACCATCTCAGCGGCGAAGGCACAGAAGAATCTGGCAAGTAAGAATCCTCAGTTCAGGAATGCTTTACTTCCCATTGCTCGACTCAAGTAGTTCCAAAAAGTTGCAAACTTCCCAAATTAATTGGGATGGCCTGAGGAGGTGAAGATTTGTAATTTTGCTTCCCATCTCAAAGCAGCAACTCATTTGCCTTAACTTCATCCACTGAGGGTCACTTTACAGAACATAACACTACACAAAAAAAGGGCAAAAAACAAGGGCCATGCTTTGGTTTTCTAGGAAGGGATGATAATATCCTAATTCTCTTAAGGAATAAAAGCTCTCAAGAAATGAGAGTCCACTCAGTGGTACAAAAGTAGCCCAAAGAAATGAGTAGATTACAAAAGGGCTAATCCTCCCCCTGGTACAGATTTCTAAGTGGCCAGTAAAGTACAGCTCTCCCCTCTTGTTCCCTGCAGGAGAATCAGGACCATGAAGAGGAAAAGTCACAGATATTCTTTCTGCCCTCCCTAACCAAAACTGTGCCAAAGCACAGATGCTGCCTTCAAACTGACTCAAATTCCAGCCTAGACCTCTCACCTTCCAGACAACTCCTTCTCCAACACCCCCCCAACACCAACCCCCCCAGACTCCCACACAGAAGCCCTCAACACCCCGCCAGGAGCCCCAGCTGTCCCCGTCCCTCCGCAGAGCTTTCCCACCCTCCAGCAAACGCCCGGGTTCCCTGCAGGTGCCGTGGGATGGCACTCAGGAGGATCTGCTCCAAGGCCTTCCCCTGGAGCACGCTCAGGCTGCCAGGCCTATGGATCCTGGATCATCCTTCCCACCGAGCCTTCCCGTGCACGGCTGTTCCATTTGCACCTTTGCGCTCAGCTCGGACTTCTCCACTTCACCAGGAGTGCTGGGAAAGGATGGAGAGCAGCCGGGCAAGCTCTTTCTCCAGCTCCCTCTTTACCCTTGGGGAGGGAGAACATTCCACAGGAAAGCAACTGGTGCCACAAGGAGCGGGTGGCCTCAGGCACCTTTGGGGATGGAACAAGGCCTTTGTTTGACATAAGTAAGCACAAGCAATGCACATGAGTAAACAAGTAATTAGCACAGACATACCTAAGTACTTAGCACCAGTTAGCATAAGAAGAACCTGGTGGCCTAACTTGACATAAGAGTGACCTGACAAAAAGCTTTAGACATAGTCTACCAGAAGAACTAAGGGCAAGTGTGGAATCAGCCCTGGGCAGGGAAGCTGTGATGAAGACTTTGTGCTGCTTTGGGGCATCGAGACCGCTCCTGGCCAGCACCTGGAAATCAGCTTCAAGTTTGGGAATCAGACACCATGTATTTCTAACCCCCTGCCTATCAAATCACCACAGCCGTGTAAAGAAGGACGGTATGTTTGATACATTCCTACATCAACCCACTTAAATTTATATGTGGCAGAGAAACATTTTAGTGGGTGCAGACCCCTGCCCTCCCGCCAGGTCAATAAAAGGGCTTTTGGTAGACCATACATTTGGCTGCCGATTTGTTTGAACGAGGGAGACCCCTCAGGACTGCTGTATCCTGAGGGAACACCATTGGCCTTGGCCTGTAGGCACCTGCACAAGCTTAAAATCAGCTGCCTCAGCTTCCAGGACCTCTCTTGGCCAGCATCCTGACGTGGATGCAGGACTGCTGTGAGGCACTGCTGGGACCCAGCGGGACAGGACCGGCTGTCTCGTGTCCACGCAGCACCCCTCACACAGCCAGGGCCATCCCAAAACCAGACAAACACTCACTTGTCAGCAGAGGGGAGCAAGGAGCACTGGGCTCCTCTCAGGGTATCTCAGCTGGGCTGGCTCCACAACATGCCCCCACTCTCAGGCCTGCTGATGCCCAGCTGCCAGAAATGCCTACCTTGTTCTCTCCAGGATGTACAGGGAGAGCCAATGAGCAGGACGCCTTGGGAGGCAAACCTTCCCAGCCTTTTCTGAGGCCAGGGACACACCAAGATCAGCCAAGACTCTCCACGCTGCCTGGCCCACACAGCCCAGCTCTGTGCTGGCTCTGGGCCACAGCAGCTTCCACTAAGCAAGAGGCAAATGCACATTGCCAAGAGTTGAAACACAGCAGACAGGGAAGAGGTGAAAAGTGTGTGTGTAAAGGCCTTTTAATTCACAGCTCTCAGAGAGAGCTCTGGGGCTCACGGCTGGACAGAGATGCTCCTGCTCATGCCTCTGTCCAAAGGGGGAACACACCCTGCTGCAGGTGCTTGGGTTGGTCTCTGCAGGTCCAGGCAGATGCCAAACCCGCTCTTCACAGCCTTCTCCCTTCCCTTGCCACTCTGCCACAGAGAGCCAAAGGGGGACCCTTGCACCTACCTCACTGGGAGCTCCCTGGGAAGCACTTTCCTTGAGAAGCAAGCCCTTTTCCTCCAAAGGCATTTCTCCAAATGAAGCTTTCTTGGGCAACACCAACACACTCTTAAGAAAAGCTGGAAAGGCTTAATGACTTCAGGTCCTTTCAGGACAGGCACTCCAGCTGTAGCTCATATTCTCCCAAGTGTGTTTCCAGGTGGAGGTTCAGAGGGGCAGCCCCAGGCCCTCTACAAACACAAGCTGCCTGCTGCCTCTTCACCTGCCTCAACTCCTGCCTGCGGTCACGGCACCAAAACCAGGCTGTTCCAGCCAGAGCCCAGAGCCCTGTTCCCGCAGGAAGCTGTTGCCAGCACCTTCCAGGACTCTCCGCTGTGCATGCAGAGCTTTTCATGCCCGCTCCCAACAGGCTTTGGAAGGCAGAGCACAACCTGGCTGGCTCTGCCACCAGCACAGCCCAAACACTGGTGGAGGAAGAAGTAGCAGGGGTTGTTTTGCGGCCATGCCCAAGAGAAACTGGAAGGGTGCCCTCCCTCTGGTCTCACTTGGTTGGCTTTCTGACTGGCTCTGAGCCTGGGGCTGCCATTGCTCAGTTGTGGGGACCAGAACCACACCCGGGATCCCGGCCCTGCCTGACCGTGCTCCAGGCACTCTGTGCAGAGATAAACAGTGTGTATCAAGCTTAAAAGGGGCCTTGACCAAAAGGGCTGCTGGTAAGCTGCTCAGAGACATCTGGTGCACAGCTCAGTCCCTGTGTGAGTAAAGGTTTGGGGCTTGCAAGCAGTCGCCAACCAAGCATGGCCGGAGGGAGGGGGAAGGGTCCATTTGCCAATAGAGCGGCAGGAGGAAGGGATATTTACTGTTCAATTCTGTGACCACTAGTGATCCTGGGGGTGGGTCAAGTGAATCTGGACCTTAATGCTGTGATTCTACTTACTGCTATTGTGCGCTTATGGTGTCTGGACATTGTGGTTAATGTAGGTGGGTTTTTGTGATTGTGTGAGTGAGTGCCTTTGTGGGCTCAGTTATACGAAGGAGGGGGCGAGTGAGTGAGTGTACCCATGGTGCGGGGCGGGGAGGCTCTGCCCACTAGTGAGGCGGCCAAGTGAGGCCCAGGGTGCCGGCTGGGAGGCTGTGTGGGCAGATAGCATCCTGCGGGGAGGCAGCTGGGGAGAAGCAGAGCAAGCAAAGAAGTGTGGGTGAGGACACGTGGCATGTTTGAATGTGTTTGTGTAGATTGTGCATGTTTTAACTGTGGCTAGACGAACTGAGAGGATTCCACTGCCTCAGTGGTTCGGGTTTGACCCCTGGGAGTTTGTAAATCCAGTGAATCACTGGATAGATAAAGGGGATGAATGGGTTTATTTAGAGGGACTTTATTGGACCTCAGCTAATGGTAACATAAAGGTAATTTACATCGTTTCTCTAGATTGGAAGCAACCCACTGTGGAGAATTTAGAAATTCACGAAGGAGTAAGTGGAATAGCCTGCCTTTGTGGGCAATTCTTGGGAGCCTTGGGCACCTCGAGAGACTGGCACCCTCCATGGGCACTATTGCAGTGCGGAGTTTGTGAGAAGCGTTGGTATTGCTGTTCAGCAGGCGGCAGGGCATATGCTCTGAGTGTGGATGGATGTTTCCTAATTGAGCCCATTTTGAACCTCAGATTTTAAAGCTTGTGTGTGGAAAATCACATCTGGTACCTGTAACCTGGGGTTGCACATGGGAGGAGAATTGGGAAAGGACTGTGAGGCTTTGTGAAGAGAGTTTTGGGTGGAAGTGAGAAGGAGAAGGAGATAATGGGAACGCACCAGAGCAAAGAAGTTACCCCGAGCTAGCTCTTTAGGGTGTATCTTAACCCACTGGAAAGAAGTCACCAGTAGGGGGGGATTGGAGAACAAGATTTAATCCAACACTGCATGCGGTGGTGGCCATTATACAGGCTGGAAGATTGAGCCAAGTGGCCACCGGCAGGAACTTTAGATTGTAATACCTTGTTGCAGTTAATGCGGTTTTTAGACAGGAAGGAAGTAGGATGAGGTCTCTTATGCTGATATGTTTCTTGCCTTACGAAATCATCTGGAATGGGAGAGGCACTATGGGCTCAGCGCTCCCTCAGACCCACTGGTGTTAGCCCTTGAGAAGGAAAACAAAGGAAATAGAGGGCAAATTAAGCAATGTTGCTCAGCGTGCAGCATAGGACAGCCATGTACCAAATCAGATAAGGTCTACCGTGCTGCAGCTCAAGAACAAGATACAATAGATTTGCTGAAAGTGCCTCCTAGGAGACGGGAGGATGAGGATGAGGATGAGGATGAGGATGAGGATGAGGATGAGGTGGACTTTCCAAAAAAAGAGGATGCAGGCTTGGAAGGGACATCTACTCAAACCCACTCCCCTCCTGGCAGTCCGGTTTTGTCCAGAACCAGGAGACAAGCAGTGTTACAGGCCGCTCTGCGAGAGGCAGTGGGACCAGAAGGAGGGAGACTGATGGTTAAAGTACCATTCTCCACCCCTGATCTAGAGGCGTGGGAAAGGATTGCTAAAAATTACCACAGCAACCTGACACTTATTGCGAAGCATTTACAATATGTTATCAAACAACACAACCCAGATTGGAGAGACACCCAGGTATTACTGGATACTTTCACTGAAACAGAAAAGCAGCTGATCCTGAGAACAGCAGGGGCTTTGGCAGAGGATCACCGTAAAAGCCAGTGATTGGATGTAAGAGAATTTTTCCCTCTCCAAGGGATCCTAAATGGGATCCAAATATATCGGCAGAGTTTCAGAAATTAGCAGATTATCAAGATTGGATAGCACTGGGAGTGGAGAGAGCTATCCCAAACACCAAAAAATGGTCTGTCCTGTATTCTATTAAGCAGGGGCCTTCCGAGACTCCATCTGAGTTTCTAGAGTGTCTAAGGGATTCTATGCATCGCCATGCATCATTAGACCTGGGGTCTGAGATAGGAATTGTGGTGCGGAGAATCACAAATGGGACATCTCGCCATGATCAATATGATCAAGTGAAGCCAATTTTATTGTACAGAGGCCTGTATTTAGAATCAGTTCTGCTGTGCAAGAGTCTCTATCTAATACATGATTGGTTAATCCTAGCTGTTTATGCGTCTAAAATTAAATGCTGGTTGGATCACCCAATTCTTCATGCGTCTTGCTTTGGTTGTCTGGCCCACCCTGAGTTCTCTTTTTTATTTTGCTGACAACTTTGCGGATTCCTCTGACTTCTTCTTTTCCTGTCGTCAAGGATTCACTGACCCCGTTTCTAGAACTGGTTCCTTTGTTACCAGAAGGCTGGACTGTGCATCTGCTGAATGTGTCCATTGTCCTGCAAAAAATCCTCAACAGGGGATGTTCTATTAGTTCCAGAAGCAGGGTGAAATCTATTAGGGTGGGATTTACAGGTGCAGTTAGACATTGGAGTACTGCCAGAGGAAGGAAAAATGGTGGTTAAACTTCTCCAATTAACAGAAGAGAATGAGGACAAAATTCATGAGATGGTGCGGGCAAAACCAAAAAATCAAGGTAAATTGAACATGAAACCTGTAGTAATAAAAACAGTTGATGAGAACCATCCAGTTCAGGTATGACAATACCCACTCTCCCTGGAAGGGAGACAAGGACTGCAGCTGGCCACCCAGGACCTACTTGAGTAGGGTGCCTTAGAACCATGTATGTCCCCCATAATACACCTGTTTTACCAGTAAAGAAGTCTGATGGGACTTACAAGCTTGTCCAAGATTTAAGAGAAGTTAACAAAAGAACAGTGAATCAGTACCCAGTAGTGCCTAAGCCCTATACACTACTGAGTAATATCCCCCCAGCACACCAGTGGTTTAGTGTGACAGACCTAAAAGATGCCTTTTGGGCATGTCCACTGGCAGGAGAAAGTAGGGATATGTTTGCCTCTGAATGGGAGGACCCCGATTCAGGGAGAAAGCAACAGCTTCGGTGGACTAGGTTACCACAAGGGTTTTCCAAATCCCCAAACCAAACAATTCTCCATCAAACCTGAGATAAAGATCATCCAGTATGGAGACGATTTGCTTCTCTCAGGACGGGAAGAAAACAAAGTTCGAGAATCCACCATAGCATTGTTAAGTTTTCTGGGGAGCCAAGGACTTTGAGTATCAAAAGGGAAACTCCAATTTGTAGAGAGGGAAGTAAAATGCCTAGGACGTGTGATTTGTCAAGGGAGCCAGTGGCTGAACCCTCAGAGAATTGCAGGGATTGCCTCACTCCCACGGCCAAAATCTAAGAGAGAAGTCAGAGGGCTTTTAGGCCTGTTGGGATAGTGTAGGCTATGGATTGAAGGATACATGCAGGCCATCAGGTTCTTGTTTGAAAAGTTAATAGAAGAAGAGATAAGGTGGGAAGAAGACGACAAGCAAATTTTGAAGCTTTAAAGAAAAAATTAGTCAGTGCAGCAGCACTGAGTCTTCCTGCCTTAGACAAACCCTTCTATCTGTTTGTGGATATAGAAAAAGGGGCAGCACATGGAGTGTTAGCCCAGGACCGGGGAGGATCCAGGAAACCAGGGGCCTGTTTATCAAAACTGCAAGACCCTGCCAGCTGGGGGTGGCCAACCTGCATTCAGGCGGTGGCAGCGAGCGCCCTACTCGTAGAAGAAAGCAAAAAATTAACCTCTGGGGGAAAATTGAAAATATATACCACTCACTCAGTAAGGAGTATCCTCAGCTAAAAGGCTGAGAAATGGCTCACTGATTCCCAAGTGCTAAAATATGAAGCCATCCTAATAGACAATGGATAATTAGAGTTAATTGTGAGTAACCAACTGAACCCTGCCCAGTTTTTAGATGGAAATCCAGGTGAGGAATTAATATATAATTGCCTAGAGGTTATAAATTATCAAACTAAAGTAAGAGAGGACCTAACACATCAACCATTCCAAGGAGGGAAATGATTGTACATTGATGGATTTCCACAGGTAATCCGGGGACAATGGGTATCAGGATACATTATAGTAGATGAAGAGTTAGTGGCCCTAGAAAAAGGAAAGTTACCTTCCAACTGGTCAGCCCAAGCATGTGAGTTGTATGCCCTAAAGCAAACTCTGGAAATATTAGCACAGAAAAGAGGAACAATATATACAGACTCAAAATATGCTTTTGGAGTAGTGCATACCTATGGGAAAATCTGGGAAGAGTGTGGGCTATTAAATTCAATGGGGAAAGGAACTAAAAACTTATTTTAGAAGTGATAGAAACCTTACAAATACCAGAAGAAGTGGCAGTAGTATATGTTAAAGGACATAAAAAAGGGGTGACTCAAGAAGAACAGTGGAACCATTTAGCAGATTTAGACGCTAAGAATTCAGCCAAATCAGGGTCAGAAAAACTAATGATAGCATTAACCCCTATGGGAGAAATAGAAGAAGTTCCCGTATTCAGTGAGACAGAAGAGAAAGAATTCCTTAGAATAGGAGCTAAGAATGATAACAAAGGGAAGTGGAGATTAGCAGATGGGAGACAAATGTTGAATAAACTCCTTGCCAGGAAAATGTTAGAAGGCATACATGGAACAACACATTGGGGTACACAAGCGCTAAGTGATCAATTTCTAAGGGACTGGGGCTGCATTGGAATTTTTTTGGGATAGCTAAGCAAGTAACTGAAAGGTGTGTGATATGCCAACAAGTGAGTCAGAAAATCATGAGGAAAACACCCAGAGGAGGGCAAGAACTAGCCTTAAGACCCTGTCAAAACATCCAAGTAGACTTTACCGAGCTTCCCCATGTACAACGGTGGAAGTTTTTACTAGTGATAGTAGGCAACTTGACTCACTGGGTAGAGGCGGTACCCACGGTTAAAGCCAATGCCAATGTTGTGAGTAAAACACTTCTAGAATCAATCATTCCCCAATATGGGATGGTGAACAGGATTGATTCAGACCAAGGAACTCATTTCACCTCTAAAATATTGCAAAAAGTTGTTCAAACCCTGGGAGTAAATGGGAATTACATACTCCATGGCATCCACAGAGTTCTGGTCACACTGAGAGGATGAATCAAACTCTTAAAAGAGCTCTAGTTGAGCTGATGACTGAAACCCACGTCATAGATAAAATGTCTCCCTTTGTCCTTATTAAAAATTAGAAACCAACCCCGGTCAGATCTGGGGGTGTCACCCTATGAAATGACATTTGGTTACCCTTTTTGACCTCACCCCAGAGCATTGCCATCTATGAGGAAGGGGAAGCCAATGCCAAGAAATATGTTATGTCTATAGGAGAAACCTTACAAGGGCTAAGACATAAAGAGGCAATTCCTCAAACTAACACCCTGGATTTCAGAATCCATAATGTTAATTCTGGGGATTGGATCAAGTAATGATCAAGTCATGGAGAGATCAACCTCTAACTCCTCAGTGGGAAGGTCCCTTTCAGGCACTGTTCATCACCGAATCAGCCGTGTGAACTGCAGAGTGGGGATGGACTCATGCCAACAGATGGACTCATGCCAAAAGTTAAAGGCCCGGTAGAAGAACCCAAAGAGTGAACTACAACATCCAGACTGGGTGAAACGAGATTGACTCTTAAGCAGAGACTGAAAGACAACCAGAAAGACACCGAGATGCCCAAAGTCAAGCTTCCACCAACCAGTTTGAGGACTGTCTTTCTGTGTTAATGGGTGAGAATTATCAGCATCTGTTGATGGGAAGTACACAAGGGTCCGTAAAAGGTGATGGGACAGCTTCTTTAAGAAAATAAGACAAAGGAAGCAGGGCAAGACCCCTTTGTTCACTACCAAGAAGACCCTATAGCCCTGCTGTGGGTAGCAACCCCGTAGGCATGGTAAGGTAGGGACAAAAGGCCATACTGGACATCTGTAATTCCCCAACTGTCTTTGAATACAAAAGGGACTGGAGGGCGAGACCGAGCTGGCCTCTGGACCCCTAAGATACAATGACTATGGATCGCAACCACATAGGCACGGTAGATGGGAGTCAGAGCCATACTGGACCTCTGTAAGGCCCTTTTGTCCATTCCAAATAAGTGTGTCTAAGGAAAACCTGAGATTTTTCTCCTGTTCCCACTGTCCTTGCCCACATCAACAGCTGCTAGTATGACTCATTCAAGAGAGAGAGAATTTTTTTAATGTAATTGTTCAAGCAAAATGACTTATAGAAAAAGAAAAGGGGGTTTGTTATAGATGGGTAATCCTATTGTTGACTCTCACAATTAAGGGGTGAATATTAAGTATATGTTAAGAGAAGTTGTGTAGGTGTATAGTTATCTTTCCCCTCCCTCTTGCATTGTTATCACGGGATGCCCTCAGTAGTCAAGGCATTTGGGAGGGTCGGCTTGTTGCTATGGCAGCGCCTGACCTCCAATCAAGCTGTAAGAAAGTGATCTCCACCACTGGACAGTGAAGAAGAAGTGGATTGACAAGACTTTGGGAGGGGCTAGAGGTATAAAAGATAGAGCATCCATTTTGTAGATGAGCACAGGGTGACTGAATGCTTTGCTTCTGGCACTGTATTTATTCTTTATTCACTCTTCTGTTGTATTTTGATAAGGTCGTAATAAACCATTTACATTTGTGAAAGTGAAAATAGTTTCTCACATGGGGTTAGGGAATGTGGGGCAAGGTGTCCACACTGGGTCAGACCTCAAGTTAAACTTCTCTGACCTGGCCAGACCTCTTTAGGAGCGGCCCTACATCAATATCAATCACAGAATGCTGCAATCACCTCTTCTCTAATGAGAACAGTAATAAAAGACACTCTTTAAAATAGGAATACATATTTCTTAGAAGCTCTTTGAAATATTTCTCCATAACTGTAAAAGGAAACCTTCTTAATTAACTACATTAGAGCAGAGGGAAATCAAGGCAGAGCCATGGTTTGTCAGAAGTTGCTTGATCCTAATGAGCCCTGTGGTGCATTTGGAGCTGAGCCCTGGAACCTCAAGGCCTGAGAGGAGATTGCACAAACCTTTCCAGGAGTCAAAGTCAGAGGAAAAACCCAAAATGTCTCAAAGCATTAATGGGTGCCACTGAGGTCCATCCCAAACACAGGCTCCTCATGGACTCCTTGGAGGAGAGAACTGGAGGCCAGGATGGTAAAAAAAAAAAATCTCAGAAACTCAGTGTGGAAAGGAAAATCCAAAGTACCTTAAACTCCTTGAGTATCTCAAAACATCAATGAGCCCCACTGAGTGTCAGTACAAAGCTCTCAAGGGACACGTTAAAGCAGATAATTGGGGCCATGATTGCACAAACCTCTCACAGAGTCTGGATCAAAAGGGAAACACCAAGTACCTTAAAAGAACTGAAGAGCCTTGAAGCATTAATGAGCCCCACTGAGTGTTGTTCCTGACAAAGCCTCTCCAGGGACTAATTACAGCAGATAATTGGAGGCCATGATTGCACAAAGCTCTCAGAGACTCCAAGGCAAAAGCCAAAGCCAAAGTGCTTTGAAAAACCTGCAGTCCCTGGGAGCATGAAGGAGCCCCCAGGGCCATTCCTGAGCAAGGCTCCCCAGGGACTCCTTCCAGCAGATCCTTGAGGCCACTGGGATGTGGGCTAGGGGGGGATGCTGAGGGCAGGAAAAGGGGGTGACAGTGCCCAGCCTGGCTGGGGCTGTGCCAGGAGGCCCCAGCCTCAGGACAAGGTGTCTCCTCACGGCCCTTGGTGGCACGGCCCTTGGTGGCACAGATGCTGCTGTGCCCCAGGGCACCAACACTTGGCTTCTCTTTGTCCCCACCTGTCATCAGTGCCTCCAGTTCTCTGCTCTGCCTGGGGCCTGGGGACACTTTCTCAGTCGTGTCCCTCAGTGGAACCCATTAAAAGTCAAAGAAACTTTGGAGTTGGATTCTGTCTTGGAGTTCTGGAGAGATTTCTGCAGCTCCCTCTCAGGGCCTGATGTTCAGGGCCTGAGCACAAAGCCCCAGAGGGTCATTAGAGTCCTTGTGCTGTGTCTGTGCTGCTGAGCTGGGCCGGGCTCCTGGCACAGAGAGTGATCCTGGTAACCAAGGAGAGCTTCAAAAGCACATTTCTCTGGATGAGCAGCTCTTCTCCCAGCCCAGCAGGGCTGGGGCACTGCCTGCAGCCAGCCCGGGCACAGCACAGAGGCACAGAGAGCTTCAATCAGTCAGGGCTGGGAAGGTGCTGAGAAGTGCCTGGGGCAGAATCAGTGCCAGCCCTTGGCACAGGAACCTCTGGCTGCAGGACAATGCAGCTGCAGCTCCTGGAGTGATCTCCTACAGCTGGAACATCCCAATGCCCACAGACCCTGTGAGTACATTCTCTGATCATCTCTTGTGCAGAGCAGCCAGGGGTGCCCAGGGCTGTCCTGCAGAGCAGGGTCCTGCAGCTCAGGGCGCTGTGCTGGGCCAGGGACTCTGCTGCCTGCCAGGGACAGCTCTCAGCCGGCCCGGGGAGCTGCTCCCAGCGCTGGGGGACAAAATGTGGGTGGAAGGAGACAGCTGGAAAGGCTGGAAAGTGTTCTTCTTGTGTGGTGAGGATTCTGTATTGCTCAGGATTGCTCCCAGCATGACATTTACCTCCAGAACATTTCCAAGCATATTAAACAGGGAGCACAGCCAGTCATGGGCTACAAAATGGGAAAATCCTGCATTTTTAGTGTACTGATCTGTGTTGCCTGTATGGGAAATTGCACATAGATAGTCATCTCTCAGTTCACGATGAGAAATATAAAAAAATTGTCTCAGATCTGAATAAACCAGGCAGTAACAGAAATGAGCACAGGGCCCCTTAGAGGCAGCATCAGTGTTGCTTTTCCAGCCTCCTCAGGGTTGCTCTGACATTGCCATCAGAGCCTGCAGAGCCAGAGCTGCCCCTGGGCAGTGCCTGAGCTGGGAGGGGTCTGCAGGGCAGAGCTGAGCCCCCAGGGCTGGGCTGGGCTCTGGCAGCACTGGCAGGGCCCAGCCCTGGGCACAGGGGAGCAGCTGCTGGCAGGGACAGCTCCAGGCAGCAGAGCCCTGGGCAGGCAGGGTTGGGAAAGTACCCCCAAGCTGTGCTGGGATATTTAAAGTCCTCTCCAAACCCAACTATTCCATTATTACTTTTATTACAGAACCCCATGTGCAGCCACAGCCAATGTCCAACAGCAGCTCCAACAGCCACTTCCTCCTGCTGGCACTGGCAGACGCGCGGCAGCTGCAGCTCCTGCATTTCTGCCTCTTCCTGGGCCTCTCCCTGGCTGCCCTCCTGGGCAACGGCCTCATCATCAGCGCCGTAGCCTGCGGCCACCACCTGCACTCGCCCATGTTCTTCTTCCTGCTCAACCTGGCCCTCAGCGACCTGGCTCCATCTGCACCACTGTCCCCAAAGCCATGCACAATTCCCTCTGGGACACAGCACCATCTCCTACATGGCATGTGCTGCACAGCTTTTTCTGATTATCTTCTTCCTTGGGACAGAGTTTTCCCTCCTGACCATCATGTGCTATGACCACTATGTGTCCATCTGCAAACCCCTGCACTACGGGACCCTCCTGGGCAGCAGAGCTTGTGCCCACATGGCAGCAGCTGCCTGGGCCAGTGCCTTTCTCAATTCGCTGCTGCACACGGCCAATACATTTTCCCTGCCCCTGTGCCATGGCACTGCCCTGGGCCAGGTCTTCTGTGAAATCCCCCAGATCCTCAAGCTCTCCTGCTCCAAATCCTACTTCAGGGAACTTTGGCTCATTGTGGTTAGTGGCTGTTTAGCTTTTGGCTGTTTTGTGTTCGTTGTTTTCTCCTATGTGCAGATCTTCAGGGCCATGCTGAGGATCCCCTCTGAGCAGGGATGGCACAAAGCTTTTTCCACCTGCCTCCCTCACCTGGCTGTGGTCTCCATGTTCCTCACGACTGCCACATTTGCTCACCTGAAGCCCCCCTCCATCTCGTCCCCATCCCTGGATCTGGCCTTGTCAGTTCTGTACTCGGTGGTGCCTCCAGCCCTGAACCCCCTCATCTACAGCCTGAGGAACCAGGAGCTCAAGGTTGCAGTGAGGAGACTGATGACTGGATGCTTTCAGGAACATTAAACTGCTGGCCAATTTCTGCAAATCACTTGTAATAAAAGTTATCTTTGATGTTTCTTGTTGGTTTCATTTTGGAGGTTCTTTTTCTTTGTTTTACATTTTAATGTTGTCCACAAAGAAATATCCTTGTTTGTGCCATTTCTCATTTTGTTTCTCTCCACCTTCCCTGTGGCCACAGACTGTGTCAATGAGGGGCTGTGCTCTTGGTGGATTTAGAGGAACTAAAGGGTCTGCCAGCAGAGTTTTCTGCAGAGATGCCCTTTTGTTGCCTTCTCTGGAGCTGCAGCAGCAATGTCTGTGTGCAGAGCAGGGGACAGAGTGGCTGGACAGCAGCCAGGCAGAAAGGGATCTGCAGGGACTGATGGACAGCAGGCTGGACATGAGCCAGCAGTGTGCCCAGGTGGCCAAGAAGGCCATTGGCTCCTGGCCTGGATCAGGAACGGTGTGGCCAGCAGGACCAGGGCAGTGATTCTTCCCCTGTGCTCGGCACTTGTTGGGCAGCACATCGAGTGCCGTGTCCTGGCACTTGGACTTGTTAAACCTCACCTTGCTGGATTTGGGCCCTGGATCCAGCCTGTCCAGGTCCCTGTGCAGAGCCCTCCTCCCCTCCAGCAGATCAACACTCACAGCCAGCTTGTCATCTGCAAATTTCCTGATGGTGGACTCAGTCCCCTCATCCAGATCATGAATGCAGACATTTAAATCCACGCTGGCTGGCTCTGACCCCTCGGCCATCCTGTGGGTGCCCTGTGATGGCACTCAGGGTGATCTGTTCCATAACCTTGCCGGGCACCGAGGTCAGGCTGACAGGCCTGGAGTTCCCCAGATCCTCCTTCCAGCCCTTCTTGGGGATGGGCTCACACTGGCTCCTCCAGTGCTCTGGGACCTCCCTGCTGAGCCAGGACTGATGGTAAATGATGGAGAGCAGCTTGGCGAGTTCATCCACCAGCTCCCTCATCCCCCTAGGATGGATCCCATCTGATCCCATACACCTGTGAGCATCTGAGTGTCTCAGCAGGTCCCCAGCTGCTCCCTCCTGGACTACAGGGGGCTGTTCTGCTCCCTGTGCCTATCTACCAGCTCAGGAGATTTCTTGTCCTGAGGACAACCTATCCTAATATTGAAAATTGATACAAACAAGGTGTTAAGTTACTCAGTCTTTTCTTTGTCTTTACTTACTATATTCTCCACTGCATCCAATAAAGATGTTCTCCTTATCCCAGATTTTGCTATTAATTTATTTACAGAAACCTTTTCAATTTTTTTTCACAGAAGTGGCCAAGTTAAGCAGTAGTTGAGTTTCACCTCTCAACTTTTCTTTCTCCATGACCTAATAACATCCTTTAACACTTCCAAAGTTGCCTGACATTCTGTCCAAAGTTAATGCACCCTCTATTTTTCCTTTGAGTTCCCACAGAAGCTCCATGGGCAGTCAGGGCAGTCATTTTCCTCACCAGCTCATCTTTTGCTACACTGGCACAGGCTGCTCCTTCCCCTGTAAGATTACTTCCTTGAAATGTGTCCATCCTCTCAGGACCCCTTTGTTTTAAAGGGCTGTTTCCCTTAAAAAATCAGTACCTTATTCGGTACTCCCCAAATCTGCATCCTAAATAGGCCAAAGTCTGCCCTTCCTAATTTCAGTGTGGAAGTTTTGTTGCTACCCCTCCTTCTTTCACAAAACATTGAAATCTTGATTATTTCATGGTCACTGTGCCCCAGGCAGCCTCCGACCCCCACATCTGCCACCAGCGCTTCTCTGTTTGTGAGCAGCAGGAGACAGAGCTTTCCTTGGGAGTGGAGTGTTTCCAAAAATTCAGTAAAACAGAAAACTCCTTAACCCCAATGCAGCATTAAGAAGCAGCATTCTTTATTCAGCCGGATGCACGGGGGATAGCTCCTCCCAAAGCCGAGCGTGCTGAGTACAGGAAAGTTTCTGTTCATATTCTGTATTTTGCACACATATTCATTGATTGTCCTGGACTAAACACACATCTGATAATCATTCCCCCAGAATCATTAACGTATTTCCCCTCCCCTTTGCATGCTCTCTTCTGTTCTGGGGGTCTCTCTGGTGGTCCCTGGTGGTCGTGGACCCCAGTGTTCCAGTGGGCCTGGCTGAGCTGGCAGGACACTGAGGCTGGTGAACTTCCAGTTCCCCTTCTGACACAATGGGCATTTTGTGGTTTCCATAGGCCTGGGGTTTTGGAGAACAAGCTCCGGTGTTAACTCACCTGGTGTAGATAATTTATCATCTGGTAACATGAGGTCACAGAGTTATGTGAGGTCATCGAGCAGCTACAGCATCATAGACTGCCTCTGTGACATCCCAGAGCCTGCTGTGACATCATAGGGCAGAGGTCTGATATCCCAGAGCAGGCTGTGACATCACAGAGGGGCTGTGTGACATCCCAGGAGGGCTCTGTGACGTCACTGGGTTGGTCACTCCGCCCCAGCTCCCCCTCACAGTTTCTCCCAACAAGTCCAATGCTGTTCATGCCCAGTGGGGTCCCTTATCCCCTGGTATCCCCCCGGTCCACCTGGAGCCACAGCCCCCACCAAAGGACATTCCACAGGATCCCCCCCAGAGCCTGACATGGGGAAAAGGGGCCAGGGCTGTGTGACCAGGACATCAAGGACGTGGATTATCCATGTCCCTGTGGCCTGGGCTGGGTTCCCCAGGGCAGGAAAGATGTCTGGCAGCTGGAGCAGGGTTAGGGAAGGGCCTCCAAGGTAGGGCTGGAGCCCTCGGGCTGTGAGCAGAGGCTGAGGGAGCTGGGCTTGTCCAGCCCAGAGCAGGGAAGGCTGAGGGGCTCCTCATCCTAGCCTGGCAGCGCCAGCAAGGAGGGGATGGAGAACACAGAGCCAGGCTCTTCACCCTAAGACAGCTTTGTGGCTGCCCCAGCTTTGGGATGGGCCCTGGGCCTGGAGCAGGAGCAGCTCTGGAGGGCCCCAAGGCCGGGGCTCTTGTGCTGGCCTGGGCAGATGGGGTGGCAGCAGGGGCTGCAGAGCTCTCAGCACCTCAGCCCGAGGGGAGCAGGGCACCCAGGGAGCCTCCTTTGGCCTTGGCCAAGCCCCTTCCCCCATGGCTGGGGCTGAGTCCTGGCTGAGCTGCAGCTGCTGCTGTGCCCTGGCCAGGGGCTGAGGCCGTGGGGCCAGTGGCCAGAGCAGCCTGGGCTGAGCAGAGCTGTGGGGCCAGAGCCGGCTGGGCTGTGCTGGGGAGAGGCCCTTGGTGCTGCACAGAGCTCAGGGCAGCTGGCAGAGCTTGCAGGGAGCTGGGCTGGGCTCAGAGAGCCTGGCACAGAAACCATCAGTGTCCATCCCAGCCTGGCTGAGCGTGCAGGGCAGGACTCAGCCCAGGCCTTGTGGGGCAGGGCCAGCGCCTGTGCAAGGCATGGAAAACAGGCAAGTGTCTGAGAGAGGAGGCTGCTGTGTGCCCTTGGGGACATGGACACAGCAGGGAGGGGGCCCAGGACATTTGTCTCCGCCCGCCTCTGTCCCCAGCCCTTGGCAGCCCTGGCTGCTGAGCCCAGCTTTGCCCTGGGCTGAGTTTGGCTGTGGCCCAGCTCCATCCTCCTGCGGGTCTCAGGGCCTGTTCCCGGCCATGTCCAGCCCTGGCCGGCCTCTCTGCTGGCCCAGAGGCCGGCAGAGCCCGGGGCAGGGCTGTCTGTGCAGCCCCACAGGTGCCACGGGCTCTGCAGGAGCTGGCAGAGGCTGCCCAGCAGGGAGGCCATGGGGCACAGAGCCCCAAGGCTGCTGTGGGCACCGCGGCACAG
The DNA here is from genome assembly GCF_031753505.1 of Anomalospiza imberbis. Classification (NCBI taxonomy): domain Eukaryota; kingdom Metazoa; phylum Chordata; class Aves; order Passeriformes; family Viduidae; genus Anomalospiza; species Anomalospiza imberbis. The sequence continues at coordinate 128,308 of NW_027100244.1, forward strand.
GGGCCGTTCCCAGCCGCAATGCTCCTGTCCTGGGCTGGGCCTGCACAGGGGCTGTGGCACCATGGCCGGGCCAGCACAGGGTCACAAAGGGGCCACGCAGCCGCTGCCGAGGCTGGCAGCAAGGCCGGGCACAGACAAGGAATTGCTGAGCATGGCCTGCGCTGGCCAGGGCTGACTGTGCCAAAGGCAGAGCTCAGCTGCCCTTGGTGGCTGCAGGAACACTCAGGAGCCCAAAGAGCCTCCATGGCTGTGCTGGAGACCAAGGCTGGAGCAGGGAAATGCAGGGCTGCTGCGCCATGGGGAGGGCATTGAATTCCAGCACACACCTCAGCTCTCTGATGATCCCGGCACCATGCTGGGCGCTGTTTCAGGCTGGAGCAGAGCAGATGTTGATGGCACAGGAGCCCTGCGGGGCTGGCAGGGACCTGCAGCTTGCAAGGTGCTCTGCTCTCCCTCAGCTCCTCTCTGAGAGATCCAATCCCAGTTCGGCACCTCAGGGCACAAGTGGCACTGCCTGTCCATGGGCACACAGCTGATATCTGCCTGGAAAGGGGCACAGGTTTAAATTCTTGTACATTTCATAATATACAAGGACATTTTTATTATCTGGGTCACTTGAGTACTTTTAAGAAATACCAAAGTCTTCCCTCCAGGAATTTCCTGGAAGTGTACTGATGGGAGAAGGAGAAGAAATACTGATCTTCCCCTTTACTTGAGTCACCAATATTGTTTACTACATCATCTCTCTCTTCCTTCAGGTATTTCCACCTCTTCTGTTGAAATGGCCATGTCTAAGGACATCTCTTCACTAGACCAGCTGGATCTATGTCCTTCCTGTTACTCCCAGATTTCCTCCTCCAGATGCTCTCTGGTCACGCAAGGGCCTCTCAACTGACTGGTTACATGCTTTGAGCTTCAGGGAGTTGCCCAATCTTTAAGAAGTTCAAATAAATATCACATTAATCAACACCTTACTTATATTAATATCTGTCACAGTATTGCCTTTTCTTATGTCTCTGTCTAAAACTGTTCCTGTATGGAAATCCCTTGGGGATGGGGGACATGTCAGATGCTGCTGGGACATCACAGAGAGCTGAGGGAAGAGCTGGGATTATTAAACTGTTCAAATATTCAACTTGTGTTTGTTGGCAAGAAACCTTTCTGTGCTTCTGAGTGTCACCATCCCTGAGCCCAAAGGACACAAACCTGATGAGTTGTGGTTCCCTGCAGGGGCCCTTGGACCTTGGCTCTGCCCAGGAGAGCTCTTCATCCACTTTCCCGCTTTTCCTCCCTCTGGGCATGGAAGGAGCTCGTGCCTTCAGTGTGTGACTCGTGTGTGCAAAGAGCAAATCTGGGCAGAATTGGGGCAGGGAGGGTTTGGGGGGACCTTGGGACCTGTGCTGGGCACAGAAGGTGTTTTCCATTGCTCTGAGACTGTCTGCTGTGCAAAGTGGATTTAATATCCAGCAGAGGAATGACTTTTGCATTTGATGGAGCTGTGTTTTCCCTTGGCTTTGCTGGCTGACAAGAAAAGAACATCCCTCTGTGTTTGGGGCAGCTCCTTCTCCAAGGAAAGCAGGTGGGAGTTGGAGCCAAGGAGCTGAAACTTTGGCAAAAGGTTTAATAAGACATTCAATGAACACAAAACACTTCTCAAAGCTGTATATTGGTCCATTCAACTTCACAAACTCTAAGCCATCTGAGTTTTAAGTTGCTCAACATTTTCAAGAGGTCAGAAATAAAAGAACGAGAGACAGAAAAAGAGAATGATGAAAAAGATTTAGAGAAGCACACACAGAGCTACCAACTCCTGGGTTCCAACACTGTTTAGATAGAAATTCCAAGAGGAGGTAGGGTCAAGATGTGTGCTCGCCTTGTGCTCAGCCTTAAATACCCCTTGGTCTTCCTGGGCCCTTCCCCCAGGTGGGACTTGGGGTCATTTGGTCACTCAGGAGCTGGGCTGGGGGCTCCAGAGGTGGCTGTGGAGCATTGCCTGTGCTGTGCCAGGGACTGGCAGACACTGCTGGGCTGGGATAGAGGCCCTGGGGGGATTGGGGTTCCAGGGCAGGGCAGGGCTGGGGTTCCAGGGCAGGGCAAGGCTGGACCTGCCCCTTCCTCCCCCACACACAAAATGTTTCCAGCCCACAATCTCCTCCAGTCTGTCACAACAGGCAGTGTTGGAGGTGAAATCCCAGCTGTGGCCACGGGCATCTGCAGGAAGAAGGACAGTTCTTTTCCATAGGAATGAAAGCCCCAGTTCTTGGTTAATTTCTGATTTAATTGCCTGGAATTTATTTGGTTTTGTTGTTGCTTTGTTTCTTTTTTTGTGCCTGAAGTGTCCAGTCAGGAGCAGAGTGACTCTTGCCAAGGAACTTTGTGGTGCTGTTGCTCAATATTAAATCTGGTTTTTGCTGCTCCCTTGCTGGGGATTTTTTCAGCGCTCTCAAGCCCTCGTTGGCAACAGGGTGAAGGAGCCCTGGGCCAGGCTCTGGCCTGGGGCACACGGGGACGCTGCCGGGGGGTCCCTGTCCCCTGTCCCGCCCCCCATGGCCCTGTGTCAGGCTCTGGGCTCGATCTCGTGGAACATCCTTTGGGGGAGGCTGCGGCGCCGGGGGTGGGGGGACCCGGGGGGACAGGGGACCCCGCTGTGCACGAGCAGCGTTGGACTTCTCTGGGGGAAATGGGAGGGGGGCTGGGGCAGAGTCACCTCCCCAGTGACCTCACACAGCCCCTGTGATGTCACACAGCCCCTGGGGTGTCACAACCCACCCTTGGATGCCACATAGCTCCCTTGTGATGTCATAGGCCCAACTCTGCGATGTCACTCTGTGATGTCACAAAGCTGTGCTGTTACAGAAGATTCTGTGATGTCAGAAATTCACCCTGTACTATGACATCACAAAGTCATCCTGTGACATCACAGTCTGTTCCATGATGTCATAGCCTGCTCTATGATGTCACACAGCCAACTCGGTGATGTCACAACCCACACTCTGATGTCACAGAGCCACTCTCTACATGACGGCAGAGTCTGCCCTATGGCCTCACACTATGATGGCACACCCTGCTGTGTGATGTCACAAGCCCCTCAGTGATGTCACAAAACCCTCCCTGTGATGTCATACTGCCACTCAGTGATGTCACAGCACACACTTTGACCTCACTGCCCGCTCTATGATGTCATACAGCCATGCCATGATGTCACAGCCTGCTCTCTGATGTCACACTGTCCCCTCTATCATGCCATAGCTGCTTGATGACCTCACACAACCCGCTCTGTGCTGTCACACAGCCCCTCTCTGACATCACAGCTGCTCTGTGCCTCCGTGACACAGCCACAGAGGCGCTGCTGTGACACAGCCCCCTCTGGGACACCCCACAGCCCCTGCCAGTGCTGAGCCCCTGTGAGCTCTGTCTGCGCCCTGCTCGTGTCCCTGCGATGCCCTGGCAGTGCCCCAGCCCTGCTGGGCTGTGCACAGGAGCTGCTCCTGGCCACTGCTGTCTCTCTGCAGCGCTGCCCTTGCCAGGAGCTGCCTCTGGGCCAGGAGCCTGGCCCAGCTCAGCAGCACAGACACAGCACCAGGACGTTAATGACCCTCTGGGGCTTTGGTGCTCTTTGCATCGGACCCAGACCTCAGAGTGTACTCAAAGAACTTCTCAAGAACTCAAAGTCAGATTCAAAGCCCAGACTTTCTTTAACTTTTAATGGGTCCCACTGAGGGACACAACTCATGTGAAAGTGTTCCCAGGTTCCAGTTAGAGCAGAACACTGGAGGCAGTGATGACAGCTGGGGACAAACAAGGCAAAGGTGTCTCTGGTGCTGAGCAAACCTGGATATCACCATGGTGTCCTTGGACCTGCATTGTCACACTGACCCACGGTTCCATGAGGTTCCCCAGTGTCACCATGGTCACTGTCAGAGGCTGGATGAGATCAGTGTCCCGAGACACCTTGGGTTGAGCTGTCAATCAGTCCCACAGCTGGGACAGCGCTAACCCGGCTCTGAACGCCCGAGCAATCACAAGTCCCAGCTGGGGGGAGGCCCACGAAGGCCCAGGGGCTTAAAACCAAGGAGCACAAGGTCAGCCCCTGCTATGGAGTCTGCCTTCTCCTGGGGTTTGTGTCTCACCCACACTGGAACCCCAGGAGCTGGGAGCCACATGTGTGTCTTTCTGTGGAGCTTCTGTCTTTCTGTCTCTCTGTCTCTTTCCTCTCCTTCTAATGCTCTTTCTATGGAACATTTTTGGGTCCCTGAACAACTGAAGTGTTTAAGGCTGAGAGGTCCAGCTTGTTCTGGTGCTTTCCATGAACTGATTGAACTCTTGATTTATGAACCAATGCACTAGATGTGGAATCCTCTACACTGAACTCAGAAACACATGCCCTCTGTCAGAGCATTTTCATCTTCTAGATCACTTTCAAGATGCCCATGGGGATGTTGCAATGATTTTCACACAGCTGTCCATTTCTGGATGCAGGCTCTGCAGATTCTTTCTCTGCATTCAGTCAGGCTTGCATTCCCTGACAATTCCTGGTAGCCCATCATGGTTTCTTAGGGCAGAACTGTAACAATGAAAACCTTACCAATGGCACAACTGCCCAGCCCACAAGGAAAAGAAAGAACAAGCTGTCAAGTTCTTCAAACATTTCTCCTGCTGTGCTGCAAGAGTTGAGCTGCACACAAGGTGTGGAAAGCCTAGAGAAGCTGCAGTTGGTGGCACATCTTGTGACAGAAGCTGCACCTCGTTCTCCAGGAAAGGTTCTTGGAAAGAGCAAACAGGAGTGTGGAGAAGATTCTGGGAAAACTGAAACAGCTTTTAAGAAATGAAATGAAAATGGAAAGAAACAACTGAAGATGTTTTTCTCTGTTTATTTTTATGCTCCTCTTTTCCATCTCGCACTACTGCTCCATCCCCTTAATCCAAATAGATCTCATCTCTAAGATCCATTACTTGGCGAATTTTAGACACTCTAAAATACCATGAGCTACACACAGTTTGCCTTCCCCATTTTTTTTTTTTTTTAAATCATTGCTGGAGAGGTAAGTGCAGTGCCTGGGACCGGTACAAATTCTGCACTCAGGGAATGTGCCCCGATAGGGTTTGATCCTCAGCGGGGACAATGCATGGCAGCGACCGAGGGGATTCCTGTTCCCCTGTGTAGGAGTCCAGACTCTGGGTCTGGGCTGAACAGGGCAAAGTTCCCGTGTTTGGACAGGCTCAGGGGCTGCCCCCGGGGAGCGGGGGGCTGGGCGCGGGGGGAGCGGGCAACGGAAAAACGGACATGGGGACAAACGGCCCCGGAGCTTCAGTTGCAGCGGCAGCAGCAGCGGCAGCAGCGGCAGCAGCAGCGGCAGCTAAAGCACATACTCTATTGAGTCCCTCTCGCATCTCCTCTCCCTCTCCTGCTGTCCCGCACCCTCTCCCGCTCTCCCTTTCACGGTGTCCCCTCCTCTCCCAGTCTCCCCCTCCCCCTGCCGGGCCATGTCCCCAGCCCGCCCCCGGCCCCCGGCGGGGCTGCCCCGTCCTCATCCCCGTCCCCGTCCCCGGCCGTCCCGCCGGGGTCTCGTCTCCGCCCGGCTCTGGTCGTGCTGGCGGTGGCGCTGCTGGGCGGGCATCAGTGCCTGGGGCTGGGGCGGCACCGCCGCCCTCTGGCTCCGCCTGGCCCGAGCCCGGCCCCGGCCCCGACGTGGGCTCCAGTCCCGGCCCCGGCCCCAGCTCCTCCCGGGCCCCGCGGAGGACACACGCGGTGTGGCCGCTCCTGCCGCCCCCGCTGCGGCTTCCCCGGCCCGAGCTCCGCCGCTGTCCCGTTCCAGGGACAGAACGCCTGGGGAGGGCCGGCCCGGGGCACTCGGGGAGCGCTCGGGGGCCGCTCCTGGCCCCGGGCCGAGCGCTGACAGCCCCGTCCCGCCCGCAGGGAAGGCGCAGGAGGAGGCCCTGCAGGAGCGGTACCGGCTGGGTTCGCTGCTGGGCAGCGGCGGCTTCGGCAGCGTCTTCGCGGCCACGCGGCTCTCGGACGGCGCCCCGGTGAGCGGCGGGGCCGGCGGTGGGCGCAGGAGAAGGGGGCGGAGGAGGAGGAGGATTAGCAGGAGGAGGAGGAGGTGGAGGGGGCGGAGGAGGAGGAGGATGGGGCCCGGCGGGGCGGGCGGCGCACTCAACCCACTGCTCTCTCTTGCTTGCAGGTGGCCATCAAAAGGGTGCCACGGAACCGCGTCCGGCACTGGGGCGAGCTGGTGAGTGAGCGGGGCCAGCGGCAGAAGCCGGGCCGTGCCGGGTGGCGAGGAGCTGGGGCCCGGCAGGGTGGGAGCCGCCGGGAGCCCTGCAGGGAGAGCGGGCACGGGCTGAGCGGGGCATGCAGAGCATCCCGGGCTGGCTGAGGGGTTCCCCAGCCCTGGCACGGCCTCAGCCCCACTGACGGCATCGCGCTCCTCCCGCAGCCCGACGGCACCAGCGCACCCCTGGAGGTCGTGCTGCTGGACAAGGTGTCCTCTGGCTGCACTGGTGTCATTCAGCTCCTGGAGTGGCTTGAGCTCCCTGACAGCGTCGTGCTGGTGCTGGAGCGTCCGGAGCGGTGCCAGGAGCTGTCAGGTTTCCTGGCGGAGTGGAGGTTCCTGCTGGAGGACGAGGCGCGGGGGCTGTTCCGCCAGGTGCTGGAGGCTGTGCGGCACTGCACCAGCTGCGGGGTCCTGCACAGGGACATCAAGCCTGAGAACATCCTGCTCGACCTGGCCACCAGGCAGCTGAAACTGATTGACTTTGGCTGTGGCGCCTTCCTCCAAGACACAGCCTACACCCAGTTTTCAGGTGAGCTCTGCCAGGGGATGCTCCTGGGCATCTCATGGCCCAGCCGGGGTGCAGCCCCAGGGCTCCCCCTATTGCAGCCAGGATGGGATTAATGCTGGAGCCAAGCTGATTTGGGTGGGGGTGTGAGGGGGGCCAGCTCCAGCCCTGCCGACAGCCTTCAGCACCCACTGTGGCCTGGGCTAAGGCTGGAGCTGGGGCAGCCAGCCTGACAAAAACCCCAGTGGGGGTAGCAGAGAGGGGGGGTCTGACCCCGTGCCCTGGATGGTTTGGTGTGCAGGCGAGAAGGGCTTGGACTGCTCTGCTCCCACTGTTTGCCTTGACTGGTTAACATTTTTGGGGGGCCGTGAAGCGGGGAGTAGAGCGGCTTTCTCCACCACTGGATGAGTTTTGCTTTTGTGTGTCATGACTGGGCCTTCCCAGGATTTCTGCTGCCCTCTTCCAACACCAGTGGCTTCTTTTCCAGCCCCAAGTCTGTACACAAGTCCCAGTTGCTGGTGAGAGGGCAGCAGTCACCCTGTGTGCCACTGGGGCAGCCCCCACATGCCATGGGGTGCTGGGGTCAGGCTCTGGGAGCAGCAGCGTCCCCCTGATGAACTCTGTCTGTGTTCCACAGGAACCCTGTCCTACAGCCCACCAGAGTGGATCCACCACCAACACTACCACGGCGAGGCAGCGACGATCTGGTCCCTGGGCCTCCTGCTGTACCACCTGGTCATGGGGAAGCACCCGTTCAGGAGGGGCCAGGAGATCATCTGGGGGCGGATCTTGTTCCCACGACGGCTCTCTCAAGGTGGGTCCTCATCTCTGGCCATGGGGGCAATACCAGTGCTGGGAGACAGTAGCAGCTCATGAGCATCCTGCTCTGGCAGCTGCTGAGGAGGTGGCACATGTCCTGCTCTCCTGCTCTCCTCCAAACACAGAATCCATGGGGAAGTTTAGGCCCAGCTCTGGGCACACCCAGAATGGCCTGGGCATGGGAACAGGGGGGCAACTTCTCCAACTGACTGGTGATTTCTGGTTTGTTTCCCCAGAGTGCCAGGATCTCATTAAGAGGTGTTTGTCCATGCAGCCCTTGGACAGGCCATCCTTAGAAGAGCTTTTCCGTGATCCATGGGTGCAGGGTGGTCTTCTGCCCTAGAAGATGGGAGAGATCAACGTGCACAGTTGGATCCAGAGGCCTGGCAGGTAACAGCTCCACACTTGTCCTGGCAATCAGTGGCAAAGCCAACCAGACTGGTTTTGTCCTGCCTGTGTCACTGCCCAGGGGTCATCAGATGGGAACACGCAGCCCTTGTGCTGGAGCTGAGCTGCTCTGCCCAGCACTGGTGGCCACCATCTGAGCTGGTTTTGCTTGTCCTGGTTCCCTGACAGCTGGGGCCCTGGGCAGAACCCTGACAGCCTGGGCTCACCTCAGGGAAGGAGGAGGCGGCCCTGGAGAAGCTGTACCAGGTGGGGCTGCTGCTGCTGGGGACAGTGAGGACGACATCAAGGATGACAACCTCTTCCTCCACCTGGTCACCGGCAGCTGAGGATGATGGACTTTGATTCTGGCACCTTCTCCAAAGCCAGGCTCCACAGGGAATTTGCAGGTGAGTCCACACGCAGGGGGATGCTCCCAGATTTGGGCATTGCACAGCCTGGCCGGGAACCAAAGGTTCCCCCTTTGCTGGAGAGGATGCAGCTGATCCTTCAGTCGGCTGCCAGGCTGCTTTTGGCAGGGCTGGGGGGATGGGCTGGGGTGCTGATGAAATGGGAGTGGGCTCCTGGCCCTGCCAACAGCCCCCGCACCCACCGTGCCCCGGGCTGGGGCTGGGGCTGGGGCAGCCAGCCCGACACAAAGAAACCCCCATGGTGGGAGCAGAGGTGGGACTCCAGAACCTGTGCAGGGGCTGCTTTGCTTTGCAGGCAGGGAAGGGCTTGGGCTGCTCCACTGCCCCTGTTTGCTTTGGGATCACCGTTATTTTGGAGGGCAGTGCAGGGGGAAGGGAGCAAGCCTGGGCTTCCCTCACCTGTGGGTGGGTTTTTCCCGGGCATGCAGGGGTTGGGCCTTCCTTAAGCCCCTGACAGAGATAAGATTTTTGACCTTTTTTCTTGTTCCCCTTTTTGTCTGTAATCTATTTTCAATAATTTGTTGTGTGTTTTTCTAGAGGAAGCGTTCCAGGTGGGGTCCAGTTTGGATGGGGAAATGCTTGGGAGCAGCTGTGGCGTGGATTGGCCGTGCCCTTGGAGAAGGATGAGGACATCGTTTGGGACCAGCTTTTCTTCCAGCGGAGGATGGCGTGAGGTGGGTCCGGTCTGCTTGGCATGGTGGGATCAGAGCTTTGGGGAGATGGCAGCGAGCACAGGAGCATCCTGCTCTGGGCAGCTGCTGAGGGCTGGATGTGCCGTGGCCGGCTGCAGGCTGGGCACATGTCCTGCCCTCCTGCTCTGCTCCCAAAGGCAGCTGGGATGGGCAGCTCTGGGCACAGCTCTGGGCACGGCCAGCATGGCCTGGGCACTGCTGGCGGCTGGGACAAGGGGACAGGAGCCTTCAGCTGACGGGCGCTTTCTGGTTTCTCTCCTTGCAGCCGGGCTCTGCGGGTGCTGAGGCTGCTCTGGGCTCTGCCAGGGCTCTGCTGGAGCTCAGCACCGGGCCGCAATCAGCCAAAGAAGAAATGGGGTGACCTGCAGCACAGACCTGCTTGAGCATTTCAGCAACACAGCTCAAGTTTGCAGAGTGTACACCTTCAAGGGCAAACATGGCACCACCCAAAAATTAAACTTGTTCAATAGCTTCTGAAATGAAATCAATCTGGGATGACCCCAAATGACATTTTGCAGCTTGCTCAAGCTGTAGCTCAGCCCTTCTCTGAACTGTTCTCTCCCCCACCTGCCTTTTACTTCCCAACTGCTCCCTCTTGTCCCCCAGGGAGTTCCCAGCCCATGGCAGTCTCCATCACACTGTTGCCTTCCTTGGTGCCCCTCACCATGAGGAAGGCCGAGCCCCAGGCTTAGGGACTCATCCTGTCACTGGCTGAGGAGCAGCAATGTCTCAGAGCTCCAGTGGGATTTTAGTGTCATTCAGAGCTCCTCTTCTGCCCTCAGCTCTCCTCACTGCTGAGTTCCCACTCCCTTTTCCTCGTCCTTGCAGCAGGATGAGCTCTGTGAATCCCCTTGAGCCTCCCCACTCTTCCCAGCCCACGCACCCACTTCAGTTATGCTGAAGGTGCTGCTTCTCTGTCTCCTGTGGCACACCAGTCCAGTCCCCTGTGCGGGGAGCCCCAGCCCCAGAGCACAGCACTCAGCAGTGCACTCCGGGCTGGAGCAGCTGCCCTGCAGCCATGGCTTGGCTCTTTGTGGCAAGGGAATGCTCCCTGTTTGCAGCTGTCCCTGCAGGATGGCCCCAGGGCAGAGCCCAGCCGGGCTCCCACTGCAGCCCCTGAAGCTTATGGCAGACAGTGGTCGCAGAGCTGGGGTTCACGGGGAGCACCCGGAGCTGTGGCTTTCAGTCAGTGTTGGCAAATGTTGTGTTCTCATCTCCTGCAGCCTGTGGGGAAAGCAACCTGTGTTGCCAGGCTTGTGTGTGCCAGGCCTGTGTGTGCCAGGGGCTCTTGGATGTCTCTGTACCCATGGACAGAAGGCTCTGTGTGTGCCAGGGGCTCTTGGATGTCTCTGTATCCATGGACAGAAGGCTCTGTGTGTGTGCCAGGGGCTCTTGGATGTCTCTGTATCCATGGACAGAAGGCTCTGTGTGTGCCAGGGGCTCTAAGATGTCTCTACCCATGGACAGAAGGCCCTGTCTGTGCCAGGGTTTCCATAATGTCTCTGTGCCCATGGGTATGGAATAGCATGGACACTGAAAGTGTCAGTCCCGTTGCTTGCACGCTCCTTCCTTTGTACACAAGACACATCCAGGCACACCCCCATGTACAGATACATTAAAAGGACAGGGAGGGACAGAGATTTCCCACAGTACTCTAACTTTGGCATAACTCACCTTTTAGCTGGTGGCCAGGGGATTTTTTTTCCCAGCTCTTTGTGAGAAGGTGTCCAGGAGCTGAAGGAGCAGCATTTAGAAGCAGTTTCAGGATTTCTAGGCAGGAAGTGGAGCTGACAACCATCCACGTAACTTGCCGTATTCATCAGGATGTGCTGCTGGTTCTTTGGGAATATGGCCCAATGGAGAGACGAGACTTGGAAAAATCCCAGCTCTCTGTGGGTTTGTGCAAAGGGGGAGCAGCAGAAACACTTTGTGTCTGCTTTGGGGACACAAGGTCCAAGGAGCTGCGGTGGCAGAGGGTGACCTGGGCTGGTGGCAGGTGAAGTCCTGGTTCACGGCATCCCAGAGTGGCACAGGACAAAGCTCCAAGCACTCCCAACCCCTGATGAAGTCTTTGTGATGCTGCACATCCTATAGGAAAAGCTGCTGTCACACAATGCACTGGGATTTCTAAGTTTCATTTTAATTACTTTAGGTCCAAGTTTCAAACTGCAATGTTTTTGTTCTCAAGACACAGTCGTGCACAATCCATCTCTCATCCTCCTATTGCTTCAACACCAATTTAAAAAAATAAATCTTAATATTGGAAACAAAACCCAATGTCTTTAAAAAAAGAATGCTGGGGTCAGTCAGTAAGATGGATCCAGGCCATCAGAACAGGCACAAAGTAAATGAGTTCTCCTTTTAAGAAGATCAGTTACCTCTTAAATCCAAAGTTACAGAAGATTTCATTACACATTTGTTTCTTTTTGTTTTCTCTTTCATATTTTTCTCATTTTTAAAATTTTTTTCTATTTCTTTTTAAGTAGATAACACATCATGTAAAATAGGTAAGATTTTTCAGCAAAAATCAGATTTTTCAGCAAAAATAAGATTTACAGCAAAATAAGATACATTTCTGATAAACAATGAAAATATTTACTCCTCTGTTTACTTTTCTCTGGATACCCTGCGGTAAAAAATCTAGCAGATATGAGAAGAGGTGTCAAGTGTTTGCTTTGGACTAAGCTGGAGTTCAGCACTGCTGACATCCTGATCCAGCCAAGAGTTGCAGAATTCTTTTGCACATCCCGAATGTGTTTGCAGGCACAGCACCTGCAGTGCTGACACACCAGTGCACATGAATAACTCTGTTACTCCCTCACAGAAGTTGGGCTCTGCCCCAGAGCGAGGTGCTCCAGCCCTTTGCTCCTGGTTCCCGTGGGGAGCAGCTCCCTTCCCTCTGGCTGAGCTGCTCAGGCAGAGCCCGGCAGCTCCTGGCCCTGCAGGGCTGAGGCTTTTCCCCGTTGCTGGGCACAGAGTGATGGAGCAGCACCGCTGAACACGGGCACACACAGGGACCAGCAGCAGCTGCCTTTGGCCACCTGAGGCTCCAAGGCCCAAACTCAGAGCAGACAGGGCTGGAAGAGACTCACAGGCTCCCTGCTGGCTGTGCTGCCCCACTTGTGCCCACCTGGGAGCCCCCAGGGCCAGCAGGGACTTGAGATGGCAGCCCTGGGCTCCTGGAGCTTGTGCAAGGAGCGGAGCTGGGGACTCCCTGTCCATGGGGAGCTTCCAGATGGAAAAGGCAGCTGTGCCCAGGCAGCTCCAAGGGCACAGAAAGGAGGGTCTCAACCACGGGATCTGTGCCAGTCCCACAGTCCTGGGCAGCAGCCACCGAGCCCTGGGGGAGCAGAGGGCACAGCAAGAGGGACAAAAGCAGGCAAGGTCAGAGACTGGAGAGAGCCAGACCCGGCAGCAGGAACAGCTGCTCCATTGCACTCTTGGAGAAAGCTCTTGGCTGCTTCAAAGCGCTGAAAGGCATGCAGGGCAGAGAGGAGGCCACACCAAACACTGCTCCTGTTTGCACAGCCTCCCCTCTCCGTGTCCCAGAAGGAATTGGATGGACTGTGCTCTTCTCTCCGAGTGTCTCGTTCAGCACGAGCAGCTGAGCACCAGGAGCTGAAGGAGCTGAAGCCTCAGGCCTCAAGAGCTGGGCCTGAGGAGACACTGTGAGCAAATGAATGCTGCTAACATGGACCTGGCTGAATGCAGCAGATGGAATCATGGAATCACAGAATCCTTTCTGTTGGAAAAGACCTCTGAGCTCATCCAGTCCAGCCGGTCACCCAGCAGTGTCGAGCCCAGCACTAAACCACGTCCCTGAAGTGCCAAGGCCTGGACAACAGCCCTGAGTGAGGCCCTGAGCCAAAGGTGGCCTCTGGATGAACCTTCCAACCAAAGGTTATCTTTGCATCTGCTCACTTGTCACTGTAGAGCAGGACGGGAACGAAAATGACTCCAAATCAAAGGCAAAGAGAATGAACTCCGATCTATTTCATATGCACCGCTCCATTTATAGAGAACATCGTGTGGACTGATTTCATTGGTCTTAGAGTAAAAACATCTCACACCACTGGTGTGCAGTGAATGACGCACGGTGGCAGAACCCGTCTATAAACAATGTGAACAACAAGATAGATTAGAGAATTATTTACATTCTTTCCCAACTGTCTCCCAGGCTCTCGCCTGGTTAGAAAACCTTCTCTTTTTCTCTCTGACTGAACTGAGAATATCCACACCCTGCTTTCTGGGATTTCTGGCCCTGCCTCCTGTCCCAGAGTTTGGCAATTCCCCTTGCACAGCGTGCTGAGCTCTCCATGACCAGCTCGAGGGGTTTCTCAGCTGTGGCATCCTGTGGCACGGCACAAGAATCTGCCTCCAATTAGCTCGGGAGCGCAGCTCCAGACACATGGGTTTGGTTGAGTAAATGCTATTTGTTTGGTGGGTAATGATGTTTTTCTCAGCTTATGCTTTATTCATAGCATGAGTGACATTTCTGCAAGAGGTAGTGATGTGTCTCTGGGTCTTAGTTCTGTTCTGGTTTTGGAAAATACACTTCAAACAGCTATAGCATTACACATTAGATAACCGGCGTATGAGTAAAATTACAGTAATAACTAGGGGCTTATGAATTAAATGAAATAAATATAGACACTAGGTTTTAAAAACAACAGGCCTTTACTATGATGAAAGGAATAATTTCGATTCAAGGGTGGAATAGATCTTGGGTTTGAATTTAATTATATGTTACATATAGTTAAAACTATACATATAGTATAGTTAAAACTATACATATAGTTTTGCAATTATCATTGTTGGATTACTCATGGGATTAAAATGCACATCTTTTAAAATGAAAGGTAGAAATGCAGCTTTTTAAACATTTCATTTCAAGATCATTAGGTACATTATTACCTCAGCTACAAGACAATTTCATTTTTGCTCTGATGCTCTTTGATTTCTAACAGATAGGAAACAGCCTTCAGTAGTCTCTCTTCATAGTGTTTCTTTTTCTGTATTCCCATGTCTTGGACTAAATTGCTTCTATTGAAGATCTGCAGTGGCCCAAATGACCATATTTGAGCTCTGAATTTGTTGTATCTCTCTTCCTGTTTTTTCTTTTGGCCTGTTTTCAGATTAATAATGTGAGACTAGATAAGCTTCACAAAAAAAAAAGAGTCTATTTCATCATGTTAACCCAATAATACTATCAGGCAGCATCAAACAAACAAGCTGTGCGTTTCTCCAGAGCCCTGAGACAAATACCTTTTTTGAAACATGGAGATTTATATTCCTGTGGGAATGTAAGTGATATCAAGGGCAGCAGATTTTGAGTGCAGCTGTAGTTACCATTAACAGAGGTAAGTATTTGAAGGAATTTTGATATTTCAGCCATGGTTTATTATCAAGGGTCTCTTGTGTGAAATATACCAACCAGAACATAGATGACCATTGATTGCTACATTTGGCTTCATTAAAAAAAAAAAAAATAAAAAAAAGGAAGAAATTTCTTAAATGCATTATGTTTTTAATATTTAAGAAGTAAGTTCATGGAAACCTGGAAACTCATACTCAGGTGCAGTGAATCACAAGAGTTTCTTGTGGAACAAAGCACAGCCATCTATACTGTGTGTGTATCTGAGTGTGCGTGGGTTACTTTTTTGTGAATCGTGAATCTTTTCTATCTTTAGATTGTTATTAATAGAAGAACTTTAAAATTCCTTTCACATTGATAGCCAGAATTTTGGATCAAATACATAGAAAGAAATACAGAAGTGTGGGCATTTCTGAGGTTCTAGAGTTCCCCATATGACCAAGCAGTAGAGTTTATAATCTCTGTATTTTAACTTTCCTTGTCCGGTAATATGGACTAGAAAAATAAGATTTGTATATAGAGTCTAAAAGCATAGAAGATTAATAGTTTGAAGTACTGCCTTCAGCTTTCACAAAATTCATGGAGAAGTGAAGACTAACAACATTAAGGAGGTGTTCAATAGCTCTGTGTGATTGACCAAAGCAGTTTCATTAGATTTTCTTTTCCCTCTTTTTTTTTTTTTTTTAATAATTTAAGCCGTGCTTTTGCCAAATACCAGTCTCAGAACTTTGCATCCTACATTCTGACAAGAGGCAGCAGTATAAAAGAGGTGGGAAGAGAGGCTTTAGCAATATATTTTCTCCTTTTGCCATTCTCCCAAGGCAAAACCTGGAGTCTTTCTGAAGCCATTGGCCAGCATTTACTCTTAATCTCCAGCCTGTATCTACATATTAATTTTTTAAAAATTGTATTCAATGGATCATGTAAATAAGTCTGCTGTCCAGCAATTATTCATGTAAGATGCAATGCAACCAAATTGTATTGTGATTTTCCTATTGCAAAATCTTGTCCTTTTTAAAAAATTTACTAATATTTTATTTTTCTGAAGGCAGAGTGGATGCAGACAATGTACCTGCCAAAGTCAGAGAGATTGCAGACAGGGTTTCCAGCTTTTAAGTTTCCAGGGCTTTGTGTATTCAGATTCAGGCATTCTAACTTTGAACATGCAGCCATTTAATCTTGCAAAGACAAAGGTTGTATTGGCATGGAAGCAAATACAGAAATGCACTCTGTAAGGCCATGAAAGAATGTCACTGCATTACAGCAGCCTAACAAGGTATCATACATCAGCTGAAGCATTGTAATTGTCTGTGTATGCACTTGAGCTTTCCCAGAGCGAGGTAAACATCCATATGCTCCAGGGATTACTCATTAAATGAAGCATTATGGTTTAGTACTGAGAAATCTCTGCTGTCCTTCCATTATTTTCTACTTAAATGATCATTTTCTTCTGCATAACAGTAAGTTTTAATTATGCGATTTGCTATGTGTGTATGTTGGATGTTTTTCAGTTGCTCATGCAGACTGTAGACAAACACATACATGTGTGCAGACACAACATTTTCCCTGCTATAATTTGGTATTTCTGGCACTTTGCAATAGTAGGGTCAAAGCCAAACTGTAGCTACCTCTGGAAAATCTTACAAGTAGCTGTAATTGAAAAAGGCAGTATAACTTTTCTGTTTTAAAACCTAGTGGAGACTTTTTTTCGGAAAATGGAAAGTATTTCATCATTGTTCAATGTGAGTTTTTGATGAAGTCATGGAACTTTTGAATGTGTGTATTTTTTGAAACAATTCTGAAACTCATTAGGCAGTAACAGAAATGCCTTTACATTATCGTGATCCACTGCTAACTCAAAATTTGACTTTTGATAGATGTAGTAAAAAGAATGAAATTATTCTGAATTCTAAGTAAGTAAATACAACTAGTTTGATCCTCCAGGATAATTACAGTTTATAATACTGAATTGAAAAGTTTATTGTGGTTGTAAAACAAAAGGAACTTTTTGATAGGGCTTACTGTTGTAGTTCTGTGAGATGCAATCCTTTTGGATATTTCCTACCCCTCATGATTCACTCTGTTGCTAATGAAGCTGTATTCTGACAGGCCTTTAAATTAATGCCTATGCCTGTATGAAGCACAAGTATGGAGTACATAAAGTACAATTGTTTTAAGTATTTATATTTGTCTACTGATGCACTAGAATCTAACAAACTCAAAGGAGGAATCCCTTTCACGAGCTGTAAATTTCAAAAGTTCTGACCTATTGACTTCATGAGAGCAAAAATTCTCCAGTGGGAGTAAGATGTTCATCATGCCTTAACATAAAGTCCAGGAGTCAGGGAAATCCCTGGCTGGAATAAACAAGCAGCTCATCCAGTCTGCCATTCTGGCACCAAGGGCGGGTAAGACCAGATGTTTCAACGGAAGGCATAAATCTTCACAATTTTACTGTTCTGTATTGCAAGATGATGTTTCTTACATCACTCACACCTTGAAACCTGAAGATTAAGAGAGCTTATAACTCTTACTTCCTCATAGTCAGTTTATAACATAAATCTTAAAGCACATTTCTTAAATTATTCAGTAATTTTGAAAGCAGATTTTAAAGATACATTATCAACTGGTGCAAAAGTAAAACGCTTCACCTCCATGCTGCCTTTATTAGAGTAAAAGTTGTGAATATGAGAAATCCTGGTCATTTCAGTAAACTAAAAGTGAATTTTACTGCAGCGTGAGAGAGGCAAAGGGCCTTGTCAAGGAGAGATGTGACAGATCTCCCCAGCTGCTGGGTGCTGGGATGCCTTTTCCATCCTACCTGCCTGCAGGTACTCACCAGTTCATGTGTGGGAACCCTTCTGCTACCAATCCTGAGCCACTGATGGCTGTGAAACTGAAGGGTTTGTCTTTCACTGATCTCAGCTCTGATTTTGCCCCATGTTTGCCAGCCTTGGCAAATGCTTACTCTGTTGAATTGAACTTAGTTTGTTCAAAGCTGATCCTGGATTCTCACCAAAGATTTAGTCGTGAAATATCTCATCTTGTGCAGTGACCATAGCAAGATATTTCTCTTTGGCAGCAAACACTCATTAGAACTGATGACTACTATCACTTTCTTAACTTTCTCTTGACCAATTTTCACTTAATTTCCCACTCACTCCGTGAGACAATTATACAAAATAAATAATGAGGTAGCATGTGTCATGCAGCTAATGTTGAAACAGTTGGATGAGCATCAAACTAAATCCGAATTTTCCTTTTTTTATTGCCCAATGGGAGCTACTTTCTGGCTAATGTTATGAAGGTGGTGGTGTATGAGGGGAAATTAATACATTATCACATTGCACTATTGGTATTGGAAGTGGTTCTTCACACCCTGGGTAGCAGACATATAAACTTGTTTGCCAGATGGTGTTGCAGATGCAAGAATTTTACAAGGGCTCAGAGGGATGCTGGACAAGTACTTGAAAGTGATATCTACTTGGGGGTTGCAAAATAGACAGGCCACAATAGGCTCAGGAAATCTCCTGAGCTGAAAATAGATGGAGAGGAGGGGGGGCACTAACGGTAGGGAAATATCGTACATAAATGTTCTATATTTATTCTTCTTGCTGTTGAAAAGAGACCACTAGACTAGATGAGCCTTCAGTTTTGCCATTACAAACATTTTTGTATTCTTATTTAAGTAACAAGTTGTTGTGTGAGAGGATTTTTCTGGAACAGGAAATTAATGTTGAAGGTGGAGAAAACCCAGAACTGCTTAAATGTAGAAAATTAGTAATATGTTTTGTGATCCATATTGCTAAGGAAAGAAAAATTAGAGACCACTTTAATGCTGAAAGAATATCAAATGTGAATACTTTCTCAGTTACTGACTGCCTAAGTTTGCAGTCTTGCCTTTTTAGCTTTTATATTTCACCTTATATTACCGTCAGGAATAGATCTTCATTGTTTTGTGGTGACTTCTACTGGTAGTTCAGCAGGTACATATAGAAGGCATTTTCTGGTCTAGCTGTCTGTCTCCTACATCCTACATGCTTCTTTCTGTGGTAGAACTTAAGTTCCGTAACTTGCACTACAGTACGCATATACTATTGATAAAGGAAAAAACGGCTGTAGCACTATGTCTGCTAAAGATATTCTTCTTTTTCAGAAAGCAGATCCTTATGTGGAACAATTAAAGGAGACATGGTCAAGTTATAGTTCATGGGTCAGTTTAGTGTCTCATGATACTGAAATTTTTTATGCACTTACTTTAATCTTGTTTTTTTCATTTGTCTCATCCTTCATTGGGGTTGGCCTTGCATGCTGAATTCTTTTCTTTTTATTGCTTTATGGTTTTTAATGTCTGCACAAACTCCTCTGAAAAACAAGAGTGTGGTTGAGGTGCCTCTAAAGAAACAGAGATTCCAGGGCTTGAGTGGGCTTTTTGAATTCACTCACTCTGCATGTCCTGACTACCAGAGCTGGGTTATAACTTGTAAAAGTCACTAGAAACAGCTGACTTTCTTATCATCCATAAAATTTAAATTTGCATCTGGCAGACTTTTTGTTGCCAAAAAAGTTTAGGAAAAAAGTTACGGTTATCATTGTTACTATTGCCCTTCTTAATTTTATTAGGATTAATGATGATGGTGAAAATTATAACTGTCCTTACTCCCAGAATTGCTCTACTTGATATTAAGAAGACCAAAACTCTGCTGCAGTGGTTTCTTTTGCATGTTTTAATGTTTTACTGGGTAATATCAGCTACAGACTTTTATCAGCTGTCTGAAGTTACTGCTTGCTGATCATTAGATTGACTACAACCCATGAGTTTATAGATATCCTGAAACCATTCAAGAATAAGTTCTGCGAGAAGGTATTTTTCCAGAAAATCTATCTGTAAGAAAAACTGCTTTTTGCATCCTGCCAGTGTATTAGTGGTGTGAGACAATAGCAATTCAACAGTCATTTTCTTGGTACAAGTTATTAGTCATCTTTGTTCTTTTGAGGAGATATTTTCAGTGGTTTGGGTTTGGGTTTTTTTGTTTTGTTGTTTTTTTTTTTTTGTTTTTTTTTTTTTTTTTTTGTTTTGTTTTTTTTTTTTTTTTGGCATTAATGGCACTTCTGTCACCATCTGGCTTAGTCAATTACAGATCTCCAGAATAACAAAACTCACAGTTTACGTGTATGTCTCTGTTTTTCTTGGGGTCCGGAGAAATGTGACTATTCTGCATTTCCTAGAAAGGGAGTTGTGAGACCTCAGCCCTCATTGCACATTACACAGAAAGAATCTGTAATGAGCTCTTTCTGTGCCTCAGGAGGAGCACAAAGCAGCTGGAGCGGGACTAAGAGTCCAGACAGCTGAGCTCAGTGGGGATGGAGGATTGTCAGCACTACAGAGAAAATGTTCGATAGCTTGTCAATTCATGACCCTGAGGTCCGAGAGGCTTCCATTCCCTCGGACAAATGCTGATCCCCATTAATATGAATGGTTGAACTTCATTTGACATCAGTCAGTCCAGGGTCTGAGTGCAAGTACATTATTCCCCGTGCCATTAATGCAAGTCACATACCCCAGCTAGGCAGATAAGGGAAATAGAATTTTCAGTAGTCATTGTTGTTTTGCTTTGCAGTACTGTGTGGAGGTGGTCAACTCCTCATGCTTGATTATCTTCAAGATATTTGTTGCACTTTATAAAGTTCATCGGCAAACTTGTGCTTGCTTCTTAAAAGTAGTCTGCTGTGTCATGTAGCCCATTTGACTGGGTAGAAAGAAGCATGTCATGTTTAAGATAGTGACACTGATAATTAGCTGTTACTATCTAATTCCACTTCTTTTTTTCACTTCAATTCCTCCTAGAATATCTAGTGAGTACATTTAGCATCAGTTTCCCCAGCAGAAATAGTAGGCACACATTTTCTTTACAATGACTCCATGATGTATGTACTAGTTACTGTTATATTTTAAGTTGAATGTAGGAAAGGTATTATATAAGTTTTGAAAACTACCTTAATAGTGTTTTATTCTTCTCTAGGCACAGGAATTTTGATTTTGTATTGTCATTTAAATAGACAATAACTAAAAATGAAGGCTTTAGTTTCTTAATTGGTTGTCACATATTTTAGGGGTGGTTACCATTTAGTTTGGTAAAGGATCCGAAGACTCAGATTCCTTTTGAACAGCCAATATCTAGTTTTTCTGATGATTTATTCATAGCAGTTAGGTTTCTGCAATTCCTTGTGAGGAAATTGCCCTTCATAGGATCTGTCTATGTAAGGTTGTTGTATAATGCATGCTCATTTGCTTAGTTGTATTTGTAAGCTCCAGCTGTGCCCATCACTTGCTAAATCTGTCATTAAAGGATTTTGTTTTAAATTCTGCCTGGCTTTGTTTTCAGATGTCTCTGAATTCCTTCCTGTGTTGAGTCACAGCTGTGAAAAGAGAAATCTCCCTCTTTAATTCAAGGGGTCAGTGGTTTAAAAGCACTAAAGCCTGGTTGGTGGGGAACAGCTTAAGGAAGGTAGTTAATCATAGTGACCCCAAGACTTCATAAACTTACACAAGGCTCATCTGACAGGCAGAGTCCTGGATATCTTCAAGCCCTGGTTTCTTTGAGGAGTAACTGTTTTGCCAGGGAGTGGAATCCTCTATGGAACAAGCACCAGTGATGGGTCTTTGCCACCTGCTCAGCTGTGGCTATAGAAACACAGCTTAATCTTCTCCACCACATTTCTTTTTCTAGCTAAGCCAGCATGCAGCCCAATTCCTTTCTAGTAGTTTTTTTTCCCTGCAATGTTGAGAAATATTTAATGTGGTAACTACAATGGCTTCCACTTCCTGGTGTCACTGGGACATAATAGACTGGCAGGAAAGAGCTGCTGATCTGGATAGAAAAGAGAGGTCAGGAGGGAACACACAGATGGTCTTGTGTGCTGGGCGAGCAGAAGTCATTGGCGTGGTTTGGGTGTCAATAATTCATCCAGTGGCATTTTTCACCCAACTTCTTCAGACTCCAGTGGGGAAATCTTGGAATAAATCCCCCTCTTGTCTCCGTGCAGGCAAAAGCCTTATTTCACATACCATGTTAATAACTTTGACACTCAGCTGTGGGCTTAGTTTTCACGGGATGGGCAAACCAGGACCATGGGGGTGAACTGTACGTGGAAGCTGTGAGATACTGAATTAAGTGATACAGCTAATGCAGTGCCTGTACCTATGCTGTGTGTACTCCACTTGTCCTATGCACACATTGCTATTCTTGGTACAGGGGTTGATTATCTGCCTATGGATCAGTTCTTGAATTGCTTCAGCTTTTGGACAGTGTTATAAAAGAAAAATGATCCTGTTTTCAGTCAGATTTTAATAGTGAAGTAGTTAATTCGTAAGCAGCTCAGGTAGACATTGCCCTTATCAGAAGAGTCTTTGGGAAGATAAGGTCACTAGAGAGTAGAAAAAGTCATTTGATGGCTGTCAGACATCCAAGTTTAAGTGGAAGGGTGTTGGATGTTGAGCAAGACCTTCAGTGTGTGATTCAGTTCAGTTATTAATTTGTCCATTAACTGCTAAAGGAAATAGTAGAAAAATTAGGATTGAAGGAGACATGAGGAAGTCATATGATTTTATTTGTATTTCGAAGGATGGATAACTTCAGCTTTGGATTAGATTGCTTAGAGCTATGTCCAGTCAGACTTCAAATGTCTGCAAAGATGGAGAATCCACAATTTCTCTGAGCTCCTGTTCCAGTGTTGACAATCCTTTCATTCCCTGAGGAATGAAACCTCAGAAGTCCCTCAAGATTGAGATTGCCTCATCATCTTAGGGGACAAATGACTTAGGGGAAAAGGAAATGAGAAGTGTTTTACATCCTGCCTTTTTAATGTTGGACTTCTGGTTATGGAAACTAACTGGTTAACCATCTAAATTTTTTCCTTTTTTTCAGTGAAATACTGATTCATCCTTGCACACTGTGTCCTCACAAGACACAGGAAAGTTATTGCGATTTTAAACTAAAGTGGAAGTATTTCTGTGTTGAATGGAGGAGGTGATGCATGAATTCTTGGTTTCTTTTTCAGTAGGGCTGTTTCAGATTCCAGGAACTGTCATGATAGCACCCCTCATAAAGCAGCTTAAAAATAGCAAAACAACTGTTGCACCAAATATAAAGTGATTCCTGCTGTGTCACAAACAGAAAGGTTTTTGAAGCTCTGAATAGATAGCAGCATGTTGTAACCCTTGAAAATGGTAACATTGATGATCAGAGGACACAGGGCTGTTAAAGCTTTGATGACCTGCTGTCTGAACCCATACTGGCAGTGTGTTTTTCCTTACACAGCTCTGTGAAGTTCTTTATAGAAAATGAAACTGTGATTGCTTGTAATTTTCTGCAGTTTGCACAAGCACTTAAATCACAAATAAAACACTGTAAAAAGTGGTATGTGAGTCATGGATCTCCCTGCAGGAGTTCCAAGTCTGTTGTCCCTGTGGAGAAGGTTGGCTGTGTGACTAGGGGGATGTGGGTACTGGTCCTGACGGCTAGTGTGATGTTATCCAAGGGATGTCATCTCCGATGGCAGCATTAAAAGAAATCCAGCTACCTCTAACAAGAATAGAGGGTAGAGGATGGAGACATTAAAGCTTTTAAAGTGCTCAGATGCTGTGATGATGAGTACCTGAGGGAAACCCATCAAGAGGAGCAGGTCCCCATTGAGTCAATGACTTGTGTAAGCTCACAAGTGGGATTTTTTATAGAGGCTCTGCTGATTCTCTGTCACATATACTCCAAATTTAAATGAAATCAAGTGTTTAAAAAAAACAGGAAGAAAGCAAATGTGTTCAGTCTAACAATAAAATAACTGGGTTATTGGGCCAACAGATGACCACTGCTGTGCAGTGTACACGTTCATATGTGTATCACTTTACATTTTAGCTGCACAAAATGTTGATCCAAAATTAGGGGGACAATGCATTAAAAAAAAACCCTTCTCCAGTAGACTTCAAGAATATAGTAATGAATTTTTAAATCAATTTGTTGAAAGTGGAAATTAAAATCCTTCCGGCATGTCTTTCCCTATAGTGTAGTTTTTATAGGAAACCCTGCAGACTGTGCTGCACAGAGTTCACTGACAGTGCATCAAATAATGAGGCCATACGTTGATGAAAGGAATTTTAGTAAAATATGCCATTGGATATACAGCAAACAGATTTGATCAAAGCCCAGCTGCCGTATGAAGTACACATTTTTTTAACCATTACTAAACTGCATTAGCCTGAATTATTTTGAAAGTTATGATTTGACTTCTACACAGCTGACAATAAACTAAATAGTACTGGCAGTTAAGGAAACATGCTTTCAGGATTTGTAAAATAGAAAAAATAAAAAAAATATTTTATTATATTAAGATGCCAACTACAACATGCAGTTGCCTCTACTCAACATTTGTAACATTTTGTTTTTATCGGAGAGTGTCACAGACTTTAGATACAGCTGTGAGTGCCTGCAAGCATTTACACAAAATTATAAAATGTTGGGCAATACATTAATGCTTACATGAGATAATATAGCTACAAATTTTAGTACAATAAAGCATTAGCTGTGAAATGAAATTTACCTTTTAAATATTTATGTAAATGTAAATCTTTGTTCCTTTATTTCCTTCTGCTTTGGGGAGGGTTTGTTTTAGGGTTGTTTTGGTTGAGTTTTTGATTCAGTAGAGTCTGCTGAGTTGTGACTGTGTGCATGATCTGCAGGTTGTGCCTGCACACACAGTTGGCTGTCTGGTGGTGCCTCAGATGTGTGTATGGCTGAAATGTGTAATCTGTTGCTGTGTAGTGTGCAATTAATGGAGCCATACAGCACTAGGATCTGGCTGAGGTCTGGATTGCTTGGATCAAGGACAGGAGAGCCCCACCTACTTGCATCTGTAGATGTATCCATGCAGAAACTCACAGGCTGTTCCCTTTCAGAGTATGCACTGCTATCCACCTTCCTGCTGTATCCTGCAGAGCTGTAAGTCTGGATTTGATATATCACAGATTTCACCAGAGTGCTGCACTACTGTCCCTTCAAGCTGGGTTTTTCACAAATGTACAAAAGTCATGATAGGGCAAGTTCAAGTAACTAATCTGTAGAATACCCCATTGCCACTAGTTACTGGTAATGCCCAAAAATATCAGCCAGTTCAGACTTCTGGTCCCTGCTAGAGGACCGATGCTTCACTCCTGCATATCTTGGAAGGTCTCCTATGAAAGGAAATAGCAGAGAACAGTTTTTCCACAGCAAAGCACTGGCAAGAACTCCTGGAGGCGAAAATGAGACTGTAATCCTTCCTTTGTGTTGGCCAATGTAGGTTTATGTTTCTTCCAGCAGAAGAATGGTGGTTGCAGGGTCAGTGGTTTAGGTGGCTTGACAGTGCTGCCTGAGGGTAATTCAGGCTGCAGCAGGACAAATGCCATCTGCTAGAGTTTAAATGCTCAGGCAGATCTCCCCAAAATGAGCATTTGTTTTCTCTGATGGCCATTGTGACATTTTTCTGGCTTTCCAGTATTTTCTCAAGAGCAGGCCAAGGCTGTTCCACAGGCAGAGCTTCCTGCAAGTGTTGTCTCCTTCACTCAGAGCTGAGCCAAACCACCCCAAGTGCTGCAGGTGATGACAGACATTTCAGAGGAAAATTCTCTGTCTCTCTTTGAAACACTTCAGATGTTACAGTACTTGGCAGAAAGTGGTTTTCCATCTAGTCTACCTTTTCATTAATGTCTCTAGGAATTTTCATGCTACTGCTTTTTTCTTTTCTTGGATACCAGAATTACAAAACTCATCTTAGAATCACTTTTCATAGCATTAGTGGTTTTTTTGGTCTGCTGGGGAAACATGCTGTACTTAAAAAAATGTAACACTGAGTTTGGCTTAGGGCTCCTTTTGATTCTTATGTGTTGCTAAATCGTGCCTTACACTGCTTTCTTCTTTGGCTTGTGTTTGGGTTTTGTTGTTTGGGTTTTTTTTGGTGTTTTTTTTTTTGTTTTTTTTTTTTTTTAATGATCAGACTCGTAGGGCATTCTCATGTCTTTCTAAATAAAGAGCCTATAGAAAGCTGTTATGATGGACGTAATACCTGAAGTCATAGTTCCTTCCCCAAAGGAAACAAGAGGAAATGAGGAAAAAGAATCCATAAGAGATACATATGCATCTAACTATAGAGTGAAAGGCATGTTGATATTTCTGTGCAAAGATCCCAGCTTCACATCTGACTGGTGGGACATTTTATTTATGTCCCTACCTCCTCTTGGAAATATAATTTTCAGATGACAAATTGCTTTCCATCCTATCCTTTTTCTTGAACAATAGATACTGTGTTTGAGAAACAGCCTATAGAATGTAGAAAGCAGTGAGTCTGGTTGTTTTTTGGGGTTTTTTTTTGGGTGGGTTTTTTTTGTTTTTTTTTTTTTTTTTTAGGAGACACAATATACAAATAATTAGGGTTAGAGAATAGCATTTGCTTTATCATCAGTCTTGGATTTATGTGTTACATGTCCAAAATATAGAATGCCACAGAAAAAATTTCTCAGAATCATCGTTTGTAATGATACATAACATGTCTGTGTGCATGGCTGTCTATCTGTCACTTTCTGAAAAGATTACTTCTGTGTCTGTGTGAAATTTTTGAGTGCAATCCTGACCTCACTGACATTGACCTGAAAAAGATCCTGATATCTTTTGAGGATGTAGTGCTCATTTCCCATGTGTATAATTTTAGGTGCCCAACAGTAAATTTCATGGTCAGATGAGCTCTTCAGAGCAATGTGACACAGACCATTCTGTAAGGTTTCTACCATTTCAACCAGTGTTTATCTCCAAACAGACTACATGCCTGTTAGAAATGCTTCCACCAGCAGATTCCCTTCAGAAAGATGCTGAAAAGTATGAAAAAGTAAACAAAGTAAGGGAGTTCCTTCCTCCTTCTTCTCTCATTTCACTTCCTTAGTCACCATTTTTTACTTGAGCTTGAGTTCATCTCAACAAAAAATCCAGTGTAATCCTCAAATGTATTTTCTCTCTCTATTGGAGAGCTTTATTTATTATCAGATGGTTCTCTGCAAGAAGATTTTTTTGCTGACTCTGTTCCCTCAATTGTGTCCTCATTGTCTCTCAGACCCTTCATTTTTCTTTGCTCGATTTGGTTTTTCTCAAGTGGGAATCACAGCGGTGATTTTTCTTGCCAAGTTATTGGTGTTGAATGGATGGTGTGTAAATCCTGTGAGGAGCTCAGTAAAAGTTAAAGCCTTTATAGTATTGCAAAACTCAGTGTAAGCTGGGTTATGCTTCTTAGGAGTCTCTGCTAATTGTTTGGGTATTTAACAATAGCGAAGACTGCTGCATGGCAAAACCTCATCTAAACCAGGTAGACTAAACCCAGTGATTTATGCAACATAAAATGAAAAGAAAATCACTTACTGCAGGCTCACATAATGCTTTTTGATTGTACCGTTGTATTTTTATTCATCAATTTCTCCTGGTGTTAGGAAGTGAGGTAATGCTGATCTGGGGTTTGTGTAAAAAGCAGTATTTTCCTGAATCCTGAAAGGGAACACTTTCTGGACTATAAACAGCACAAAACCTACTTAATAAGTAGGAGAATAGTGATGAATATTACTGCTTACCAGTTCTTGGATGGAGTTAGCTTTAACTGAGATTTCACAATGAAGAGAAAAGCATCTTCTGCCAAATAATAAACAGACCATCTATCTAAGGGCTACAAGAACATAGTTTCATTATGCTCTGGATCAATGTCATCTTTGTTATTGCAGAACTAAGTTAAGATTGTTAAGTAAGTCTGAAGGTGTAATTTTATTTTTAGTCTATTTGACTTTCTAAGTTACTAATCTAAGCCATGTATGCTTACAGTTTTCCCTCTTACTAACAAAGGCAATTCAATATCCAGTTCATGATTATAGTACAGTTTTGAACCACACAGTAGACAACCACAGTAATTTTTCTTTTGGAATTTGTATGATAATTTCAAGGTGAGATATCTGCATAATGCATTGGACACACATATCTGTATACTTGTAGTTAAAATACCGTGCTTTAAATTTGTGTGCATATAGATTTTCTACTTGCAATAGTAGAAAATATTCTAACTAAATAAACAGATATTGATCTCTTAATAAAGAGATGATAAAGAGATAATGTACCTTTCAATAAATATGAATCGTAGGTGGGGTAATTTTTGTTTATATTGTAGCTGGTTAGTTTTAAATCTTTTAAAGCAATATATTTGTCTGAAAGGCCACTCATGCTATTTTGTTGATGTCTGGAAGGGACATTTTTTGCTCTCTTCTGACTCCATTGACCAAAATAAAATAAAATCACAAGATGTCAAACAAGGATAGATGAGGAGAAGAAAGAAAAACTCTTGCATCAGTGATAGAAAATTACGTATTGAAGCTACGTGGCTTAGGCAACTTACTTATTAGGTTTATAATTAACTTATAAGCTTATAGTGACTAGATTTTATAAGCTATAGTGGCTAGATTTATAAGCTTGGAGTGACTAGATTTTATCTAGAGCTTATAGCTCTAGATTTTCAGTTGTCACAATTTGCAGCATTGCTATTAGAGTCACTAAAACTGAGCCACAACTCTTTATTGGAAAATAAAATTCTGAATTTTAAAATGACCTTGGAAAAATAGTGCTGGAAACAGGTTTTAAATTATCCTCCAATTCCATAAAGGCTTTTTTTCACAGAATTAACCGAGAGTTTCCTGAATACAGTTTTAAAAGTGTGTGTTTGCAGATGGGTCACAGTCGTTTCAGCTCCGGACGTCTTGATGCCAGGAGAAGTCAGAAACTACACAGTATTTGTGAATGCAAGATTTTGCATTTAGATAGGTTTGGGCTGAACGATCTGAAAAAGCTCCCATAAGCACAGAGCTCCTTACTGTCTGTGTGTTTGAGAAGGCTGAAGAGCTCTGTTTATTGCCACAAAGGGCCTGGAATAAATTATGTTTAGTAAATTGGCCCCAGGTTTTCTTGTTTCAGACAGTAGCTTGGGAGCAATCTGTTTTATAGGCTCCACTAGATGTGACCAATTGCAGGGAGGTGACACCTCGTTTCGGGACGTGCCATGGCACATGTGCCAGTCAGGTCTGGCCCCTCTCTCTGTCAGGATGGCAACCCACCCGCAGCTCCACTTTCTGTCTTCTGGCAGCATTACCCACAGCCCGGTCCCTATTTATGGGCCCCGCTGGGAGGTCCAAGCAGGATGGAGCCAGGCTGCTCAGCCCCTCTCAGCCTTGTGCCTCCCGCCCCTACATGAGGCAAATAAAAGCTCCTTTATTCTGCTGGAAATGCCCCCTTTTCAGCGAGGTGTGTGCATGGCTTCCTTCCCTGGTCGGTCTTGCAGGTGATAATTAACACAGTGCAGTGCTATTTCCTAGCTGAAGCCAAGGTGGGGAAGCAGCTTTAGCCTCGGCATTTTTCTTTTCAGACTATTTTTCTTCATTTATTTTGGATCTCTTCATGGTGAGGAAGTTTTAGAAGGTGTTGGTCCTTAGCTCAAGTATCAAAGAACTGAACAAACCAGTAATTTTTCCTTCTCTGACCAAATTCTTCTTACTTTTGAGGGGAAGAAGGAACGGGGTAGTAGAATTTGCTTTTAGGATTCATGTTTTATTTCTGCTCATGGGACTGTTTGCTTCGGATCAGTGTGACTGTGGGTCTTTTCAGCACAGGACACTGATTGACATTGCTTATGTTACAGAGAGGAAGGATATTTCCTGAAGATTAATGGCAAGTTAGTTGGCCTGAAGTTCATTAACCTGAGCTAGACTGTTGGAAGGACTCTGTGTGGAAGCTGGAATTGTATTAGAGGATCATCATAAACTAAAAATATATGTGACAATCTGGCCAGATTGCAATGAATCTAAAGACAGGGTTGGCTCGAGCCCACAGAGCAGCTGCCTCCAGTGTAAACTAACCAACCGCCTAGTGAAGGCAAATGGTTTTTCAGAGACATTATTCAAATAAAAGGAAAAAGAGGGGAAAAAAAAAAAAAAAAAAAAAACCCTGAAGGTTCCCATTAGCAAAAGATGCCTAAATGAAAAAGTGAGGTTGTGAGCTATGGCCAAAGGCCCGAGTTTGGTGCTGATTCTCAATCAATTCAGCAAATGACAGTGCATCGACAAAACTGGTTTTTTAGTCAAATTTAGTCTTGATTCTTCACAGTAATTTGCCTCAAGAAAATGAACCCCAAATCCTTTGGTGAATTCCCTGTTGTCTGAGGCCCAGACCTTCAGGCCATGACGTCTCAACATGCTGGCAGTGAGACTGGCTCCCACTTAATTGCTTCTTTTTGAAGTATGGTTTGTCACTATCATCCTGCTGAAGATGAACAGGGCTGGTGTCTCACCTTCATATATTCTTCCCCCTCCTCCCCTCCCCCTCTGTTCCCCTTCTTCCCCCTAAATAGATTTTTAAAGGCAGTTTAACCCTACGATAGTCCAATCCAGATCAGTCTTTTGTGGTGCACCCTCAAATAGATGTGTTGGCACAGAAGAAGTAAGGGCCTTCTCTTCAGATCTCATTCTGCAATAAAGGGAAGGGAAAGATGAAACAGGCATTTCATGTTTGTTTGTTTTCTCGCCATGTCATCTCATGAACATGCACTCCCCTTGGCCAAGAGTAATACATTCAGACACTGAATGTCAGTGTTGAAGAGGGGACTGAGAAGAATGAAGCTCAGTGTTCCGCAATAGGAGCTACGCTTTGGGCATTTTACAAATTATTTCCCTCTTTCTCTTTCACCATCGTGCTCTTCTTGCACACTTCTTTGTCTTTTACTATTAACAGAAGTTCTGGAGGCTCAGAAAGCCCAAGTTTCATCTGAGAGAGATTTCCTCTGTTGGAGAAAACTGTTTCCATGCTTTCATGCCATGGTTCTGGGTGCTGCTGTAGCTCAGAGTTGCCTGACCCAGGGCTGCAGGAGCTCGAATGCTAGACCAGGGGCCACGAGCTGTGCTGCATCCCTCATGGGCTTGTAAGAAGCCTCTCTTTTGATGTCTGTGCAAGTGCTGGCTAACGTGGGCGCTAGGATTGCTCTTTTAATCAGGCAGTTCCAGTACTTTTCAGAAAATAATTTTCATGGCAAGTCATGAGCCATTAATCTCCCGACTAAGCATAACATTTCTTTACTCCTTGGTTTTACAGCATTACTCAAACACTGATATTTTTAATTTCACCAGCTGTCTCCCTTGACCTCTAGCATCATGCACTTGCAGGAGGAAGGATCTGGTCTTACAAATATTTTCATACTCTGATCTCTGTGATTTATTAACCATCAAGTTTTGCCTTCAGAACTCAAGACACCATTTAAAATGATTTCTTGTGCAAAAGTGGAGATATTGGGCAAAAGAGATCCTTGATAGCTGGGTACAAAGGACACCAGGATTGCTGTTGCTGTTTTCTTTTCAACTACTGTGCTGTGTGACCTTGAGGAAATAGGTTCACTGCAGCTTTATGGTTCTGTTTTTGCATAGGGAAAACAAGGACAGTGATAATTGCTTTCATTTGGAAAACACTTCAAGATTTATGGACTATGAATGACACTTATTAAGTGAAAAGTGCTGCAAAGCTGGCTTAGTTGCACACTGTGCTAACAAAATCTCATATCAGCCTATTGACCCCAGCCTGAAACACTCATTAAAGTTTATAGGATGTTTTGGTGGATGAGTTGCAGTTATTCTGCTGGAAATATCATACTGAAAGCACTTTTAAATCCATCATCTGCACTGACTTTTTTTTCTATTAAAACTAAACACAACTGCTTGTTCTACCCAATTTTCTTAGTTTATTTATGAAAGTTTTGATGGGTATGTACTCATTGTTAACTCTGCTTGTACCCCCATGGCGTCTGAGACCTTACAGTTCATTCTAGTCATAGCATAAACATAAAATAGCTTTTGTACTGAGATAAAAAGTTATAAAACATTAAGATATCCAGTCGACTGGTATGAACTAACAAGTTGCGTGGTCACTTTTGAATGGCAAATATTCTTTGTGTGGATACTGTATTAATTTAATTTGTGTTTGAACTTTAGCTATGCTAGACACTGGTGTTGAAAAGTTTACATATTTTTCCAATGTCAAAATGTGTAAATTTAGTATTAAAGAAACAAAACATTTTTACTTGTACTGGAGAAAAAAAATCCTTTTGTAGCAAAGAAATTAAATGAGCTGCTCTTTAAAGGTAGGTCTGGCTTGCTTACAGAATTATTATTTATGCAGTAATGCAGGTCTACAGATGTTTTCCTTTTTTTCTTCCAGATAAAACTTGGGTTGTTTGAAAAGTGGGGAGATAGTGCAAAAGAAGATGCAGAAGAAGAGAGCAGAATGAGAACTTTGCAAGTGCCACATGCCTGCAGCCTGCTGTCTTTAGTGATGCTGTTCCTTCCAGTCACTGGAATGTCAAAACAAAATATCCCAAGACTGAAGCTTTCCTGGAAAGGTAAACTTTTCAGTGTTTTTTTCTGATTCTGCTGCTTTTGTTTTGATGTGATGTTGCCAGCAGTTCATTTGTATTACTTACCAGGAAAACAAATCAGACATACAAAATAGAAGCCTTAAAGATGGATGAATTCTGCCTAGGGACGGTATTAAATTCTGGGGTTTTTTTTGTCGTGTAGAGGCACATGTTTCTGAAATACAGCTGTCTTTTTAAACTATTATTTCTTTTTGCTCCAAGAGGATGTTAACAGACTACATAAATTAGAGGGGATTTATACTTGAAACACTCCGAGCTGCATTGGAGATATTTCCATGTGGCTGGTGGGGATGATGTGAGACATGGAGGACATTCACGTCTTCCTAGAGCATCAGAGAAAGTTGAGAGCGCTGCCTCAAGTGTTTCAAGGGGACTGACATCTATTTTTGTAATTCTTTTTCTATCACTACGTTGGTATGTTAAACTCCACATATGTGGTTTTCTTTCTCCTTGCCTCTTTGGATCACAAAACCGTGTTTCTCTGTGGAATTTCTTAGTCTTGTGTGTAGTTCTAGTTGGGAATGGTATCTGAGGAGTTTCAACACAGACACATTTATGTATTAATGGACAATTTTTTAAAGGAGATAGATTTCTTGTTGCTTTGAATGTAGATTACACCTCCACAGGCACAGAGATGTGACACTGATGCTGTCTTCTTTAGCTACAACAAATGCTCTCCAGTTAGTTATGTTTCATCTATGTCAGCACCCTGCCCTTACGGGAGCTATTTCTGCTCTGTTTTTCAAACTTATGTCTTCCTATGCATTGCAGAATTGCACTCAGGATGGTGTGATGGGACAGGCTGTAAACCCTTCATCGGGGCTTATGATACGTTTGTCATGAGTTTAACACCCAGAGGAATTTATTGAGTAAGCAGAATGACATGCTATTTATTTACAAGCTGCTCTTTTGCTAGATTTGCATGCCACTGTGCATGCTATTCCACTGTGTAGAGATGTGTTTGGATGTGTTTGTGTGAGAGAGATGGAGGAAGCAAGATCAAGGCATCTTGACAACATTTTTATAAATTCAGGAAATAGTTGAACTCACTGAAGCCAATGAATACAGAAACTGAAAACCTGACATGAGTTATGGAAGTTAGCAGTAAAACCCTCCTAACATACAGCCAGTCTTCTCACAGCTAGGCCTTTTGAGATAATTCCCAAAAGCAGCGTATACCATATGGCAATGGCATTTATTGTGGATTTGGCACTCACGATTAGTGAATTCCTCTCAACTTCAAAAGCAGATAGCCTTTGGCAAAATCCTGATGGATGCATTTGGCAGGTAGAGAGGGGGAGAAAAAAAAATATTGAAGTCAACACAGGAAAAAAAGAAATGTCTGAAATCTTAGTTTAGAATAGTGCCAGAGAGCTGCTGGAAGTGGTTGGGAAAATGCCTGAGCTCGTTTAAAAAGACAATGAGCAGATGATTAATATTTAGGCCCTGACCCAAACTTTTATTAGCAACTTTATAAACCTTTCAGTTTGGCTTGAGGGATACCGTTTCCTGTCCAAACTTATCCACCTATATCCCTGTAGGGGGGCAAATCAACAACAGATACAGATGCAAAATAGCACATAAATATTAATTTGGAGAGCTGTGATGGAACTGAAAAACCAGAAGAAAGAGAATTATGAGAATTTATTGTGCCTTGTCTTACTTTTCTTGGGGGGGTGGAAGGTGTGTATTTTTCCACATGGATCAAGAAAAAATTCATTGCAGTTTTTCACACTTACGTATTATAAATTATACCAGTATGGCTTATCATAATTAAACCATATTTTTGTTGTTGATATCAGGATGTCAGATGTGTTGAATATTTAATAAAGTTGTCAGAATTAAGTCCATCTTGCTTCCCCCAAGTGTTTCAGACAAAATAATTCCAAGGTTTCTGTAAGATGTAGGAGAAATGAGCTGTCTTGCCAGTTCTCATAAGATTGTTAGTCATGTCACTGACAAGTCCTGGCATCTCTGTTCTTTGGAATTCAGACTTGAAATATCATGAGGAGGAGAATACAAGGTTCTTTCCCTTCTTTGTGGAAAACAGACGAAAACTGGCAACATCAGGCAGTTCCAGAAAGCTGGTCACATGTGTGTGTTTGAAGGGAAGTTTTCATTCTCTTCCAGGTGCAGTGTGTTTATGGCATAGATCCATCTTCCCAGAGGAGCTGAGCATTTGCTGGGGCAGGAGAGCTGAAAGTAAGCAAGATTTTGCTCCACAGTTACTGAATCTCCCAGCTGCATCAGTCAATGGTGGATGGGGAAGAGGGAGAGGGTGGGGTAGTTAAAGATGTGTCTGTAACTGCAGGAGTGCTTCAAGAAACCACAGCATGTCACAGCTCCTTTGTGTTCAGGCAGCAATTAAAATTTTAGACCTTCTCTTAATGGCAGTTACAGGTTTTCATCTTCTCTGGGTTTTCATCTTCAGAAGTGGGAATCTGTGCTGGAAATGTTAAGATATTCCAGCGAGTCATGTGGGGATCAATGCAATACAATGCATTTCCTTTATTGCATGCCATACTCTAAAAATGTGTTCTAAAAAATTGTGCATGTATAAAACTAAAGCTACACACAATTCAACTGAAATGTGTTGTAATACAGAATCAAAGTCATATATTCTCCACCTCTGTTAATATAATACACTATGATCTTTAATCACATATCCTTTATTCCCACATTTTCCCTGATCCATTAGTTGAAAAATTCTCTTCTTCACTTATACTTAACTTTTAGATACTGATTCATGTCATTACTATCCCAGAAATTGTCACTGCTTGCTCTTGTGATGTTTTTAGGGTGCTCGCTCTGCAGAGACCTTACTTAATCTATGCATCTTAGATACTTCTACAAGTTTGAGGTGCTTCTATTATTATGTTATAGCTTTAATATACGCAGGAGCTCACAAATTGTCTTCTAGTAGAAGATTGACATCTTTAGAAAACCAGGGGATGAATTATTCCTGATTTTAATACTCTTTGTCTAGCTCTGCTTTCAGTCTAAGAGAAACTGTGTGTATTTATCATTCATTTTCGTGCACCTGGACATAGCCTGTGACCTTCATCCAAACTGCAGAACTCCTTAAGCACAGAAGTGACATTCAGCTTCCCTAAGAAGTGCATCCTCCTTGTCTGCTGCATCATTTAACGTGCTCATTCCAACGTCTAGAGCAGATGCAGAAGGTTTTCATATACCAGTCTCATTCATTAATGTCATTTTCAGGACAGCATCAGTTTTGTTACTAAAGAATGGAAGAGTCTGTGTCCTAATTCATATATGTTTAATTCATACAGTGTAGACAGTCGTGTCTCTATCTTCTGAGTAATAATATTTTTTAATTAATTGAGAGGTACTTCCATACATATTTTCTGAGTGTATCTCTAGGTTCTACTTTATAGGGAAAAGTAGACTATAGCCAAACGAGAAGATTGATTGCCGTCTCAGGAAAAAAAACCAAAAATTAAACATTTTTCACTTTGTGGCTATCCTAAAATTTCCCTGCAGAAATGCAGATTCCTAACTGCAAATGTAACCCTATTGATTTGATTTACTTTTCTGATTTTCATGGACATCTTAGTTAGTGTAGTCTTTTTTTCTCAGTGAATGCAGTTATTTTACAGAAGTGTGCACCCTGGTTTATTGGCTGAGGGAGATGCCCCAGCCCAGATTTGGATGTTGTCCCCAGTGACATCCACAAACATATATCATTCCCATTTGGGAATGTGGCCACGCCCCAGAGCATGCCATGCTTGCTGTGAGCAGTGGTGACTTGGTCACAGAACCAGGAATCCTCCACTGTGACACAGTACATAGGAAAAAGCACAACTGAAGGTAACCTTTGGCTTTTAAAAGAGGATTTACTTAGCACTGTTAAAAACAACTGTGGTAGTAATATCAATCTAATCAACAAGAGCATTATTCTCAGCTGATTTGTTTTTCTCCACATTGAATGAGCTAAGATGCAGTCTCACTCCCACTGAAGTCATGGCAAGTTTTTGGCCACTGAAGTAAATTGAAGCAAGATCAAATTCACACTCCTCACATTCTTTCTTCATCTTGCATAAGTAAACTGAAGACAGGCAGTTCTTTCTCCTCTGCTGAAGGGCGACAGTGCAAAAATCATCAGCTCCACATGGAAATTAGCCACGTTTAAAGCATTGTTTAGTTTCATGCAGTGTTTTGCACACAGGATTTTCTTTCCCCTAAGAGTGATCCATTCTTTTACCATGGTGAAAAAGCAAACAGAGAACATTTTGGTGCCGGGAATTCTTTTGAAAATTTGACTGGATGAGTACACTTGCTTAAAGTTCAGAAATGGTCCTTTGAACATGCTACTTTACAATGTCATGCATTCTGTTCTCTATTGTTTTTGCTTTAAACCTGTTTCATTTTATAACTGAGGAGATGCTTGACTGTTGCATCAGAGCAGTTAGTTTTTTCTGTTTCAGTACAGCTGGCTTATCTCCATGTCACGCATCATTTAATTATCCATACAAAACATAGGTAAAACTATGTACAGCTCCTTGAGCCTCACTCAAACTGTCTGTGACACTGCAGTAATCCCAGTTCCCTGACGGGGTGTTGCACAACTATGACTGGTTGGAACGTGTTAAACTGGTGATGTAGAAGAGAGCCTAGAAATGAGTTTGCATTTTGCAGCTGTGCTTGCTCTGCTGGAAGAGGAAGCAAAACCAGACAAAGCCCTGCTCCTGTGGTAGTATCAGCAGCTGTAAATCTGAATGCTTATGAAAATCAAGGAAAGTGTGTTGAGTGAAGAAATGGTGTTTTCCTCTTGTTTGTTATTTAATTAATTTTTGGTGGTTTGTTATCTCTCAGAAAAATCTATCTCAGATTCCTTTGCGGAAAAACATGAAGTGTTTATGTGAGAGTGAAGATCCTACTACTGGAAGATTGTATAGTTACGCAAAAGAATTTGCCTGTTTTGTCTCAAAAATGCTTTCTGGAGGCAGTTATCATTGAGACTTATACCCGAGATTGATGATGGATGGGCACTACTGTCCATGCAAGGAAAGGCTCTCGTATGTGCATAAACTAAATATAAATGTGAAGGCATTTATAAATAGAAAAACCAGCAAATTTCTTATAGACTTTTTTTTTCTTTTTTTAAGCTAGTGAACTTGAAGGTCAGATCCAACTATATGTTGCATTTTCTGTCATATAATTATCATATATATAATGTCCCGGAGAGCAGCTTCCAGTCACTGACATCAACAGTTTACATAGCAGATGAACTAAGAATAACCTGGGAGAACTGACCCATATCAACCTCTTAAGTGTAAACTGTAGCTCACAACAGTTTTTGTGTTTTCATGGTCACAGAAGGGCCTCAATTGGGTAAAGGAAGAATTGTGTTCAAAAAACACAGAACTATTCTGCTGAGTGTTCACTTTATTAAATCTTGGAAAATGAGAGGAAACAAATCTGGAAGAGTGATACTTGGCAAATAATTTTTGCTCCTTTGTAAAAAGAAGGAAGGGACAACATCAAAAACAGCTTCCCTAGAAGAATGCGGGGAAGATACATGATAAGTGGCATCAGCTCGGAAGAGAGTTTAAAACTCTTTATTGGAATACTTTTACTAATGACATCTGTTAAGCAAATCCAATTCAGAGCAGTTTTAGCCATCCCAACATTATTCTGCTACACACCAATGGGAGAGCGTGATCAGCCTGACGTCAGTGTCTGTCTAGCAGTGGCCATCTGTGGTCACGATGCAGGTACTCAAGTCACATCCTGTTTCCCTTTCCTCCCTCCCCATTTCTGCAGTTCCATTTAGAGATGAGTTCCCCAAAGAAAGGTCGAGGAGTATAATCTCTCCTGTACTCACAGTCCTTTGGAGATAAATACACAAAGACATAGCAGAAACAGACAGAAGTTCCTTTCTCAGTCAAAGAGATTGGCTAACACTGTTTAAGGGAGACAATTCTGAAGATGGTGGGAGTGACAGAGGTACATCTTTGCACAAATTTGAAAACACAGACATTCTGCTTTCTGAACAAAATCCTGGCTATACCAGAATTTTGCACGGTGTTGAACCACAGAGTTTGAGAGCTAAGAGGTTATTGAAGGCATCAAAATTTTGTAATTAAAATATTTGGCCTTTTTAGGATGGTATTAACTCTTCCTGTGCATCATCCAAGCAACCTAGATTTATTTCAGAAATCTGTAACAGAGCATTAGCTTACATGACATCTTACCCCAAAGTAATAAGTATAAATACTACTAATAAAAAATGTCCCCCACCAGTATTAAATAAAAGCCTGCACTTGTACACTGAGAACATCCCTGGGTCGTGTCACCCAGATTTGAATTTGACAAGGGTTGTGTGTGAGGGTGCTTGTGCATGCTCTGTCAGGGGAAGCTCTGGTGTTCCCAGGTTCCCGAGGGATGGATCTGCACTTGGTGTCTGTTGGGGCTCGGGGTGCCCAGGGCCACGATGAGTTCCCTGACCGGGCTGGGGACGGCGGGCGGGGCTGGCCTGTGCCGCGCTCTGGGTTCTGGGACATCGCAGGCGCCGTGTCACAATGGGGGCAGCTAGAAAAGGCCCCAGCGGGTGCCGCTGCCCCAGTAGAGCCTGGGCAAGCGGTGAGTGCACAGCAGTGAGGAGACGGGGCTGGGGGCTGGAGGAGGGCTGGGGGAGAAGCGCCGGTACCTGGGGCTGCCCCCGCATCCAGGGCCCAGCCCCGGCGGGAGCGCCTCGCTGAGGGCGCGCTGCTTGCTGGGGCAGCGGTGCGGGCCTTGCCAGCTGCCGGGGGCCCTCTCCTTCCTGCCGCCACATCCCTGCTGCTCCTGCCCCTCATTGTCCGTCTCCATTCCGGCCCCACTGAACCCCTTCTGTGTGTCCTCCTGCAGACCACGGCTTTACTGTCACTGCTCTTCATGCTCGTGCAAAGCCTGATCCAGTACCCCCAGCCGGCTGGGGATGGGCTGGATGAGGCCACGCACCAGCGAATGAAGGAGCGTCAGGAGCTGCTGGACCGTGAGATGGCTCAGCTGCTGCAGGAGCTGGAGCGGGGGCCCCTGGAGCAGCAGGACGAGGGCTGGGGAGCCGTGCTCTTTGGTGCCCTGCAGCAGTGGCCGTTCTGGGTTCTTGCTGGCGTCCTGCTCTTCTTGGGCCTGTGGTTTAGCTGCAGGAGAAGGAGCTGTGACACCAGCAGCAGCAGCAAGGACCAGAGCTCCTGCAAGACCTTGGGAGATGAGAAAGGAACAGAACAGAAAGAAAACAGCACTGATCCAGAGGAAGGTGGAGAAAACACTGACGTGACTATGGAGGCAGATGACAGCAGCACTGAAAATGACAGAGGAGGCAGTCCTGTGGCTGTAGATGAAGGAGACAATGATGATGCCATTGAAGGCAATGATGATGTGAAGGTGAAGGAAGATCTTTGAGCACCTGGCCCGAGATCCTGCTGCCCACCTAGAGGCGCTGAAAGCTTATGGTCGGCTGCGACTTCGCCTCCGGACGCTGCTCTCCAGCCACTGAGAGGAGTTCCCTGCACAGAGCTGTGCTGGGGGGGTCACACCCGATGGCAGCCACGTGAACGCTGCGTAATTGTTGCATTTATCACTGGCAATCCTGAAGCTGCTTTCCTGCTCCTGCGGAAGGAAGATGCTGCAGCACATGGATTCGTTGTGCAGACACATCTCTGAGTGGCCTTGCTCTTCACCTTCCAGTTACGACGGTGCTGTTGCCTAAGTCTATGAGGCAGAAACTGGCTCCACCTGCACATCCTCACAGAAGAACAGTGAAGTTGATGGAGGTTGCTAGAAATATCTCGAAGACAGCAACCTAGTCTGTTAGGGACTTAATGTAGTCATTTAATGAGCTGTAGCTTTAATTAGACTTGTTTCTTAGCATTCCTTCCAGATTCCCTTTAGTCTTGTCAGTGTATAACTATTCTGCAAAGTTACCCTTAGTGTAGAGAAATACCCTACTGTAGTTGCTTGTCTGCTTTTAAAAATTATTTGAATATCTATGTTTGAGAAATTAATGAAAGAAAATAAGTTTCTCAAATTGCCTGAAATGGGTCATTCTTTGAATTTAACCCTCTGTATTTAGAGAATGTCCTTCCTATACCCCTATCTGAAATAAAAACTTGTTGCAAACAGAGATGTTGGATATATGAAGTGTGCTGTCTCTCAAGCATTTCCATAGAAACGCTTGAAGCTTGAAGTGAAAATGCCCTGAAGTGCCTGAAATTTTGCAGCAGAGTACTCCTGAATTTTTTAGGAATATTTGGAAAAGTTTTCTTCACACAGTCACTTTTATACGCTCCTGGGGAACAATTCAGTCCTAAGAGTTGAAGTCAGAGAAGTCCCTAACTGCAAAACATGTGGTTCAATACATCTTTTTTTTGTCTTCTCATAACCAAGGTTTTGGCACAAAATTGTGACAGTAGAAAGTCATTTTTCTGTTTTTCTCTTTTCTCTATTCCTGGTTATCTGTGTCCTTTCGGAGAGGCCCTGCTGGTCTATTAATATAACCTTTTCCACCAGGCCTATATAATATTGTCTAGCAGTGAGAGCTACTTTCCATGCACAGCTTTATCCATGGTCAGATGCAGCTAAACAAAATATGATTTACTTCTTGCCATACATAGTAGAGATTCATGGTCGTTTGGAAGTATTTATTCTCTTTGCCTTTGCACCAACACATCAAAGAACAAACAGTGAGATTGCAGGGTGACATCTCAGAGTCTTCTGTGACATCACAGAGCAGCTGTCTGACATCACAGGGTGACATCTCAGAGCTGGCTCTGTGACATCACAGGGGCTGTGTGACATCACAGGAGGTTGTATGACATCACAGGGGCTGTGTGACATCACAGGGGCTGTGTGAGGTCACTGGGGAGGTGACTCTGCCCCAGCCCCCCCTCCCAGTTCCCCCAGAGAAGTCCAACGCTGCTCGTGCACAGCGGGGTCCCCTGTCCCCCCGGGTCCCCCCGCCCCCGGCGCCGCAGCCTCCCCCAGAGGATGTTCCACGAGATCGAGCCCAGAGCCTGACACAGGGCCATGGGGGGCGGGACAGGGGACAGGGACCCCCCAGCAGCGTCCCCGTGTCTCCCAGGGCCAGAGCCTGGCCCAGGGCTCCTTCACCCTGTTACCAACGAGGGCTTGAGAGTGCTGAAAAAATCCCCAGCAAGGGAGCAGCAAAAACCAGATTTAATATTGAGCAACAGCACCACAAAGTTCCTTGGCAAGAGTCACTCTGCTCCTGACTGGACACTTCAGGCACACCAAGGAAACAAAGCAACAACAAAACCAAACAGAATCCAGGCAATCAAACCAGAAATGAACCAAGAACTGTCCCTGTGTGAGTGTGAGACACAAGGAAATGAGGGCAAGGATAAAAGGAACACAGGCCCAAGAGCTTACAGAGCTCAAACTTAACAGAACTTGACTTATACCTTAACCTTAACTTCCACCTTCAACTTCACAATTTAGCAAAAGAACAGCACTCTACAGTATTTAACCTAACTTATAACCTATGACTTTGCAATTTAACTGAGAAATAACATTTAACAATATTCAACTTGGCTTATATTTTAAACCTAACAACTTAGCAAAGAACAACTCTTAGCACAAATTAACTTAGCTTAGACCTTGTGATTTAACCCTACTGACAGGCCTGACTGGCTCAGCTCTCCAAGGCACTCAGACCCATCAGAGAGCAGCATTTCTGCCACATTTCCCGAGCACAGGCACTCCTGTGTGCACACAGACACAAAGAGTCAGTGCAAGGCACCTGTGAGAAATTCCCCTGAGGGCAGGGAAATGCTCCCTGCCGATGCTTTGGCATCTCCCCAGCGGGGGAAGGGTTGAGCCTGGAGGAGTGGGGGGATCGGCCCAGGCTCCCTCGTTGTTGGGGATCCCCGAGGGCAGCAAACGGGAGAGTTCCCGGCTCGGAGAGGCCCCACTCCGAGGGAGTCGCTGGCCCAGGAGAGCTCCAAGGGGCTCCTTTTGGAGCGCTGTCTGTAGGGCCCCAAGAGAGGGGCTTCAGTGCCAGCAATGTTTCATCCTGGCTGCAGTTGACATCCACAGCTTTCTTTGGCAGGGTGAGAACAGGGCTGTTGTGCCACTGAGGGAACAAAAACACTTCCCGGGGCTGCTCCTAAAGCAGCCAGGAGCTGGTTGGGCAGCAGCAGTGCCTGGAGCAGACAGTGTTTGTGATGAGCTCCAAGGAGCTGAGCCCAGTTGGCTGTTGTTTAGAGAGGGTGAAGAAAAAAATTATTGAAATGGAAAAGACCTCCAAGATCATGCAGCACTGCTTGATGCCACCAGAAGAAATAACTGTAAGGAGCGGGTGAAATTTCTTTGGGGTGTAAAGTCAACAAATCGCTTTCTGCCAGTGAATTTCCAGTTTAGATCAGAGTCCTGATGGATGTTCCTGCCTCTGTGTTCATCCAGGTGCCTATGGGGATCCAGGAGGATGTGGAGACCACCTTCCAGGTGTCTTCTCAGCAGGGATCACTGGGAATGGGGGTCACCAGGGCTCTGACCAAAGTGGGTCCTCCCATGGGGGATGGAGTTGGAGCAGGGCA
This sequence comes from Anomalospiza imberbis, assembly GCF_031753505.1. Lineage (NCBI taxonomy): Eukaryota > Metazoa > Chordata > Aves > Passeriformes > Viduidae > Anomalospiza > Anomalospiza imberbis. Next base: position 170,873 of record NW_027100244.1, read on the forward strand.
CGAAGCTCTTCCCACAGCTGAGGCATTTGCAGGATTTCCCTTACCGGTGCCTCCGTTGGTGTTGGGTCAAGGTAGAGCTCCTGGAGAAGCTCTTCCCACACTGGGGACACTCGTAGGGCCTCTCCCCAGTGTGGATGTGCTGGTGGGTGACGAGGTGGGACTTTTGTTTGAAGCCCTTCCCACAGTTGGGGCAGCGGAAAGGCCTCTCCTCCGTGTGAATCCGCTGGTGCCTGAGGAGACTGGAGCTGGTCTGAAACCTCTTCTGACACTCGGGACACTCGTAGGGCCTCTCCCCAGTGTGTATGCCTTGGTGGGTGACGAGGGCAGAGCTGCAGCTGAAGCCCTTCCCACACTCCCCACACTCGTAGGGCCATTCCCCGGTGTGGATCATCTGACGCTGGATCAGGTGGGAGCTCTGCCTGAAGCTCTTCCCACACTCCAAGCACTTGTAGGGCTTCTCCCCATGGTGAACCTGCTCATGGCCCACCAGCTCCGAGTTCTGGCTGAAGCTCTGTCCGCCTTCCTGGCACAGGATGCCAGGGCTTTTTGGGCTCCTGGGGTCCCTTCTCCCCTCCTTCTCTGCTTTGGGCTGCAGGGGCTCCAAGGAGTCCCCCCTGCCCCTCTCCAGGCTGTTGAGGGTCCCGCCAATGACGGCGCTCCCCCCTCTCTGGGCTCCCCACTTTGGGCTCCTGGGGGACACAGGGCTCTGCTCCTCCAGGCTGCCTCTGCCGGCAGCTGCCACCGGGACCCCCCCATTTTCCCCCAAGGGGCCTTTTCCACTCAGCTTTGCAGTTCTTCATTCTCCAAACATCCCCCCAAAAACCCAACCCAGGGACCCCCCCAGGATATCTGGGCCAAGCTCCCCATCCCTGGTCACCCATGGGATGGGGGCTGATGGTCCCAGCGGGGCTGTGAATTCAGGAAGGGCTCGACCTCGTGGTTCCTTTTTTCTTTTCCTGATCCTCCTTTGTCCCTCCTCTTCCTCTTCATCCCAGTCCTCCTCTTCCATCCCTCCTCCTCCTCCCTAAGCCCACCTCCTTCTCCTACTTCCATCCCTTCTGGCTCTCCTCCTCCATCCCTCTTCTTCCCTCCCTCCTCCTCCTCCCCCAGGAGCAGTGACACCCTCGGTGCCCCGTTCCCGCAGCCCTGACAACCCGCGGCAGGAGCGGGGATGGAGCCGGGACAGGTCGGGATGGGTAGCGCGGGGCTCTCGGCTGCTCCCACCCGCTGGGGATGGGGGGAACCCGGCCTGGGCAAAAGGAGAGGCAAACTGGGAAAACTGGGGGCTGCACATCCAAACTGGGCCTTGCTGGGGACCCTGCCAGGGGACTGCCAGCCCTTGGGGCTCCTCTCGGGAGATCCGGGAGGGGGGAACGCAGAGAGGGCTGGGGGATCCCAGGAATGGCAGCACTGGGAGTGACATTTTTATACTGGGATCGTACTGGGATCATACTGGGAGCAGCTGGGCCCATGCTGGGGCAGACTGTGGTCACACCGAGGGAGACTGGGATCATATTGGGATCATACTGGGATCACACTGGGACAGAGTAGGAGCCTGCAGCGGGCAATTGAGACCATGCTGGTGCAAATAGGATACACTGGGAGTGACTGGGTTCATTCTGAGTTTGACTGGGAGCAACTGGGAGCACCTGGGATCATGCTATGAGCAAGTGGGAGGAACTGGGAGTCACTGGGTGCATGCTGGCGGTGACTGGAAACAACTGGGCTTATACTGGGATCAACTGGGATCATGCTGGAGGTGACAGGGATCATATTGGCAGTGAGTGCAACTACACTGAGGCTGAGTGGGAGTGGTTGTGAACAAATGGGATCATGCTGGAAGGAACTGGGAGTGACTGGGAGTATGCTGGAAGGAACTGGGGTACACTGGGAGAGACTGGGAGTGACTGGAACAAAAGTGAGGGTGAAAGGGAGCAATTGGAACCATGTGGGGCACAACTGGTTCAAACTGGCAGTGACTGGGAGCACACTGGGCTCATCTCTGGACCATACTGGGAAGGACTGGACTAATACTGGGAGTGTCTGAGAGTGACTGGGAACACACCAGGCACATCATCCCCCATACTGGCTGTGACTGGGAGCAACTGGGAACACACTGGATGAAAGTGGGAGCAACAGGGACTATGCTGGGGGCAAATTGTATCATAATGGGGAGTGACTGGCAGCAACTGGGCTCCTGCTGGGAGCAGCCCCTGGCGGCCCCGGGAGCCCCGCACCCCTTTCCCGGCCATGCCGCCCCTCCAGCCCCAGCACCCCCCATTGCCGGGGTGCCGGCACTGCCAGGGGTCCCCCCCTCTCGGGGTCCCCGCTGGGGCTTCTGGGGCTCTCCTCTCTCTGGGCTCCCGCTCAGGGCAGCCGCGGCTCTCCTGGGGCTCCCCAAAACCGGTGTCCACCCGCCGGGGCTCTGCTTCCCTCACCGCCCACCGGGACCCCCGAAAAACACCTCCCGGGGACCCCCCGATGTCCCCCCGAGGACCAGCTGCGGCTCGGCTTTGGAGCCCTGCCAGCTCCAAACATCCCCCCAAAAAAACCCAAACCCAGGGAGCCCCGGGATATTTGGGCCGAGCTCCCCCTCCCCGGGCACCTGCGGGATGGGGGCGATGCTCCCGGGGTGCTGCGAGCTCAGGCAGCGCCAGGGCCACGCGATTCCTTCTCTCCTCTCCTCCGGCTGCTCCCTGCTGCCGCTGCGCCTCTTCCTCCCTCCCTCCTCCTCCTCCCCCGCTCCCGAAGCCCCCGCAGCCGCGGGAGGGGCGGGGATGGAGCCGGGACAGGTCGGAACGCAGAGAGGGCTGGGGGGGATGCCAGGAGTGGCAGTGACTCGGCTGTCCTGGAATCATACTGGGAGCGGCTCCTGGGTGACCGAGTTCTACTGGGATCATACTGGGATCGTACTGGGAGTGAGGAGGAGCAGCGCGATGGCTCCAGCGCTGGGGCTGGGGGCGCTCCTGGGGCCCCGGGGGGACAGCGAGAGGTGAGGGGGACCCCCGGCACCGGGATTCCTTGGTCGCCCATTCCGGAGCACCGAGGGGCCCCTGAACCCCCATTCCCGGGCGCCACTATCCCCCCGCACCCCCATTCCCGGCCTGGATTCCACCCCGCACCCCCTTATCTGGCACCGGCAACCCCTGCACCCCTTTCCCGGCCATGCCGCCTCTCCCAACCCCCCGAGCCCCCTTTTCTTTCACCCAGAGACCCCCTGGACCCCTATTCCCGCCTTTCCCAGCGCCCAGACCCTCCTTTCCTCAACACCGAGGACACCTGGGACCCCCATTCCTAGCCAGCCCGGGTTTTCCCACCTTTTGCAGGGAATGGGGACACCGGGGACCCTTGGAGTCCCCTTTGCTGACGATAGTGACACAATTAAGCTCGCCCAAACGCCTCCTGGATCTCCCCTAAGCCCCCAGTGGGCATTCCTGGGAGTTCCCCTGTGTTCCCCCTTTCCCAGGACTTTGGGGGTCCCCCCGACCTGTCCGTGCACCCCCAGATTTCTTCCACAGCCTCCTGTGATGGTGGGGGTGGGGGCCGAGTGCTGGCGCCCCCCTGCCTGCAGCAGATCCAGCGGGGAGGGGAGTTTGGGGGGGGGTCCCTGAGCATTTGGGGTCCCCTGGGTTTTGGGGTGACCCCCGGGCCCCCCAGGATCTCCCTGAACACGCTGACGCTGCCCGTGCGCAGTGAGAAGGTTCATACCCGGCACGGGGTCCCAGCTCTGTCACCGGCATTGCCCAGGAACCCCCAAACCCTCCCGGGAACCCCCAAATCCCCCGGGACACCCAGACCTCCCCGGGACCCCAAAATCATCCCTGGGCCCTCCAAAAACTCCCCAAGACCACAAAAACCCCACACAGACACCCCCCCAAACTATCCCAGGACATCAAAATTCCCACAAGACCTCCCAGCACCCCCAGACACCACTGAGAAGGTTCTTACACGGCAGAGGGTCCCCATCTCTGTCACCGGCAGGTACCCCAAACCAGCCTTGGGTTCCCCCTGGGATCGCCCAATCCCCCCCTTTGGGAATCCTGAAAACCCCCCTGGGAACCCCCAAAAATCCACCGGGACCCCAAAAACCCTGGAGATAGACAAAACCCCCCCCCAGGAATTCATCATGAAATTTATACCCAGCATGGGATCCCCATCACCATCATCGGCATCACCCGGGTACCCCCAGATCCTCTCGGGATCCTGTGCCTGATGCAAATGGAAAGAGAACTTTGGAAAGGGGTGTGAAAAATAAAGCTTGTTTATTTTCAGAAAAACAGCAATGAAAACACAGAACACATTTACATTGTAAGAATATTTGTAACAACAACTATCTATAGAACGTATATACCTAAGAACATATGTCATGGTTTGACGCTGGCGCGATGCCAGCACTCCCATGAAAATGCACTTTTTAAAATAATTGCTGTGAGATGTGATCAGGAACAGAGCAGAGCAGGCTCAAGCTTAATAACAAAGAAAAGAACTTTATTAAACTACTACTACTATAAAAACACAGACACTCAATCCTGGATGAAGACCTTCCAAAACACTCTTCCTCCTCCCAACTAATTCCCAAATGGAACCACAGTGAGACACCACCCGGGTCCTGATCAAGTTGCCACCCTTCAGATATTCAAATACTCAATCTTTCAAGGGAGACAGGAGTCTCTCCTGTGCCACAGACCCCCCAGGAAACACAATTGCCACCCTTGTGTTTCCATGTCACATATGGCAACTGCCCAGAGAAAATCTGCCGTGGTGAAACTCTCCTCTCCATGTCACAGTGCTCTCACCACCGTGCATGGACAGACTGCTCATAGGGCTCCTTTAAGGATGCTTTGCCATGGAGCAAAAGAGACAACAGTTCAGTTTCTCATCTTGGGACTACAGTCCCCCCCATTTTCCCCTGGGGCTGAGGGTCCAAGAACAGAGGTCTTCTTCTCCTCTTCTTCTTCCTTGAAGATAGAGGGCTTCTCCACACTTTCTCCAACTCTCCTCTGTTCTCTCTACTCCTCTGCTGGTAATCACTAATACAAGTCTCTTGGCTCACCAAACCACCCCCCTAAGTGCAGCTTCTGTCAGGAGAATTTGGTTCAGTCTATAGCTAACAAGAAAAGTCCAGCCACAAGCCACTCCATCATCTCCTTCCAACTCAAGAATTTCTTCTTCCATCATCTCGGATCCCAGACTGTCTGTCTTCTACTTCAAATCAAGGAGGAGTAATATTTCACAAAGCCTTCATTTCTCAGGAAAGGGTTAAAAGCTCAGACTCCCTGGACGGCTGATATCTCTGCCCAGCAGCCGATTCCCAAGGCCAAGGCTGGGCACCTTCCCCCACCCCTTCTCCTCCGCGCCGGCAAAGTTACAGGTGCCGTCTGGACTCTCTGTCTCTTCCCTCTTGGCGGGGGGAACGACAAAGGCATCTCTGCTTCTCTCCACCCTTCTGTCCACAGGAGCTGGCTCGGTTCCAGTCCTTCAGCCCGCTCAGCTCGCCTCGACCAGACCGCATGGCTTCCCCTCCCCCACTCAGCCCCATGGCTGGGCAGGGGAGATGTGCACTGCACCTTGACCGGAACCAAAGAGAGCGAGCTCTTGGGAGATCCTGCTTTTAACCCCCTGTGTTCTCAGAGGCACATCCACACCTTTAGTGGACACTTTAGGTGCCAATATCCAAACTTGACTACTGATTGGTTTGACCCAACTTCCTGAAAGAATTCACTTCCATGTCAAACCACAACAGCATATCCAACAAAAGTCTATGAAACGTATTTACAGAAGACAAAAAGAAGCCCTGAAACCTATGGCCTAAAGACAACAACAAACTCTACAACGTATGTACAAAAGGGTGGCGTCTCTGTCCGGGATCTCCATCGGTCCTTGAGGAAAAGCAAGAGGCACAGTCACTCCAATCAGGCAGAGAGGGCTCTTCCATGTGCCCCCAGTCTGGCCCAGCAAGCGCAGCACAGGCTGGGGATGGCCACCAGAACCCAATGCACCGGGTCCCACATCCCTGAGCAGGGACCACCCAGCCCAGTCCCAGCCTGGCAGCAGAGGACCCGCTCTGCCTGTGGGGACCACATGCCTGTCCTGCTGCTGGTATTGGTCTTCATCCCAAGATCATGGCCTCTTCCTCATCTTTTTCATCAATGTCCATGTCCTCAAGGTACTCTTCCATTTCCACGTCCTTCTCCTCTTCCACATCTACCTCCATCTCTTCCTCTCCAGTCTCCTCTCCATCCACTTCCATCTCCTCCTCTGTATCAATCTCCATGTCCACCTCCATCTCTTCCTCTCCACTCTCTTCCCCATCCACTTCCATCTCCTCCTCTCTATCCGCCTGCATGTCCACCTCCATTGCATCATCTCCACTGTCTTCTCCATCCATTTCCATGTCCTCCTCTGTATCAGCCTGCATGTCCACCTCCATCTCGTCCTCTCTCTCGGTGACAGCCTGCAGAGGTAGCAACACCTCAGAGTGGGGTCCCTGTCCCACCCCATCCCCACAGAACTCCAGCCCAGCTGGGCAGCTGGGGGGTGTCCACCTCCATGGAATGGCACTGTACCTTCCTCAGGACAAATGTGAGCATCCTGCAGGGACGGATGACAAAATCCAGGCAACAGAGAGCTTTCAGGACTGATGGGAGTATCAGGGCGCAGGTGACGAGAAGAGTGACAGGGAGCATGGTGAAGGGTGAGCTGGCATGAGGGCTGGCACAGGGTGGGCTGACACAAGGGCCAGTGGTTGTGTTGTGCTCTTTGCTGGACGCTGGAAGTTCCTGCTGGAACATCACATCTGTGACATCACAGTGGATCTAAAGAGCATCTTGTTCCGAGCTGAGCAATCTTCCCCAGCCCATGCTGCTCACAGCCCTGTTGCCAAGGATGGGGCATCCACAGCGTGGGCCAGTGCCTCAGCAGCCTCCGTGTAAAAGAGCAGCTCCCTCAGATCCAACTTCAATCAGCCTCCTGCAGTTGAAAGGCATCCCCTCTTGTCCTGTTGCCACAGGCCCGGCTGAACACTGTCCCCGTCTTTCCTGTGGGACCCTTCCAGTCCTGCAGAGCTGCAGTGAGGCCTCCCCAGTGTCTCCACTTTCCAGGCTGAGCATCCCCAGCCCCACTTGGACGGCAGTCAGGTAGATCAGGGGGAGTCAAGGCTGAAGTCAAACAGCATCAGGAACTGAGAGGTGGAAGCTTTAGGCCCAGGTTTGCCTCTATAATAACAGTGGAGGGGAAGATGGTGGGACACTGGCTCTGTTCTAACCGCTGAATATTTTCTTTTTTTTTTTTTTTCCCTTCTTTTCTGTCATGCTGATGCAGGTGTTGCTGTTTGCAAGGAAGCTTGGCACAATATCCATTGTCTTCTCCATTTGTGAAACACCGAGCAGAGTCTGGGCAGGCTGATGATGCAGAGCAAAACCTGCAAATACACAGGTGATCCTGAGCCTGGAGGATGCAGCTAAACCCGGCCAAAAATAATTTCTGGAAAGTCAAGCCTGGTTTACATTTTCTTGAGTTTGGCTATGCCAACTTCACCAGTCATTCATAAAAAAGCAAACATAAAGCTCAAACCAAAACAGACAAAAACCCAAACAAACAAACCCACGCAAACCAATCAAACAAATAGATTAAAAAAACGAATAAAACCAAAGAGAATGAGGAGTTAGTATTAGTTGTGAGGATATCACAGCAGGCAAATGGCTGCTTCCCAGAGGATCACCATGAAAAGCCACATATAACAGCTGCTCCAAGATATAGCCAACAGGAGAACTGTAAAAGTGATACATGGCCACTTTGGGGGCAGCTCCACATTAAGGTGAAGGATGAGCACACACTGGTACAGATCCAGCATTCCTCACCCTCCAGGCTGCTGTGTGCTCCTGATGATGCAACTGAGAGCTTGGATAGCAGCAATGACAAACCTGCCTCTGGAATCAAAGTAGCCCCTCCTTTCTCCCCTGAACAATCAGCAAATTCTTGGTTCACTGATGCCTCTGCCAAACGAGAGGGGAAGGTGTGGAGATACAGGGCAGCAGCCCCCCACATTTCCTCTGGTGAACTAGTTATTACTGGGGGAGAAAGCAGTGCTCAGGCTGGGGAGCTGATAGCAGTTTGGAGTGTTTCCCAGCGTGTGGCACAGAATACCTCTCTTGTCTGTATCTACTCTGACTCCTCTGCTGTGCACCAAATGATCCTAACAATCCAGCACATTACCCTGGCCAACCTGTTCTGCTGGACCTCCCTTACTCTAGGGCTAGTACCACTTGTGCTAACACCCCCTCTGAATAAATATGCATGGGAAGCCTCTGGTGCTCTAGGGAAAGAGCATCGCATCAATACATGCTGGATAATTCCATCATTCTAACTTTTCTGCCTCTCGGGGGCAGGATTCTGTTGTGTTTACTTTTACGGAAGAACTCCGAGGGACATGAAGACCACCTAAACCATGATAAAACTGATGATACTTTTCTGCATCCTGCCACAACCCCATGGCCAGAAACCAGCTGAGTGGTCTGAAATAATTGTGGTAGCATGCAGAAAAAAAGTGAAAGGATCTTTTGAAGCACAAAAAGGTTTGTACGCACCCAAGCGTACAGGACTGGCACAATTTTACATTAACACAAACTCTAGAAGAATTTTGGCTTTGGTCTAAAAATACTGAACAGCTTTTTTTTTTTTTTTTTTTTTAAGTTTAAAGTATTGATTTAAATCCTGGGGAGAACTTATCTTAATGTTGTGACACCTACCACTCAACAACAGGTTACGCTTGGCCTGAAAATTTTTGAAATTGGACCATACATAATCAGGAAAACAGGTCAACAACAAATATTCTTTAATCCAGCGTGGTCTCTCAAACAAGTAAAATTGCTGATGCAAAAAAATGTCTCAGAAATTCAGCCAGCTTGTTCACCTTTTTTGTAAACTTCTTTTCAGGGTTGGACGACCTGGTTGCGACAGCGGAACCCTTCTAAAAGACGGATGCTAAGAGACATAACCGGTGCTGTGGGAACAGGATTGGGAATTCTAAATAGCATTGATTCAGAAGTATTAATGAACACATTGGCTGCCACCACTAGATTTGACCAAATTCCAACAACCACTGCAGTCGTCCTTCTTGGCCTTGGGAAGACATCAGGGCTTGCTATCAAACATATTACCAAGTTGGGAGGAAGCAAGCGTAAATGATCACAAATTGGTAATTGATGCACTCGGTGCCACACAAAAGAACGTTTCTTTAGCTCTCAGCTGTATCCAGGCTCAATTAGGGATGCAGTCGGTTGCTGCCTCGATTATAAGAGAAGGTGAAGAAGGCACTTTTCCTACTGAGATTCGGAAAATAGTTTGGGACAGTGCCGCTGATTTTGAAAAGGAATTCCAATCCCGGTGGAACCTAGTGAACTTTACCTATGACCCCATCACAAACATAGCCACAGCTTTGGTGTTAACCGTACGTGATGCCTCAAGTGCATTTGGTATTCCCCATCATTGCACTAGCACTGGGACACATATGGAGCCACTGGGAATGTGCTGGGGGCAACTGGGACCACGCTGGGGGCAACTGGGGACAAGGGTGAGTGACTGGGGCCCTGCTGGGAGAGACTGGGATCATACTGGACTCATACTGGGATCTTACTGGGAGTGACTGGGACTATTCTGGGGGCAAGTGGGAGAACTGGGAACACACGGGATGAAAGTGGGAACAACGGGAACAGTGCTGGGGGCAAATTGTATCATAATGGGGAATGACTGTCAGCAACTGGGCTCCTGCTGGGAGCAGCCCCTGGCGGCCCCGGGAGCCCCGCACCCCTTTCCCGGCCATGCCGCCCCTCCAGCCCCAGCACCCCCCATTGCCGGGGTGCCGGCACTGCCAGGGGTCCCCCCCTCTCGGGTTCCCCGCTGGGGCTTCTGGGGCTCTCCTCTCTCGGGGCTCCCGCTCAGGGCAGCCGCGGCTCTCCCGGGGCTCCCCAAAACCGGTGTCCCCTCGATGGGGCTCTGCCGCCACCCACACTGGGATCCCCCGAAAACACCTCTCGGGGACTCCCCGATGTCCCCCCGAGGGCCAGCTGCGGCTCGGCTTTGGAGCCCTGCCAGCTCCAAACATCCCTCCCAAAGAACCCGAACCCAGGCACCCCCCAGGATATTTGGGCCGAGCTCCCCCTCCCTGGGCACCTGCGGGATGGGGGCGATGCTCCCGGGGTGCTGCGAGCTCAGGCAGCGCCAGGGCCACGCGATTCCTTCTCTCCTCTCCTCCGGCTGCTCCCTGCTGCCGCTGCGCCTCTTCCTCCCTCCCTCCTCCTCCTCCCCCGCTCCGGGATCCTGAACCGTGAGGGGAAAGGAGCGAGGGAACGGCGTAACCGTGAGGGGAAAGGAGCGAGGAAAGGGCGGAACCGTGAGGGGAAAGGAGCGGGGCCAGGGGGACGCGCTGTCCTAAAAAAGCCCGGTTTGACCCAAAATCATCCAAAAGGGCATCAAATGCAGCCTACATCCACATGGTTCGGCCTGACACCAACCAAATGGGATTAAAAGTATCCAGAGGGCTCTAAAATCCAACCAAAGGGGCTTAAAACTGCCCCAAGTGTTTTATAGCCCTCAAGAAATGGCTTAAGATCACCCGTAAATCTTTCAAATGTGACTAAAATCCACCCTGAAAGTATCTGGTCCAGCCTAAAATCATCCAAAGGTATCTAAAATCACCAAAATGTCCCTGACACCAACACAAGAAGACCTAAAACCACCCTAAAAAGGCTTGGTTCAACCTAAAATTGCCCAAAGCAGCAAAAAACCCTACTTAAATGCACCCAAAATACACAAAAAAGGGACCTAAAATCACCCACACAGGATTAGGATTCACCCATATGGGCCCAGTTTTTCCTAAACTCACCCAAATGGGCCCCAGCCCCACCCACATGGGCCTAAAATCATCCAAAGGGGTCTGAAATCCCCCCTAAACCCCACCAGATTCGGCCTCAAATCAGCCACAGGGGCTGAAAATCCACCCGAAAAGGCTCGGGATCCCCGCAAGGGATCTGAAGCCCACCCTAAACCTGCCCGGTTCGGCCCAAAATCCCCCAAAGGGGCCGAGCCCGAGGCCGAGCCCGGGATCGGCTCCGGGGTGGCTCCGGGACCTCCGCGTTCGCTCCGGGTAGTTTTGGCCGCGGCCCCGGACGGGCCTGGGCGGGACCGGGAGGGACCAGGGAGGGCTCGGGAGGGGTTTGGGCATCTGGGGCTTTTTTGGGCTTTGGGGAATTGTGTTGGGAGTTTACAGGGAATTGTTGGGGTTTTTGGGGAGAATTATTGGGTGTGGGGGTGTTTGGGAATTTTGGGAGTTTGGATTTTGAGGGGTTTTCTTGGTGCTTTGAGTGGGAAGTTTTTTTCCTGGGGGTATTTGGGGGTTAATTGATTTTTTTTGTGTTTTCTTTAGAATTTTGGAAGGTTTTACTGGGATTTTGTGGGGATTTTGTGGGATCCTCTGGAATTATTTCTGGGTTTTATTGGGATTTTTAGGGGATTTGGAGGCATTTTATTGGAATTGTTGGGGCATTTAGTGGGATTCTTTGGGGATTTGGGTTTTTTAGTTATTTTAGTGGGGATTTGGGGGGGCTTGTGGGTTTTTTTGGGTGTTGCCAAGATTTCTTTGGGTCTCGTGAGGATTTTGTGGGGCTTGTTGTGGTTTTGGAGACATTTTTGGGGGGATTTGCGGGGTTTAATTGGGATTTTGTGAGCTTTTTTTGGGATTCGAGGGTATTCTAATGGGAATTTGTGAAATTTAATTGCGATTTCATGGGGTTTATTGGGACTTTCAGGGGTTTAAAGGAGACTTTGGTGCCTCTCAGCCCTTCCCCACACCCTGGGACAACTCCAAAGCCCCCCAAAATTCCACTAAACCCCCCCAAAATCCCCCAAAAATCCCAATTAAAAACTCCTAAACACCAAAGAATCCCACAAAATCCCAGTGGAACCCACCAAAATTAAAAAAAAAAAAAAAAAACCTCCCAAAAATTTCAATAAACCCCCCAAAAAATAACCACCCCAAAACCCTAAAAAATCCCCAAAATCCAAAATCCTCAAATCCCACAAAACCCCCATAACCCCACAAACCCAGTAATTCTCTCCAAAATCCAATAATTCCCCCTAATCTCCCAACAAAATCCCCCAAAGCCCATACATGCCGCCAAAATCCCCCCAAAATCCCCCCAGAGCGCCCCAGACTCACCGGGGGCCGTCCTGGATCAGGGGGCACCGGCCGGTGGAACAGGAGCCACCTCAGGGGGCCCGCGGAGCTTTTTGGGGAGGGGGCACCATGGGAGACCCCCCAAAAACGGGGGAGGGGAACCCCTGTGGTACCCCCTGCCCTGAATGCCCTCTCCCCCGGTTCAGGGATAGCCAAACTCAAGAAAATGTAAACCAGGCTTGACTTTCCAGAAATTATTTTTGGCCGGGTTTAGCTGCATCCTCCAGGCTCAGGATCACCGGTGTATTTGCAGGTTTTGCTCTGCATCATCAGCCTGCCCAGACTCTGCTCGGTGTTTCACAAATGGAGAAGACAATGGATATTGTGCCAAGCTTCCTTGCAAACAGCAACACCTGCATCAGCATGACAGAAAAGAAGGGAAAAAAAAAAAAAAAGAAAATATTCAGCGGTTAGAACAGAGCCAGTGTCCCACCATCTTCCCCTCCACTGTTATTATAGAGGCAAACCTGGGCCTAAAGCTTCCACCTCTCAGTTCCTGATGCTGTTTGACTTCAGCCTTGACTCCCCCTGATCTACCTGACTGCCGTCCAAGTGGGGCTGGGGATGCTCAGCCTGGAAAGAGGAGACACTGGGGAGGCCTCACTGCAGCTCTGCAGGACTGGAAGGGTCCCACAGGAAAGACGGGGACAGTGTTCAGCCGGGCCCGTGGCAACAGGACAAGGGGGGATGGCTTTCAACTGCAGGAGGCTGATTGAAGTTGGATCTGAGGGAGCTGCTCTTTTACACGGAGGCTGCTGAGGCACTGGCCCAGGCTGTGGATGCCCCATCCTTGGCAACAGGGCTGTGAGCAGCATGGGCTGGGGAAGATTGCTCAGCTCGGAACAAGATGCTCTTTAGATCCACTGTGATGTCACAGATGCGATGTTCCAGCAGGAACTTCCAGCGTCCAGCAAAGAGCACAACACAACCACTGGCCCTTGTGTCAGCCCACCCTGTGCCAGCCCTCGTGCCAGCTCACCCTTCACCATGCTCCCTGTCACTCTTCTCGTCACCTGCGCCCTGATACTCCCATCAGTCCTGAAAGCTCTCTGTTGCCTGGATTTTGTCATCCGTCCCTGCAGGATGCTCACATTTGTCCTGAGGAAGGTACGGTGCCATTCCATGGAGGTGGACACCCCCCAGCTGCCCGGCTGGGCTGGAGTTCTGTGGGGATGGGGTGGGACAGGGACCCCACTCTGAGGTGTTGCTACCTCTGCAGGCTGTCACCGAGAGAGAGGACGAGATGGAGGTGGACATGCAGGCTGATAGAGAGGAGGACATGGAAGTGGATGGAGAAGAGAGTGGAGACAATGCGATGGAGGTGGACATGGAGATTGATACAGAGGAGGAGATGGAAGTGGATGGAGAAGAGAGTGGAGAGGAAGAGATGGAGGTGGACATGCAGATGGATACAGAGGAGGAGATGGAAGTGGATGGAGAAGAGACTGGAGAGGAAGAGATGGAGGTGGACATGGAGATTGATTCAGAGGAGGAGATGGAAGTGGATGGAGAAGAGAGTGGAGAGGAAGAGATGGAGGTGGACATGCAGATGGATACAGAGGAGGAGATGGAAGTGGATGGAGAAGAGACTGGAGAGGAAGAGATGGAGGTGGACATGCAGATGGATACAGAGGAGGAGATGGAAGTGGATGGAGAAGAGACTGGTGAAGAAGAGATGGAGGTAGATGTGGAAGAGGAGATGGACGTGGAAATGGAAGAGTACCTTGAGGACATGGACATTGATGAGAAAGATGAGGAAGAGGCCATGATCTTGGGATGAAGAGCAATACCAGCAGCAGGACAGGCATGTGGTCCCCACAGGCAGAGCGGGTCCCCTGCTGCCAGGCTGGGACTGGGCTGGGTGGTCCCTGCTCAGGGATGTGGGACCCGGTGCATTGGGTTCTGGTGGCCATCCCCAGCCTGTGCTGCGCTTGCTGGGCCAGCCTGGGGGCACATGGAAGAGCCCTCTCTGCCTGACTGGAGTGACTGTGCCTCTTGCTTTTCCTCAAGGACCGATGGAGATCCCGGACAAAGATGCCACCCTTTTGTACATACCTTGTAGAGTTTGTTGTTGTCTTTAGGCCATAGGTTTTAGGGCTTCTTTTTGTCTTCTGTAAATACGTTTCATAGACTTTTGTTAGATATGTTCTTAGGTATATACGTTCCATAGATAGTTGTTGTTACAAATATTCTTACAATGTAAATGTGTTCTGTGTTTTCTTTGCTGTTTTTCTGAAAATAAACAAGCTTTATTTTTCACACCCCAGTTCTCTTTCCATTTGCTTCAGGCACAGGCAGCATTTGCAAAGTTGTGGTTTCCGCTTGCTCCAGGTTCCCAGGGCTGGAGGTCAGTGGGGGCGCTGGCACAGCCACAACCTTTTGTTTGGGGGCAATATTGGGAAGGGGGTGGGAGAGGGGGCACAGGGGGAGGTGGGACCCACTGAGGCTCCCCCAGGTCACCCCAGGACCCCCAGGCCCCGTCCCAGCCCCCCCAGTTCCCTCCACAGCCCCGGCTGAGGGGGGCTCAGCCCAGGAGCCGCCGTCGTTCGGGGCTCCCCCGAGGGCAGCCGCCAACGGGAGAGCTCCCGGCTCGGAGAGGCCCCAGCAGAGGAGGGGATCTTGTCCCTCCTCGAGGGCCCTGAAGGGTCTTCAGGCCCCTCTGAAGAGGAGACTCCTCTGAAGAGGAGTTTTTCTCTTTTTAGGGATGTTTGGGGGGACCTCACCCCTCCAAGGGTGTTTTTTCCTCCCCATTTTCAGGTGTTTGTGGGGCCACAGCCCCACAAGCCCCTTTTCAGGGGTGATCATGACAGCTTTAAGTGACATTTTTCGGGGGGACTCACTCCAAGCCGCTGTAGGGGATGTTTTGCCCCCCAGGGTGGATTTTTGGGGTTTAAGGGCCCCCGCTCTGGTCGGGTCCCACTCTAACTCCCCTGAAGAGGCCAACACCACTCCTGCTGATTCCGGCAGCGGAGCCCTAGGAGGGTTGTAAGAGTTGAAATTTTTAAATTTCATTTTTATTCTATTTTATTTAAATTAAGATTTATTGATTTTTAGTTTTATTATAACTCGTTGAGAGGACAGCAAGGACATTCAAGGGCAGGAACATTTCTTCCTGGCTGGTGACTGGAATTTCAGACCCTGGCAGTGTGTGCAGAACCACACAGACTGGGATCAAACATGGGCTGGGATCACCTGGACTGAGATCCTATGGACTGGGACCATATGGAATGGGACCATAGGGATCAGGACGGTACACACTGGGATAAACTGGGTTGAGATTATATGGACTGGGACCACATGGACTGGGATTGCACAGACTGGGATCCCATGGACTGGGCAAAAGCATTGGCTACCATTGGCTACCATCCACATAGAAAGGTGGCCACCTCAAGTTGTCTTGATCCTTTTTGGGTGTCCCATCCCCCTCTTTCCCCCGCCTTCCCCATCGTTCCCCCAATCCCTGCTCCCCTCCCCCGTGTTTGGTTTTGGGGGTTCCAGGCCCCTCCTGCTCCGTGGGGGGGTCCCGATCCCTCTTTGGTTTAATTTGGGGCCCCCAACCCCTTCTCACCGCGACCCCCGCGGCCGGGGGGGCTCTCAGCACCACCAGTGCCACCAGTCCGGCCCCAGCTGCCCCCGCACGCCCCATCCCCATCCCCAGGGTCACCTCCCCCCTCCCCAAATTCCGCTCCCGGGGAGCGCTGGGCGCTGCGGGTCCGCCTGGCGACTGAGGAGTCATCGAGAACAAGCGATCTGATTGGCTAGAAATGGCCCCACGCAGTCTCTGATTGGCTAGCGCATTGAGAAGCGCTGTGATCTGCCTGGCAACCGATGAGCAGCGCTATCGCAGGCGCTGATTGCCTGAAAATCGCCGGCCCGGCAACTGAGTTGTCAGCAGCGCCGCGCGCTCTGATTGGCCAGGAGCTGTTTTGGGGTGGGGACGGGGGGAACTGGGGACCCCCAGGAGCCCCCCGGCTTTGGGGGTTTCCATCCCCCCTCGGCCCTCGGGGCGGCCCTGGGGCCACCCCAACACCCCCAAAGTGGGGAGGGTCCCCGGAGCCCTTTGGATCCCCCAAAAATGGGCTGGAAGCGGCAGGAGCCGCCCCACAAAGGGATTGAAGGCTCCGGTCCGGGAATGGGGGAGGCTCCGGGGATGGCTCCGATCCGGATCGGGGCGGGCTGGGATTGAGGGAGGGTCCGTTCAGCGACTGGGCAGGGGTCTGGGACTGGGTCAGGGGCTGGCATTGGGGAGGGTTTGGGAATTGGGGAGGGGTCTGGGATTGAGGGGATTGCTCCATCCCGGGATTGGGGCAGGGTCGCTCCCTGGGGGCGGGGTCCATTATTGGGTCAAGGTTTCTCCCCTTCCCGAGCCCAATCCCGTTCCTGATCCTGTTCCCGATCCCAATCTCATTCCCATTTCTGTTCCCGTTCCCGATCTCATTCCCGACCCCGATCCCACTCCCATTCCCGATCCCGATCCTGTTCTCAGTCCTGGTCCCGCCGCTGTTTCCAGTAAATGGCTCTGCTCTCAACCCCGACCCCAAACCCAGCGGGTCAAACACCCCAGATCCTGGGGTCAACTCCCCCCGACCCCAAATCCTGGGGGTTCAAATACTGGGGGGGTCAAACACCCTCAAACCCAAACTCTGGGATGTCAAGCCCCACCCCCAGCCCCGAACCCCAAATTTTAGGATCAAACCCTCCAAATCCCAGATCCTGGGGTGTCAAACACTCCCCAATTCCCAAACAATGGGGTTAAATCCCCCTGACCCCAAATCCTGGGGTTTGAAACATTTGGGGTGTCCAACACCCCCAATTCCCAAAATCTTGGCTCAAATCCCCCCAAATCCCAAATCCTGAGGTGTCAAACACCCCACACCCCCAAAGTTTGGGGTTAAAACCCCCAATCTCCAACTTCCTGGGGTTTGAAATATCTGGGGTGCCCAACCCACCTCCTCCCCAAAGTTTGGGCTCAAACACCCCAATACCCAAACTTTGGGGTCAAGGTCCCCCGATCCCAAACGTGGGGGTGTCAAATCCCCCTGATCCTCTCAACTTTGGGGTTAAATCCCCCTTAAATCCTGGGGTCAATGCCCAAATTCTGGGGTCAAAACCCCCTGACCCCAAATCCTGGAGTTTGAAACATCTGGGTTGTCCAAACGCCCTGATCCCAAAGTTTGGGGGTCAAACCACCCTGATCCTCAAATCCTGAGGTCAAAAACCCCAAATCCCAAACCCTGGTGTCAAACCCCCCCAAACCCCAAATTTTAGGATCAAACACCCCCAATTCCCAAAGCTTGGGGTCAAAATCCCCCAAACCCTTAGGCGTCAACCCCCCCCCCCACCCCCTAAATTTTAAGATCAAACACCCCCAATCCCCAAAGTTTGGGGTCATGACCCCCCCAGTCCCCAATCCCCTCCCCCCAAACCCCCTCCAGCCTTGGGGGGCACAGTGGGGTTTGGGTTTATTTGGGATTTTTTTGGGGTTATTTGGGGTTTGTTTAGGTTTATTTGGGGTTTGTTTGGGGTGATTTGGGGTTATTTGGGGTTTGTTTAGAGTTATTTGGGGTTTATTTGGGGTTATTTGGGCAGCTCCAGGTGCAATGTCTGCAGAGACCCTGGGTCCAACGCTGGGGAAAAAAAGGGGATTGGGGTGGGAATTGGGGGATTCAGGATGGGGAAAGATCCTGGGTGGGAAAAGGGGATTTGGGGTTGAAAAAGAGATTTGGGGTGGGAGAAGGGGATTGGGGTGGGGAAAGGGGAATTGGGGTGGTAAAGAAGATTTGGCATGCACAAAGAAATATTTGGGGTGGAAAAGGGAGATTTTGGGATGGGAAAAGGGATTTGGGGACACACAAAGGATCTGGGGTGGAAAAAGGAGAATTTGTGGTGGGAAAATGAAATTTGGGTTGCACAAAGAAGGATTTGAGATCAAAAAAGGAGCTTTGGGATGAAAAGATATTTTGAGGTTGAAAAAAGGAAGATTTGGGACAAAAAAGGGAGGATTTGGGATAAACAAGGGAGGATTTAGGATAACAAAGGAGAACTTGAGATAAAAAAAGAAGGATTTGGGATAAAAAAAGGAGAATTAAGTACAAAAAAGGAGGATTTCGGATGAACTGAACTTACCTGGGGGAGTGGGGGCGTGCAGGGGGGTTTGGGGCAGGGTCAGGACCATTTTTGGGGCAGTTTTCTGGGATTTTGAAATATTTCGATGGGATTTGGGGGCAGGTCTATGGCATTTGGGGACAGTTTGATGGGATTTATGGTGTGTTGGGGTGGTTTTGAGGGATTTTCAGGTGTTTCTATGGGATTTTGGGCTGGTCTGGAGGGTCTTTAGGGTGTTTCTATGGGATTTTGGGGCAGCTTGAAGGATTTGGGGCAGCTTTAGGGTATTCAGGGGCAATTTTGAGGGGTTTTGGGGGGGTTTGGTGGGATTTCAGGACATTTCTATGGGATTTTGGGGTGGTTTGGTGGGATTTTGGGTGTTTTGCGGCGGTTTTTGGGTATTTAGGGGTGGGTTTGATGCAGTTTTTTGTGATTTTTGGGTATTTCAGGCCCGTTTTTTTTTAGTTTGGGGTTATTTTGGAGTTATTTTGGAATGTTCCCCCAGATACCTGGGAATGTTCCCCAGACACCTGGGAATGTTCCCCCAGAAACCTGGGAATGTTCCCCAGACACCTGGGAATGTTCCCCCAGAAACCTGGGAATGTTCCCCAAAAACCCAGGAATGTTCCCCGAGACACCTGGGAATGTTCCCCCAGAAACCTGGGAATGTTCCCCCCAAATCCAGAAATGCTCCCAAAAAAAAAAAAACAATATCCTGAAATAGTCTCCCAGAAATTCAGAAATTTTCCCCAAAGAAATCCAGAAATGATGCTCCAAAAAATCCGGGAACATTCCCAACAAACTAGGAAATTCCTCCAGAAAATCGAGAATTATTCCCCCCCAAAGAATCCAAACCAAACCTCGTTCCCCATCCAGAAACATTCCCCAAAAAATCCAGAAATTCCCCCTTGAAAAAAATCCAGAAATCCCTCCCCAAAAACTAGTAACTCCCCCATCAAAACCTTAGAAATTCCCCCCTAAGAAGTCCAGTATTTCCTTCCCCCCCCCTCAAATTTGGTATTTTCCCCCCAAAATCCAGAAATTCCCCTCTAAAAACCAGATATTCCCCCCAAAAATCCCGATATTTTCCCAAAACATCCAGCCCCAAGCCCCCCTCATCCTCTCTCCCCCCCGAGCCCCAAAATCCCCAAGTGCCCTAAAGCCCGGCCGGAATCCCCAGAATGCCCGGAATGCCGGGACTGCCCCAGACCTCACTGGCTGAGGAGCACGGAGAGCATCAGCTCCTGGGGCTGCTCAGGGAGCTCGGGCAGGAACAGGATGTGCTTCGGGGCTTCCCACAGCTGGGGGAAACGGGAGAAAAACCCCAAAATCAGCCCCAAAGCTGCCCCAATCAGGCCCAAAATCTGCCAAAAGTCACTCTGGATACACACCAAAAAAATCTGTCCAAAATCCCCCAAAATCCTAAAAAAAAACACCCACAAAAATTGCCCAAAATCCCCAAAAAAACCAAAAAAATCACCCCAAAATCCCACAAAAGTCTTTCCCAAACCCCACAGAAACCCCACCTAAATCCAATAAAAATCTCCTCAAAATACTCACCAAAAATCCCATCAAAAATCCCACTAAAAAATTCACAACAAAATTCCACAAAAATCCCCTCAAATGCCTGCAAAACTTTCACAAAGAATCCTCAAAAATCCCACAAAATCCACCCAAAATTCCAGGTAAAGCCCCACCAAAATTCCACAAAAGTGCCCCAAAATCCCCCATAGAATCCTCCCACTAAAAATCCCCACAAGAATCGCCCCAAAGCCCACACAAATCCTTCAAAATCCCAACAAAAATCACACCCAAAATCCCCCCTAAATCCCACAGAAAAATCTCTCAAAAAGTCCCACTAAATCCCCGTGAAAATCCCACAGAATCCACACAGAAAAATCTGCACAAAAATCCCCCCAAAAATCTCCAAAGCACACAAAATCCACACATAACATCCCTCCAAATCACCCAAAATATCCCACAAAAATTTCCCCAGAAACCCCCCAAACTCCACCAAAAATCCACTCAAAAAATCTGCACCAAAATCCCACCAAACCCCTCTCAAATCCCCCAAAAATGCTCCCAAGTCCCTTCAAATCCCACCCAAAGTCTGAGAAAATCCAACCAAAAAATCCCTACAAAAACTTCCCTCAAAATCCCACCAAACCCCAACAAAATCTCACAAAATCCACCCCAGAAATCCCACAAAGATCACTCAAAAAAATTCCTGCAAAAATCCTCCAAAATCCTCCTCACAATCCCCAATAAACCCTCCCAAAAATTCCAGTGAAAACCTCCCATAAATATTCCGCCCATAAAATCCCATATGTCTGGACTCAAGGGCTCAGACGGGAATTGGTCCCTAATCCAAATCCCTTAAATCCCATTAAAATCCCATCAAATACCCAAAAAAATCTTATCAAACCTCATTAAAATCCCATAAGATTCCATTAAAATCCCTTAAGTTCTCACTAAAATCCCTTAAGTTCTCACTAAAATCCCATAAAACCTCTCTGAAATCCCACAAGTCCCCTCAGTCCCTCAGGTTTTGGGGTCACTTGTTGGGGAAGATGAAATAGGAAAACCTTATAAATATGATTGCCTGGCAAAAGATTTGGAAAATACAGACATTGAGATGAGAACTAGATTTGAAATAACAAACCTTGACTACTGAATAACTAGAAAATAATAGTATAGCCAGGCTGAAAGCAATCCCCCTTCTGATTAAACAACGCCCTTTACCTGCAGATGGGTCCAAAGGTCAAATGGAATGCTCTGTCTCACCCCCAATGTATGGTTCATCCCACACCTGTGACCCTCCCCTGAAGTATCAGGTATCTGTGACCCCATTGGCCCAAGTCCTGTTCCAGCCCACCTTGAAGCCCCCTGATAAGGTGTGCCCGAGGGACCAGACTCTTTCTTGGACCTTCCCCTGGGACCCTCACCTGGAACCCTCGCTCTCTCCCTCTCCCTGGGCCTGCCACGAGTTGGGCCTGGCAACTCCAAGCAGGGCCTTTGACCCCTTTTAATAAACCACATCTTCCAAGACCTGACTTCAGAGAACTCTCATCCATCCAAACCGTCCTGGAGTCCCGCGCTCTCTGCAGAGATGAAGATGGTCAGAGTAACAAGAAGACAGAGTGGCAATGCTACAGATGCCCTGAGGAATTCAGTCCATGTTTGGCATCCTTTAAGGGAGATGAAAAAAATGAACTCTTGCTTTTTTCTTCACTGGCAATGGAACAAAGCTATTTAATTTTAGAACAAAGCCATCTCATGTCTTTCTTCTAAGGACAAGCAAAGGAAGGTTGGAAAGCCACAAATCCACAGGCAAAGCCATGGCTGTGTCACTGCTCATCACCAAGGAGTGGGGACAGGTGACAGGTCTGGAGTTGAATCCACCTCCACCATGCCAGATATATCCCCAGTGTGATGGCACCCTCAGGCTTGCTCCCTTGGCCAACATGATCCTAAAACTGCCAGAACAGGCAGCCAGGGGGGAGCTTTGCTCTGGTGCACCCTTGTCTTACTGCACACACATCAATCAGTGAGGAATGACTTTGCACTTGAGTTCAGATTCCTGTTGAAACTCCTGCTTTGGACACAAACCCATGTAACTGTCTCCAGATGCAAGGGTCACAGCTGTACAGTCATGCTGCCAGATGTCTACCATGGCCAGTTACCAACCACTGATTGATTCTCCTAATTCAAGTGCCAGATCCCTCCTATTACAGCTCCTCTCCCCCTTGATGCCTTGCATCACAGCCAGCAGACTATCCTTCATCCTGAGGATCTAGGGTGCTCTTTGCCAGCTGCATCCAATCTTGCATCTATTCTTCATCTCCATTGCCACTACCAAATTACTGTGAGATAGCTCTTCATGCAGATGAAGGCTGAATGTTAATTAATAGTGTTAATATCTGCCAATGTGTTTCCTTATCATCTCCACCAAGCTCTTTTACCAAGACATAATCAGCCTGTTTTACTTCTATCCTGGCTCTGATCCTCTGTCTGCATCTCTTGTTACCAGCCAGTCCTTCTACATCAGGTAAGTCCAAAATCCCCAATAGAACAAAACCAACACTCTTTCTCAAAAAGATCATATTTCTCTCTTTGCATGAAATCAATCCAGCTATCTGCATCTAAAAAAGTGAAATGTTCTTTTTCTTCTAGAGTGACTTTTTAGCCAGTCCTGGATCTTAAACCACTATTAAAACCTATTATTTGGATTGTACTGCCCCAATGCACAAACCTCACCTTCTCCCACATTTCCCCCTGCCTGCTCTTTCATTTCTCTAGGCCATGTCCCAAAAACTTAGCTTTCTAACACAATCATATTATTCTTCTCCAACAGCAACTTCCATTTGCTGCCCCATCCCTATATTTTCCAATCAACATCTCAGCACACAGTTTTCCAGCCTTATCCCCTCCCAGTTTTACTAGGTCTTCTCTCATTCTCCACTTCACATTGCCCCACAAAGAGAAAAGCTTCCTACCTGGTTAGAACACATTTCTACCCCAGTACTGGTTCTTCAGTGGTAGAAAACATTTCAGACCACAGCAGATTTTCTTTCAATTGAGATAGCTCAACATCAGCTTCTCAAAGCTTACCAACAACCAAGGCTCAGCTTCTCTGCTGCAAGAAACTCAGCAGACTACTTAAAGCTTCACAAACTTCTGCAAAAGACCCTCAGCTCTCTACACATCCCTCATATCCTTTCCTGGTCATTAATCACTCCTTCCACCTGAGAGGGCAGGAAATTGCAGACAGATGGGTCCCTTTCAAGGGCCTCTTGACACCCTGAGAGCTTCCCTCATCTTCCTTCAAACTGCCTTCTTCTGCTTCTCCCCATACCCTAAAATCAGTGCTCATCTCCTGTGTTTGTGCCCATCTGTATCTTCTTCAACCTTTATTTTTTTTCTTCCTTTCAAAGGTAAATTGTCTAAATCACAAAAACCTTTACTTGGCTGAATGGAGTGATCGCATAATCAATGGATCTGTAAACCCCGTGTTTCTGCTGCTCCTTATCGCCTGTTCACACCTTTAAAACAGCAGCAAACATCCACCCTACCTCCTCCCTGAGCGGGGCCGCTGCAATCCCGTTATCTGACTCCTACATAAAGCACTCCAGAGCATTCCTTGAGACACCTTCTGCCTCCCAGGTCATGGCTGAAACAGTTCTTTAAACCAGGAATCAAACACTTCTCTTTAAAGCATTTCAGTGCTTGATAGAGAAACATCGTACATCGATTGCAATTAACAGGGAGGAGACATCTCCTTGCTCCACACGAAAACGTTGTCAGCCATTAACACCTTCAGGAGGCTGTGCTTGAGTGGAAATAGTGCACCTTGGGATCTCGGCTATCAATCTGCTCAGCAGGGGAAGGGGTCAGAATGGTGAAAAAACAGCTATTTGGGCCTTCAAAACAGTTTCTCTTGCAAGTCATTCTCCCCTTGAGTTTCTGTTCTAGTTAACAAATGGTGAAGCTGCCACACTTCTGATTTTCCACAGAGCTATCCTCAGTA
This sequence comes from Anomalospiza imberbis, assembly GCF_031753505.1. Taxonomy (NCBI): domain Eukaryota; kingdom Metazoa; phylum Chordata; class Aves; order Passeriformes; family Viduidae; genus Anomalospiza; species Anomalospiza imberbis. Next base: position 194,737 of record NW_027100244.1, read on the forward strand.
AAAGCTGTCATGTCAATGTTTCCACGACATACCCCTGGGGGCGGCGGGAGCGGGCTCGCCCGCTCCGACCGCGGGCTCGTCCTGCGGGGCAGCGGCGTCTCCCGTTCCCGAGCCTGCGCAGCCTGCTGGGCGTGCGGCGGCAGTGGGAGCCGCCGGAGCCGGAGCCGGGGCGCTGGCCGCTGTTCCGTCGGGCCCCGGCCCAGCAGGCGGGCAGCCCGCCCCGCTCCGCCCGGCGGGGGCGGTGCCCGCTGCGCGGCTCCGCGGCACGGCTCCGCCGCTCCTTGGGCCGTGCCGGGCTCCCTCGTGTCGGCCCGCGGTGCCGCGGCTCCGCACACCGCGTCTCTCTCTGCGCCCCATCCCTGCCCCGCGCCGGGGGCGGGGGGCGCCGCGCCGGGTCTGCGTTCCGCGCCGGCGCCTGTGTCCGCCGCGGTGCCCTCTGCCAGCGCTGCGGCGGGCGGCACCGCCGAGCTGCCGGCTGCTTCGGCCCCGCTCCCCGCCTGCCGCGGGGGCTGAGGCTGCGGCGGGGCGCGGGGCTGTTTACCTTGAGCGCGGCTGCTGACGCGGCCGGCGGGAGGCCGGTGGGTTCCCGTGGCCGCGGACCCTCCCCGTCGGCTTTGTGGACCCTCCCCGCCTGCCAGGTGACCGTGCGTCCCAGGGACCGCGGGCGGTTTTGGCAGGAGGTCCTGGATAAGGCTGAGGAGATACGCGACTCTGCCTCCTCGCAGCGCCTGCAGGATCGCGGAGGAGGCTCCTCTGGCTCTGCTGATGCTGCGGGGAGCATGGTGTCAAGTGATGCTGCGCTGCCTCGCAGTCAGGCGGCTGCTGCTGTCCCTGTGGAGCCCACGGGACGGGACACGGCAGGTGATGCGACCTTGCCAGGGGGTCCCAAGGCTTTCCCTGTGCTTAGGGGCGTTACTCACAGCACCCATCAGCCTTTATCGTTTAAGATGGTGAAAGAAATCCGTGACACCGTTGCCCTGCGTGGTGTCGGGTCTGCTGAAGTTATGCAGACGATCGGAATGCTCCTTGCTGAGATGCTGACACCTTCCGACATCCGTTCTGTGGCACATGCTCTTTTTGACTCTGTGCAGTTTGAGGTTTTTGAGGCCAAGTGGGCTCGTTTGGCGGCCAGCACAGTGCAAAGGAATGCTGTGCTCGGGCAGCAGGATCCCCTCGTGAGGATGACCTCATGCAACAAGCTCTGTGATGTCACAGCCCAATCTGTGACCTCACACAACCCACGCTGTGCTGTCACACAGCCCCTCTCTGACATCACAGCTGCTCTGTGCCTCCATGACACAGCCACAGAGGTGCTGCTGTCACAGATTGGGCTATGGCATCACAGAGTTTGTTGTGTGAGGTCATCAAGCAGCTAAGGCATGATAGAGGGGACAGTGTGACATCAGAGAGCAGGCTGTGACATCATGGCATGGCTGTATGACATCATAGAGCGGGCTGTGAGGTCAAAGTGTGTGCTGTGACATCACAGAGTGGCAGTATGACATCACAGGGAGGGTTTTGTGACATCAGAGAGTGGACTGTGACATCATAGAGTCGGGTATGAGGCCATAGAGCAGATTCTGCTGTCATGGAGGGTGGCTCTGTGACATCAGAGTGTGGGTTGTGACATCACCGGGTGGCTGTGTAACTTCATAGAGCAGGCTGTGACATCAAAGAACAAACAGTGAGATTGCAGGGTGACATGTCAGAGTCTTCTGTGACATCACAGAGCAGCTGTCTGACATCACAGGGTGACATCTCAGAGTTGTCTCTGTGACATCACAGGGGCTGTGTGACATCACAGGGGCTGTGTGAGGTCACTGGGGAGGTGACTCTGCCCCAGCCCCCCCTCCCAGTTCCCCCAGAGAAGTCCAACGCTGCTCGTGCACAGCGGGGTCCCCTGTCCCCCCGGGTCCCCCCGCCCCCGGCGCTGCAGCCTCCCCCAGAGGATGTTCCACGAGATCGAGCCCAGAGCCTGACACAGGGCCATGGGGGGCGGGACAGGGGACAGGGACCCCCCGGCAGCGTGCTCGTATTCCCCAGGGCCAGAGCCTGGCCCAGGGCTCCTTCACCCTGTTACCAACGAGGGCTTGAGAGCGCTGAAAAAATCCCCAGCAAGGGAGCAGCAAAAACCAGATTTAATATTGAGCAACAGCACCACAAAGTTCCTTGGCAAGAGTCACTCTGCTCCTGACTGGACACTTCAGGCACAAAAAAGGAAACAAAGCAACAACAAAACCAAACAGAATCCAGGCAATCAAACCAGAAATGAACCGAGAACTGTCCCTGTGTGAGTGTGAGACACAAGGAAATGAGGGCAAGGATAAAAGGAACACAGGCCCAAGAGCTTACAGAGCTCAAACTTAACAGGACTTAACTTATACCTTAACCTTAACTTCCACCTTCAACTTCACAATTTAGCAAAAGAACAGCACTTTACAGTATTTAACCTAACTTATAACCTATGACTTTGCAATTTAACTGAGAAATAACATTTAACAATATTCAACTTGGCTTATATTTTAAACCTAACAACTTAGCAAAGAACAACTCTTAGCACAAATTAACTTAGCTTAGACCTTGTGATTTAACCCTACTGACAGGCCTGACTGGCTCAGCTCTCCAAGGCACTCAGACCCATCAGAGAGCAGCATTTCTGCCACATTTCCCGAGCACAGGCACTCCTGTGTGCACACAGACACAAAGAGTCAGTGCAAGGCACCTGTGAGAAATTCCCCTGAGGGCAGGGAAATGCTCCCTGCAGATGCTTTGGCATCTCCCCAGCGGGGGAAGGGTTGAGCCTGGAGGAGTGGGGGGATCGGCCCAGGCTCCCTCGTTGTTGGGGATCCCCGAGGGCAGCAAACGGGAGAGTTCCCGGCTCGGAGAGGCCCCACTCCGAGGGAGTCGCTGGCCCAGGAGAGCTCCAAGGGGCTCCTTTTGGAGTGCTGTCTGTAGGGCCCCAAGAGAGGGGCTTCAGTGCCAGCAATGTTTCATCCTGGCCGCACTTGGCATCCACAGCTTTCTTTGGCAGGGTGAGAACAGGGCTGTTGTGCCACCGAGGGAACAAAAACACTTCCCGGGGCTGCTCCTAAAGCAGCCAGGAGCTGGCAGGGCAGCAGCAGTGCCTGGTGCAGACAGTGTTTGTGATGAGCTCCAAGGAGCTGAGCCCAGGGGCTGTTGGCCAAGGCCGAGGCCCAGCGAGCATTTCTCAGCTGGCAGGGCGGCCGGAGAAGGTGGAGGCGGGGGAATAATTCACGCCCTCAGTGTGCTCCCAGTCGCTCCCAGTATTTCCATGTCCGTGCCCCAAGTGCTGCTCCCAGCCCTGATCCGTGGGGATGGGAATGTCTCGCTCCCTTGCCGGGGCAGGGTCACACCTGAGCCAGGTGTGCAGGGCAGGCCCTTGCCCTGACCCCCAGCACTGTCCCAGCTGCAGGATCTGCTTCCCACCGGCCTCTTCCTCCTGCGGCCCCGAGCCCAGCTTGGTGCTGAACAAAGGGGCTGGGCCGGGGCCATCCCCCGGCGGGGGCTGCACACCCCCCTGCCCCCTCCCCAAATTCCCTCTGGGGGAGCAGGAGCTGGGGCTGGAGCTCTGTGGGGAGGAACAAGGGGGTGACAATGGGATGGGGGGTGTCACACACGCTCTGGGAGGACACACACGGCCCCGGGGACCCCCCCATATCTTCTGCAGAGCCAGGACAATGAACCCCACCATGGAGCCACTGACCTCTGGCAGTATCTTGAGGGTGGGGTCTGGTGGCAGCTTTGGGAGTCTGGGGGAGTCACAACCACCCAAAAACACCCTCCCAGCCCCACAGCCACTCCCAGACTCCTCCAACCACCCCACAGCTCCCAGCCAGGACCCCCCACCACCAACTACTCCCTGAAAGATAAATGACCCCAAGAACCACCAAAACCCGTTTCCATCTCCCTCAGGACCCACCCAAATTCTCTGCAAGACACACAGCCCTGTCAGGGACCCAAATCTCCCTCACAGACCCTGCCAAGCCCCCTCCCAGCACCACAAATGCCCACAGGATTGACAGAAGCCCTTCCCAGTCCGCCCAGGAGCCCCTAAACTCCCACCTCCCATGGCACTGGCCAGGAGAGGTTGGTGGACAGGAACATTTTCAGCCAGGATCAGCTCGGGTGCTTCAGCAGTGATTTGGGCACTTTGGGGGAACATCCAGGATAGGGAGACCCAGGCCAGGGACTGGGACAGACAATTAGAATTCTTGGAGAACAGGCGGGCTCAGGTGGACACCTTTTGCCGGCACACCTATGAGATTGTGGACATGTCCCCTGCCTTTGATAGCTTCAGAACACCCAAATCCTCCCAAATGTTCTATTGAACCAACCCCAAATTCACCCCCAAATCCAGGTAAATGGTGCAGCTTTAGATCTCTTTGCTCAATTTCTTTATTTTCACCCCAGTTTTGGTTGTTTAGACAGGGTGAAGAAAGAAATTATTGAAATGGAAAAGACCTCCAAGATCATGCAGCACTGCTTGATGCCACCAGAAGAAATAACTGGACAGAGCGAGTGAGATTTTTTGGGGTGTAAAGTCAACAAATCGCTTTCTGCCAGTGAATTTCCAGTTTAGATCAGAGTCCTGATGGGTGTTCTTGCCCCTGTGTTCATCCAGGTGCCTATGGGGAACCAGGAGGACGTGGAGACCACCTTCCAGGTGTCTTCTCAGCAGGGATCACTGGGAATGTGGGTCACCAGGGCTCTGACCAAAGTGGGTCCTCCCATGGGGGATGGAGTTGGAGCAGGGCACGAAGCTCTTCCCACAGCTGAGGCATTTGCAGGGTTTCACTTACCGGTGCCTCTGTTGGTGTTGGGTCAAGGTAGAGCTCCTGGAGAAGCTCTTCTCCAACTGGGGACACTCATAGGGCCTCTCCCCAGTGTGGATGCGCCGGTGGGTGATGAGGTGGGACTTTTGTTTGAAGCCCTTCCCACAGTTAGGGCAGCGGAAAGGCCTCTCCTCCGTGTGAATCCGCTGGTGCCTGAGGAGACTGGAGCTGGTCTGAAACCTCTTCTGACACTCGGGACACTCGTAGAGCCTCTCCCCAGTGTGCATGCCTTGGTGGGTGACGAGGTGGGAGCTGCAGCTGAAGCCCTTCCCACACTCCCCACACTCCTAGGGCCATTCCCTGGTGTGGATCATCTGGTGCTGGATCAGCTGGGAGCTCTGCCTGAAGCTCTTCCCACACTCCAAGCACCTGTAGGGCTTCTCCCCATGGTGAACCTGCTCATGGCCCACCAGCTCCAAGCTCTGGGCTCCCCACTTTGGGCTCCTGGGGGACACAGGGCTCTGCTCCTCCAGGCTGCCTCTGCCAGCAGCTGCCACCGGGACCCTCCAGTGTCCCCCCAAGGGGCCTTTTCTGCTCAGCTTTGCAATTCTTCATTCTCCAAACATCCCCCCAAAAACCCAACCCAGGGACCCCCCAGGATATCTGGGCCGAGCTTCCCCTCCCTGGTCACCGATGGGATGAGGGGGTGATGGTCCCAGGGGGGCTGCGAATTCAGGGAGGGCTTCACCTCATGATTCCTTTTTCTTTCCCTGATCCTCCTTTGTCCCTCCTCTTCCTCTTCGTCCCATGCTTCCTCATCCCTCCCTCCTCCTCCTCCCCCAGGAGCAGTGACACCCTCGGTGCCCCGTTCCCGCAGCCCTGGCAGCCCGCGGCAGGAGCGGGGATGGAGCCGGAACAGGTCGGGATGGGCAGCGCAGGGCTCTTGGCTGCTCCCACCCGCTGGGGGCAGGGAGAACCCGGCCCAGGCAAAAGGAGAAGCAACCTGGGAAAACTGGGTGCTGCGCATCCAAACTGGGCCTTGCTGGGGACCCTGCCAGGGGACTGCCAGCCCTTGGGGCTCCTCTCGGGAGATCCGGGAGAGGGGAACGCAGAGAGGGCTGGGGGATCCCAGGAATGGCAGCACTGGGAGTGACATTTTTATACTGGGATCATACTGGGATCATACTGGGAGCAGCTGGGCCCATGCTGGGGCAGACTGCGGTCACACTGAGGGAGACTGGGATCATATTGGGATCATACTGGGATCACACTGGGACAGAGTAGGAGCCTGCAGCGGGCAATTGAGACCATGCTGGCGCAAATAGGATACACTGGGAGTGACTGGGATCATTCTGAGTTTGACTGGGAGCAACTGTGAGCAACTGGGATCATGCTATGAGCAAGTGGGAGGAACTGGGAGTCACTGGGTGCTTGCTGGGGGTGACTGGAAACAACTGGGCTTTTACTGGGATCAACTGGGATCATGCTGGAGGTGACAGGGATCATATTGGCAGTGAGTGCAACTACACTGAGGCTGAGTGGGAGTGGTGGAGAACAAGTGGGATCATGCTGGAAGGAACTGGGAGTGACTGGGAGTATGCTGGAAGGAACACTGGGAGAGACTGGGAGAGACTGGAACAAAAGTGAGGGTGAAAGGAAGCAACTGGAACCATGTGGGGCACAACTGGTTCAAACTGGCAGTGACTGGGAGCACACTGGGCTCATCTCTAGACCATACTGGGAAGGACTGGACTAATACTGGGAGTGTCTGAGACTGACTGGGAACACACCAGGCACATCATCCCCCATACTGTGTGTGACTGGGAGCAACTAGGAACACACTGGATGAAAGTGGGAGCAACAGGGAACAGTGCTGGGGGCAAATTGTATCATAATGGGGAGTGACTGGCAGCAACTGGGCTCCTGCTGGGAGCAGCCCCTGGCGGCCCCGGGAGCCCCGCACCCCTTTCCCGGCCATGCCGCCCCTCCAGCCCCAGCACCCCCCATTGCCGGGGTGCCGGCACTGCCAGGGGTCCCCCCCTCTTGGGGTCCCCGCTGGGGCTTCTGGGGCTCTTCTCTCTCTGGGCTCCCGCTCAGGGCAGCCGCGGCTCTGCCGGGGCTCCCCAAAACCGGTGTCCCCCCGCCGGGGCTCTGCTGCCCTCACCGCCCACCGGGACCCCCGAAAAACACCTCCCAGGGATCCACCGATGTCCACCCGAGGACCAGCTCCGGCTCGGCTTTGGAGCCCTGCCAGCTCCAAACATCCCCCCAAAATCCCCAAATCCAGGGAGCCCCGGGATATTTGGGCCGAGCTCCCCCTCCCCGGGCACCTGCGGGATGGGGGCGATGCTCCCGGGGTGCTGCGAGCTCAGGCAGCGCCAGGGCCACGCAATTCCTTCTCTCCTCTCCTCCGGCTCTCCCTGCTGCCGCTGCGCCTCTTCCTCCCTCCCTCCTCCTCCTCCCCCGCTCCCGAAGCCCCCGCAGCCGCGGGAGGGGCGGGGATGGAGCCGGGACAGGTCGGAACGCAGAGAGGGCTGGGTGGGATGCCAGGAGTGGCAGTGCCTGGGCTGTCCTGGAATCATACTGGGAGCGGCTCCTGGGTGACCGAGTTCTACTGGGATCATACTGGGATCGTACTGGGAGTGAGGAGGAGCAGCGCGATGGCTCCAGCGCTGGGTCTGGGGGCGCTCCTGGGACCCCGGGGGACAGCGATAGGTGAGGGGGACCCCCGGCGCCGTGACTCTTTGGTCGCCCATTCCGGAGCACCGAGGGGCCCCTGAACCCCCATTCCCGGGCGCCGCCATCCCCCCACAACCTCATTCCCGGCCTGGATTCCACCCCGCACCCCCTTATCCGGCACCGGCAACCCCCGCACCCCTTTCCCTGCCATGCCGGCTCTCCCAGCCCCCAGAGCCCACTTTTCCTTCACCCAGAGACCCCCTGGACCCCCATTCCTACTTTTCCCAGCGCCCAGACCCTCCTTTCCTCAACACCGAGGACACCCGGGACCCCTATTACCAGCTACCCCGGTTTTCCCACGTTTTGCTGGGAATGGGGACACCGGGGACCCTTGGAGTCCCCTTTGCTGACGATAGTGACACAATTAAGCTCACCCAAACTCCTCCTGGATCTCCCCTAAGCCCCCTGTGGGGATTCCTGGGAGTTCCCCTGTGTTCCCCCTTTCCCAGGACTTTGGGGGTCCCCCCGACCTGTCCGTGCACCCCCAGATTTCTTCCACAGCCCCCTGTGATGGTGAGGGGTGGGGGCCGAGTGCTGGCGCCCCCCTGCCTGCAGCAGATCCAGCGGTGAGGGGAGTTTGGGGGGGTCCCTGAGCATTTGGGGTCCCCTGGGTTTTGGGGTGACCCCCGGGCCCCCCACGATCTCCCTGAACACGCTGACGCTCCCTGTGCGCAGTGGGAAGGTTCATACCCGGCATGGGGTCCCAGCTCTATCACCGGCATCGCCCAGGAACCCCCAAACCCTCCCGGGAACCCCCAAACACCCAGTGACACCCCGACCTCCCCGGGACCCCAAAACCATCCCTGGGCCCTCCAAAAACTCCCCAAGACCGCAAAAACCCCACACAGACCCCCCCAAACCCTCCCAGGACATCAAAATTCCCACAAGACCTGCCAGCATGCCCCAGACCCCCCTGAGAAGGTTCGTACCTGGCAGGATGTTCCCATCTCAGTCACTGACAGGTACCCCAAACCAGACTTGGTTTCTCCCTGGGATTGCCCAATCCCCCCCTTCAGGAATCCTGAAAACCCCCCTGGGAACCCCCCAAAAATCCACCGGGACCCCAAAAACCCTCGAGATAGACAAAACCCCCCCCAGGAATTCTTCATGAAAGTTTATACCCAGCACGGGGTCCACATCACCATCATCGGCATCACCCGGGTGCCCCCAGATCCTCTCGGGACTCCCAAACCCTCCTGGGACCACCAAACCCTCCCAGGTACCCCTAAATCCTCCCAGGAGTCCCAACCCTACCCGGACTCCGCTGCCGGAATCAGCGGGAGTTGTGTTGGCCTCTTCAGGGGAGTTAGAGTGGGACCTAACCAGAGCGGGGGCCCTTAAACCCCAAAAATCCACCCTGGGGGGCAAAACATCCCCTACAGCGGCTTGGAGTGAGTCCTCCAGAAAAATGCCACTTAAAGCCGTCATGATCACCCCTGAAAAAGGGCTTGTGGTGCTGCGGCCCCACAAACACCGGAAAATGGGGAGGAAAAAACACCCTTGGAGTGGTGAGGTCCCCCCAAACATCCCTAAAAAGAGAAAAACTCCTCTTCAGAGGGGCCTGAAGACCCTTCAGGGCACTCGAGGAGGGACAAGATCCCCTCCTCTGCTGGGGCCTCTCCGAGCCGGGAGCTCTCCCGTTGGCGGCTGCCCTCGGGGGAGCCCCGAACGACGGCGGCTCCTGGGCTGAGCCCCCCTCAGCCGGGGCTGTGGAGGGAACTGGGGGGGCTGGGACGGGGCCTGGGGGTCCTGGGGTGACCTGGGGGAGCCTCAGTGGGTCCCACCTCCCCCTGTGCCCCCTCTCCCACCCCCTTCTCAATATTGCCCCCAAACAAAAGCTTGTGGCTGTGCCAGCGCCCCCACTGACCTCCAGCCCTGGGAACCTGGAGCAAGCGGAAACCACAACTTTGCAAATGCTACCTGTGCCTGAAGCAATTGGAAAGAGAACTGGGGTGTGAAAAATAAAGCTTGTTTATTTTCAGAAAAACAGCAAAGAAAACACAGAACACATTTACATTGTAAGAATATTTGTAACAACAACTATCTATGGAACGTATATACCTAAGAACATATCAAACAAAAGTCTATGAAACGTATTTACAGAAGACAAAAAGAAGCCCTAAAACCTATGGCCTAAAGACAACAACAAACTCTACAACGTATGTACAAAAGGGTGGCATCTCTGTCCGGGATCTCCATCGGTCCTTGAGGAAAAGCAAGAGGCACGGTCACTCCAATCAGGCAGAGAGGGCTCTTCCATGTGCCCCCAGGCTGGCCCAGCAAGCGCAGCACAGGCTGGGGATGGCCACCAGAACCCAATGCACCGGGTCCCACATCCCTGAGCAGGGACCACCCAGCCCAGTCCCAGCCTGGCAGCAGGGGACCCGCTCTGCCTGTGGGGACCACATGCCTGTCCTGCTGCTGGTATTGCTCTTCATCCCAAGATCATGGCCTCTTCCTCATCTTTCTCATCAATGTCCATGTCCTCAAGGTACTCTTCCATTTCCACGTCCATCTCCTCTTCCACATCTACCTCCATCTCTTCTTCACCAGTCTCTTCTCCATCCACTTCCATCTCCTCCTCTGGATCCATCTGCATGTCCACCTCCATCTCTTCCTCTCCAGTCTCTTCTCCATCCACTTCCATCTCCTCCTCTGTATCCATCTGCATGTCCACCTCCATCTCTTCCTCTCCACTCTCTTCTCCATCCACTTCCATCTTCTCCTCTGTATCAATCTCCATGTCCACCTCCATCGCATTGTCTCCACTCTCTTCTCCATCCACTTCCATCTCCTCCTCTCTATCAGCCTGCATGTCCACCTCCATCTCGTCCTCTCTCTCGGTGACAGCCTGCAGAGGTAGCAACACCTCAGAGTGGGGTCCCTGTCCCACCCCATCCCCACAGAACTCCAGCCCAGCCGGGCAGCTGGGGGGTGTCCACCTCCATGGAATGGCACTGTACCTTCCTCAGGACAAATGTGAGCATCCTGCAGGGACGGATGACAAAATCCAGGCAACAGAGAGCTTTCAGGACTGATGGGAGTATCAGGGCGCAGGTGACGAGAAGAGTGACAGGGAACATGGTGAAGGGTGAGCTGGCACGAGGGCTGGCACAGGGTGGGCTGACACAAGGGCCAGTGGTTGTGTTGTGCTCTTTGCTGGACGCTGGAAGTTCCTGCTGGAACATCACATCTGTGACATCACAGTGGATCTAAAGAGCATCTTGTTCCGAGCTGAGCAATCTTCCCCAGCCCATGCTGCTCACAGCCCTGTTGCCAAGGATGGGGCATCCACAGCCTGGGCCAGTGCCTCAGCAGCCTCCGTGTAAAAGAGCAGCTCCCTCAGATCCAACTTCAATCAGCCTCCTGCAGTTGAAAGCCATCCCCCCTTGTCCTGTTGCCACGGGCCCGGCTGAACACTGTCCCCGTCTTTCCTGTGGGACCCTTCCAGTCCTGCAGAGCTGCAGGGAGGCCTCCCCAGTGTCTCCTCTTTCCAGGCTGAGCATCCCCAGCCCCACTTGGACGGCAGTCAGGTAGCTCAGGGGGAGTCAAGGCTGAAGTCAAACAGCATCAGGAACTGAGAGGTGGAAGCTTTAGGCCCAGGTTTGCCTCTGTAATAACAGTGGAGGGGAAGATGGTGGGACACTGGCTCTGTTCTAACCGGTGAATATTTCCTTTTTTTTTTTTTTTTCCCTTCTTTTCTGTCATGCTGATGCAGGTGTTGCTGTTTGCAAGGAAGCTTGGCACATTATCCATTGTCTTCTCCATTTGTGAAACACCGAGCAGAGTCTGGGCAAGCTGATGATGCAGAGCAAAACCTGCAAATACACCGGTGATCCTGAGCCTGGAGGGTGCAGCTAAACCCGGCCAAAAATAATTTCTGGAAAGTCAAGCCTGGTTTACATTTTCTTGAGTTTGGCTATTCCTGAACGGGGGGAGAGGGCATTCGGGGGAGGGGGTACCACAGGGGTTCCCCTCCCCCGTTTTTGGGGGGTCTCCCATGGTGCCCCCTCCCCAAAAAGCTCCGCGGGCCCCCTGAAGCGGCTTCTGTTCCACCGGCCGGTGCCCCCTGATCCAGGACGGCCCCCGGTGAGTCTGGGGCGCTCTGGGGGGATTTTGGGGGGATTTTGGCGGTATTTATGGGCTTTGGGGGATTTTGTTGGGAGATTAGGGGGAATTATTGGATTTTGGAGAGAATTACTGGGTTTGTGGGGTTATGGGGGTTTTGTGGGATTTGAGGATTTTGGATTTTGGGGATTTTTTAGGGTTTTGGGGTGGTTATTTTTTGGGGGGTTTATTGAAATTTTTGGGCGGTTTTTTTTTTTTTTTTTAATTTTGGTGGGTTCCATTGGGATTTTGTGGGATTCTTTGGTGTTTAGGAGTTTTTAATTGGGATTTTTGGGGGATTTTGGGGGGTTTTAGTGGAATTTTGGGGGGCTTTGGAGTTGTCCCAGGGTGTGGGGAAGGGCTGAGAGGCACCAAAGTCTCCTTTAAACCCCTGAAAGTCCCAATAAACCCCATGAAATCGCAATTAAATTTCACAAATTCCCATTAGAACACCCTCGAATCCCAATAAAAGCCCACAAAATCCCAATTAAACCCCACAAATCCTCCCAAAAATGTCTCCAAAACCACAACAAGCCCCACAAAATACTCACGAGTCCAAAGAAATCTTGACAACAACCTAGAAAAAACCTACAAAACCCCCCCTAATCCCCACTAAAATTCCTAACAAACCCAAATCCCCAAAGAATCCCACTAAATGCCCCCACAATTCCAATAAATTGCCTCCAAATCCCCTAAAAATCCCAATAAAACCCAGAAATAATTCCAGAGGATCCCACAAAATCCCCACAAAATCCCAGTAAAACCTTCCAAAATTCTAAAGAAAACACAAAAAATTTCAATTAACCCCCAAATACCCCCAGGAAAACAACTTCCCCCTCAAAGCACCAATAAAACCCCTCAAAACCAAACTCCCCAAAATCCCCCAACTGCCTCCAAACCCAATAATTCTCCCCAAAAACCCCAACAATTCCCCATAAACTCCCAACACAATTCCCCAAAGCCCAAAAAAGCCCCAGATGCCCAAACCCCTCCCGAGCCCTCCCTGGTCCCTCCCGGTCCCGCCCAGGCCCGTCCGGGGCCGCGGCCAAAACTGCCCGGAGCGAACGCGGAGGTCCCGGAGCGACCCCGGAGCCGATCCCGGGCTCGGCCTCGGGCTCGGCCCCTTTGGGGGATTTTGGGCCGAACCGGGCAGGTTTAGGGTGGGCTTCAGATCCCTTGCGGGGATCCCGAGCCTTTTTGGGTGGATTTTCAGCCCCTGTGGCTGATTTGAGGCCGAATCTGGTGGGGTTTAGGGGGGATTTCAGACCCCTTTGGATGATTTTAGGCCCATGTGGGTGGGGCTGGGGCCCATTTGGGTGAGTTTAGGAAAAACTGGGCCCATATGGGTGAATCCTAATCCTGTGTGGGTGATTTTAGGTCCCTTTTTTGTGTATTTTGGGTGCATTTAAGTAGGGTTTTTTGCTGCTTTGGGCAATTTTAGGTTGAACCAAGCCTTTTTAGGGTGATTTTAGGTCTTCTTGTGTTGGTGTCAGGGACATTTTGGTGATTTTAGATACCTTTGGATGATTTTAGGCTGGACCAGATACTTTCAGGGTGGATTTTAGTCACATTTGAAAGATTTACGGGTGATCTTAAGCCATTTCTTGAGGGCTATAAAACACTTGGGGCAGTTTTAAGCCCCTTTGTTTGGATTTTAGAGCCCTCTGGATACTTTTAATCCCATTTGGTTGGTGTCAGGCCCAACCATGTGGATGTAGGCTGCATTTGATGCCCTTTTGGGTGATTTTGGGTCAAACCGGGCTTTTTTAGGACAGCGCATCCCCCTGGCCCCGCTCCTTTCCCCTCACGGTTCTGCCCTTTCCTCGCTCCTTTCCCCTCATGGTTCTGCCCTTTCCTCGCTCCTTTCCTTCATGGTTCAGGATCCCGGAGCGGGGGAGGAGGAGGAGGGAGGGAGGAAGAGGCGCAGCGGCAGCAGGGAGCAGCCGGAGGAGAGGAGAGAAGGAATCGCGTGGCCCTGGCGCTGCCTGAGCTCGCAGCACCCCGGAAGCATCGCCCCCATCCCGCAGGTGCCCAGGGAGGGGGAGCTCGGCCCAAATATCCTGGGGGGTGCCTGGGTTCGGGTTCTTTGGGAGGGATGTTTGGAGCTGGCAGGGCTCCAAAGCCGAGCCGCAGCTGGCCCTCGGGGGGACATCGGGGGGTCCCCGAGAGGTGTTTTCGGGGCATCCCAGTGTGGGTGGCGGCAGAGCCCCGTCGGGGGGACACCGGTTTTGGGGAGCCCCGGGAGAGCCGCGGCTGCCCTGAGCGGGAGCCCCGAGAGAGGAGAGCCCCAGAAGCCCCAGCGGGGAACCCGAGAGGGGGGGACCCCTGGCAGTGCCGGCACCCCGGCAATGGGGGGTGCTGGGGCTGGAGGGGCGGCATGGCCGGGAAAGGGGTGCGGGGCTCCCGGGGCCGCCAGGGGCTGCTCCCAGCAGGAGCCCAGTTGCTGACAGTCAGTCCCCGTTATGATACAATTTGCCCCCAGCACTGTTCCCGTTGTTCCCAGTGCCATCCAGTGTTTTCCCAGTTCTCCCACTTGCCCCCAGAATAGTCCCAGTCACTCCCAGTAAGATCCCAGTATGAGTCCAGTATGATCCCAGTCTCTCCCAGCAGGGCCCCAGTCACTCACCCTTGTCCCCAGTTGCCCCCAGCACATTCCCAGTGGCTCCATATGTGTCCCAGTCCTAGTGCAATGATGGGGAATACCAAACGCACTTGAGGCATCACGTACGGTTAACACCAAAGCTGTGGCTATGTTTGTGATGGGGTCATAGGTAAAGTTCACTAGGTTCCACCGGGATTGGAATTCCTTTTCAAAATCAGCGGCACTGTCCCAAACTATTTTCCGAATCTCAGTAGGAAAAGTGCCTTCTTCACCTTCTCTTATAATCGAGGCAGCAACCGACTGCATCCCTAATTGAGCCTGGATACAGCTGAGAGCTAAAGAAACGTTCTTTTGTGTGGCACCGAGTGCATCAATTACCAATTTGTGATCATTTACGCTTGCTTCCTCCCAACTTGGTAATATGTTTGATAGCAAGCGCTGATGTCTTCCCAAGGCCAAGAAGGACGACTGCAGTGGTTGTTGGAATTTGGTCAAATCTAGTGGTGGCAGCCAATGTGTTCATTAATACTTCTGAATCAATGCTATTTAGAATTCCCAATCCTGTTCCCACAGCACCGGTTATGTCTCTTAGCATCCGTCTTTTAGAAGGGTTCCGCTGTCGCAACCAGGTCGTCCAACCCTGAAAAGAAGTTTTCTTTGCATCAGCAAAATCAGGGGTATTTAACCCCATCGTTTGGGAATTGGGGAGTGTTTGACACCCCAGGATCTGGGATTTGGAGGGTTTGATCCTAAAATTTGGGGATCGGGGCTGGGGGGGGGGGTAGGGCTTGACATCCCAGAGTTTGGGTTTGAGGGTGTTTGACCCCCCCAGTGTTTGAACCCCCAGGATTTGGGGTCGGGGGGAGTTGACCCCAGGATCTGGGGTGTTTGACCCGCTGGGTTTGGGGTCGGGGTTGAGAGCAGAGCCATTTCCTGGAAACAGCGGCGGGACCGGGACTGGGAACAGGATCGGGATCGGGAATGGGAGTGGGATCGGGGTCGGGAATGAGATCGGGAACGGGAACAGAAATGGGAATGGGATTGGGATCGGGAACAGGATCAGGAACGGGATTGGGCTCGGGAAGGGGAGAGGCCCTGGCCCAATAATGGACCCCTCCCCCAGGGAGCGACCCTGCCCCAATCCCGGGATGGAGCAATGCCCTCAATCCTAGACCCCTCCCCAATTCCCAAACCCTCCCCAATGCCAGCCCCTGACCCAGTCCCAGACCCCTCCCCAGTCGCTGAACGGACCCTCCCTCAATCCCAGCCTGCCCCGATCCGGATCGGAGCCATCCCCGGAGCCTCCCCCATTCCCGGACCGGAGCCTTCAATCCCTTTTTGGGGCGGCTCCTGCCGCTTCCAGCCCATTTTTGGGGGATCCAAATGGCTCCGGGGACCCTCCCCACTTTGGGGGTGTTGGGGTGGCCCCAGGGCCGCCCCGAGGGCCGAGGGGGGATGGAAACCCCCAAAGCCGGGGGGCTCCTGGGGGTCCCCAGTTCCCCCCGTCCCCACCCCAAAACAGCTCCTGGCCAATCAGAGCGCGCGGCGCTGCTGACAACTCAGTTGCCGGGCCGGCGATTTTCAGGCAATCAGCGCCTGCGATAGCGCTGCTCATCGGTTGCCAGGCAGATCACAGCGCTTCTCAATGCGCTAGCCAATCAGAGACTGCGCGGGGCCATTTCTAGCCAATCAGAGCGCTTGTTCTCGATGACTCCTCAGTCGCCAGGCGGACCCGCAGCGCCCAGCGCTCCCCGGGAGCGGAATTTGGGGAGGGGGGAGGTGACCCTGGGGATGGGGATGGGGCGTGCGGGGGCAGCTGGGGCCGGACTGGTGGCACTGGTGGTGCTGAGAGCCCCCCCGGCCGCGGGGGTCGCGGTGAGAAGGGGTTGGGGGCCCCAAATTAAACCAAAGAGGGATTGGGACCCCCCCACGGAGCAGGAGGGGCCTGGAACCCCCAAAACCAAACACGGGGGAGGGGAGCGGGGACTGGGGGAACGATGGGGAAGGCGGGGGAAAGAGGGGGATGGGACACCCAAAAAGGATCAAGACAACTTGAGGTGGCCACCTTTCTATGTGGATGGTAGCCAATGGTAGCCAATGCTTTTTCCCAGTCCATGGGATCCCAGTCTGTGCAATCCCAGTCGATGTGGTCCCAGTCCATATAATCTCAATCCAGTTTATCCCAGTGTGTACCGTCCTGATCCCTATGGTCCCATTCCATATGGTCCCAGTCCATAGGATCTCAGTCCAGGTGATCTCAGCCCATGTTTGATCCCAGTCTGTGTGGTTCTGCACACACTGCCAGGGTCTGAAATTCCAGTCACCAGCCAGGAAAAAATGTTCCTGCCCTTGAATGTCCTTGCTGTCCTCTCAACGAGTTATAATAAAACTAAAAATCAATAAATTTGAATTTAAATAAAATAGAATAAAACTGAAATTTAAAAATTTCAACTCTTACAACCCTCCCAGGGCTCCGCTGCCGGAATCAGCAGGAGTGGTGTTGGCCTCTTCAGGGGAGTTAGAGTGGGACCCGACCAGAGCGGGGGCCCTTAAACCCCAAAAATCCACCCTGGGGGGCAAAACATCCCCTACAGCGGCTTGGAGTGAGTCCCCCAGAAAAATGTCACTTAAAGCTGTCATGATCACCCCTGAAAAAGGGGCTTGTGGGGCTGTGGCCCCACAAACACCTGAAAATGGGGAGGAAAAAACACCCTTGGAGGGGTGAGGTCCCCCCAAACATCCCTAAAAAGAGAAAAACTCCTCTTCAGAGGGGCCTGAAGACCCTTCAGGGCCCTCGAGGAGGGACAAGATCCCCTCCTCTGCTGGGGCCTCTCCGAGCCGGGAGCTCTCCCGTTGGCGGCTGCCCTCGGGGGAGCCCCGAACGACGGCGGCTCCTGGGCTGAGCCCCCCTCAGCCGGGGCTGTGGAGGGAACTGGGGGGGCTGGGACGGGGCCTGGGGGTCCTGGGGTGACCTGGGGGAGCCTCAGTGGGTCCCACCTCCCCCTGTGCCCCCTCTCCCACCCCCTTCCCAATATTGCCCCCAAACAAAAGCTTGTGGCTGTGCCAGCGCCCCCACTGACCTCCAGCCCTGGGAACCTGGAGCAAGCGGAAACCACAACTTTGCAAATGCTACCTGTGCCTGAAGCAAATGGAAAGAGAACTGGGGTGTGAAAAATAAAGCTTGTTTATTTTCAGAAAAACAGCAAAGAAAACACAGAACACATTTACATTGTAAGAATATTTGTAACAACAACTATCTATGGAACGTATATACCTAAGAACATATCTAACAAAAGTCTATGAAACGTATTTACAGAAGACAAAAAGAAGCCCTAAAACCTATAGCCTAAAGACAACAACAAACTCTACAACGTATGTACAAAAGGGTGGCATCTCTGTCCGGGATCTCCATCGGTCCTTGAGGAAAAGCAAGAGGCACGGTCACTCCAATCAGGCAGAGAGGGCTCTTCCATGTGCCCCCAGGCTGGCCCAGCAAGCGCAGCACAGGCTGGGGATGGCCACCAGAACCCAATGCACCGGGTCCCACATCCCTGAGCAGGGACCACCCAGCCCAGTCCCAGCCTGGCAGCAGGGGACCCGCTCTGCCTGTGGGGACCACATGCCTGTCCTGCTGCTGGTATTGCTCTTCATCCCAAGATCATGGCCTCTTCCTCATCTTTCTCATCAATGTCCATGTCCTCAAGGTACTCTTCCATTTCCACGTCCATCTCCTCTTCCACATCTACCTCCATCTCTTCTTCACCAGTCTCTTCTCCATCCACTTCCATCTCCTCCTCTGGATCCATCTGCATGTCCACCTCCATCTCTTCCTCTCCAGTCTCTTCTCCATCCACTTCCATCTCCTCCTCTGTATCCATCTCCATGTCCACCTCCATCTCTTCCTCTCCACTCTCTTCTCCATCCACTTCCATCTCCTCCTCTGTATCCATCTCCATGTCCACCTCCATCTCTTCCTCTCCACTCTCTTCTCCATCCACTTCCATCTTCTCCTCTGTATCAATCTCCATGTCCACCTCCATCGCATTGTCTCCACTCTCTTCGCCATCCACTTCCATGTCCTCCTCTCTATCAGCCTGCATGTCCACCTCCATCTCGTCCTCTCTCTCGGTGACAGCCTGCAGAGGTAGCAACACCTCAGAGTGGGGTCCCTGTCCCACCCCATCCCCACAGAACTCCAGCCCATCCGGGCAGCTGGGGGGTGTCCAACTCCATGGAATGGCACTGTACCTTCCTCAGGACAAATGTGAGCATCCTGCAGGGACGGATGACAAAATCCAGGCAACAGAGAGCTTTCAGGACTGATGGGAGTATCAGGGCGCAGGTGACGAGAAGAGTGACAGGGAGCATGGTGAAGGGTGAGCTGGCACGAGGGCTGGCACAGGGTGGGCTGACACAAGGGCCAGTGGTTGTGTTGTGCTCTTTGCTGGACGCTGGAAGTTCCTGCTGGAACATCACATCTGTGACATCACAGTGGATCTAAAGAGCATCTTGTTCCGAGCTGAGCAATCTTCCCCAGCCCATGCTGCTCACAGCCCTGTTGCCAAGGATGGGGCATCCACAGCCTGGGCCAGTGCCTCAGCAGCCTCCGTGTAAAAGAGCAGCTCCCTCAGATCCAACTTCAATCAGCCTCCTGCAGTTGAAAGCCATCCCCCCTTGTCCTGTTGCCACGGGCCCGGCTGAACACTGTCCCCGTCTTTCCTGTGGGACCCTTCCAGTCCTGCAGAGCTGCAGGGAGGCCTCCCCAGTGTCTCCTCTTTCCAGGCTGAGCATCCCCAGCCCCACTTGGACGGCACTCAGGTAGATCAGGGGGAGTCAAGGCTGAAGTCAAACAGCATCAGGAACTGAGAGGTGGAAGCTTTAGGCCCAGGTTTGCCTCTATAATAACAGTGGAGGGGAAGATGGTGGGACACTGGCTCTGTTCTAACCGCTGAATATTTTCTTTTTTTTTTTTTTTCCCTTCTTTTCTGTCATGCTGATGCAGGTGTTGCTGTTTGCAAGGAAGCTTGGCACAATGTCCATTGTCTTCTCCATTTGTGAAACACCGAGCAGAGTCTGGGCAGGCTGATGATGCAGAGCAAAACCTGCAAATACACCGGTGATCCTGAGCCTGGAGGATGCAGCTAAACCCGGCCAAAAATAATTTCTGGAAAGTCAAGCCTGGTTTACATTTTCTTGAGTTTGGCTATCCCTGAACCGGGGGAGGGGGCTTTCTGGGGAGGGGGTACCACAGGGGTTCCCCTCCCCCGTTTTTGGGGGGTCTCCCATGGTGCCCCCTCCCCAAAAAGCTCCGCGGGCCCCCTGAAGCGGCTTCTGTTCCACCGGCTGGTGCTCCCTAATCCAGGACGGCCCCGGTGAGTCTGGGGGGCTATGGGGGGATTTTGGGGGGATTTTGGTGGCATGTATGGGCTTTGGGGGATTTTGTTGGGAGATTAGGGGGAATTATTGGATTTTGGAGAGAATTACTTGGTTTGTGGGGTTATGGGGGTTTTGTGGGATTTGATGATTTTGGATTTTGGGGATTTTTTTAGGGTTTTGGGGTGGTTATTTTTTGGGGGGTTTATTGAAATTTTTGGGCGGTTTTTTTTTTTTTAATTTTGGTGGGTTCCACTGGGATTTTGTGGGATTCTTTGGTGTTTAGGAGTTTTTAATTGGGATTTTTGGGGGATCTTGGGGGGTTTTAGTGGAATTCTGAGGGGCTTTGGAGTTGTCCCAGGGTGTGGGGAAGGGCCGAGAGGCACCAAAATCTGCTTTAAACCCCTGAAATTCCCAATAAACCCTATGAAATCGCAACTAAATTTCACAAATTCCCATTAGAACAACCTCGAATCCCAAAAAAAGCTCACAAAATCCCAATTAAACCCCACAAATCCCCCCCAAAAATGTCTCCAAAACCACAAGAAGCCCCACAAAATCCTCACGAGACCCAAAGAAATCTTGGCAACACCCAAAAACAACCCACAAAACCCCCCCAAATCCCCACTAAAATTCCTAAAAAAACCAAATCCCCAAAGAATCCCACTAAATGCCCCCACAATTCCAATAAATTGCCTCCAAATCCCCTAAAAATCCCAATAAAACCCAGAAATAATTCCAGAGGATCCCACAAAATCCCCACAAAATCCCAGTAAAACCTTCCAAAATTCTAAAGAAAACACAAAAAATTTCAATTAACCCCCAAATACCCCCAGGAAAACAACTTCCCCCTCAAAGCACCAATAAAACCCCTCAAAACCAAACTCCCCAAAATCCCCCAACTGCCTCCAAACCCAATAATTCTCCCCAAAAACCCCAACAATTCCCTGTAAACTCCCAACACAATTCCCCAAAGCCCAAAAAAGCCCCAGATGCCCAAACCCCTCCCGAGCCCTCCCTGGTCCCTCCCGGTCCCGCCCAGGCCCGTCCGGGGCCGCGGCCAAAACTGCCCGGAGCGAACGCGGAGGTCCCGGAGCGACCCCGGAGCCGATCCCGGGCTCGGCCTCGGGCTCGGCCCCTTTGGGGGATTTTGGGCCGAACCGGGCAGGTTTAGGGTGGGCTTCAGATCCCTTGCGGGGATCCCGAGCCTTTTTGGGTGGATTTTCAGCCCCTGTGGCTGATTTGAGGCCGAATCTGGTGGGGTTTAGGGGGGATTTCAGACCCCTTTGGATGATTTTAGGCCCATGTGGGTGGGGCTGGGGCCCATTTGGGTGAGTTTAGGAAAAACTGGGCCCATATGGGTGAATCCTAATCCTGTGTGGGTGATTTTAGGTCCCTTTTTTGTGTATTTTGGGTGCATTTAAGTAGGGTTTTTTGCTGCTTTGGGCAATTTTAGGTTGAACCAAGCCTTTTTAGGGTGATTTTAGGTCTTCTTGTGTTGGTGTCAGGGACATTTTGGTGATTTTAGATACCTTTGGATGATTTTAGGCTGGACCAGATACTTTCAGGGTGGATTTTAGTCACATTTGAAAGATTTACGGGTGATCTTAAGCCATTTCTTGAGGGCTATAAAACACTTGGGGCAGTTTTAAGCCCCTTTGGTTGGATTTTAGAGGCCTCTGGATACTTTTAATCCCATTTGGTTGGTGTCAGGCCCAACCATGTGGATGTAGGCTGCATTTGATGCCCTTTTGGGTGATTTTGGGTCAAACCGGGCTTTTTTAGGACAGCGCGTCCCCTTGGCCCCGGCCCTTTCCCCTCACGGTTCCGCCCTTTCCTCGCTCCTTTCCCCTCACGGTTCTGCCCTTTCATCGCTCCTTTCCCCTCATGGTTCAGGATCCCGGAGCGGGGGAGGAGGAGGAGGGAGGGAGGAAGAGGCGCAGCGGCAGCAGGGAGCAGCCGGAGGAGAGGAGAGAAGGAATCGCGTGGCCCTGGCGCTGCCTGAGCTCGCAGCACCCCGGGAGCATCGCCCCCATCCTGCAGGTGCCCGGGGAGGGGGAGCTCGGCCCAAATATCCCGGGGCTCCCTGGGTTTGGGGTTTTTGGGGGGATGTTTGGAGCTGGCAGGGCTCCAAAGCCGAGCCGCAGCTGGCCCTCGGGGGGACATCGGGGGGGTCCCCGGGAGGTGTTTTTGGGGGATCCCAGTGTGGGTGGCGGCAGAGCCCCGGCGGGGGGACACCGGTTTTGGGGAGCCCCGGGAGAGCCGCGGCTGCCCTGAGCGGGAGCCCAGAGAGAGAAGAGCCCCAGAAGCCCCAGCGGGGACCCTGAGAATGGGGAACCCCTGGCAGTGCCGGCACCCCGGCAATGGGGGGTGCTGGGGCTGGAGGGGCGGCATGGCCGGGAAAGGGGTGCGGGGCTCCCGGGGCCGCCAGGGGCTGCTCCCAGCAGGAGCCCAGTTGCTGACAGTCATTCCCTGTTATGATACAATTTGCCCCAGCACAGTCCCTGTTGCTCCCACTTTCATCCAGTGTGTTCCCAGTTGCTCCCAGTCACACCCAGTATGGGGAATGATGTGCCTGGTGTGTTCCCAGTCAGTCTCAGACACTCCCAGTATTAGTCCAGTCCTTCCCAGTATGGTGCAGAGATGAGCCCAGTGTGCTCCCAGTCACTGCCAGTATGAACCAGTTGTGCCCCACATGGTTCCAGTTGCTCCCTTTCACCCTCACTTTTGTTCCAGTCTCTCCCAGTCTCTCCCAGTGTTCCTTCCAGCATACTCCCAGTCACTCCCAGTTCCTTCCAGCATGATCCCATTTGTTCACAACCACTCCCACTCAGCCTCAGTGTAGTTGCACTCACTGCCAATATGATCCCTGTCACCTCCAGCATGATCCCAGTTGATCCCAGTAGAAGCCCAGTTGTTTCCAGTCACCCCCAGCATGCACCCAGTGACTCCCAGTTCCTCCAACTTGCTCATAGCATGATCCCAGTTGCTCACAGTTGCTCCCAGTCAAACTCAGAATGATCCCAGTCACTCCCAGTGTATCCTATTTACGCCAGCATGGTCTCAATTGCCCGCTGCAGGCTCTTACTCTGTCCCAGTGTGATCCCAGTATGATCCCAATATGATCCCAGTCTCCCTCAGTGTGACCGCAGTCTGCCCCAGCATGGGCCCAGCTGCTCCCAGTATGATCCCAGTACGATCCCAGTATAAAAATGTCACTCCCAGTGCTGCCATTCCTGGGATCCCCCAGCCCTCTCTGCATTCCCCCCTCCCAGATCTCCCGAGAGGAGCCCCAAGGGCTGGCAGTCCCCTGGCAGGGTCCCCAGCAAGGCCCAGTTTGGATGCGCAGCCCCCAGTTTTCCCAGTGTGCCTCCCCTTTTGCCCGGGCCGGGTTCCCCCCGCCCCCAGCGGGTGGGAGCAGCCGAGAGCCCCGCGCTGCCCATCCCGACCTGTTCCGGCTCCATCCCCGCTCCTGCCGCGGGCTGCCAGGGCTGCGGGAACGGGGCACCGAGGGTGTCGCTGCTCCTGGGGGAGGAGGAGGAGGGAGGGAAGAGGAGGCATGGGAGGAAGAGGAAGAGAAGGGACAAAGGAGGATCAGGTAAAGAAAAAGGAATCATGAGCTGGAGCCCTCCCTGAATTCGCAGCCCCTCTGGGACCATCACCCCCTCATCCCATGGGTGACCGGGGATGGGGAGCTCAGCCCAGATATCCTGGGGGGGTCCCTGGGTTGGGTTTTTGGGGGGATGTTTGGAGAATGAAGAATTGCAAAGCTGAGCAGAAAAGGCCCCTTGGGGGGACACTGGGGGGTCCCGGTGGCAGCTGACAGCAGAGGCAGCCGGGAGGAGCAGAGCCCTGTGTCCCCCAGGAGCCCAAAGTGGAGAGCCCAGAGAGGGGGGAGCGCCGTCATTGGCGGGACCCTCAACAGCCTGGAGAGGGGCAGGGGGGACTCCTTGGAGCCCCTGCAGCCCAAAGCAGAGAAGGAGGGGAGAAGGGACCCCGGGAGCCCAAAAAGCCCTGGCATCCTGTGCCAGGAAGGTGGACACAGCTTCAGCCAGAGCTCGGAGCTGGTGGGCCACGAGCAGGTTCACCATGGGGAGAAGCCCTACAAGTGCTTGGAGTGTGGGAAGAGCTTCACGCAGAGCTCCCACCTGATCCAGCACCAGATGATCCACACCGGGGAATGGCCCTATGAGTGTGGGGAGTGTGGGAAGGGCTTCAGCTGCAG
This sequence comes from Anomalospiza imberbis, assembly GCF_031753505.1. Taxonomy (NCBI): domain Eukaryota; kingdom Metazoa; phylum Chordata; class Aves; order Passeriformes; family Viduidae; genus Anomalospiza; species Anomalospiza imberbis. Next base: position 218,576 of record NW_027100244.1, read on the forward strand.
CTCCCACCTCGTCACCCACCAAGGCATGCACACTGGGGAGAGGCCCTACGAGTGTCCCGAGTGTCAGAAGAGGTTTCAGACCAGCTCCAGTCTCCTCAGGCACCAGTGGATTCACACGGAGGAGAGGCCTTTCCGCTGCCCTAACTGTGGGAAGGGCTTCAAACAAAAGTCCCACCTCGTCACCCACCAGCGCATCCACACCTGGGAGAGGCCCTACGAGTGTGGGGAATGTGGGATGAGCTTCAGCTGCAGATCCCACTTGATCTGCCACCAGAGGATCCACACTGGGGAACAGCCCTATGAGTGTGGGGAATGTGGGAAGAGCTTCAGCCAGAGGTCCCCCTTGATCAGCCACCAGAGGATCCACACTGGGGAAGACAATACAAGTGTGGGGAATGTGGGATGACCTTCAGCCAAAAGTCCCAGCTGATCATCCACCAAATGATCCACACTGTGGAGCGGCCCTATGAGTGTGCCCAGTGTCAGAAGAGGTTTCAGACCAGCTCCCATCTCCTTGTACATCAGCGGATTCACACGAGGAGAGGCCCTTCCGCTGCCCCAACTTTAGGACGGTCTTTAAACAAAAGTCCCACCTCGTCACTCACCAGCGCATCCACACTGGGGAGAGGCCCTACGAGTGTCCCCAGTGTGGGAAGAGCTTCTCCAGGAGCTCTACCTTGACCCAACACCAACGGAGGCACCGGTAAGGGAAGCCCTGCAAATGCCTCAGCTGTGGGAAGAGTTTCGTGCCCTGCTCCAACTCCATCCCCCATGGGAGGATCCACTTTGGTCAGAGCCCTGGTGACCCACATTCCCAGTGATCCCTGCTGAGAAGACACCTGGAAGGTGGTCTCCACGTCCTCCTGGTTCCCCATAGGCACCTGGATGAACACAGGGGCAAGAACACCCATCAGGACTCTGATCTAAACTGGAAATTCACTGGCAGAAAGCGATTTGTTGACTTTACACCCCAAATAAATCTCACCCGCTCTGTCCAGTTATTTCTTCTGGTGGCATCAAGCAGTGCTGCATGATCTTGGAGGTCTTTTCCATTTCAATAATTTCTTTCTTCACCCTGTCTAAACAACCAGAACTGGGGTGAAAATAAAAAATTGAGCAAAGAGATCTAAAGCTGCACCATTTACCTAGATTTGGGGGTGAATTTGGGGTAGGTTCAATAGAATATTAGGGAGGATTTGGGTGTTCTGAAGCTATCAAAGGCAGGGGACATGTCCACAATCTCATAGGTGTGCCGGCAAAAGGTGTCCACCTGAGCCCGCCTGTTCTCCAAGAATTCTAATTGTCTGTCCCAGTGCCTGGCCTGGGTCTCCCTATCTGGGATGTTCCCCCAAAGTGCCCAAATCACTGCTGAAGCACCCGAGCTGATCCTGGCTGTAAATGTTCCTGTCCACCAACCTCTCCTGGTCAGTGCCATGGGAGGTGGGAGTTTAGGGGCTCCTGGGGGGACTGGGAAGGGCTTCTGTCAATCCTGTGGGCATTTGTGGTGCTGGGAGGGGGCTTGGCAGGGTCTATGAGGGAGATTTGGGTCCCTGACAGGGCTGTGTGGCTTGCAGAGAATTTGGGTGGGTCCTGGGGGAGATAGAAACGGGTTTTGGTGGTTCTTGGGGTCATTTATCTTGCAGGGAGTAGTTGGGGGGGGGGTCCTGGCTGGGAGCTGTGGGGTGGTTTGAGGAGTCTGGGAGTGGCTGTGGGGCTGGGAGGGCATTTTTGGGTGGTTGTGACTCCCCCAGCCTCCCAAAGCTGCCACCAGACCCCACCCTCAAGATACTGCCAGAGGTCAGTGGCTCCATGGTGGGGTTCATCGTCCTGGCTCTGCAGAAGATATGGGGGGGTCCCCGGGGCCGTGTGTGTCCTCCCAGAGCGTGTGTGACACCCCCCATCCCATTGTCACCCCCTTGTTCCTCCCCACAGAGCTCCAGCCCCAGCTCCGTCTCCCCCAGAGGGAATTTGGGGCGGGGGCAGGGGGGTGTGCAGCCCCCGCCGGGGGATGGCCCCGGCCCAGCCCCTTTGTTCAGCACCAAGCTGGGCTCGGGGCCGCAGGAGGAAGAGGCCGGTGGGAAGCAGATCCTGCAGCTGGGACAGTGCTGGGGGTCAGGGCAAGGGCCTGCCCTGCACACCTGGCTCAGGTGTGACCCTACCCCGGCAAGGGAGCGGGACATTCCCATCCCCAGGGATCAGGGCTGGGAGCAGCACTTGGGGCACGGACATGGAAATACTGGGAGCGACTGGGAGCACACTGAGGGCGTGAATTATTCCCCTGCCTCCACCTTCTCCGGCCGCCCTGCCAGCTGAGAAATGCTCACTGGGCCTCGGCCTTGGCCAACAGCCCCTGGGCTCAGCTCCTTGGAGCTCATCACAAACACTGTCTGCTCCAGGCACTGCTGCTGCCCAACCAGCTCCTGGCTGCTTTAGGAGCAGCCCCGGGAAGTGTTTTTGTTCCCTCAGTGGCACAACAGCCCTGTTCTCACCCTGCCAAAGAAAGCTGTGGATGTCAACTGCAGCCAGGATGAAACATTGCTGGCACTGAAGCCCCTCTCTTGGGGCCCTACAGACAGCGCTCCAAAAGGAGCCCCTTGGAGCTCTCCTGGGCCAGCGACTCCCTCGGAGTGGGGCCTCTCCGAGCCGGGAACTCTCCCGTTTGCTGCCCTCGGGGATCCCCAACAACGAGGGAGCCTGTGCCGATCCCCCCACTCCTCCAGGCTCAACCCTTCCCCCGCTGGGGAGATGCCAAAGCATCGGCAGGGAGCATTTCCCTGCCCTCAGGGGAATTTCTCACAGGTGCCTTGCACTGACTCTTTGTGTCTGTGTGCACACAGGAGTGCCTGTGCTTGGGAAATGTGGAAGAAATGCTGCTCTCTGAGGGGTCTGAGTGCCTTGGAGAGCTGAGCCAGTCAGGCCTGTCAGTAGGGTTAAATCACAAGGTCTAAGCTAAGTTAATTTGTGCTAAGAGTTGTTCTTTGCTAAGTTGTTACGTTTAAAATATAAGCCAAGTTGAATATTGTTAAATGTTATTTCTCAGTTAAATTGCAAAGTCATAGGTTATAAGTTCGGTTAAATACTGTAAAGTGCTGTTCTTTTGCTAAATTGTGAAGTTGAAGGTGGAAGTTAAGGTTAAGGTTTAAGTTAAGTCCTGTTAAGTTTGAGCTCTGTAAGCTCTTGGGCCTGTATTCCTTTTATCCTTGCCCTCATTTCCTTGTGTCTCACACACACACAGGGACAGTTCTCGGTTCATTTCTGGTTTGATTGCCTGGATTCTGTTTGGTTTTGTTGTTGCTTTGTTTCCTTGGTGTGCCTGAAGTGTCCAGTCAGGAGCAGAGTGACTCTTGCCAAGGAACTTTGTGGTGCTGTTGCTCAATATTAAATCTGGTTTTTGCTGCTCCCTTGCTGGGGATTTTTTCAGCGCTCTCAAGCCCTCGTTGGTAACAGGGTGAAGGAGCCCTGGGCCAGGCTCTGGCCCTGGCGGACACGGGGACGCTGCTGGGGGGTCCCTGTCCCCTGTCCCGCCCCCCATGGCCCTGTGTCAGGCTCGGGGGTCGATCTCGTGGAACATCCTCTGGGGGAGGCTGCGGCGCCGGTGTCAGGGTCTGTCCGAAAATCCCTCATGTTTGCCTCACGACTGCCTCCAAAGACTGAGACCCTAGACCCTGAAAAGTAGCTCTAGCCTGGCTGAGGTGGAAAATCTGCCAAGTCTTAAGGACTGGTATGCGATGCCATGGGAACTCAGTGCGAGAACAATGGACTGGTCATGGTGGACTGAGCCCTAATCAGTTCGTCCTGTACCTTCAGCCCTGTACTCTTGGTCCTGCATTGACGCAATGATTACAACTGGTTCCCAAAACGAGTCCACACCCACCGTGTAGCCAGGAGAGCTGCTGCTTTGGCCTGATGCCACCCGCTTTGAGGAACCCTATAAAAGACTGAAGGAGTTTTGAGGACTTGGTCCGGACCCCACCTGGAGAAGACAGCCTATGAGCATCTCGTCAAGCTCCGAGGGCCTCGTCTCTTCAGACTGGTAGCTATAATCCCCTTCCCCTCCTTCTCTATTTTTCACTCTATCTCTTTATTTCTCTCCCACTATCGCAGTTGTTGGCACTAAATAAAAGTGCATTTTTGTTTAAGCAAAGTGTTGTGTCCCCTGCTGTGTCTTTTGTGCTTTGAGATCTCCAAAAAGAACCTATCAGGGACCCTGCATGCATTTGCGGACCCTGACATTAAATTGGCGTAGTCGGCAGGATCTTGATAGACAGATTAAGGGTTGCGGGTTGTATGTAGTTTGTAACAGGGGAAGGACCCTCGCTTCAGCCACACCTAGCACGCCACATCCAGTGAGCGCTGTCTAGAAAGCAAGGGGGGGGCGAGTGGAATTTCCCGCAAACTGCATACACCCAGGCGAAAAGCATCCCCTGTCTTCAGGATTTTTAAAAGATCTCATTTGTACAAAAGATGGGACTTTGTTGTTTTATTTTTTGTGTGTGTCTTTGAGCTGTTTGTTGCAGTTGAGGAGACAACTATTTGTAACTAAGGAGTACCTCCCAAACAGTTTTGGTCCCCTCACCCACTCCAGGAAAGCGAAGGGAAACACAGTTTTAGCTGTGCTTGTGTGTAACTTAAGAGTACCTCCCTGAAAGTGGTTTTGGTCCCTTCACAAAATGACTGAAAAAGATAAAGATACATTTTTTGCTTTGCTAGCGAAATATGGTGCTAGACCCTCTCCAGCTGGAGAGGGATGGGCACAGGATAATTGGTTTAGCTTTGAACACGTCGTAGATAGAATATATTCTTTGCAACATGATGCCAGATATAAGCTGGGCAGAAATAAAACAATTCTCTGCTCAGTTTTGGGTGCTTGCCTATCGGCAGCCATTGAAACCCGTTTTAAACGGGTGACTGAAGAGAAGGCAGTCATAGACTCCTTGCAAAATTTGGTAGAAGTTTTGCAGAAGGAATTAGAACATGAAAGGAGTCTTAGAGAAGAGAGGGAGAAACGGGTGAGCAAAGAAAAAGCAGTAATAGACTCCCTACAAACCCTAGTAGAAGTTTTGCAGAAAGAATTAGAATATGAAAGAAGTCTTAGAGAAGGGAGAGATAAAAACTTAAAACATGTAGAATCACCAAAAGAAGTAGAAGAGAAAGAAGCACGCCACATTAAACACATATACCCCCAGAAAGAATTGGTACACATACAAAATTGTGGAGAATCTTGTTGTTCCAATTTGAGACCTCTCATTAAAACAGAATACAATTTTATAAATGAAGAGGATTTTGACCCTCACATTACCACAAAAGAAATACCATGCACTGCCACTGAATTAGCCAAATTAAAGAAAGAATATTCACGTCTCCCTCAAGAATCAGAGACAGAATATGTGTTTAGAGTCTCACTCACTGGAGGAGACCAAATTAAATTAAGTGAGCAAGAAGCCAGTGGCTATTGGGGACATGGAGTTTTCTTAACAACAGGAAATACTCGAGCTCCATGGTCCCTGACACACCGCGCAGCTTACTGGGCAGGGGGACTTAGCCCCCTTGAAAGAGGGGACCCTCTAGCCATTACCGGCACGCCAGATCAACTTTTAGAAAACATTCACAAAGCTGCCTGCTTGCAAATGATACATGAAAGAACACTGATTTCTGGCTATGAATCACCTATGCAATTGCCAGTAAAACCTGAAATAATGCCACCTCTAATTCGAGGTCTCCCTGAGTCCCTTAAACCAACTGCAATCCTCCTTCAGAAAACCATTGCATCTATCACCCCTGTAGACAGGCTAGATAGATTTCTTGGCAATCCTACTGACCAAACTGGTTCCACTAGCCCAAGCTTCACGTCTCTTACAACTCCAGCCCAACCTTTAAGCGTACAATCTGATAATAGCCATAAAGTGTGGACGTGGAGCCAAGTTGCAGAAGAGTTAATTAGTTACAGCAGAAAATATGGATCAGTGAATCTCCCAGATGATAAGCCTGAAAAAACCAGAGGGGTCAGGCACATTGTTTCTCCAAATGAAAAACCAGAAAAGGGGAAACAGATCTCTAGTCGCCAACAGTTGTGGCTAATGGGACTAAAAAGGGGAGTGCCACGAGAAGTGATGGATGGCTTACCATATGAAAAATTAGTTAAAATAATTTCAAACTGGCGCAGTCCCAAATCCATGATACTGAATTCACCTGATGTACAACCTAGCGCACCCCCTCCTCCACAAGCTTCAAGCTATAAGCCGAAACAACCCCCTTTACAAACTCTTGATAAAAAGCCAAACCATTCTCCTACACGAGTTTTAGACAATGGGTTACAAAAACCTTCCCTACAGCTCCAAGGCAGTGAAACAAACCAGCCTGCTTTAAACTAGAAACTCCGTCTCTTGTTAGTGAGCAAAGAGACGGAGAATGGCTGTTTTTGAGAAAGCTCACAAAAACCCCAAGAACAGGTGACTTATTGATTACAGCAATAGTCGGTCCCAAACGAGCTTTAGTAACCTTTGTGGTAGACACCGGAGCCCAGATTAGTGCACTGAAAAATGAAGATGCTCAAAAATGTGGAGTTGTTCCTAGCAAGAAACGGTGTTGTGTCTTAAATGCCCTAGGAACTACAGAGCCTATGGGTATCGCTTTAGTAAAAATCACATTGCCCGGGGAAGACAACTTAATAGTTGTCAAAATGGTAATTGGAAATATTCTGGACAGTCTGTTAGGGATGGATATACTTGCTGGGAAACAGTGGGAAGACTCAGAGGGTCTTTTGTGGTCTTTTGGCGCGCCACACCTTGACATCAGGCTGCTTAAAATAGCTCCATCACTACCATTTAGTAAAATCACTTCTGTAAAACAGTATCCCTTGCCCTCTGGTGCTAAAGATGGCATCAAGCCAGTTATTCAAGAATTGAAAGATCAGGGAGTTATTATTAACACTCATAGTCCGTTTAACTCCCCAATATGGCCAGTTAAAAAACCTAATGGGAAGTGGAGACTGACAGTAGACTACCGCCGTCTTAATGCTAACACAGACCCTCTTACAGCAGCTGTCCCAAATTTAGCTGAGTTAATAATAGCAATTCAAGAAAAAGCCCACTCTTTTATGGCAACAATAGACGTTAAAGACATGTTTTTTATGATACCTATACAGCCAGAAGACATGGACTGTTTTGCTTTTGTGTGGGAAGGACAGCAATATACCTTTACACGTTTGCCCCAAGGGTACAAGCATTCACCTACTTTAGCCCACCATGCTTTAGCCCAGGAGTTAGAAACCATATCTAAACCTGACACTGTAGCTGTTTATCAGTACATTGATGATATCCTTGTGGGAGGAGAAGAAAAAGAAGTAGTGGGGGATACTCAAGAGAAAATAATCTCTCGTTTAGAAAGCCTAGGTTTACAGATCCCTTCAGAGAAAATACAAAAACCTTCACAAGAAGTGAAATTTTTAGGAATATGGTGGAAAGGAGGTATGACATGTATTCCCCCCGATACTTTAACCTCCTTAGATCAGATTAAAATGCCAGAATCCAGGAAAGAACTGCAACAAGCTTTAGGATTGTTAGTGTTTTGGAGGAAACATATTCCAGATTTTTCAATTATTGCTAGGCCTCTTTATGACCTGTTGAGAAAGGGAGTAAAATGGGACTGGAGCCCCTCGCAGGAAGAAGCATTGCAACTGCTGATTTTTGAAGCAACAGCTTATCAAGCATTGGGTCCCATCCATCCTACAGATCCTTTTCAAGTAGAATGGGGATTTGCATCCTCAGGATTGTCTGTACATATATGGCAGAGGGGTCCTGAAGGCCCGACCAGACCCGTTAGCTTTTACTCCCGTGGTTTTAAAGATGCAGAAAAAAGGTATACCATTTGGGAGAAGGGGCTATTTGTTGTTAGCATGGCTCTCGTTGAAGTAGAAAAAATTACAAGACAGCAACCAATTGTATTAAGAGGTCCTTTCAAAGTAATCAAAATAGTTACTACCGGGACTCCTCCTCCTGAAGGAGTAGCTCAGCGGGCCTCCGTGAGAAAATGGTATGCACAAATAGAGCACTACTGCCACATTTTCTCAATCACTGAAGGAGCTGTGAAAAATTTGTCAATACAAGAAACAGAAAATCTGAGTAATAGTGAAGACAAACCTGTTTCAGTGATTAAGGTAGCCCCTCCCTTTTCCCCTGAGCAGTCACCTAACTCATGGTTTACAGATGCTTCATCTAAGAGAGAAGGAAAAGCGTGGAAATTCAAGGCCGTGGCCCTCCATACTTCCTCGGGCGAACAAATTATCACAGAGGGGGAGGGCAGCGCTCAAGTTGGGGAGTTGATAGCTGTTTGGAGTGTTTTCCAGAGGGAAGCACAGAACACCTCTCTTGTTTGCATTTACACCGATTCCTATGCTGTATACAAAGGCTGTACTGAATGGTTGCCTTTCTGGCAACAGAATGATTGGGAAGTTAATAGAATCCCAGTATGGCAGAAAGAAAAGTGGCAAGAAATCCTACAAATTGCAAGTCGAGGGAATTTTGCTGTGGGGTGGGTAGCTTCTCACCAGACAGACGGGAATCTAGCAGGAGAATGGAATAACAGAGCTGATGAATTAGCTAAGTTGAGCCCCCTAAAAAAGGATGAAATTACTGAAGATTGGGAACATTTGTTAGAATGGTTGCATGTAAAAAGACAACACACAGGTGCAAAAGATTTGTATAAAGAAGCTCATGCTCGGGGTTGGCCAGTTACCAGGGAAATGTGCAAAACTTGTGTGTCAGCCTGTGAGCAGTGTCGTAAACGGCTAGAAAGACATCCCCTAGAGGATGACCCACTACACTTAAGAAAAGGTAAAGGCTTATGGGATGCATGGCAGGTAGATTATATTGGTCCTTTTAAGCAATCAGGAGGTAAGCATTTTGTGTTAGTGGGAGTTGAGATAATATCTGGATTAGCTCAAGCTGAGGCCTTCAAAAGGGCTACAGGAGAAAGCACTGTCAAAGCATTGCAGATATGGTTTGGGACCTTTCCAAAACCACAGGAAATACAATCTGATAATGGGTCCCACTTTACTGCCAAAGTAGTGCAGGAATGGGCAAAAGGTGAAGGAATAAAATGGACATTTCACACCCCCTATTACCCTCAAGCCAACGGAATTGTAGAAAGAACCAATGGTCTCCTAAAAAGACTTTTGAAACCACAAGAAGGAGGCTGGGATGGTCGACTGTATAAAGCTGTACAAAGTGTGAATGAAAGATGGGGGGCAAACGGATGTCCGAAAATCACCGCCTTTTGCCCGAAAGCTCCAACCATAATTCCGGCACTAAAGGGGCCAAATGATCCCAAAAATCCAGCTCATTATCCCGGACAACCAGTCCTAGTTGACCTTCCCACTGTAGGGGAGGTACCACTAGTACTGAAAACCCCTTTGAATAAATTTGCTTGGGTAGCATCTGATGCTCTAGGTAAAGAACACCGGATAAGTACCCGCTGGATAATTCCCTCTTTTTAAAAGTTCTGCCTTTAGATGGCAGATTTTTCTGTGTTTACTTTTACAGAAGAACTCCGAGGGACATGAAGACCACCTAATCCATGCTAAAACTGGTGATACTTTTCTGCATCCTACCACAATCCTATGGCCAGAAACCAGCTGAGTGGCCATGGTCTGAAATAATTGTGGTAGCATGCTGAAAAGGTGAAAGGATCTCTTTAAGCACAAAAAGGTTTGTACGCACCCAAGCGTACAGGGTTATTGGCACAATTTCACATTAACACAAACTGTAGAAGTAATTTGGTTTTGGTCCAAAAATACTGAAGTGCTTTCTTTTAAGTTTAAAGTATTGATTTAAATACTGGGGAAGACTTGATGTTAATGTAGTAATGCCTACTATACCCACCACCCAACCACCAGTTATGCTCACCCCAAAAATTTTTGAAATCGGACCATATGTAATAAAGAAAACTGGCCCTTAGCTGCATCCAGGCACAGCTCTGGATGCAGACAGTTGTTGCCTCAATTATAAGAGAAGGTGAAGAAGGCATTTTCCCTACTGAAATTCGAAAAATAATTTGGGACAATGCAAATGATTTTGAAAAGGAATTCCAATCCTGGTGGAATTTGGTGAACTTCACTTACAAACACAGCCACAGCTTTTGTGTTAACGATATCTAATGCTTCAGTGCATTTGATTTTCCCTATTATTGCATTAGGACTGAATCATGACGGAGCTATTCTCTATCCTTCCGAGCATAGAGAATGGGCCCGTCAAATTGATAAGAAATGGCAAACTGTAAATTTGGAATCTTGTATTGTCCGGGAGCAACAAGGTTTTATTTGTGAAAGTAATGCAATTATAGCCCAAGACATTTGTTTGGACACAGAGCAGAATATTTGCCATTTTGAAGTTCACCCTGATGAAACTCCTGTAACAATATTAGTGTACATAGGTAATGGGTGTGTGTGTGTAAGGACTGCTTGTGATGTAGTGTTTATAGAAAATGTAGCAGTGAATCCAAAGAATCATTCAAATTTTTGTGTCTGTAACTTTACCACGATTACGGGATGTGATTTTTCTTATACTGTCCCAGTTATGTCTTACCACCTTTTACAATCCAATTTTACACTAATTCACCAGATATTGCCTGCCTCTATTGGAATGAATTTAACTTTGATTAAGCAATTGTTGCTTCACCAGGACTTAATTGAAATTTTAGAAAAGGTCAAGAGAAATGGGCAAAAGACCCTGGTAACAGTCCATCATGATGTGAAGGAGATACATCACGTTTTAGAAAGAGTAAGGAAGGATGCTGAACACAGATGGTGGGATACGCTTTTTGGGTGGTCACCTACTACTACAGGCATCCTGAATAAAGTGTGCCATCCTATTGTTGTTCTTTTGATCTTGGTTTTAATTGGTTTTGTTTTATCAGCCATTTTATACATTTTGAATTGGAAAATGATGAGGCAGCTGACCCGATTGACATCAATTATAGATGCACACAGTTCAGTAAAAACCCCTTTTGTTAAAGACATTCCTAGAGTTATTGACACAAGAAGAACTACACGAGCAGTAAAAAATTAGGCCTGCAATAGCAAATTAATTAGTTGTTCATTGTTTGTTTTGATTAGTATTGTTTGTTTTATACTGTGATTAAGTTTTTGTTTGGAGATTTTGTTTAAGAAATTTGTAAAAGAATTTTGTGATTTATTTTGATTTTTTTCAAAGAAATTGTTTCAATTATAAGAAAAATTGTTATAATCAATATTGATCATTATTTCCTATTCTATCTTTTCTTAATCCCTGTCCTTGTTTCTTTTACTTTTTCTCTCTTCCTCTTCGATATCTTTTTCTGTTTCTGTTTTTCTGGGATATATGCTGCCAGGCACTGATGAGTCGAGCCCTGAAGACTTTGTGACAACGCTGCAGACCTTGCTGATGGAGTACTCTCGTCGCCAGTCGTGAGTCACGGGGTGGTGTCAGGGTCTGTCCGAAAATCCCTCATGTTTGTCTCACGACTGCCTCCAAGGACTGAGACCCTAGACCCTGAAAAGTAGCTCTAGCCTGGCTGAGGTGGAAAATCTGCCAAGTCTTAAGGACTGGTATGCAATGCCATGGAAACTCAGTGCGAGAACAATGGACTGGTCATGGTGGACTGAGCCCTAATCAGTTCGTCCTGTACCTTCGGCCCTGTACTCTTGGTCCTGCATTGACGCGATGATTACAACTGGTTCCCAAAACGAGTCCACACCCACCGTGTAGCCAGGAGAGCTGCTGCTTTGGCCTGATGCCACCCGCTTTGAGGAACCCTATAAAAGACTGAAGGAGTTTTGAGGACTTGGTCCGGACCCCACCTGGAGAAGACAGCCTATGAGCATCTCGTCAAGCTCCGAGGGCCTCGTCTCTTCAGACTGGTAGCTATAATCCCCTTCCCCTCCTTCTCTATTTTTCACTCTATCTCTTTATTTCTCTCCCACTATCGCAGTTGTTGGCACTAAATAAAAGTGCATTTTTGTTTAAGCAAAGTGTTGTGTCCCCTGCTGTGTCTTTTGTGCTTTGAGATCTCCAAAAAGAACCTATCAGGGACCCTGCATGCATTTGCGGACCCTGACAGCCGGGGGCGGGGGGACCCGGGGGGACAGGGGACCCCGCTGTGCACGAGCAGTGTTGGACTTCTCTGGGGGAACTGGGAGGGGGGGCTGGGGCAGAGTCACCTCCCCAGTGACCTCACACAACCCCTGTGATGTCACACAGCCCCTGTGATGTCATACAACCTCCTGTGATGTCACACAGCCCTTGTGATGTCACAGAGACAACTCTGAGCTGTCACCCTGTGATGTCAGACAGCTGCTCTGTGATGTCACAGAAGACTCTGAGATGTCACCCTGCAATCTCACTGTTTGTTCTTTGATGTGTTGGTGCAAAGGCAAAGAGAATAAATGCTTCCAAACTACCATGAATCTCTACTATGTATGGCAAGAAGTAAATCATATTTTGTTTAGCTGCATCTGACCATGGATAAAGCTGTGCATGGAAAGTGGCTCTCACTGCTAGACAATATAATATAGGCCTGGTGGAAAAGGTTATATTAATAGACCAGCAGGGCCTCTCCGAAAGGACACAGATAACCAGGAATAGAGAAAAGAGAAAAACAGAAAAATGACTTTCCACTGTCACAATTTTGTACCAAAACCTTGGTTATGAGAAGACAAAAAAGAAGATGTATTAAACCACATGTTTTGCAGTTAGGGACTTCTCTGACTTCAACTCTTAGGACTGAATTGTTCCCCAGGAGCGTATAAAAGTGACTGTGTGAAGAAAACTTTTCCAAATATTCCTAAAAATTCAGGAGTACTCTGCTGCAAAATTTCAGGCACTTCAGGGCATTTTCACTTCAAGCTTCAAGCGTTTCTATGGAAATGCTTGAGAGACAGCATACTTCATATATCCAACATCTCTGTTTGCAACAAGTTTTTATTTCAGATAGGGGTATAGGAAGGACATTCTCTAAATACAGAGGGTTAAATTCAAAGAATGACCCATTTCAGGCAATTTGAGAAACTTATTTTCTTTCATTAATTTCTCAAACATAGATATTCAAATAATTTTTAAAAGCAGACAAGCAACTACAGTAGGGTATTTCTCTACACTAAGGGTAACTTTGCAGAATAGTTATACACTGACAAGACTAAAGGGCATCTGGAGGGAATGCTAAGAAACAAGTCTAATTAAAGATACAGCTCATGAAATGACTACATTAAGTCCCTAACAGACTAGGTTGCTGTCTTTGAGATATTTCTAGCAACCTCCATCAACTTCACTGTTCTTCTGTGAGGATGTGCAGGTGGAGCCAGTTTCTGCCTCATAGACTTAGGCAACAGCACCGTCGTAACTGGAAGGTGAAGAGCAAGGCCACTCAGAGATGTGTCTGCACAACGAATCCATGTGCTGCAGCATCTTCCTTCCGCAGGAGCAGGAAAGCAGCTTCAGGATTGCCAGTGACAAATGCAACAATTACGCAGCGTTCACGTGGCTGCCATCGGGTGTGACCCCCCCCAGCACAGCTCTGTGCAGGGAACTCCTCTCAGTGGCTGGAGAGCAACATCCAGAGGCGAAGTCGCAGCCGACCATAAGCTTTCAGCGCCTCTAGGTGGGCAGCAGGATCTCGGGCCAGATGCTCAAAGATCTTCCTTCACCTTCACATCGTCATTGCCTTCAATGGCATCATCATTGTCTCCTTCACCTACAGCCACAGGACTGCCTTCTCTGTCATTTTCAGTGCTGCTGTCATCTGCCTCCACAGTCACATCAGTGTTTTCTCCACCTTCCTCTGGATCAGTGCTGTCTTCTTTCTGCTCTGTTCCTCTCATCTCCCAAGGTCTTGCAGGAGCTCTGGTCCTTGCTGCTGCTGCTGGTGTCACAGCTCCTTCTCCTGCAGCTAAACCACAGGCCCAAGAAGAGCAGGACGCCAGCAAGAACCCAGAACGGCCACTGCTGCAGGGCACCAAAGAGCACGGCTCCCCAGCCCTCGTCCTGCTGCTCCAGGGGCCCCCGCTCCAGCTCCTGCAGCAGCTGAGCCATCTCACGGGCCAGCAGCTCCTGACGCTCCTTCATTCGCTGGTGCGTGGCCTCATCCAGCCCATCCCCAGCCGGCTGGGGGTACTGGATCAGGCTTTGCACGAGCACGAAGAGCAGTGACAGTAAAGCCATGGTCTGCAGGAGGACACACAGAAGGGGTTCAGTGGGGCCGGAATGGAGACGGACAATGAGGGGCAGGAGCAGCAGGGATGTGGCGGCAGGAAGGAGAGGGCCCCCGGCAGCTGGCAAGGCCTGCACCGCTGCCCCAGCAAGCAGCGCGCCCTCAGCGAGGCGCTCCCGCCGGGGCTGGGCCCTGGATGCGGGGGCAGCCCCAGGTACCGGCGCTTCTCCCCCAGCCCTCCTCCAGCCCCCAGCCCCGTCTCCTCACTGCTGTGCACTCACCGCTTGCCCAGGCTCTACTGGGGCAGCGGCACCCGCTGGGGCCTTTTCTAGCTGCCCCCATTGTGACACGGCGCCTGCGATGTCCCAGAACCCAGAGCGCGGCACAGGCCAGCCCCGCCCGCCGTCCCCAGCCCGGTCAGGGAACTCATCGTGGCCCTGGGCACCCCGAGCCCCAACAGACACCAAGTGCAGATCCATCCCTCGGGAACCTGGGAACACCAGAGCTTCCCTTGACAGAGCAGCACAAGCACCCTCACACACAACCCTTGTCAAATTCAAATCTGGGTGACATGACCCAGGGATGTTCTCAGTGTACAATTGCAGGCTTTTATTTAATACTGGTGGGGGACATTTTTTATTAGTAGTATTTAAACTTACTACTTTGGGGTAGGATGTCATGTAAGCTAATGCTCTGTTACAGATTTAGTGAGATTTCTTTCTTTCTGAAAGAAATCCAGGTTGCCTGGATGATGCACAGGAAGAGTTAATACCATCCTAAAAAGGCCAGATAATTTAATTACAAAATTTTGATGCCTTCAATAACCTCTTAGCTCTCAAACTCTGTGGTTCAACACCGTGCAAAATTCTGGTATAGCCAGGATTTTGTTCAGAAAGCAGAATGTCTGTGTTTTCAAATTTGTGCAAAGATGTACCTCTGTCACTCCCACCATCTTCAGAATTGTCTCCCTTAAACAGTGTTAGCCAATCTCTTTGACTGAGAAAGGAACTTCTGTCTGTTTCTGCCATCTCTTTGTGTATTTATCTCCAAAGGACTGTGAGTACAGGAGAGATTACACTCCTCGACCTTTCTTTGGGGAACTCATCTCTAAATGGAACTGCAGAAATGGGGAGGGAGGAAAGGGAAGCAGGATGTGACTTGAGTACCTGCATCGTGACCACAGATGGCCACTGCTAGACAGACACTGACGTCAGGCTGATCACGCTCTCCCATTGGTGTGTAGCAGAATAATGTTGGGATGGCTAAAACTGCTCTGAATTGGATTTGCTTAACAGATGTCATTAGTAAAAGTATTCCAATAAAGAGTTTTAAACTCTCTTCCGAGCTGATGCCACTTATCATGTATCTTCCCCGCATTCTTCTAGGGAAGCTGTTTTTGATGTTGTCCCTTCCTTCTTTTTACAAAGGAGCAAAAATTATTTGCCAAGTATCACTCTTCCAGATTTGTTTCCTCTCATTTTCCAAGATTTAATAAAGTGAACACTCAGCAGAATAGTTCTGTGTTTTTTGAACACAATTCTTCCTTTACCCAATTGAGGCCCTTCTGTGACCATGAAAACACAAAAACTGTTGTGAGCTACAGTTTACACTTAAGAGGTTGATATGGGTCAGTTCTCCCAGGTTATTCTTAGTTCAACTGCTATATAAACTGTTGATGTCAGTGACTGGAAGCTGCTCTCCAGGACATTATATATATGATAATTATATGACAGAAAATGCAACATATAGTTGGATCTGACTTTCAAGTTCACTAGCTTAAAAAAAGAAAAAAAAAAAGTCTGTAAGAAATTTGCTGGTTTTTCTATTTATAAATGCCTTCACATTTATATTTAGTTTATGCACATCCGAGAGCCTTTCCTTGCATGGACAGCAGTGCCCATCCATCATCAATCTCGGGTATATTATAAGTCTCAATGATAACTGCCTCCAGAAAGCATTTTTGAGACAAAACAGGCAAATTCTTTTGCGTAACTATACAATCTTCCAGTAGCAGGATCTTCACTCTCACATAAACACTTCATGTTTTTCCGCAAAGGAATCTGAGATAGATTTTTCTGAGAGATAACAAACCACCAAAAATTAATTAAATAACAAACAAGAGGAAAACACCATTTCTTCACTCAACACACTTTCCTTGTTTTTCATAAGCATTCAGATTTACAGCTGCGGATACTACCACAGGAGCAGGGCTTTGTCTGGTTTTGCTTCCTCTTCCAGCAGAGCAAGCACAGCTGCAAAATGCAAACTCATTTCTAGGCTCTCTTCTACATCACCAGTTTAACACGTTCCAACCAGTCATAGTTGTGCAACACCCCGTCAGGCAACTGGGATTACTGCAGTGTCACAGACAGTTTAAGTGAGGCTCAAGGAGCTGTACATAGTTTTACCTATGTTTTGTATGGATAATTAAATGATGCGTGACATGGAGATAAGCCAGCTGTACTGAAACTGAACAAACTAACTGCTCTGATGCAACAGTCAAGCATCTCATCAGTTATAAAATGAAACAGGTTTAAAGCAAAAACAATAGAGAACAGAATGCATGACATTGTAAAGTAGCATGTTCAAAGGACCATTTCTGAACTTTAGGCAAGTGTACTCATCCAGTCAAATTTTCAAAAGAATTCCTGGCACCAAAATGTTCTCTGTTTGCTTTTTCACCATGGTAAAAGAATGGATCACTCTTAGGGGAAAGAAAAATCCTGTGTGCAAAACACTGCATGAAACTAAACAATGCTTTAAACGTGGCTAATTTCCATGTGGAGCTGATGATTTTTGCACTGTCGTCCTTCAGCAGAGGAGAAAGAACTGCCTGTCTTCAGTTTACTTATGCAAGATGAAGAAAGAAAGTGAGGAGTGTGAATTTGATCTTGCTTCAATTTACTTCAGTAGCCAAACACTTGCCATGACTTCAGTGGGAGTGAGACTGCATCTTAGCTCATTCAATGTGGAGAAAAACAAATCAGCTGAGAATAATGCTCTTGTTGATTAGATTGATATTACTACCACAGTTGTTTTTAACAGTGCTAAGTAAATCCTCTTTTAAAAGCCAAAGGTTACCTTCAGTTGTGCTTTTTCCTATGTACTGTGTCACAGTGGAGGATTCCTGGTTCTGTGACCAAGTCACCACTGCTCACAGCAAGCATGGCATGCTCTGGGGCGTGGGCACATTCCCACATGGGAATGATATATGTTTGTGAATGTCACTGGAGACAACATCCAAATCTGGGCTGGGGCATCTCCCTCAGCCAATAAACCAGGGTGCACACTTCTGTAAAATAACTGCATTCACTGAGAAAAAAAGACTACACTAACTAAGATGTCCATGAAAATCAGCAAAGTAAATCAAATCAATAGGGTTACATTTGCAGTTAGGAATCTGCATTTCTGCAGGGAAATTTTAGGATAGCCACAAAGTGGAAAATATTTAATTTTTGGGTTTTTTTCCTGAGACGGCAATCAATCTTCTCATTTGGCTATAGTCTACTTTCCCCTATAAAGTAGAACCTAGAGATACACTCAGAAAATATGTATGGAAGTACCTCTCAATTAATTAAAAAATATTATTACTCAGAAGATAGAGACACGACTGTCTACACTGTATGAATTAAACATACATGAATTAGGACACAGACTCTTCCATTCTTTAGTAACAAAACTGATGCTGTCCTGAAAATGACATTAATGAATGAGACTGGTATATGAAAACCTTCTGCATCTGCTCTAGACGTTGGAATGAGCATGTTAAATGATGCAGCAGACAAGGAGGATGCACTTCTTAGGGAAGCTGAATGTCACTTCTGTGCTTAAGGAGTTCTGCAGTTTGGATGAAGGTCACAGGCTATGTCCAGGTGCACGAAAATGAATGATAAATACACACAGTTTCTCTTAGACTGAAAGCAGAGCTAGACAAAGAGTATGAAAATCAGGAATAATTCATCCCCTGGTTTTCTAAAGATGTCAATCTTCTACTAGAAGACAGTTTGTTAGCTCCTCCGCATATTAAAGCTATAACATAAAAATAGAAGCACCTCAAACTTGTAGAAGTATCTAAGATGCATAGATTAAGTAATGTCTATGCAGAGCGAGCACCCTAAAAACATCACAAGAGCAAGCAGTGACAATTTCTGGGATAGTAATGACATGAATCAGTATCTAAAAGTTAAGTATAAGTGAAGAAGAGAATTTTTCAACTAATGGATCAGGGAAAACGTGGGAATAAAGGATATGTGATTAAAGATCATAGTGTATTATATTAACAGAGGTGGAGAATATATGACTTTGATTCTGTATTACAACACATTTCAATTGAGTTGTGTGTAGCTTTAGTTTTATACATGCACAATTTTTTAGAACACATTTTTAGAGTAGGGCATGCAATAAAGGAAATGCATTGTATTGCATTGATCCTCACATGACTCGCTGGAATATCTTAACATTTCCAGCACAGATTCCCACTTCTGAAGATGAAAACCCAGAGAAGATGAAAACCTGTAACTGCCATTAAGAGAAGGTCTAAAATTTTAATTGCTGTCTGAACACAAAGGAGCTGTGACATGCTGTGGTTTCTTGAAGCACTCCTGCAGTTACAGACACATCTTTAACTACCCCACCCTCTCCCTCTTCCCCATCCACCATTGACTGATGCAGCTGGGAGATTCAGTAACTGTGGAGCAAAATCTTGCTTACTTTCAGCTCTCCTGCCCCAGCAAATGCTCAGCTCCTCTGGGAAGATGGACCTATGCCATAAACACACTGCACCTTGAGGAGAATGAAAACTTCCCTTCAAACACACACATGTGACCAGCTTTCTGGAACTGCCTGATGTTGCCAGTTTTCGTCTGTTTCCCACAAAGAAGGGAAAGAACCTTGTATTCTCCTCCTCATGATATTTCAAGTCATAATTCCAAATAACAGAGATGCCAGGACTTGTCAGTGACATGACTAACAATCTTATGAGAACTGGCAAGACAGCTCATTTCTCCTACATCTTACAGAAACCTTGGAATTATTTTTGTCTGAAACACTTGGGGGAAGCAAGATGGACTTAATTCTGACAACTTTATTAAATATTCAGTACATCTGACATCCTGATATCAACAACAAAAATATGGTTTAATTATGATAAGCCATACTGGTATCATTTACAATACCTAAGTGTGAAAAACTGCAATGAATTTTTTCTTGATCCATGTGGAAAAATACACACCTTCCACCCCCCCAAGAAAAGTAAGACAAGGCACAATAAATTCTCGTAATTCTCTTTCTTCTGGCTTTTCAGTTCCATCACAGCTCTCCAAATTAAGATTTATGTGCTATTTTGCATCTGTATCTGTTGTTGATTTGCCCCCCTACAGGGATAGAGGTGGATAAGTTTGGACAGGAAACGGTATCCCTCAAGCCAAACTGAAAGGTTTATAAAGTTGCTAATAAAAGTTTGGGTCAGGGCCTAAATATCAATCATCTACTCATTGTCTTTTTAAACGAGCTCAGGCATTTTCCCAACCACTTCCAGCAGCTCTCTGGCACTATTCTAAACTAAGATTTCAGACATTTCTTTTTTTCCTGTGTTGACCTCAACAATTTTTTTTCTCTCCCTCTCTACCTGCCAAATGCATCCATCAGGATTTTGCCAAAGGCTATCTGCTTTTGAAGTTGAGAGGAATTCACTAATCGTGAGTGTCAAATCCACAATAAATGCCATTGCCATATGGTATACGCTGCTTTTGGGAATTATCTCAAAAGGCCTAGCTGTGAGAAGGCTGGCTGTATGTTAGGAGGGTTTTACTGCTAACTTTCATAACGCATGTCAGGTTTTCAGTTTCTGTATTCATTGGCTTCAGTGAGTGCAACTGTTTCCGGAATTTATAAAAATGTTGTCAAGATCCCTTGATCTTGCTTCCTCCGTCTCTCTCACACAAACACATCCAAACACATCTCTAAACAGTGGAATAGCATGCACAGTGGCATGCAAATCTAGCAAAAGAGAAGCTTGTAAATAAATAGCATGTCATTCTGCTTACTCAATAAATTCCTCTGGGTGTTAAACTCATGACAAACGTATCATAAGCCCCGATGAAGGGTTTACAGCCTGTCCCATCACACCATCCTGAGTGCAATTCTGCCATGCATAGGAAGACATAAGTTTGAAAAACAGAGCAGAAATAGCTCCCGTAAGGGCAGGGTGCTGACATAGATGAAACATAACTAACTGGAGAGCATTTGTTTTAGCTAAAGAAGACAGCATCAGTGTCACATCTCTGTGCATGTGGAGGTGTAATCTACATTCAAAGCAACATGAAATCTATCTCCTTTAAAAAAATGTCCATTAATACATAAATGTGTCTGTGTTGAAACTCCTCAGATACCATTCCCAACTAGAACTACACACAAGACTAAGAAATTGAACAGAGAAACACGGTTTTGTGATCCAAACAGGCAAGGAGAAAGAAAACCACATATGTGGAGTTTAACATACCAACGTAGTGATAGAAAAAGAATTACAAAAATAAATGTCAGGCCCCTTGAAACACTTTAGGCAGCTCTCTCAACTTTCTCTGATGATCTAGGAAGACGTGAATGTCCTCCATGTCTCACATCATCCCCACCAGCCACATGGAAATATCTCCAATGCAGCTTGGAGTGTTTCAAGTATAACTCCCCTCTAATTTATGTAGTCTGTTAACATCCTCTTGGAGCAAACAGAAATAATAGTTTAAAAAGACAGCTCTATTTCAGAAACATGTGCCTCTACATGACAAAAAAAAAAAAAACAGAATTTAATACCGTCCCTAGGCAGAATTCATCCATCTTTAAGGCTTCTATTTTGTATGTCTGATTTGTTTTCCTGGTAAGTAATACAAATGAACTGCTGGCAACATCACATCAAAACAAAAGCAGCAGAATCAGAAAAAAACACTGAAAAGTTTACCTTTCTAGGAAAGCTTCAGTCTTGGGATATTTTGTTTTGACATTCCAGTGACTGGAAGGAACAGCATCACTAAAGACAGCAGGCTGTAGGCATGTGGCACTTGCAAAGTTCTCATTCTGCTCTCTTCTTCTGCATCTTCTTTTGCACTATCTCCCCACTTTTCAAACAACCCAAGTTTTATCTGGAAGAAAAAAAGGAAAACATCTGTAGACCTGCATTACTGCATAAATAATAATTCTGTAAGCAAGCCAGACCTACCTTTAAAGAGCAGCTCATTTAATTTCTTTGCTACAAAAGGATTTTTTTTTCTCCAGTACAAGTAAAAATGTTTTGTTTCTTTAATACTAAATTTACACATTTTGACATTGGAAAAATATGTAAACTTTTCAACACCAGTGTCTAGCATAGCTAAAGTTCAAGCACAAATTAAATTAATACAGTATCCACACAAAGAATATTTGCCATTCAAAAGTGACCACGCAACTTGTTAGTTCATACCAGTCGACTGGATATCTTAATGTTTTATAACTTTTTATCTCAGTACAAAAGCTATTTTATGTTTATGCTATGACTAGAATGAACTGTAAGGTCTCAGATGCCATGGGGGTACAAGCAGCGTTAACAATGAGTACATACCCATCAAAACTTTCATGAATAAACTAAGAAAATTGGGTAGAACAAGCAGTTGTGTTTAGTTTTAATAGAAAAAAAGTCAGTGCAGATGATGGATTTAAAAGTGCTTTCAGTATGATATTTCCAGCAGAATAACTGCAACTCGTCCACCAAAACGTCCTACAAACTTTAATGAGTGTTTCAGGCTGGGGTCAATAGGCTGATATGAGATTTTGTTAGCACAGTGTGCAACTAAGCCAGCTTTGCAGCACTTTTCACTTAATAAGTGTCATTCATAGTCCATAAATCTTGAAGTGTTTTACAAATGAAAGCAATTATCACTGTCCTTATTTTCCCTATGCCAAAACAGAACCATAAAGCTGCAGTGAACCTATTTCCTCAAGGTCACACAGCACAGTAGTTGAAAAGAAAACAGCAACAGCAATCCTGGTGTCCTTTGTACCCAGCTATCAAGGATCTCTTTTGCCCAATAACTCCACTTTTGCACAAGAAATTATTTTAAATGGTGTCTTGAGTTCTGAAGGCAAAACTTGATGGTTAATAAATCACAGAGATCAGAGTATGAAAGTACTTGTAAGACCAGATCCTTCCTCCTGCAAGTGCATGATGCTAGAGGTCAAGGGAGACAGCTGGTGAAATTAAAAATATCAGTGTTTGAGTAATGCTTTAAAACCAAGGAGTAAAGAAATGTTATGCTTAGTCGAGAGATTAATGGCTCATGACTTGCCATGAAAATTATTTTCTGAAAGGTACTGGAACTGCCTGATTAAAAGAGCAATCCTAGCGCCCACGTCAGCCAGCACTTGCACAGACATCGAAGGAGAGGCTCCTTACAAGCCCATGAGGGATGCAGCACAGCTCGTGGCCCCTGGTCTAGCATTTGAGCTCCTGCAGCCCTGGGTCAGGCAACTCTGAGCTACAGCAGCACCCAGAACCATGGCATGAAAGCATGGAAACAGTTTTCTCCAGCAGAGGAAATCTCTCTCAGATGAAACTTGGGCTTTCTGAGCCTCCAGAACTTCTGTTAATAGTAAAAGACAAAGAAGTGTGCAAGAAGAGCACGATGGTGAAAGAGAAAGAGGGAAATAATTTGTAAAATGCCCAAAGCGTAGCTCCTATTGCGGAACACTGAGCTTCATTCTTCTCAGTCCCCTCTTCAACACTGACATTCAGTGTCTGAATGTACTACTCTTGGCCAAGGGGAGTGCATGTTCATGAGATGACATGGCGAGAAAACAGACAAACATGAAATGCCTGTTTCATCTTTCCCTTCCCTTTATTACAGAATGAGATCTGAAGAGAAGGCCCTTACTTCTTCTGTGCCAACACATCTATTTGAGGGTGCACCACAAAAGACTGATGTGGATTGGACTATCGTAGGGTTAAACTGCCTTTAAAAATCTATTTAGGGGGAAGAAGGGGAACAGAGGGGGAGGGGAGGAGGGGGAAGAATATATGAAGGTGAGACACCAGCCCTGTCCATCTTCAGCAGGATGATAGTGACAAACCATACTTCAAAAAGAAGCAATTAAGTGGGAGCCAGTCTCACTGCCAGCATGTTGAGACGTCATGGCCTGAAGGTCTGGGCCTCAGACAACAGGGAATTCACCAAAGGATTTGGGGTTCATTTTCTTGAGGCAAATTACTGTGAAGAATCAAGACTAAATTTGACTAAAAAACCAGTTTTGTCAATGCACTGTCATTTGCTGAATTGATTGAGAATCAGCACCAAACTCAGGCCTTTGGCCATAGCTCACAACCTCACTTTTTCATTTAGGCATTTTTTGCTAATGGGAACCTTCAGGTTTTTTTGGTTGTTTTTTTTTCCTCTTTTCCCTTTTATTTGAATAATGTCTCTGAAAAACCATTTGCCTTCACAAGGCGGTTGGTTAGTTTACACTGGAGGCAGCTGCTCTGTGGGCTCGAGCCAACCCTGTCTTTAGATTCATTGCAATCTGGCCAGATTGTCACATATATTTTTAGTTTATGATGATCCTCTAATACAATTCCAGCTTCCACACAGAGTCCTTCCAACAGTCTAGCTCAGGTTAATGAACTTCAGGCCAACTAACTTGCCATTAATCTTCAGGAAATATCCTTCCTCTCTGTAACATAAGCAATGTCAATCAGTGTCCTGTGCTGAAAAGACCCACAGTCACACTGATCAGAAGCAAACAGTCCCATGAGCAGAAATAAAACATGAATCCTAAAAGCAAATTCTACTACCCCGTTCCTTCCTCCCCTCAAAAGTAAGAAGAATTTGGTCAGAGAAGGAAAAATTACTGGTTTGTTCAGTTCTTTGATACTTGAGCTAAGGACCAACACCTTCTAAAACTTCCTCACCATGAACAGATCCAAAATAAATGAGGAAAAAGAGTCTGAAAAGAAAAATGCCGAGGCTAAAGCTGCTTCCCCACCTTGGCTTCAGCTAGGAAATAGCACTGCACTGTGTTAATTATCACCTGCAAGATCGACCAGGGAAGGAAGCCATGCACACACCTCGCTGAAACGGGGGCATTTCCAGCGGAATAAAGGAGCTTTTATTTGCCCCAGGTAGGGGCGGGAGGCACAAGGCTGAGAGGGGCTGAGCAGCCTGGCTCCATCCTGCTTGGACCTCCCAGCAGGGCCCATAAATTGGGACCGGGCTGTGGGTAACGCTGCCAGAAGACAGAAAGTGGAGCTGCGGGTGGGTTGCCATCCTGACAGTGAGAGGGGCCAGACCTGACTGGCACATGTGCCATGGCACGTCCCGAAACGAGGTGTCACCTCCCCGCAATTGGTCACATCTAGTGGAGCCTATAAAACAGATTGCTCCGAAGCTACTGTCTGAAACAAGAAAACCTGGGGCCAATTTACTAAACATAATTTATTCCAGGCCCTTTGTGGCAATAAACAGAGCTCTTCAGCCTTCTCAAACACACAGACAGTAAGGAGCTCTGTGCTTATGGGAGCTTTTTCAGATCGTTCAGCCCAAACCTATCTAAATGCAAAATCTTGCATTCACAAATACTGTGTAGTTTCCGACTTCTCCTGGCGTCAAGACGTCCAGAGCTGAAACGACTGTGACCCATCTGCAAACACACACTTTTTAAACTGTATTCAGGAAACTCTCGGTTAATTCTGTGAAAAAAGCCTTTATGGAATTGGAGGATAATTTAAAACCTGTTTCCAGCACTATTTTTCCAAGGTCATTTTAAAATTCAGAATTTTATTTTCCAATAAAGAGTTGTGACTCAGTTTTAGTGAATCTAATAGCAATGCTGCAAATTGTGACAACTGAAAATCTAGAGCTACAAGCTCTAGATAAAATCTAGTCACTCCAAGCTTATAAATCTATCCACTATAGCTTATAAAATCTAGTCACTATAAGCTTATAAGTTAATTATAAACCTAATAAGTAAGTTGCCTAAGCCACGTAGCTTCAATACGTAATTTTCTATCACTGATGCAAGAGTTTTTCTTTCTTCTCCTCATCTATCCTTGTTTGACATCTTGTGGTTTTATTTTATTTTGGTCAATGGAGTCAGAAGAGAGCAAAAAATGTCCCTTCCAGACATCAGCAAAATAGCATGAGTGGCCTTTCAGACAAATATATTGCTTTAAAAGATTTAAAACTAACCAGCTACAATATAAACAAAAATTACCCCACCTACGATTCATATTTATTGAAAGGTACATTATCCCTTTATCATCTCTTTATTAAGAGATCAATATCTGTTTATTTAGTTAGAATATTTTCTACTATTACAAGTAGAAAATCTATATGCACACAAATTTAAAGCACGTTATTTTAACTACAAGTATACAGATATGTGTGTCCAATGCATTATGCAGATATCTCACCTTGAAATTATCATACAAATTCCAAAAGAAAAATTACTGTGGTTGTCTACTGTGTGGTTCAAAACTGTACTATAATCATGAACTGGATATTGAATTGCCTTTGTTAGTAAGAGGGAAAACTGTAAGCATACATGGCTTAGATTAGTAACTTAGAAAGTCAAATAGACTAAAAATAAAATTACACCTTCAGACTTACTTAACAATCTTAACTTAGTTCTGCAATAACAAAGATGACATTGATCCAGAGCATAATGAAACTATGTTCTTGCAGCCCTTAGATAGATGGTCTGTTTATTATTTGGCAGAAAATGCTTTTCTCTTCATTGTGGAATCTCAGTTAAAGCTAACTCCATCCAAGAACTGGTAAGCAGTATTATTCATCACTATTCTCCTACTTATTAAGTAGGTTTTGTGCTGTTTATAGTCCAGAAAATGTTCCCTTTCAGGATTCAGAAAAATACTGCTTTTTACACAAACCCCAGATCAGCATTACCTCACTTCCCAACACCAGGAGAAATTAATGAATAAAAATACAATGGTAAAATCAAAAAGCATTATGTGAGCCTACAGTAAGTGATTTTTTTTTCATTTTATGTTGCATAAATCACTGGGTTTAGTCTACCTGGTTTAGATGAGGTTTTGCCATGCAGCAGTCTTCGCTATTGTTAAATACCCAAACAATTAGCAGAGACTCCTAAGAAGCATAACCCAGCTTACACTGAGTTTTGCAAAACTATAAAGGCTTTAACTTTTACTGAGCTCCTCACAGGATTTACACACCATCCATTCAACACCAATAACTTGGCAAGAAAAATCACTGCTGTGACTCTCACTTCAGAAAAACCAAATCTAGCAAAGAAAAATGAAGGGTCTGAGAGACAATGAGGACACAACTGAGGGAACAGAGTCAGCAAAAAAATCTTCTTGCAGAGAACCATCTGATAATAAATAAAGCTCTCCAATAGAGAGACAAAATACATTTGAGGATTACACTGGATTTTTGTTGAGATGAACTCAAGCTCAAGTAAAAAATGGTGACTAAGGAAGTGAAATGAGAGAAGAAGGAGGAAGGAACTCCCTTACTTTGTTTACTTTTTCATACTTTTCAGCATCTTTCTGAAGGGAATCTGCTGGTGGAAGCATTTCTAACAGGCATGTAGCCTGTTTGGAGATAAACACTGGTTAAAATGGTAGAAACCTTACAGAATGGTCTGTGTCACATTGCTCTGAAGAGCTCATCTGACCATGAAATTTACTGTTGGGCACCTAAAATTATACACATGGGAAATGAGCACTACATCCTCAAAAGATATCAGGATCTTTTTCAGGTCAATGTCAGTGAGGTCAGGATTGCACTCAAAAATTTCACACAGACACAGAAGTAATCTTTTCAGAAAGTGACAGATAGACAGCCATGCACACAGACATGTTATGTATCATTACAAACGGTGATTCTGAGAAATTTTATTTGTGGCATTCTATATTTTGGACATGTAACACATAAATCCAAGACTGATGATAAAGCAAATGCTATTCTCTAACCCTAATTATTTGTATATTGTGTCTCCTCAAAAAAAAAAAAAAAAAAAAACCAAACAAACAAAAAAAAAACCAAACCCAAAAAAACAACCCAAAAAAAACACCCAAAAAACCCCCCAAAAAACAACCAGACTCACTGCTTTCTACATTCTATAGGCTGTTTCTCAAACACAGTATCTATTGTTCAAGAAAAAGGATAGGATGGAAAGCAATTTGTCATCTGAAAATTGTATTTCCAAGAGGAGGTAGGGACATAAATAAAATGTCCCACCAGTCAGATGTGAAGCTGGGATCTTTGCACAGAAATATCAACATGCCTTTCACTCTACAGTTAGATGCATATGTATCTCTTATGGATTCTTTTTCCTCATTTCCTCTTGTTTCCTTTGGGGAAGGAACTATGACTTCAGGTATTACGTCCATCATAACAGCTTTCTATAGGCTCTTTATTTAGAAAGACATGAGAATGCCCTACAAGGCTGATCATTAAAAAAAAAAAAAAAAAAACAAAAAAAAAAAAAAAACCACCAAAAAAACCCCAAACAACAAAACCCAAACACAAGCCAAAGAAGAAGGCAGTGTAAGGCACGATTTAGCAACACATAAGAATCAAAAGGAGCCCTAAGCCAAACCTGTGTTACATTATTTTAAGTACAGCATGTTTCCCCAGCAGACCAAAAAAAACCACTAACGCTATGAAAAGTGATTCTAAGATGAGTTTTGTAATTCTGGTATCCAAGAAAAGAAAAAAGCAGTAGTATGAAAATTCCTAGAGACATTAATGAAAATGTAGACTAGATGGAAAACCACGTACTGTGACGTCTGAAGGGTTTCAAAGAGAGACAGAGAATTTTCCTCTGAAATGTCTGTCACCACCTGCAGCACTTGGGGTGGTTTGGCTCAGCTCTGAGTGAAGGAGACAACACTTGCAGGAAGCTCTGCCTGTGGAACAGCCTTGGCCTGCTCTTGAGAAAATACTGGAAAGCCAGAAAAATGTCACAATAGCCATCAGAGAAAACAAATGCTCATTTTGGGGAGATCTGCCTGAGCATTTAAACTCTAGCAGATGGCATTTCTCCTGCTGCAGCCTGAATTACCCTCAGGCAGCACTGTCAAGCCACCTAAACCACTGACCCTGCAACCACCATTCTTCTGCTGGAAGAAACATAAACCTACCTTGGCCAACACAAAGGAAGGATTACAGTCTCATTTTCGCCTCCAGGAGTTCTTGCCAGTGCTTTGCTGTGGAAAAACTGTTCTCTGCTATTTCCTTTCATAGGAGACCTTCCGAAATATGCAGGAGTGAAGCATCGGTCCTCTAGCAGGGACCAGAAGTCTGAACTGGCTGATATTTTTGGGCATTACCAGTAACTGGTGGCAATGGGGTATTCTACAGATTAGTTACTTGAACTTGCCCTATCATGACTTTTGTACATTTGTGAAAAACCCAGCTTGAAGGGACAGTAGTGCAGCACTATGGTGAAATCTGTGATATATCAAATCCAGACTTACAGCTCTGCAGGATACAGCAGCAAGGTGGATAGCAGTGCATACTCTGAAAGGGAACAGCCTGTGAGTTTCTGCATGGATACATCTACAGATGCAAGTAGGTGGGGCTCTCCTGTCCTTGATCCAAGCAATCCAGACCTCAGCCAGATCCTAGTGCTGTATGGCTCCATTAATTGCACACTATACAGCAATAGATTACACATTTCAGCCATACACACATCTGAGGCACCACCAGACAGCCAACTGTGTGCAGGCACAACCTGCAGATCATGCACACCATCACAACTCAGCAGACCCTACTAAATCAAAAACTCAACCAAAACAACACTAAAACAAACCCTCCCCAAAGCAGAAGGAAATAAAGGAACAAAGATTTACATTTACATAAATATTTAAAAGGTAAATTTCATTTCACAGCTAATGCTTTATTGTACTAAAATTTGTAGCTATATTATCTCATGTAAGCATTAATGTATTGCCCAACAGCTTGTAATTTTGTGTAAATGCTTGCAGGCACTCACAGCTGTATCTAAAGTCTGTGAGTCTCTCCGATAAAAACAGAATGTTACAAATGTTAAGTAGAGGCAACTGCATGTTGTAGTTGGCATCTTAATATAATAAATTTTTTTTTATTTTTTCTATTTTACAAATCCTGAAAGCATGTTTCCTTAACTGCCAGTACTATTTAGTTTATTGTCAGCTGTGTAGAAGTCAAATCATAACTTTCAAAATAATTCAGGCTAATGCAGTTTAGTAATGATTAAAAAAATGTGTACTTCATACGGCAGCTGGGCTTTGATCAAATCGGTTTGCTGTATATCCAATGGCATATTTTACTAAAATTCCTTTCATCAACGTATGGCCTCATAATTTGATGCACTGTCAGTGAACTCTGTGCAGCACAGTCTGCAGGATTTCATATATAAACTACACTATAGGGAAAGACATGCCAGAAGGATTTTAATTTCCACTTTCAACAAATTGATTTAAAAATTCATTACTATATTCTTGAAGTCTACTGGAGAAGGGTTTTTTTAATGCATTGTCCACCTAATTTTGGATCAACATTTTGTGCAGCTAAAATGTAAAGTGATACACATATGAACGTGTACACTGCACAGCAGTGATCATCTGTTGGCCCAATAACCCAGTTATTTTATTGTTAGACTGAACACATTTGCTTTCTTCCTGGTTTTTTAAAACATTTGATTTCATTTAAATTTGGAGTATATGTGACAGAGAATCAGCAGAGCCTCTATAAAAAATCCCACTTGTGAGCTTACACAAGTCATTGACTCAATGGGGACCTGCTCCTCTTGATGGGTTTCCCTCAGGTACTCATCATCACAGCATCTGAGCACTTTAAAGCTTTAATGTCTCCATCCTCTACCCTCTATCCTTGTTAGAGGTAGCTGGATTTCTTTTAATGCTGCCATAGGAGATGACATCCCTTGGATAACATCACACTAGCCGTCAGGACCAGTACCCACATCCCCCTAGTCACACAGCCAACCTTCTCCACAGGGACAACAGACTTGGAACTCCTTCAGGGAGATCCATGACTCACATACCACTTTTTACAGTGTTTTATTTGTGATTTAAGTGCTTGTGCAAACTGCAGAAAATTACAAGCAATCACAGTTTCATTTTCTATAAAGAACTTCACAGAGCTGTGTAAGGAAAAACACACTGCCAGTATGGGTTCAGACAGCAGGTCATCAAAGCTTTAACAGCCCTGTGTCCTCTGATCATCAATTTTACCATTTTCAAGGGTTACAACATGCTGCTATCTATTCAGAGCTTCAAAAACCTTTCTGTTTGTGACACAGCAAGAATCACTTTATATTTGGTGCAACAGTTGTTTTGCTATTTTTAAGCTGCTTTATGAGGGGTGCTATCATGACAGTTCCTGGAATCTGAAACAGCCATACTGAAAAAGAAACCAAGAATTCATGCATCACCTCCTCCATTCAACACAGAAATACTTCCACTTTAGTTTAAAATCACAATAACTTTCCTGTGTCTTGCGAGGACACAGTGTGCAAGGATGAATCAGTATTTCACTGAAAAAAAAGGAAAAAATTAGATGGTTAACCAGTTAGTTTCCATAACCAGAAGTCCAACATTAAAAAGGCAGGATGTAAAACACTTCTCATTTCCTTTTCCCCTAAGTCATTTGTCCCCTAAGATGATGAGGCAATCTCAATCTTGAGGGACTTCTGAGGTTTCATTCCTCAAGGAATGAAAGGATTGTCAACACTGGAACAGGAGCTCAGAGAAATTGTGGATTCTCCATCTTTGCAGACATTTGAAGCTTGACTGGACATAGCTCTAAGCAATCTAATCCAAAGCAGAAGTTATCCATCCTTTGAAATACAAATAAAATCATATGACTTCCTCATGTCTCCTTCAATCCTAATTTTTCTGCTATTTCCTTTAGCAGTTAATGGACAAAATAATAACTGAACTGAATCACACACTGAAGGTCTTGCTCAACATCCAACACCCTTCCACTTAAACTTGGATGTCTGACAGCCATCAAATGACTTTTTCTACTCTCTAGTGACCTTATCTTCCCAAGGACTCTTCTGATAAGGGCAATGTCTACCTGAGCTGCTTATGAATTAACTACTTCACTATTAAAATCTGACTGAAAACAGGATCACTTGTCTTTTATAACACTGTCCAAAAGCTGAAGCAATTCAAGAACTGATCCATAGGCAGATAATCAACCCCTGTACCAAGAATAGCAATGTGTGCATAGGACAAGTGGAGTACACACAGCATAGGTACAGGCACTGCATTAGCTGTATCACTTAATTCAGTATCTCACAGCTTCCACGTACAGTTCACCCACATGGTCCTGGTTTGCCCATCCCGTGAAAACTAAGCCCACAGCTGAGTGTCACAGTTATTAACATGGTATGTGAAATAAGGCTTTTGCCTGCACGGAGACAAGAGGGGGATTTATTCCAAGATTTCCCCACTGGAGTCTGAAGAAGTTGGGTGAAAAATGCCACTGGATGAATTATTGACACCCAAACTACGCCAATGACTTCTGCTCACCCAGCACACAAGACCATCTGTGTGTTCCCTCCTGACCTCTCTTTTCTATCCAGATTAGCAGCTCTTTCCTGCCAGTCTATTATGTCCCAGTGACACCAAGAAGTGGAAGCCATTGTAGTTACCACATTAAATATTTCTCAACATTGCAGGGAAAAAAAACTACTAGAAAGGAATTGGGCTCCATGCTGGCTTAGCTAGAAAAAGAAATGTAGTGAAGAAGATTAAGCTGTGTTTCTATAGCCACAGCTGAGCAGGTGGCAAAGACCCATCACTGGTGCTTGTTCCATAGAGGATTCCACTCCCTGGCAAAACAGTTACTCCTCAAAGAAACCAGGGCTTGAAGATATCCAGGACTCTGCCTGTCAGATGAGCCTTGTGTAAGTTTATGAAGTCTTGGGATCACTATGATTAACTACCTTCCTTAAGCTGTTCCCCACAAGGCTTTAGTGCTTTTAAACCACTGACCCCTTGAATTAAAGAGGGAGATTTCTCTTTTCACAGCTGTGACTCAACACAGGAAGGAATTCAGAGACATCTGAAAACAAAGCCAGGCAGAATTTGAAACAAAATCCTTTAATGACAGATTTAGCAAGTGATGGGCACAGCTGGAGCTTACAAATACAACTAAGCAAATGAGCATGCATTATACAACAACCTTACATAGACAGATCCTATGAAGGGCAATTTCCTCACAGGAATTGCAAAAACCTAACTGCTATGAATAAATCATCAGAAAAACTAGATATTAGCTGTTCAAAAGGAATCTGAGTCTTCAGATCCTTTACCAAACTAAATGGTAACCACCCCTAAAATGAGATATGTGACAACCAATTAAGAAACTAAAGCCTTCACTTTTAGTTATTGTCTATTTAAATCACAATACAAAATCAAAATTCCTGTGCCTAGAGAAGAATAAAACACTATTAAGGTAGTTTTCAAAACTTATATAATACCTTTCATACATTCAACTTAAAATATAACAGTAACTAGTACATACATCATTGAGTCATTGTAAAGAAAATGTGTGCCTACTATTTCTGCTGGGGAAACTGATGCTAAATGTACTCACTAGATATTCTAGGAGGAATTGAAGTGAAAAAAAGAAGTGGAATTAGATACTAACAGCTAATTATCAGTGTCACTATCTTAAACATGACATGCTTCTTTCTACCCAGTCAAATGGGCTACATGACACAGCAGACTACTTTTAAGAAGCAAGCACAAGTTTGCCGATGAACTTTATAAAGTGCAACAAATATCTTGAAGATAATCACGCATGAGGAGTTGACCACCTCCACACAGTACTGCAAAGCAAAACAACAATGACTACTGAAAATTCTATTTCCCTTATCTGCCTAGCTGGGGTATGTGACATGCATTAATGGCACGGGGAATAATGTACTTGCACTCAGACCCTGGACTGACTGATGTCAAATGAAGTTCAACCATTCATATTAATGGGGATCAGCATTTGTCCGAGGGAATGGAAGCCTCTCGGACCTCAGGGTCATGAATTGACAAGCTATCGAACATTTTCTCTGTAGTGCTGACCATCCTCCATCCCCACTGAGCTCAGCTGTCTGGACTCTTAGTCCCGCTCCAGCTGCTTTGTGCTCCTCCTGAGGCACAGAAAGAGCTCATTACAGATTCTTTCTGTGTAATGTGCAATGAGGGCTGAGGTCTCACAACTCCCTTTCTAGGAAATGCAGAATAGTCACATTTCTCCGGACCCCAAGAAAAACAGAGACATACATGCAAACTGTGAGTTTTGTTATTCTGGAGATCTGTAATTGACTAAGCCAGATGGTGACAGAAGTGCCATTAATGCCAAAAAAAAAAAAAAAAAAAACCAAAAAAAAAACAAACCCAAAAAACCCCAAACCCAAACCACTGAAAATATCTCCTCAAAAGAACAAAGATGACTAATAACTTGTACCAAGAAAATGACTGTTAAATTGCTATTGTCTCACACCACTAATACACTGGCAGGATGCAAAAAGCCGTTTTCCTTACAGATAGATTTTCTGGAAAAATACCTTCTCGCAGAACTTATTCTTGAATGGTCTCAGGATATCTATAAACTCATGGGTTGTAGTCATGCTAATGATCAGCAAGCAGTAACTTCAGATAGCTGATAAAAGTCTGTAGCTGATATTACCCAGTAAAACATTAAAACAGGCAAAAGAAACCACTGCAGCAGAGTTTTGGCCTTCTTAATATCAAGTAGAGAAATTCTGGGAGTAAGGACAGTTATAATTTTCACCATCATCATTAATCCTAATAAAATTAAGAAGGGCAATAGTAACAATGATAACCGTAACTTTTTTCCTAAACTTTTTTGGCAACAAAAAGTCTGCCAGATGCAAATTTAAATTTTATGGATGATAAGAAAGTCAGCTGTTTCTAGTGACTTTTACAAGTTATAACCCAGCTCTGGTAGTCAGGACATGCAGAGTGAGTGAATTCAAAAAGCCCACTCAAGCCCTGGCATCTCTGTTTCTTTAGAGGCACCTCAACCACACTCTTGTTTTTCAGAGGAGTTTGTGCAGACATTAAAACCATAATGCAATAAAAAGAAAAGAATTCAGCATGCAAGGCCAACCCCAATGAAGGATGAGACAAATGAAAAAAACAGGATTAAAGTAAGTGCATAAAAAATTTCAGTATCATGAGTCACTAAACTGACCCATGAACTATAACTTGACCATGTCTCCTTTAATTGTTCCACATAAGGATCTGCTTTCTGAAAAAGAAGAATATCTTTAGCAGACATAGTGCTACAGCCGTTTTTTCCTTTATCAATAGTATATGTGTACTGTAGTGCAAGTTACGGAACTTAAGTTCTACCACAGAAAGAAGCATGTAGGATGTAGGAGACAGACAGCTAGACCAGAAAATGCCTTCTATATGTACCTGGTGAACTACCAGTAGAAGTCACCACAAAACAATGAAGATCTATTCCTGACGGTAATATAAGGTGAAATATAAAAGCTAAAAAGGCAAGACTGCAAACTTAGGCAGTCAGTAACTGAGAAAGTATTCACATTTGATATTCTTTCAGCATTAAAGTGGTCTCTCATTTTTCTTTCCTTAGCAATATGGATCACAAAACATATTACTGATTTTCTACATTTAAGCAGTTCTGGGTTTTCTCCACCTTCAACATTAATTTCCTGTTCCAGAAAAATCCTCTCACACAACAACTTGTTACTTAAATAAGAATATAAAAATGTTTTTAATGGCAAAACTAAAGGCTCATCCAGTCTAGTGGTCTCTTTTCAACAGCAAGAAGAATAAATATAGAACATTTATATACGATATTTCCCTACCCTTAGTGCCCCCCCTCCTCTCCATCTATTTTCAGCTCAGGAGATTTCCTGAGCCTATTGTGGCCTGTCTATTTTGCAACCCCCAAGTAGATATCACTTTCAAGTACTTGTCCAGTATCCCTCTGAGCCCTTGTAAAATTCTTGCATCTGCAACACCATCTGGCAAACAAGTTTATATGTCTGCTACCCAGGGTGTGAAGAACCACTTCCAATACCAATAGTGCAATGTGATAATGTATTAATTTCCCCTCATACACCACTACCTTCATAACATTAGCCAGAAAGTAGCTCCCATTGGGCAATAAAAAAAGGAAAATTCAGATTTAGTTTGATGCTCATCCAACTGTTTCAACATTAGCTGCATGACACATGCTACCTCATTATTTATTTTGTATAATTGTCTCACGGAGTGAGTGGGAAATTAAGTGAAAATTGGTCAAGAGAAAGTTAAGAAGGTGATAGTAGTCATCAGTTCTAATGAGTGTTTGCTGCCAAAGAGAAATATCTTGCTATGGTCACTGCACAAGACGAGATATTTCACGACTAAATCTTTGGTGAGAATCCAGGATCAGCTTTGAACAAACTAAGTTCAATTCAACAGAGTAAGCATTTGCCAAGGCTGGCAAACATGGGGCAAAATCAGAGCTGAGATCAGTGAAAGACAAACCCTTCAGTTTCACAGCCATCAGTGGCTCAGGATTGGTAGCAGAAGGGTTCCCACACATGAACTGGTGAGTACCTGCAGGCAGGTAGGATGGAAAAGGCATCCCAGCACCCAGCAGCTGGGGAGATCTGTCACATCTCTCCTTGACAAGGCCCTTTGCCTCTCTCACGCTGCAGTAAAATTCACTTTTAGTTTACTGAAATGACCAGGATTTCTCATATTCACAACTTTTACTCTAATAAGGCAGCATGGAGGTGAAGCATTTTACTTTTGCACCAGTTGATAATGTATCTTTAAAATCTGCTTTCAAAATTACTGAATAATTTAAGAAATGTGCTTTAAGATTTATGTTATAAACTGACTATGAGGAAGTAAGAGTTATAAGCTCTCTTAATCTTCAGGTTTCAAGGTGTGAGTGATGTAAGAAACATCATCTTGCAATACAGAACAGTAAAATTGTGAAGATTTATGCCTTCCGTTGAAACATCTGGTCTTACCCACCCTTGGTGCCAGAATGGCAGACTGGATGAGCTGCTTGTTTATTCCAGACAGGCATTTCCCTGACTCCTGGACTTTATGTTAAGGCATGATGAACATCTTACTCCCACTGGAGAATTTTTGCTCTTATGAAGTCAATAGGTCAGAACTTTTGAAATTTACAGCTCGTGAAAGGGATTCCTCCTTTGAGTTTGTTAGATTCTAGTGCATCAGTAGACAAATATAAATACTTAAAACAATTGTACTTTATGTACTCCATACTTGTGCTTCATACAGGCATAGGCATTAATTTAAAGGCCTGTCAGAATACAACTTCATTAGCAACAGAGTGAATCATGAGGGGTAGGAAATATCCAAAAGGATTACATCTCACAGAACTACAACAGTAAGCCCTATCAAAAAGTTCCTTTTGTTTTACAACCACAATAAACTTTTCAATTCAGTATTATAAACTGTAATTATCCTGGAGGATCAAACTAGTTGTATTTACTTACTTAGAATTCAGAATAATTTCATTCTTTTTACTACATCTATCAAAAGTCAAATTTTGAGTTAGCAGTGGATCACGATAATGTAAAGGCATTTCTGTTACTGCCTAATGAGTTTCAGAATTGTTTCAAAAAATACACACATTCAAAAGTTCCATAACTTCATCAAAAACTCACATTGAAGCAATGATGAAAAGCATTCAATTTTCTGAAAAAAAGTCTCCACTAGGTTTTAAAACAGAAAAGTTATACTGCCTTTTTTCAATTACAGCTACTTGTAAGATTTTCCAGAGGTAGCTACAGTTTGGCTTTGACCCTACTATTGCAAAGTGCCAGAAATACCAAATTATAGCAGGGAAAATGTTGTGTGTGCACACATGTATGTGTTTGTCTACAGTCTGCATGAGACACTGAAAAACATCCAACATAGACACACAGCAAATCGCGTAATTAAAACTTACTGTTATACAGAAGAAAATGATCATTTAAGTAGAAAATAATGGAAGGACAGCAGAGATTTCTCAGTACTAAACCATAATGCTTCATTTAATGAGTAATCCCTGGAGCATATGGATGTTTACCTCGCTCTGGGAAAGCTCAAGTGCATACACAGACAATTACAATGCTTCAGCTGATGTATGATACCTTGTTAGGCTGCTGTAATGCAGTGACATTCTTTCATGGCCTTACAGAGTGCATTTCTGTATTTGCTTCCATGCCAATACAACCTTTGTCTTTGCAAGATTAAATGGCTGCATGTTCAAAGTTAGAATGCCTGAATCTGAATACACAAAGCCCTGGAAACTTAAAAGCTGGAAACCCTGTCTGCAATCTCTCTGACTTTGGCAGGTACATTGTCTGCATCCACTCTGCCTTCAGAAAAATAAAATATTAGTAAATTTTTTAAAAAGGACAAGATTTTGCAATAGGAAAATCACAATACAATTTGGTTGCATTGCATCTTACGTGAATAATTGCTGGACAGCAGACTTATTTACATGATCCATTGAATACAATTTTTAAAAAATTAATATGTAGATACAGGCTGGAGATTAAGAGTAAATGCTGGCCAAAGGCTTCAGAAAGACTACAGGTTTTGCCTTGGGAGAATGGCAAAAGGAGAAAATATATTGCTAAAGCCTCTCTTCCCACCTCTTTTATACTGCTGCCTCTTGTCAGAATGTAGGATGCAAAGTTCTGAGACTGGTATTTGGCAAAAGCACAGCTTAAATTATTAAAAAAAAAAAAAAAAGAGGGAAAAGAAAATCTAATGAAACTGCTTTGGTCAATCACACAGAGCTATTGAACACCTCCTTAATGTTGTTAGTCTTCACTTCTCCATGAAATTTGTGAAAGCTGAAGGCAGTACTTCAAACTATTAATCTTCTATGCTTTTAGACTCTATATACAAATCTTATTTTTCTAGTCCATATTACCGGACAAGGAAAGTTAAAATACAGAGATTATAAACTCTACTGCTTGGTCATATGGGGAACTCTAGAACCTCAGAAATGCCCACACTTCTGTATTTCTTTCTATGTATTTGATCCAAAATTCTGGCTATCAATGTGAAAGGAATTTTAAAGTTCTTCTATTAATAACAATCTAAAGATAGAAAAGATTCACGATTCACAAAAAAGTAACCCACGCACACTCAGATACACACACAGTATAGATGGCTGTGCTTTGTTCCACAAGAAACTCTTGTGATTCACAGCACCTGAGTATGAGTTTCCAGGTTTCCATGAACTTACTTCTTAAATATTAAAAACATAATGCATTTAAGAAATTTCTTCCTTTTTTTTTTTTTTTTTTTTTAATGAAGCCAAATGTAGCAATCAATGGTCATCTATGTTCTGGTTGGCATATTTCACACAAGAGACCCTTGATAATAAACCATGGCTGAAATATCAAAATTCCTTCAAGTACTTACCTCTGTTAATGGTAACTACAGCTGCACTCAAAATCTGCTGCCCTTGATATCACTTACATTCCCACAGGAATATAAATCTCCATGTTTCAAAAAAGGTATTCATCTCAGGGCTCTGGAGAAACACACAGCTTGTTTGTTTGATGCTGCCTGATAGTATTATTGGGTTAACATGATGAAATAGACTCTTTTTTTTCCATGAAGCTTATCTAGTCTCACATTATTAATCTGAAAACAGGCCAAAAGAAAAAACAGGAAGAGAGATACAACAAATTCAGAGCTCAAATATGGTCATTTGGGCCACTGCAGATCTTCAATAGAAGCAATTTAGTCCAAGACATGGGAATACAGAAAAAGAAACACTATGAAGAGAGACTACTGAAGGCTGTTTCCTATCTGTTAGAAATCAAAGAGGATCAGAGCAAAAATGAAATTGTCTTGTAGCTGAGGTAATAATGTACCTAATGATCTTGAAATGAAATGTTTAAAAAGCTATATTTCTACCTTTCATTTTAAAAGATGTGCATTTTAATCCCATGAGTAATCCAACAATGATAATTGCAAAACTGTAACATATAATTAAATTCAAAACCAAGATCTATTCCACCCTTGAATCAAAATTATTCCTTTCATCATAGTAAAGGCCTGTTGTTTTTAAAACCTAGTGTCTATATTTATTTCATTTAATTCATAAGCCCCTAGTTATTACTGTAATTTTACTCATACGCCGGTTATCTAATGTGTAATGCTATAGCTGTTTGAAGTGTATTTTCCAAAACCAGAACAGAACTAAGACCCAGAGACACATCACTACCTCTTGCAGAAATGTCACTCATGCTATGAATAAAGCATAAGCTGAGAAAAACATCATTACCCACCAAACAAATAGCATTTACTCAACCAAACCCATGTGTCTGGAGCTGCGCTCCCGAGCTAATTGGAGGCAGATTCTTGTGCCATGCCACAGGACGCCACAGCTGAGAAACCTCTCGAGCTGGTCATGGAGAGCTCAGCACGCTGTGCAAGGGGAATTGCCAAACTCTGGGACAGGAGGCAGGGCCAGAAATCCCAGAAAGCAGGGTGTGGATATTCTCA
The DNA here is from genome assembly GCF_031753505.1 of Anomalospiza imberbis. Classification (NCBI taxonomy): domain Eukaryota; kingdom Metazoa; phylum Chordata; class Aves; order Passeriformes; family Viduidae; genus Anomalospiza; species Anomalospiza imberbis. The sequence continues at coordinate 258,300 of NW_027100244.1, forward strand.
GTTCAGTCAGAGAGAAAAAGAGAAGGTTTTCTAACCAGGCGAGAGCCTGGGAGACAGCTGGGAAAGAATGTAAATAATTCTCTAATCTATCTTGTTGTTCACATTGTTTATAGATGGGTTCTGCCACCGTGCGTCATTCACTGCACACCAGTGGTGTGAGATGTTTTTACTCTAAGACCAATGAAATCAGTCCGCACGATGTTCTCTATAAATGGAGCGGTGCATTTGAAATAGATCGGAGTTCATTCTCTTTGCCTTTGATTTGGAGTCATTTTCGTTCCCGTCCTGCTCTACAGTGACAAGTGAGCAGATGCAAAGATAACCTTTGGTTGGAAGGTTCATCCAGAGGCCACCTTTGGCTCAGGGCCTCACTCAGGGCTGTTGTCCAGGCCTTGGCACTTCAGGGACGTGGTTTAGTGCTGGGCTCGACACTGCTGGGTGACCGGCTGGACTGGATGAGCTCAGAGGTCTTTTCCAACAGAAAGGATTCTGTGATTCCATGATTCCATCTGCTGCATTCAGCCAGGTCCATGTTAGCAGCATTCATTTGCTCACAAAGTCTCCTCAGGCCCAGCTCTTGAGGCCTGAGGCTTCAGCTCCTTCAGCTCCTGGCGCTCAGCTGCTCGTGCTGAACGAGACACTCGGAGAGAAGAGCACAGTCCATCCAATTCCTTCTGGGACACGGAGAGGGGAGGCTGTGCAAACAGGAGCAGTGTTTGGTGTGGCCTCCTCTCTGCCCTGCACACCTTTCAGCGCTTTGAAGCAGCCAAGAGCTTTCTCCAAGAGTGCAATGGAGCAGCTGTTCCTGCTGCCGGGTCTGGCTCTCTCCAGTCTCTGACCTTGCCTGCTTTTGTCCCTCTTGCTGTGCCCTCTGCTCCCGAGGGCTCGGTGGCTGCTGCCCAGGACTGTGGGACTGGCACAGATCCCGTGGTGGAGACCCTCCTTTCTGTGCCCTTGGAGCTGCCTGGGCACAGCAGCCTTTTCCATCTGGAAGCTCCCCATGGACAGGGAGTCCCCAGCTCCGCTCCTTGCACAAGCTCCAGGAGCCCAGGGCTGCCATCTCAAGTCCGTGCTGGCCCTGGGGGCTCCCAGGTGGGCACAAGTGGGGCAGCACAGCCAGCAGGGAGCCTGTGAGTCTCTTCCAGCCCTGTCTGCTCTGAGTTTGGGCCTTGGAGCCTCAGGTGGCCAAAGGCAGCTGCTGCTGGTCCCTGTGTGTGCCCGTGTTCAGCGGTGCTGCTCCATCAGTCTGTGCCCAGCAACGGGGAAAAGCCTCAGCCCTGCAGGGCCAGGAGCTGCCGGGCTCTGCCTGAGCAGCTCAGCCAGAGGGAAGGGAGCTGCTCCCCACGGGAACCAGGAGCAAAGGGCTGGAGCACCTCGCTCTGGGGCAGAGCCCAACTCCTGTGAGGGAGTAACAGAGTTATTCACGTGCACTGGTGTGTCAGCACTGCAGGTGCTGTGCCTGCAAACACATTCGGGATGTGCAAAAGAATTCTGCAACTCTTGGCTGGATCAGGATGTCAGCAGTGCTGAACTCCAGCTTAGTCCAAAGCAAACACTTGACAACTCTTCTCATATCTGCTAGATTTTTTACTGCAGGGTATCCAGAGGAAAGTAAACAGAGGAGTAAATATTTTCATTGTTTATCAGAAATGTATCTTATTTTGTTGTGAATCTTATTTTTGCTGAAAAATCTTACCTATTTTTCAGGATGTGTTATCTACATAAAATAAAATAGAAAAAATAAAAAAAAAAAACGAGAAAAATATGAAAGAGAAAACAAAAAGAAACAAATGTGTAATGAAATCTTCTGTAACTTTGGATTTAAGAGGTAACTGATCTTTTTAAAAGGAGAACTCATTTACTTTGTGCCTGTTCTGATGGCCTGGATCCATCTTACTGACTGACCTCAGCATCCTTTTTTAAAAGACTTTGGGTTTTGTTTCCAATATTAAGATTTATTTTTTTAAATTGGTGTTGAAGCAATAGGAGGATGAGAGATGGATTGTGCATGACTGTGTCTTGAGAACAAAAATATTGCAGTTTGAAACTTGGACCTAAAGTATTAGAAATGAAACTTACAAATCCCAGTGCATTGTGTGACAGCAGCTTTTCCTATAGGATGTGCAGCATCACAAAGACTTCATCAGTGGGGTTGGGAGTGCTTGGAGCTTTGTCCTGTGCCACTCTGGGATGCCATGAACCAGGACTTCACCTGCCACCAGCCCAGGTCACCCTCTGCAACCGCATCTCCTTGGACCTTGTGTCCCCAAAGCAGACACAAAGTGTTTCTGTTGCTCCCCCTTTGCACAAACCCACAGAGAGCTGGGATTTTTCCAAGGCTCATGTCTCCATTGGGCCATATTCCCAAAGAACCAGCAGCACATCCTGATGAATACGGCAAATTATGTGGATGTTTGTCAGCTCCACTTCCTGCCTAGAAATCCTGAAACTGCTTCTAAATGCTGCTGCTTCAGCTCCTGGACACCTTCTCACACAGAGCTGGGAAAAAAAATCCCCTGGCCACCAGCTAAAAGGTGAGTTATGCCAAAGTTAGAGTACTGTGGGAAATCTCTGTCCCTCCCTGTCCTTTTAATGTATCTGTACATGGGGGTGTGCCTGGATGTGTCTTGTGTACAAAGGAAGGAGCGTGCAAGCAACGGGACTGACACTTTCAGTGTCCATGCTATTCCATACCCATGGGCACAGAGACATTATGGAAACCCTGGCACAGACAGGGCCTTCTGTCCATGGGTAGAGACATCCTAGAGCCCCTGGCACACACAGAGCCTTCTGTCCATGGATACAGAGACATCCAAGAGCCCCTGGCACACACAGAGCCTTCTGTCCATGGGTACAGAGACATCCAAGAGCCCCTGGCACACACAGAGCCTTCTGTCCATGGGTAAAGAGACATCCAGGAGCCCCTGGCACACACAGAGCCTTCTGTCCATGGATACAGAGACATCCAAGAGCCCCTGGCACACACAGAGCCTTCTGTCCATGGGTACAGAGACATCCAAGAGCCCCTGGCACACACAGAGCCTTCTGTCCATGGGTACAGAGACATCCAAGAGCCCCTGGCACACACAGAGCCTTCTGTCCATGGGTACAGAGACATCCAAGAGCCCCTGGCACACACAGAGCCTTCTGTCCATGGGTACAGAGACATCCAAGAGCCCCTGGCACACACAGGCCTGGCAGCACAGGCTGCTTTCCCCACAGGCTGCAGGAGATGAGAACACAACATTTGCCAACACTGACTGAAAGCCACAGCTCCGGGTGCTCCCCGTGAACCCCAGCTCTGGGACCACTGTCTGCCCCATGCTTCAGGGGCTGCAGTGGGAGCCCGGCTGGGCTCTGCCCTGGGGCCATCCTGCAGGGACAGCTTCAAACAGGGAGCATTCCCTTGCCACAGAGAGCCAAGCCATGGCTACAGGGCAGCTGCTCCAGCCCGGAGTGCACTGCTGAGTGCTGTGCTCTGGGGCTGGGGCTCCCCACACAGGGGACTGGACTGGTGTGCCACAGGAGACAGAGAAGCTGCAGCTTCAGCATAACTGAGGTGGGTGCGTGGGCTGGGCAGAGTGGGGAGGCTCAAGGGGATTCACAGAGCTCATCCTGCTGCAAGGACGAGGAAAAGGGAGTGGGAACTCAGCAGTGAGGAGAGCTGAGGGCTGGAGAGCAGCTCTGAATGACACTAAAATCCCACTGGAGCTCTGAGACATTGCTGCTCCTCAGCCAGTGACAGGATGAGTCCCTAAGCCTGGGGCTCGGCCTTCCTCATGGTGAGGGGCACCAAGGAAGGCAACAGTGTGATGGAGACTGCCATGGGCTGGGAACTCACTGGGGGACAAGAGGGAGCAGTTGGGAAGTAAAAGGCAGGTGGGGGAGAGAACAGTTCAGAGAAGGGCTGAGCTACAGCTTGAGCAAGCTGCAAAATGTCATTTGGGGCCATCCCAGATTGATTTCATTTCAGAAGTTATTGAAAAAGTTTAATTTTTGGGTGGTGTCATGTTTGCCCTTGGAGGTGTACACTCTGCAAACTTGAGCTGTGTTGCTGAAATGCTCAAGCAGGTCTGTGCTGCAGGTCACCCCATTTCTTCTTTGGCTGATTGCAGCCCGGTGCTGAGCTCCAGCAGAGCCCTGGCAGAGCCCAGAGCAGCCTCAGCACCCGCAGAGCCCGGCTGCAAGGAGAGAAACCAGAAAGCGCCCGTCAGCTGAAGGCTCCTGGCCCCTTGTCCCAGCCGCCCGCGGTGCCCAGGCCATGCTGGCCGTGCCCAGAGCTGTGCCCAGAGCTGCCCATCCCTGCTGCCTGTGGAAGCAGAGCAGGAGGGCAGGACATGTGCCCAGCCTGCAGCCGGCCACGGCACATCCAGCCCTCAGCAGCTGCCCAGAGCAGGATGCTCCTGTGCTCGCTGCCATCTCCCCAAAGCTCTGATCCCACCATGCCAAGCAGACAGGACCCACCTCACGCCATCCCTCGCTGGAAGAAAAGCTGGTCCCAAACGATGTCCTCATCCTTCTCCCAGGGCACGGCCCATCCACGCCACAGCTGCTCCCAAGCACTTCCCCATCCAGACTGGACCCCACCTGGAACGCTTCCTCTAGAAAAACACACAACAAATTATTGAAAATAGATTACAGACAAAAAGGGGAACAAGAAAAAAGGTCAAAAATCTTATCTCTGTCAGGGGCTTAAGGAAGGCCCAACCCCTGCATGCCAGGGAAAAACCCACCCACAGGTGAGGGAAGCCCAGGCTATCTCCCTTCCCCCTGCACTGCCCTCCAAAATAACGGTGATCCCAAAGCAAACAGGGGCAGTGGAGCAGCCCAAGCCCTTCCTTGCCTGCAAAGCAAAGCAGCCCCTGCACAGGTTCTGGAGTCCCACCTCTGCTCCCACCATGGGGGTTTCTTTGTGTTGGGCTGGCTGCCCCAGCCCCAGCCCCAGCCCGGGGCACGGTGGGTGCTGGGGCTGTTGGCAGGGCCAGGAGCCCACTCCCATTTCATCAGCACCCCAGCCCATCCCCCTAGCCCTGCCAAAAGCAGCCTGGCAGCCGACTGAAGGATTAGCTGCATCCGCCCCAGCAAAGGGGGAACCTTTGGTTCCCGGCCAGGCTGTGCAATGCCCAAATCTGGGAGCATCCCCCTGCGTGTGGACTCACCTGCAAATTCCCTGTGGAGCCTGGCTTTGGAGAAGGCGCCAGAATCAAAGTCCATCATCTTCAGCTGCCGGTGACCAGGTGGAGGAAGAGGTTGTCATTTTTGATGTCGTCCTCACTGTCCCCAGCAGCAGCAGCCCCACCTGGTTCCGCTTCTCCAGGGCCGCCTCCTCCTTCCCTGAGGTGAGCCCAGGCTGTCAAGGTTCTGCCCAGGGCCCCAGCTGTCAGGGAACCAGGACAAGCAAAACCAGCTCAGATGGTGGCCACCAGTGCTGGGCAGAGCAGCTCAGCTCCAGCACAAGGGCTGCGTGTTCCCATCTGATGACCCCTGGGCAGTGACACAGGCAGGACAAAACCAGTCTGGTTGGCTTTGCCACTGATTGCCAGGACAAGTGTGGAGCTGTTACCTGCCAGGCCCCTGGATCCAACTGTGCACGTTGATCTCTCCCATCTTCTAGGGCAGAAGACCACCCTGCACCCATGGATCACGGAAAAGCTCTTCTAAGGATGGCCTGTCCAAGGGCTGCATGGACAAACACCTCTTAATGAGATCCTGGCACTCTGGGGAAACAAACCAGAAATCACCAGTCAGTTGGAGAAGTTGCCCCCCTGTTCCCATGCCCAGGCCATGCTGAGTGTGCCCAGAGCTGGGCCTAAACTTCCCCATGGATTCTGTGTTTGGAGGAGAGCAGGAGAGCAGGACATGTGCCACCTCCTCAGCAGCTGCCAGAGCAGGATGCTCATGAGCTGCTGCTGTCTCCCAGCACTGGTATTGCCCCCATGGCCAGAGATGAGGACCCACCTTGAGAGAGCCGTCGTGGGAACAAGATCCGCCCCCAGATGATCTCCTGGCCCCTCCTGAATGGGTGCTTCCCCATGACCAGGTGGTACAGCAGGAGGCCCAGGGACCAGATCGTCGCTGCCTCGCCGTGGTAGCGTTGGTGCTGGATCCACTCTGGTGGGCTGTAGGACAGGGTTCCTGTGGAACACAGACAGAGTTCATCAGGGGGACGCTGCTGCTCCCAGAGCCTGGCCCCAGCACCCCATGGCATGTGGGGGCTGCCCCAGTGGCACACAGGGTGACTGCTGCCCTCTCACCAGCACCTGGGACTTGTGGACAGACTTGGGGCTGGAAAAGAAGCCACTGGTGTTGGAAGAGGGCAGCAGAAATCCTGGGAAGGCCCAACCATGACACACAAAAGCAAAACTCATCCAGTGGTGGAGAAAGCCCGCTCTACTCCCCGCCTGCACGCCCCCCCAAAAATGTTAACCAGTCAAGGCAAACAATGGGAGCAGAGCAGTCCAAGCCCTTCTCGCCTGCACACCAAACCATCCAGGGCACAGGGTCAGACCCCCCTCTCTGCTACCCCCACTGGGGTTTTTGTCAGGCTGGCTGCCTCAGCTCCAGCCTTAGCCCAGGCCACAGTGGGTGCTGAAGGCTGTCGGCAGGGCTGGAGCTGGTCCCCCTCACACCCCCACCCAAATCAGCTTGGCTCCAGCATTAATCCCATCCTGGCTGCAATAGGGGGAGCCCTGGGGCTGCACCCCAGCTGGGCCATGAGATGCCCAGGAGCATCCCCCGGCAGGGCTCACCTGCAAACTGGGTGTAGGCTGTGTCTTGGAGGAAGGCGCCACAGCCAAAGTCAATCAGTTTCAGCTGCCCGGTGGCCAGGTCGAGCAGGATGTTCTCAGGCTTGATGTCCCTGTGCAGGACCCCGCAGCTGGTGCAGTGCCGCACGGCCTCCAGCACCTGGCGGAACAGCCCCCGCGCCTCCTCCTCCAGCAGGAACCTCCGCTCCGCCAGGAAACCCGACAGCTCCTGGCACCGCTCCGGACGCTCCAGCACCAGCACGATGCTGTCAGGGAGCTCAAGCCACTCCAGGAGCTGAATGACACCAGTGCAGCCAGAGGACACCTTGTCCAGCAGCACGACCTCCAGGGGTGCGCTGGTGCCGTCGGGCTGCGGGAGGAGCGCGATGCCGTCAGTGGGGCTGAGGCCGTGCCAGGGCTGGGGAACCCCTCAGCCAGCCCGGGATGCTCTGCATGCCCCGCTCAGCCCATGCCCGCTCTCCCTGCAGGGCTCCCGGCGGCTCCCACCCTGCCGGGCCCCGGCTCCTCGCCACCCGGCACGGCCCGGCTTCTGCCGCTGGCCCCGCTCACTCACCAGCTCGCCCCAGTGCCGGACGCGGTTCCGTGGCACCCTTTTGATGGCCACCTGCGAGCAAGGGAGAGCAGTGGGTTGAGCGCACCACCCGCCCCGCCGAGCCCCATCCTCCTCCTCCTCCGCCCCCTCCACCTCCTCCTCCTCCTCCTTCCCCCTCCTCCTCCTGCTAATCCTCCTCCTCCTCCGCCCCCTCCTCCTGCGCCCGCCGCCGGCCCCGCCGCTCACCGGGGCGCCATCCGAGAGCCGCGTGGCCGCGAAGACGCTGCCGAACCCGCCGCTGCCCAGCAGCGAACCCAGCCGGTACCGCTCCTGCAGGGCCTCCTCCTGCGCCTTCCCTGCGGGCGGGACGGGGCTGTCAGCGCTCGGCCCGGGGCCAGGAGCGGCCCCCGAGCGCCCCCCGAGCGCCCCGGGCCGGCCCTCCCCAGGCGTTCTGTCCCTGGAACGGGACAGCGGCGGCTCGGGGCCGACGGCCGCGCTGCCGAGCGGCGGAGCTCGGGCCGGGGAAGCCGCAGCGGGGGCGGCGGGAGCGGCTGCGCCGCGTGTGTCCTCCGCGGGGCCCGGGAGGAGCCGGGGCCGGGGCCGGGACTGGAGCCCACGTCGGGGCCGGGGCCGGGCTCGGGCCAGGCGGAGCCAGAGGGCGGCGGTGCCGCCCCAGCCCCAGGCACTGATGCCCGCCCAGCAGCGCCACCGCCAGCACGACCAGAGCCGGGCGGAGACGAGACCCCGGCGGGACGGCCGGGGACGGGGACGGGGCCGGGGCAGACCCGCCCGGGGCTGGGGGCGGGCTGGGGACATGGCCCGGCCGGGAATGGGGAGAGAGAGATTGGGAGAGGAGGGGACAGCGGGAAAGGGAGAGGAGAATCAAGAGGAATGCGACAAAATCACTGCTTTGTCTGCTTTTGCTGCTGCAGCCGCTGCCGCTGCCGCTGCTGCTGCTGCTGCTGCCGCTGCAACTGAAGCTCCGGGGCCGTTTGTCCCCGTGTCCGTTTTTCCGTTGCCCGCTCGCCCCCGCGCCCAGCCCCCCGCTCCCCAGGGGCAGCCCCTGAGCCTGTCCAAACACGGGAACTTTGCCCTGTTCAGCCCAGACTCAGAGTCTGGACTCCTGCACAGGGGAACAGGAATCCCCTTGAGCGCTGCTGTGCATTGTCCCCGCTGAGGATCAAACCCTAGGGGAGCACATTCCCTGAATGCTGAATTTGTACCTGACCCAAGGGCTGCACTTAGTCTCCATCACTGCTTTCCAAGTAAACCAGGGGAAGGCAAAAACTGTGTGTAGCTCATGGTATTTTACAGTGTCTAAAACTTGCCATGTCATGGATCTTAGAGCTGAGATCTATTTGGATTAAGGGGATGGAGAAGCAGTGCAACATGGAAAAGGGGAGCATAAAAATAAACAGAGAAAAACATCTTGGATTGTTTCTTTCCATTTTCATTTCATTTCCTAAAAGCTGTTTCAGTTTTCCCAGAATCTTCTCCACACTCCTGTTTGCTCTTTCCAAGAACCTTTCCTGGAGAACGAGGTGCAGCTTCTGTCACAAGATGTGCCACCAGCTGCAGCTTCTCTAGGCTTTCCACACCTTGTGTGCAGCTCAACTCTTGCAGCACAGCAGGACAAATGTTTGAAGAACTTGACAGCTTGTTCTTTCTTTTCCTTGTGGGCTGGGCAGTTGTGCCATTGGTAAGGTTTTCATTGTTACTGTTCTGCCCTAAGAAACCATGACGGGCTACCAGGAATTGTCAGGGAATCCAAGCCTGACTGAATGCAGAGAAAGAATCTGCAGAGCCTGCATCCAGAAATGGAGAGCTGTGTGATAATCATTGCAACATCCCCATGGGCATCTTGAAAGTGATCTAGAAGATGAAAATGCTCTGACAGAGGGAGTTTGTTTCTGAGTTCAGTGTAGAGGATTCCACATCTAGTGCATTGGTTCATAAATCAAGAGTTCAATCAGTTCATGGAAAGCACCAGAACAAGCTGGACCTCTCAGCCTTAAACACTTCAGTTGTTCAGGGACCCAAAAATGTTCCATAGAAAGAGCATTAGAAGGAGAGGAAAGAGACAGAGAGACAGAGAGACAGAAGCTCCACAGAAAGACACACGTGTGGCTCCCAGCTCCTGGGGTTCCAGTGTGGGTGAGACACAAACCCTAGAAGAAGGCAGACTCCATAGCAGGGGCTGACCTTGTGCTCCTTGGTTTTAAGCCCCTGGGCCTTTGTGGGCCTCCCCCCAGCTGGGACTTGTGATTGCTCGGGCGTTCAGAGCCGGGTTAGCGCTGTCCCAGCTGTGGGACTGATTGACAGCTCAACCCAAGGTGTCTCGGGACACTGATCTCATCCAGCCTCTGACAGTGACCATGGTGACACTGGGGAACCTCATGGAACCGTGGGTCAGTGTGACAATGCAGGTCCAAGGACACCATGGTGATATCCAGGTTTGCTCAGCACCAGAGACACCTTTGCCTTGTTTATCCCCAGCTGTCATCACTGCCTCCAGTGTTCTGCTCTAACTGGAACCCAGGGACACTTTCACATGAGTTGTGTCCCTCAGTGGGACCCATTAAAAGTTAAAGAAAGTCTGGGCTTTGAATCTGACTTTGAGTTCTTGAGAAGTTCTTTGAGCACACTCTGAGGTCTGGGTCCAATGCAAAGAGCACCAAAGCCCCAGAGGGTCATTAACGTCCTGGTGCTGTGTCTGTGCTGCTGAGCTGGGCCAGGCTCCTGGCCCAGAGGCAGCTCCTGGCAAGGGCAGCGCTGCAGAGAGACAGCTGTGGCCAGGAGCAGCTCCTGTGCACAGCCCAGCAGGGCTGGGGCACTGCCAGGGCATCGCAGGGACACGAGCAGGGCGCAGACAGAGCTCACAGGGGCTCAGCACTGGCAGGGGCTGTGGGGTGTCCCAGAGGGGGCTGTGTCACAGCAGCGCCTCTGTGGCTGTGTCACGGAGGCACAGAGCAGCTGTGATGTCAGAGGGGGGCTGTGTGACAGCACAGCGTGGGTTGTGTGAGGTCACAGACTGGGCTATGACATCACAGAGCGTGTTGTGTGAGGTCATCAAGCAGCTATGGCATGATAGAGGGGACAGTGTGACATCAGAGAGCAGGCTGTGACATCATGGCATGGCTGTATGACATCATAGAGCGGGCAGTGAGGTCAAAGTGTGTGCTGTGACATTACAGAGTGGCAGTATGACATCACAGGGAGGGTTTTGTGACATCACAGCGGGGCTTGTGACATCACACAGCAGGGTGTGACATCATAGTGTGAGGCCATAGGCAGACTCTGCCGTCATGTAGAGAGTGGCTCTGGGACATCAGAGTGTGGGTTGTGACATCACCGAGTTGGCTGTGTGACATCATAGAGCAGGCTATGACATCATGGAACAGACTGTGATGTCACAGGATGACTTTGTGTCGTCATAGTACAGGGTGAATTTCTGACATCATAGAATCTTCTGTAACAGCACAGCTTTGTGACATCACAGAGTGACATCGCAGAGTTGGGCCTATGACATCACAAGGGAGCTATGTGGCATCCAAGAGTGGGTTGTGACACCACAGGGGCTGTGTGACATCACAGGGGCTGTGTGAGGTCACTGGGGAGGTGACTCTGCCCCAGCCCCCCCTCCCAGTTCCCCCAGAGAAGTCCAACGCTGCTCGTGCACAGCGGGGTCCCCTGTCCCCCCGGGTCCCCCCGCCCTCGGCGCCGCAGCCTCCCCCAGAGGATGTTCCACGAGATCGACCCCCGAGCCTGACACAGGGCCATGGGGGGCGGGACAGGGGACAGGGACCCCCCGGCAGCGTCCCCGTGTCCCCCAGGGCCAGAGCCTGGCCCAGGGCTCCTTCACCCTGTTGCCAACGAGGGCTTGAGAGCGCTGAAAAAATCCCCAGCAAGGGAGCAGCAAAAACCAGATTTAATATTGAGCAACAGCACCACAAAGTTCCTTGGCAAGCGTCACTCTGCTCCTGACTGGACACTTCAGGCACAAAAAAGGAAACAAAGCAACAACAAAACCAAATAAATTCCAGGCAATTAAATCAGAAATAAACCGAGAACTGGGGCTTTCATTCCTATGGAAAAGAACTGTCCTTCTTCCTGCAGGTGCCCGTGGCCACAACTGGGATTTCACCTCCAACACTGCCAGTTGTGACAGACTGGAGGAGATTGTGGGCTGGAAACATTTTGTGTGTGGGGGAGGAAGGGGCAGGTCCAGCCTTGCCCTGCCCTGGAACCCCAGCCCTGCCCTGCCCTGGAACCCCAATCCCCCCAGGGCCTCTATCCCAGCCCAGCAGTGTCTGCCAGTCCCTGGCACAGCACAGGCAATGCTCCACAGCCACCTCTGGAGTCCCCAGCCCAGCTCCTGAGTGACCAAATGACCCCAAGTCCCACCTGGGGGAAGGGCCCAGGAAGACCAAGGGGTATTTAAGGCTGAGCACAAGGCGAGCACACATCTTGACCCTACCTCCTCTTGGAATTCCGATCTGAACAGTGCTGGAATCCAGGAGTTGGTAGCTCTGTGTGTGCTTCTCCAAATCTTTTTCATCATTCTCTATTTCTGTCTCTTGTTCTTTTATTTCTGACTTCTTGAAAATGTTGAGCAACTTAAAACTCAGATGGCTTAGAGTTTGTGAAGTTGAATGGACCAATATACAGCTTTGAGAAGTGTTTTGTGTTCATTGAATGTCTTATTAAACCTTTTGCCAAAGTTTCAGCTCCTTAGCTCCAACTCCCACCTGCTTTCCTTGGAGAAGGAGCTGCCCCAGACCCAGAGGGATGTTCATTTCTTCTCAGCCAGCAAAGCCAAGGGAAGACACAGCTCCATTAAATGCAAAAGTCATTCCTCTGCTGGATATTAAATCCACTTTGCACAGCAGACAGTCTCAGAGCAATGGAAAACACCTTCTGTGCCCAGCACAGGTCCCAAGGTCCCCCCAAACCCTCCCTGCCCCAATTCTGCCCAGATTTGCTCTTTGCACACACGAGTCACACACTGAAGGCACGAGCTCCTTCCATGCCCAGAGGGAGGAAAAGCGGGAAAGTGGATGAAGAGCTCTCCTGGGCAGAGCCAAGGTCCAAGGGCCCCTGCAGGGAACCACAACTCATCAGGTTTGTGTCCTTTGGGCTCAGGGATGGTGACACTCAGAAGCACAGAAAGGTTTCTTGCCAACAAACACAAGTTGAACATTTGAACAGTTTAATAACCATCACAGCTCTTCCCTCAGCTCTCTGTGATGTCCCAGCAGCATCTGACATGTCCCCCATCCCCAAGGGATTTCCATACAGGAACAGTTTTAGACAGAGACATAAGAAAAGGCAATACTGTGACAGATATTAATATAAGTAAGGTGTTGATTAATGTGATATTTATTTTTGAACTTCTTAAAGACTGGGCAACTCCCTGAAGCTCAAAGCATGTAACCAGTCAGTTGAGAGGCCCTTGTGTGACCAGAGAGCATCTGGAGGAGGAAATCTGGGAGTAACAGGAAGGACATAGATCCAGCTGGTCTAGTGAAGAGATGTCCTTAGACATGGCCATTTCAACAGAAGAGGTGGAAATACCTGAAGGAAGAGAGAGATGATGTAGTAAACAATATTGGTGACTCAAGTAAAGGGGAAGAGCAGTATTTCTTCTCCTTCTCCCATCAGTACACTTCCAGGAAATTCCTGTTCCTGGAGGGAAGACTTTGGTATTTCTTAAAAGTACTCAAGTGACCCAGATAATAAAAATGTCCTTGTATATTATGAAATGTACAAGAATTTAAACCTGTGCCCCTTTCCAGGCAGATACCAGCTGTGTGCCCATGGACAGGCAGTGCCACTTTTGCCCTGAGGTGCCGAACTGGGATTGGATCTCTCAGAGAGGAGCTGAGGGAGAGCAGAGCACCTTGCAAGCTGCAGGTCCCTGCCAGCCCCGCAGGGCTCCTGTGCCATCAACATCTGCTCTGCTCCAGTCTGAAACAGGGCCCAGCATGGTGCTGGGATCATCAGAGAGCTGAGGTGTGTGCTGGAATTCAATGCCCTCCCCATGGCGCAGCAGCCTGCATTTCCCTGCTCCAGCCTTGGTCTCCAGCACAGCCATGGAGGCTCTTTGGGCTCCTGAGTGTTCCTGCAGCCACCAAGGGCAGCTGAGCTCTGCCTTTGGCACAGTCAGCCCTGGCCAGCGCAGGCCATGCTCAGCAATTCCTTGTTTGTGCCCGGCCTTGCTGCCAGCCCCGGCAGCGGCTGCGTGGCCCCTTTGTGACCCTGTGCTGGCCCGGCCATGGTGCCACAGCCCCTGTGCAGGCCCAGCCCAGGACAGGAGCATTGCGGCTGGGAACGGCCCCTGTGCCGTGGTGCCCACAGCAGCCTTGGGGCTCTGTGCCCCATGGCCTCCCTGCTGGGCAGCCTCTGCCAGCTCCTGCAGAGCCCGTGGCACCTGTGGGGCTGCACAGACAGCCCTGCCCCGGGCTCTGCCGGCCTCTGGGCCAGCAGAGAGGCCGGCCAGGGCTGGCCATGGCCGGGAACAGGCCCTGAGCCCCGCAGGAGGATGGAGCTGGGCCACAGCCAAACTCAGCCCAGGGCAAAGCTGGGCTCAGCAGCCAGGGCTGCCAAGGGCTGGGGACAGAGGCGGGCGGAGACAAATGTCCTGGGCCCCCTCCCTGCTGTGTCCATGCCCCCAAGGGCACAGAGCAGCCTCCTCTCTCAGACACTTGCCTGTTTTCCATGCCTTGCACAGGCGCTGGCCCTGCCCCACAAGGCCTGGGCTGAGTCCTGCCCTGCACGCTCAGCCAGGCTGGGATGGACACTGATGGTTCCTGTGCCAGGCTCTCTGAGCCCAGCCCAGCTCCCTGCAAGCTCTGCCAGCTGCCCTGAGCTCTGTGCAGCACCAAGGGCCTCTCCCCAGCACAGCCCAGCCGGCTCTGGCCCCACAGCTCTGCTCAGCCCAGGCTGCTCTGGCCACTGGCCCCACGGCCTCAGCCCCTGGCCAGGGCACAGCAGCAGCTGCAGCTCACCCAGGACTCAGCCCCAGCCATGGGGGAAGGGGCTTGGCCAAGGCCAAAGGAGGCTCCCTGGGTGCCCTGCTCCCCTCGGGCTGAAGTGCTGAGAGCTCTGCAGCCCCTGCTGCCATCCCATCTGCCCAGGCCAGCACAAGAGCCCCGGCCTTGGGGCCCTCCAGAGCTGCTCCTGCTCCAGGCCCAGGGCCCATCCCAAAGCCGGGGCAGCCACAAAGCTGTCTTAGGGTGAAGAGCCTGGCTCTGTGTTCTCCATCCCCTCCTTGCTGGTGCTGCCAGGCTGGGATGAGGAGCCCCTCAGCCTTCCCTGCTCTGGGCTGGACAAGCCCAGCTCCCTCAGCCTCTGCTCACAGCCCAAGGGCTCCAGCCCTACCTTGGAGGCCCTTCCCTAACCCTGCTCCAGCTGCCAGACATCTTTCCTGCCCTGGGGAACCCAACCCAGGCCACAGGGACCTGGATAATCCACGTCCTTGATGTCCTGGTCACACAGCCCTGGCCCCTTTTCCCCATGTCAGGCTCTGGGGGGGATCCTGTGGAATGTCCTTTGGTGGGGGCTGTGGCTCCAGGTGGACCGGGGGGATACCAGGGGATAAGGGACCCCGCTGGGCATGAACAGCATTGGACTTGTTGGGAGAAACTGTGAGGGGGAGCTGGGGCGGAGTGACCAACCCAGTGACGTCACAGAGCCCTCCTGGGATGTCACACAGCCCCTCTGTGATGTCACAGCCTGCTCTGGGATATCAGACCTCTGCCCTATGATGTCACAGCAGGCTCTGGGATGTCACAGAGGCAGTCTATGATGCTGTAGCTGCTCGATGACCTCACATAACTCTGTGACCTCATGTTACCAGATGATAAATTATCTACACCAGGTGAGTTAACACCGGAGCTTGTTCTCCAAAACCCCAGGCCTATGGAAACCACACAATGCTCATTGTGTCAGAAGGGGAACTGGAAGTTCACCAGCCTCAGTGTCCTGCCAGCTCAGCCAGGCCCACTGGAACACTGGGGTCCACGACCACCAGGGACCACCAGAGAGACCCCCAGAACAGAAGAGAGCATGCAAAAGGGGAGGGGAAATACGTTAATGATTCTGGGGGAATGATTATCAGATGTGTGTTTAGTCCAGGACAATCAATGAATATGTGTGCAAAATACAGAATATGAACAGAAACTTTCCTGTACTCAGCACGCTTGGCTTTGGGAGGAGCTATCCCCCGTGCATCCGGCTGAATAAAGAATGCTGCTTCTTAATGCTGCATTGGGGTTAAGGAGTTTTCTGTTTTACTGAATTTTTGGAAACACTCCACTCCCAAGGAAAGCTCTGTCTCCTGCTGCTCACAAACAGAGAAGCGCTGGTGGCAGATGTGGGGGTCGGAGGCTGCCTGGGGCACAGTGACCATGAAATAATCAAGATTTCAATGCTTTGTGAAAGAAGGAGGGGTAGCAACAAAACTTCCACATTGAAATTAGGAAGGGCAGACTTTGGCCTATTTAGGATGCAGATTTGGGGAGTACCGAATCAGGTACTGATTTTTTTAAGGGAAACAGCCCTTTAAAACAAAGGCGTCCTGGGAGGATGGACACATTTCAAGGAAGTAATCTTACAGGGGAAGGAGCAGCCTGTGCCAGTGTAGCAAAAGATGAGCTGGTGAGGAAAATGACTGCCCTGACTGCCCATGGAGCTTCTGTGGGAACTCAAAGGAAAAATAGAGGGTGCATTAACTTTGGACAGAATGTCAGGCAACTTTGGAAGTGTTAAAGGATGTTATTAGGTCATGGAGAAAGAAAAGTTGAGAGGTGAAACTCAACTACTGCTTAAGTTGGCCACTTCTGTGAAAAAAAATTGAAAAGGTTTCTGTAAATAAATTAATAGCAAAATCTGGGATAAGGAGAACATCTTTATTGGATGCAGTGGAGAATATAGTAAGTAAAGACAAAGAAAAGACTGAGTAACTTAACACCTTGTTTGTATCAATTTTCAATATTAGGATAGGTTGTCCTCAGGACAAGAAATCTCCTGAGCTGGTAGATAGGCACAGGGAGCAGAACAGCCCCCTGTAGTCCAGGAGGGAGCAGTTGGGGACCTGCTGAGACACTCAGATGCTCACAGGTGTATGGGATCAGATGGGATCCATCCTAGGGGGATGAGGGAGCTGGTGGATGAACTCGCCAAGCTGCTCTCCATCATTTACCATCAGTCCTGGCTCAGCAGGGAGGTCCCAGAGTACTGGAGGAGCCAGTGTGAGCCCATCCCCAAGAAAAACTGGAAGGAGGATCTGGGGAACTCCAGGCCTGTCAGCCTGACCTTGGTGCCTGGCAAGGTTATGGAACAGATCACCCTGAGTGCCATCACAGGGCACCCACAGGATGGCCGAGGGGTCAGAGCCAGCCAGCTTGGATTTAAATGTCTGCATTCATGATCTGGATGAGGGGACTGAGTCCACCATCAGGAAATTTGCAGATGACAAGCTGCCTGTGAGTGTTGATCTGCTGGAGGGGAGGAGGGCTCTGCACAGGGACCTGGACAGGCTGGATCCAGGGCCCAAATCCAGCAAGGTGAGGTTTAACAAGTCCAAGTGCCAGGACACGGCACTCGAGGTGCTGCCCAACGAGTGCCGAGCACAGGGGAAGAATCACTGCCCTGGTCCTGCTGGCCACACCGTTCCTGATCCAGGCCAGGAGCCAATGGCCTTCTTGGCCACCTGGGCACGCTGCTGGCTCATGTCCAGCCTGCTGTCCATCAGTCCCTGCAGGTCCCTTTCTGCCTGGCTGCTGTCCAGCCACTCTGTCCCCCGCTCTGCACACAGACATTGCTGCTGCAGCTCCAGAGAAGGCAACAAAAGGGCATCTCTGCTGAAAATTCTGCTGGCAGACCCTTTAGTTCCTTTAAATCCACCAAGAGCACAGCCCCTCATTGACACAGTCTGTGGCCACAGGGAAGGTGGAGAGAAACAAAATGAGAAATGGCACAAACAAGGACATTTCTTTGTGGACAACATTAAAATGTAAAACAAAGAAAAAGAACCTCCAAAATGAAACCAACAAGAAGCATCAAAGATAACTTTTATTACAAGTGATTTGCAGAAATTGGCCAGCAGTTTAATGTTCCTGAAAGCATCCAGTCATCAGTCTCCTCACTGCAAACTTGAGCTCCTGGTTCCTCAGGCTGTAGATGAGGGGGTTCAGGGCTGGAGGCACCACCGAGTACAGAACTGACAAGGCCAGATCTAGGGATGGTGAGGAGATGGAGGGGGGCTTCAGGTGAGCAAATGTGGCAGTCGTGAGGAACAGGGAGACCACAGCCAGGTGAGGGAGGCAGGTGGAAAAAGCTTTGTGCCGTCCCTGCTCAGAGGGGATCCTCAGCACGGCCCTGAAGATCTGCACATAGGAGAAAACAATGAACACAAAACAGCCAAAAGCTAAACAGCCACTAACCACAATGAGCCAAAGTTCCCTGAAGTAGGATTTGGAGCAGGAGAGCTTGAGGATCTGGGGGATTTCACAGAAGACCTGGCCCAGGGCAGTGCCATGGCACAGGGGCAGGGAAAATGTATTGGCCGTGTGCAGCAGCGAATTGAGAAAGGCACTGGCCCAGGCAGCTGCTGCCATGTGGGCACAAGCTCTGCTGCCCAGGAGGGTCCCGTAGTGCAGGAGTTTGCAGATGGACACATAGTGGTCATAGCACATGATGGTCAGGAGGGAAAACTCTGTCCCAAGGAAGAAGATAATCAGAAAAAGCTGTGCAGCACATGCCATGTAGGAGATGGTGCTGGTGTCCCAGAGGGAATTGTGCATGGCTTTGGGGACAGTGGTGCAGATGGAGCCCAGGTCGCTGAGGGCCAGGTTGAGCAGGAAGAAGAACATGGGCGAGTGCAGGTGGTGGCCGCAGGCTACGGCGCTGATGATGAGGCCGTTGCCCAGGAGGGCAGCCAGGGAGAGGCCCAGGAAGAGGCAGAAATGCAGGAGCTGCAGCTGCCGCGCGTCTGCCTGTGCCAGCAGGAGGAAGTGGCTGTTGGAGCTGCTGTTGGACATTGGCTGTGGCTGCACATGGGGTTCTGTAATAAAAGTAATCATGGAATAGTTGGGTTTGGAGAGGACTTTAAATATCCCAGCACAGCTTGGGGGCACTTCTCCCCCCTGCCTGCCCAGGGCTCTGCTGCCTGGAGCTGGCCCTGCCAGCAGCTGCTCCCCTGTGCCCAGGGCTGGGCCCTGCCAGTGCTGCCAGAGCCCAGCCCAGCCCTGGGGGCTCAGCTCTGCCCTGCAGACCCCTCCCAGCTCAGGCACTGCCCAGGGGCAGCTCTGGCTCTGCAGGCTCTGATGGCAATGTCAGAGCAACCCTGAGGAGGCTGGAAAAGCAACACTGATGCTGCCTCTAAGGGGCCCTGTGCTCATTTCTGTCACTGCCTGGTTTATTCAGATATGAGACAATTTTTTTTATATTTCTCATGGTGAACTGAGAAATGAATATCTATGTGCAATTTCCCATACAGGCAACACAGATCAGTACACTAAAAATGCAGGATTTTCCCATTTTGTAGCCCATGACTGGCTGTGCTCCCTGTTTAATATGCTTGGAAATGTTCTGGAGGTAAATGTCATGCTGGGAGCAATCCTGAGCAATACAGAATCCTCACCACACAAGAAGAACACTTTCCAGCCTTTCCAGCTGTCTCCTTCCACCCACATTTTGTCCCCCAGCGCTGGGAGCAGCTCCCCAGGCCGGCTGAGAGCTGTCCCTGGCAGGCAGCAGAGTCCCTGGCCCAGCACAGCACCCTGAGCTGCAGGACCCTGCTTTGCAGGACAGCCCTGGGCACCCCTGGCTGCTCTGCATAAGAGATGATCAGAGAATGTACTCACAGGGTCTGTGGGCATTGGGATGTTCCAGCTGTAGGAGATCACTCCAGGAGCTGCAGCTGCATTGTCCTGCAGCCAGAGGTTCCTGTGCCAAGGGCTGGCACTGATTCTGCCCCAGGCACTTCTCAGCACCTTCCCAGCCCTGACTGATGGAAGCTCTCTGTGCCTCTGTGCTGTGCCCGGGCTGGCTGCAGGCAGTGCCCCAGCCCTGCTGGGCTGGGAGCAGAGCTGCTCATCCAGAGAAATGTGCTTTTGAAGCTCTCCTTGGTTACCAGGATCACCCTCTGTGCCAGGAGCCCGGCCCAGCTCAGCAGCACAGACACAGCACAAGGACTTTAATGACCCTCTGGGGCTTTGTGCTCAGGCCCTGAACATCAGGCCCTGAGAGGGAGCTGCAGAAACCTCTCCAGAACTCCAAGACAGAATCCAACTCCAAAGTTTCTTTGACTTTTAATGGGTTCCACTGAGGGACACGACTGAGAAAGTGTCCCCAGGCCCCAGGCAGAGCAGAGAACTGGAGGCACTGATGACAGGTGGGGACAAAGAGAAGCCAAGTGTTGGTGCCCTGGGGCACAGCAGCATCAGTGCCACCAAGGGCCGTGAGGAGACACCTTGTCCTGAGGCTGGGGCCTCCTGGCACAGCCCCAGCCAGGCTGGGCACTGTCACCCCCTTTTCCTGCCCTCAGCATCCCCCCCTAGCCCACATCCCAGTGGCCTCAAGGATCTGCTGGAAGGAGTCCCTGGGGAGCCTTGCTCAGGAATGGCCCTGGGGGCTCCTTCATGCTCCCAGGGACTGCAGGTTTTTCAAAGGACTTTGGCTTTGGCTTTTGCCTTGGAGTCTCTGAGAGCTTTGTGCAATCATGGCCTCCAATTATCTGCTGTAATTAGTCCCTGGAGAGGCTTTGTCAGGAACAACACTCAGTGGGGCTCATTAATGCTTCAAGGTACTTCAGTTCTTTTAAGGTACTTGGTGTTTCCCTTTTGATCCAGACTCTGTGAGAGGTTTGTGCAATCATGGCCCCAATTATCTGCTTTAACGTGTCCCTTGAGAGCTTTGTACTGACACTCAGTGGGGCTCATTGATGTTTTGAGATACTCAAGGAGTTTAAGGTACTTTGGATTTTCCTTTCCACACTGAGTTTCTGAGACTTTTTTTTTTACCATCCTGGCCTCCAGTTCTCTCCTCCAAGGAGTCCATGAGGAGCCTGTGTTTGGGATGGACCTCAGTGGCACCCATTAATGCTTTGAGACATTTTGGGTTTTTCCTCTGACTTTGACTCCTGGAAAGGTTTGTGCAATCTCCTCTCAGGCCTTGAGGTTCCAGGGCTCAGCTCCAAATGCACCACAGGGCTCATTAGGATCAAGCAACTTCTGACAAACCATGGCTCTGCCTTGATTTCCCTCTGCTCTAATGTAGTTCATTAAGAAGGTTTCCTTATACAGTTATGGAGAAATATTTCAAAGAGCTTCTAAGAAATATGTATTCCTATTTTAAAGAGTGTCTTTTATTACTGTTCTCATTAGAGAAGAGGTGATTGCAGCATTCTGTGATTGATATTGATGTAGGGCCGCTCCTAAAGAGGTCTGGCCAGGTCAGAGAAGTTTAACTTGAGGTCTGACCCAGTGTGGACACCTTGCCCCACATTCCCTAACCCCATGTGAGAAACTATTTTCACTTTCACAAATGTAAATGGTTTATTACGACCTTATCAAAATACAACAGAAGAGTGAATAAAGAATAAATACAGTGCCAGAAGCAAAGCATTCAGTCACCCTGTGCTCATCTACAAAATGGATGCTCTATCTTTTATACCTCTAGCCCCTCCCAAAGTCTTGTCAATCCACTTCTTCTTCACTGTCCAGTGGTGGAGATCACTTTCTTACAGCTTGATTGGAGGTCAGGCGCTGCCATAGCAACAAGCCGACCCTCCCAAATGCCTTGACTACTGAGGGCATCCCGTGATAACAATGCAAGAGGGAGGGGAAAGATAACTATACACCTACACAACTTCTCTTAACATATACTTAATATTCACCCCTTAATTGTGAGAGTCAACAATAGGATTACCCATCTATAACAAACCCCCTTTTCTTTTTCTATAAGTCATTTTGCTTGAACAATTACATTAAAAAAATTCTCTCTCTCTTGAATGAGTCATACTAGCAGCTGTTGATGTGGGCAAGGACAGTGGGAACAGGAGAAAAATCTCAGGTTTTCCTTAGACACACTTATTTGGAATGGACAAAAGGGCCTTACAGAGGTCCAGTATGGCTCTGACTCCCATCTACCGTGCCTATGTGGTTGCGATCCATAGTCATTGTATCTTAGGGGTCCAGAGGCCAGCTCGGTCTCGCCCTCCAGTCCCTTTTGTATTCAAAGACAGTTGGGGAATTACAGATGTCCAATATGGCCTTTTGTCCCTACCTTACCATGCCTACGGGGTTGCTACCCACAGCAGGGCTATGGGGTCTTCTTGGTAGTGAACAAAGGGGTCTTGCCCTGCTTCCTTTGTCTTATTTTCTTAAAGAAGCTGTCCCATCACCTTTTACAGACCCTTGTGTACTTCCCATCAACAGATGCTGATAATTCTCACCCATTAACACAGGAAGACAGTCCTCAAACTGGTTGGTGGAAGCTTGACTTTGGGCATCTTGGTGTCTTTCTGGTTGTCTTTCAGTCTCTGCTTAAGAGTCAATCTCGTTTCACCCAGTCTGGATGTTGTAGTTCACTCTTTGGGTTCTTCTACCGGGCCTTTAACTGTTGGCATGAGTCCATCTGTTGGCATGAGTCCATCCCCACTCTGCAGTTCACACGGCTGATTCGGTGATGAACAGTGCCTGAAAGGGACCTTCCCACTGAGGAGTTAGAGGTTGATCTCTCCATGACTTGATCATTACTTGATCCAATCCCCAGAATTAACATTATGGATTCTGAAATCCAGGGTGTTAGTTTGAGGAATTGCTCCTTTATGTTATAGCCCTTGTAAGGTTTCTCCTATAGACATAACATATTTCTTGGCATTGGCTTCCCCTTCCTCATAGATGGCAATGCTCTGGGGTGAGGTCAAAAAGGGTAACCAAATGTCATTTCATAGGGTGACACCCCCAGATCTGACCGGGGTTGGTTTCTAATTTTTAATAAGGACAAAGGGAGACATTTTATCTATGACGTGGGTTTCAGTCATCAGCTCAACTAGAGCTCTTTTAAGAGTTTGATTCATCCTCTCAGTGTGACCAGAACTCTGTGGATGCCATGGAGTATGTAATTCCCATTTACTCCCAGGGTTTGAACAACTTTTTGCAATATTTTAGAGGTGAAATGAGTTCCTTGGTCTGAATCAATCCTGTTCACCATCCCATATTGGGGAATGATTGATTCTAGAAGTGTTTTACTCACAACATTGGCATTGGCTTTAACCGTGGGTACCGCCTCTACCCAGTGAGTCAAGTTGCCTACTATCACTAGTAAAAACTTCCACCGTTGTACATGGGGAAGCTCGGTAAAGTCTACTTGGATGTTTTGACAGGGTCTTAAGGCTAGTTCTTGCCCTCCTCTGGGTGTTTTCCTCATGATTTTCTGACTCACTTTTTGGCATATCACACACCTTTCAGTTACTTGCTTAGCTATCCCCAAAAAATTCCAATGCAGCCCCAGTCCCTTAGAAATTGATCACTTAGCGCTTGTGTACCCCAATGTGTTGTTCCATGTATGCCTTCTAACATTTTCCTGGCAAGGAGTTTATTCAACATTTGTCTCCCATCTGCTAATCTCCACTTCCCTTTGTTATCATTCTTAGCTCCTATTCTAAGGAATTCTTTCTCTTCTGTCTCACTGAATACGGGAACTTCTTCTATTTCTCCCATAGGGGTTAATGCTATCATTAGTTTTTCTGACCCTGATTTGGCTGAATTCTTAGCGTCTAAATCTGCTAAATGGTTCCACTGTTCTTCTTGAGTCACCCCTTTTTTATGTCCTTTAACATATACTACTGCCACTTCTTCTGGTATTTGTAAGGTTTCTATCACTTCTAAAATAAGTTTTTAGTTCCTTTCCCCATTGAATTTAATAGCCCACACTCTTCCCAGATTTTCCCATAGGTATGCACTACTCCAAAAGCATATTTTGAGTCTGTATATATTGTTCCTCTTTTCTGTGCTAATATTTCCAGAGTTTGCTTTAGGGCATACAACTCACATGCTTGGGCTGACCAGTTGGAAGGTAACTTTCCTTTTTCTAGGGCCACTAACTCTTCATCTACTATAATGTATCCTGATACCCATTGTCCCCGGATTACCTGTGGAAATCCATCAATGTACAATCATTTCCCTCCTTGGAATGGTTGATGTGTTAGGTCCTCTCTTACTTTAGTTTGATAATTTATAACCTCTAGGCAATTATATATTAATTCCTCACCTGGATTTCCATCTAAAAACTGGGCAGGGTTCAGTTGGTTACTCACAATTAACTCTAATTATCCATTGTCTATTAGGATGGCTTCATATTTTAGCACTTGGGAATCAGTGAGCCATTTCTCAGCCTTTTAGCTGAGGATACTCCTTACTGAGTGAGTGGTATATATTTTCAATTTTCCCCCAGAGGTTAATTTTTTGCTTTCTTCTACGAGTAGGGCGCTCGCTGCCACCGCCTGAATACAGGTTGGCCACCCCCAGCTGGCAGGGTCTTGCAGTTTTGATAAACAGGCCACTGGTTTCCTGGATCCTCCCCGGTCCTGGGCTAACACTCCATGTGCTGCCCCTTTTTCTATATCCACAGATAGAAGGGTTTGTCTAAGGCAGGAAGACTCAGTGCTGCTGCACTGACTAATTTTTTCTTTAAAGCTTCAAAATTTGCTTGTCGTCTTCTTCCCACCTTATCTCTTCTTCTATTAACTTTTCAAACAAGAACCTGATGGCCTGCATGTATCCTTCAATCCATAGCCTACACTATCCCAACAGGCCTAAAAGCCCTCTGACTTCTCTCTTAGATTTTGGCCGTGGGAGTGAGGCAATCCCTGCAATTCTCTGAGGGTTCAGCCACTGGCTCCCTTGACAAATCACACGTCCTAGGCATTTTACTTCCCTCTCTACAAATTGGAGTTTCCCTTTTGATACTCAAAGTCCTTGGCTCCCCAGAAAACTTAACAATGCTATGGTGGATTCTCGAACTTTGTTTTCTTCCCGTCCTGAGAGAAGCAAATCGTCTCCATACTGGATGATCTTTATCTCAGGTTTGATGGAGAATTGTTTGGTTTGGGGATTTGGAAAACCCTTGTGGTAACCTAGTCCACCGAAGCTGTTGCTTTCTCCCTGAATCGGGGTCCTCCCATTCAGAGGCAAACATATCCCTACTTTCTCCTGCCAGTGGACATGCCCAAAAGGCATCTTTTAGGTCTGTCACACTAAACCACTGGTGTGCTGGGGGGATATTACTCAGTAGTGTATAGGGCTTAGGCACTACTGGGTACTGATTCACTGTTCTTTTGTTAACTTCTCTTAAATCTTGGACAAGCTTGTAAGTCCCATCAGACTTCTTTACTGGTAAAACAGGTGTATTATGGGGGACATACATGGTTCTAAGGCACCCTACTCAAGTAGGTCCTGGGTGGCCAGCTGCAGTCCTTGTCTCCCTTCCAGGGAGAGTGGGTATTGTCATACCTGAACTGGATGGTTCTCATCAACTGTTTTTATTACTACAGGTTTCATGTTCAATTTACCTTAATTTTTTGGTTTTGCCCGCACCATCTCATGAATTTTGTCCTCATTCTCTTCTGTTAATTGGAGAAGTTTAACCACCATTTTTCCTTCCTCTGGCAGTACTCCAATGTCTAACTGCACCTGTAAATCCCACCCTAATAGATTTCACCCTGCTTCTGGAACTAATAGAACATCCCCTGTTGAGGATTTTTTGCAGGACAATGGACACATTCAGCAGATGCACAGTCCAGCCTTCTGGTAACAAAGGAACCAGTTCTAGAAACGGGGTCAGTGAATCCTTGACGACAGGAAAAGAAGAAGTCAGAGGAATCCGCAAAGTTGTCAGCAAAATAAAAAAGAGAACTCAGGGTGGGCCAGACAACCAAAGCAAGACGCATGAAGAATCAGGTGATCCAACCAGCATTTAATTTTAGACGCATAAACAGCTAGGATTAACCAATCATGTATTAGCTAGAGACTCTTGCACAGCAGAACTGATTCTAAATACAGGCCTCTGTACAATAAAATTGGCTTCACTTGATCATATTGATCATGGCGAGATGTCCCATTTGTGATTCTCCGCACCACAATTCCTATCTCAGACCCCAGGTCTAATGATGCATGGCGATGCATAGAATCCCTTAGACACTCTAGAAACTCAGATGGAGTCTCGGAAGGCCCCTGCTTAATAGAATACAGGACAGACCATTTTTTGGTGTTTGGGATAGCTCTCTCCACTCCCAGTGCTATCCAATCTTGATAATCTGCTAATTTCTGAAACTCTGCCGATATATTTGGATCCCATTTAGGATCCCTTGGAGAGGGAAAAATTCTCTTACATCCAATCACTGGCTTTTACGGTGATCCTCTGCCAAAGCCCCTGCTGTTCTCAGGATCAGCTGCTTTTCTGTTTCAGTGAAAGTATCCAGTAATACCTGGGTGTCTCTCCAATCTGGGTTGTGTTGTTTGATAACATATTGTAAATGCTTCGCTATAAGTGTCGAGTTGCTGTGGTAATTTTTAGCAATCCTTTCCCACGCCTCTAGATCAGGGGTGGAGAATGGTACTTTAACCATCAGTCTCCCTCCTTCTGGTCCCACTGCCTCTCGCAGAGCAGCCTGTAACACTGCTTGTCTCCTGGTTCTGGACAAAACCAGACTGCCAGGAGGGGAGTGGGTTTGAGTAGATGTCCCTTCCAAGCCTGCATCCTCTTTTTTTGGAAAGTCCACCTCATCCTCATCCTCATCCTCATCCTCATCCTCATCCTCATCCTCATCCTCCCGTCTCCTAGGAGGCACTTTCAGCAAATCTATTGCATCTTGTTCTTGAGCTGCAGCACGGTAGACCTTATCTGATTTGGTACATGGCTGTCCTATGCTGCACGCTGAGCAACATTGCTTAATTTGCCCTCTATTTCCTTTGTTTTCCTTCTCAAGGGCTAACACCAGTGGGTCTGAGGGAGCGCTGAGCCCACAGTGCCTCTCCCATTCCAGATGATTTCGTAAGGCAAGAAACATATCAGCATAAGAGACCTCATCCTACTTCCTTCCTGTCTTAAAAACCGCATTAACTGCAACAAGGTATTACAATCTAAAGTTCCTGCCGGTGGCCACTTGGCTCAATCTTCCAGCCTGTATAATGGCCACCACCGCATGCAGTGTTGGATTAAATCTTGTTCTCCAATCCCCCCCTACTGGTGACTTCTTTCCAGTGGGTTAAGATACACCCTAAAGAGCTAGCTCGGGGTAACTTCTTTGCTCTGGTGCGTTCCCATTATCTCCTTCTCCTTCTCACTTCCACCCAAAACTCTCTTCACAAAGCCTCACAGTCCTTTCCCAATTCTCCTCCCACGTGCAACCCCAGGTTACAGGTACCAGATGTGATTTTCCACACACAAGCTTTAAAATCTGAGGTTCAAAATGGGCTCAATTAGGAAACATCCATCCACACTCAGAGCATATGCCCCGCCGCCTGCTGAACAGCAATACCAACGCTTCTCACAAACTCCGCACTGCAATAGTGCCCATGGAGGGTGCCAGTCTCTCGAGGTGCCCAAGGCTCCCAAGAATTGCCCACAAAGGCAGGCTATTCCACTTACTCCTTCGTGAATTTCTAAATTCTCCACAGTGGGTTGCTTCCAATCTAGAGAAACGATGTAAATTACCTTTATGTTACCATTAGCTGAGGTCCAATAAAGTCCCTCTAAATAAACCCATTCATCCCCTTTATCTATCCAGTGATTCACTGGATTTACAAACTCCCAGGGGTCAAACCCGAACCACTGAGGCAGTGGAATCCTCTCAGTTCGTCTAGCCACAGTTAAAACATGCACAATCTACACAAACACATTCAAACATGCCACGTGTCCTCACCCACACTTCTTTGCTTGCTCTGCTTCTCCCCAGCTGCCTCCCCGCAGGATGCTATCTGCCCACACAGCCTCCCAGCCGGCACCCTGGGCCTCACTTGGCCGCCTCACTAGTGGGCAGAGCCTCCCCGCCCCGCACCATGGGTACACTCACTCACTCGCCCCCTCCTTCGTATAACTGAGCCCACAAAGGCACTCACTCACACAATCACAAAAACCCACCTACATTAACCACAATGTCCAGACACCATAAGCGCACAATAGCAGTAAGTAGAATCACAGCATTAAGGTCCAGATTCACTTGACCCACCCCCAGGATCACTAGTGGTCACAGAATTGAACAGTAAATATCCCTTCCTCCTGCCGCTCTATTGGCAAATGGACCCTTCCCCCTCCCTCCGGCCATGCTTGGTTGGCGACTGCTTGCAAGCCCCAAACCTTTACTCACACAGGGACTGAGCTGTGCACCAGATGTCTCTGAGCAGCTTACCAGCAGCCCTTTTGGTCAAGGCCCCTTTTAAGCTTGATACACACTGTTTATCTCTGCACAGAGTGCCTGGAGCACGGTCAGGCAGGGCCGGGATCCCGGGTGTGGTTCTGGTCCCCACAACTGAGCAATGGCAGCCCCAGGCTCAGAGCCAGTCAGAAAGCCAACCAAGTGAGACCAGAGGGAGGGCACCCTTCCAGTTTCTCTTGGGCATGGCCGCAAAACAACCCCTGCTACTTCTTCCTCCACCAGTGTTTGGGCTGTGCTGGTGGCAGAGCCAGCCAGGCTGTGCTCTGCCTTCCAAAGCCTGTTGGGAGCGGGCATGAAAAGCTCTGCATGCACAGCGGAGAGTCCTGGAAGGTGCTGGCAACAGCTTCCTGCGGGAACAGGGCTCTGGGCTCTGGCTGGAACAGCCTGGTTTTGGTGCCGTGACCGCAGGCAGGAGTTGAGGCAGGTGAAGAGGCAGCAGGCAGCTTGTGTTTGTAGAGGGCCTGGGGCTGCCCCTCTGAACCTCCACCTGGAAACACACTTGGGAGAATATGAGCTACAGCTGGAGTGCCTGTCCTGAAAGGACCTGAAGTCATTAAGCCTTTCCAGCTTTTCTTAAGAGTGTGTTGGTGTTGCCCAAGAAAGCTTCATTTGGGGAAATGCCTTTGGAGGAAAAGGGCTTGCTTCTCAAGGAAAGTGCTTCCCAGGGAGCTCCCAGTGAGGTAGGTGCAAGGGTCCCCCTTTGGCTCTCTGTGGCAGAGTGGCAAGGGAAGGGAGAAGGCTGTGAAGAGCGGGTTTGGCATCTGCCTGGACCTGCAGAGACCAACCCAAGCACCTGCAGCAGGGTGTGTTCCCCCTTTGGACAGAGGCATGAGCAGGAGCATCTCTGTCCAGCCGTGAGCCTCAGAGCTCTCTCTGAGAGCTGTGAATTAAAAGGCCTTTACACACACACTTTTCACCTCTTCCCTGTCTGCTGTGTTTCAACTCTTGGCAATGTGCATTTGCCTCTTGCTTAGTGGAAGCTGCTGTGGCCCAGAGCCAGCACAGAGCTGGGCTGTGTGGGCCAGGCAGCGTGGAGAGTCTTGGCTGATCTTGGTGTGTCCCTGGCCTCAGAAAAGGCTGGGAAGGTTTGCCTCCCAAGGCGTCCGGCTCATTGGCTCTCCCTGTACATCCTGGAGAGAACAAGGTAGGCATTTCTGGCAGCTGGGCATCAGCAGGCCTGAGAGTGGGGGCATGTTGTGGAGCCAGCCCAGCTGAGATACCCTGAGAGGAGCCCAGTGCTCCTTGCTCCCCTCTGCTGACAAGTGAGTGTTTGTCTGGTTTTGGGATGGCCCTGGCTGTGTGAGGGGTGCTGCGTGGACACGAGACAGCCGGTCCTGTCCCGCTGGGTCCCAGCAGTGCCTCACAGCAGTCCTGCATCCACGTCAGGATGCTGGCCAAGAGAGGTCCTGGAAGCTGAGGCAGCTGATTTTAAGCTTGTGCAGGTGCCTACAGGCCAAGGCCAATGGTGTTCCCTCAGGATACAGCAGTCCTGAGGGGTCTCCCTCGTTCAAACAAATCGGCAGCCAAATGTATGGTCTACCAAAAGCCCTTTTATTGACCTGGCGGGAGGGCAGGGGTCTGCACCCACTAAAATGTTTCTCTGCCACATATAAATTTAAGTGGGTTGATGTAGGAATGTATCAAACATACCGTCCTTCTTTACACGGCTGTGGTGATTTGATAGGCAGGGGGTTAGAAATACATTGTGTCTGATTCCCAAACTTGAAGCTGATTTCCAGGCGCTGGCCAGGAGGGGTCTCGATGCCCCAAAGCAGCACAAAGTCTTCATCACAGCTTCCCTGCACAGGGCTGATTCCACACTTGCCCTTAGTTCTTCTGGTAGACTATGTCTAAAGCTTTTTGTCAGGTCACTCTCATGTCAAGTTAGGCCACCAGGTTCTTCTTATGCTAACTGGTGCTAAGTACTTAGGTATGTCTGTGCTAATTACTTGTTTACTCATGTGCATTGCTTGTGCTTACTTATGTCAAACAAAGGCCTTGTTTCATCCCCAAAGGTGCCTGAGGCCACCCGCTCCTTGTGGCACCAGTTGCTTTCCTGTGGAATGTTCTCCCTCCCCAAGGGTAAAGAGGGAGCTGGAGAAAGAGCTTGCCCGGCTGCTCTCCATCCTTTCCCAGCACTCCTGGTGAAGTGGAGAAGTCCGAGCTGAGCGCAAAGGTGCAAATGGAACAGCCGTGCACGGGAAGGCTCGGTGGGAAGGATGATCCAGGATCCATAGGCCTGGCAGCCTGAGCGTGCTCCAGGGGAAGGCCTTGGAGCAGATCCTCCTGAGTGCCATCCCACGGCACCTGCAGGGAACCAGGGCGTTTGCTGGAGGGTGGGAAAGCTCTGCGGAGGGATGGGGACAGCTGGGGCTCCTGGCGGGGTGTTGAGGGCTTCTGTGTGGGAGTCTGGGGGGGTTGGTGTTGGGGGGGTGTTGGAGAAGGTATTGTCTGGAAGGTGAGAGGTCTAGGCTGGAATTTGAGTCAGTTTGAAGGCAGCATCTGTGCTTTGGCACAGTTTTGGTTATGGAGGGCAGAAAGAATATCTGTGACTTTTCCTCTTCATGGTCCTGATTCTCCTGCAGGGAACAAGAGGGGAGAGCTGTACTTTACTGGCCACTTAGAAATCTGTACCAGGGGGAGGATTAGCCCTTTTGTAATCTACTCATTTCTTTGGGCTACTTTTGTACCACTGAGTGGACTCTCATTTCTTGAGAGCTTTTATTCCTTAAGAGAATTAGGATATTATCATCCCTTCCTAGAAAACCAAAGCATGGCCCTTGTTTTTTGCCCTTTTTTTGTGTAGTGTTATGTTCTGTAAAGTGACCCTCAGTGGATGAAGTTAAGGCAAATGAGTTGCTGCTTTGAGATGGGAAGCAAAATTACAAATCTTCACCTCCTCAGGCCATCCCAATTAATTTGGGAAGTTTGCAACTTTTTGGAACTACTTGAGTCGAGCAATGGGAAGTAAAGCATTCCTGAACTGAGGATTCTTACTTGCCAGATTCTTCTGTGCCTTCGCCGCTGAGGTGGTTTTGTGCTGAAGGCAATAACTTCAATGAGAAGATAATTTCAGCATGGAGTAAGAGCTTCTGACAGAGACCCAAGTGTTGCCAGCAGTTGCTCCAGGTGCTCCTGCCAACAGCCCCTGCAGGCAGGAGTGCAGCCCCCAATGCACGTGGGCTTTGGCTCCCTCTGGCACAGAAGCCCCCCACGGGCACAGGTCTCTGGGGCAGGAGACAGGCACTGGTGCTGCCAGGGCTCGGGGGTGGCAGGTCTGCTTGGGCAGGGACCCTGCCACATCTGCTGATGTCAGCGCTCCCCGGGCGCAAGGGGTCAGAGCAGCATTCCTGCCCTGGCCCACACGTTCCTCGTCTGTGTCACACGGCCACGCTTAGGATGGCCACCAGCCAGGACGTGTCCCAAGGAGGCCGTGCCAGCTTCTGTGGAAGGCCCCATGCCCTTCCCAGCGCAGCTGCGTCGGCAGCCCTGGGGCCTCCTTCTGCTGCCCTGAGCCCGCAGAGCAGGGCAGCGTTTGCTGATGGTTTGAGCCGTTCCTAAAGATCCTGTCGGGGTGTCTTAGACACTTGGGGTGAGGGATTCCTTCCAACCTGAGCCACTTTGGGTGGGCTGGGGGTGGTCCCAGGGCAGGGGGCAGTGTGTGCAGGGGCCCTTTGTGACATGGTGCAGCATGGTCACCGTGGCATGGAACGGGACAGCGTGTCCAAGGGCCCTTTGTGACACGGGGTGACATAGGAGCTGGTGGTGACAAGGCCACACCACAGTGCTCGGAGCACGCGACGGGACAGGACGGGACAGAGCGGTGCCGTGAGGACACACACTTGTTCGTGTCTGACCCAGAGCTTTTCCGAGGTGCTATTCCTGCAGCTGACCTCGAGGCCAGACCACAGGACTTGGTGACCCGTGGCCTTCCCAAGGCTTCTCTTCTGCAGGTGTCCTCGAGGGCAGACCGTGGGACTTGGTGCCCCAGAGGCATCTCCCATCCCTGCCACCAGTGCCCTCGAGGCCAGACCACAATCCTTGACAGGAGTCTCCTGTCCTTGTGGCAAGGAGCCCTCGAGACCAGAGTGCAGGACTTGCTGTCCTGTAGCCTTCCTGAGGCTTCTCTCTTGAAGGTGCCTTCCAGGCACGACTGCAGGCCTTGCTGACTCGGAGATTTCTGAGACATCTCTCCTGTGAGTCGTCACAAATCCAGTCACTGACATGGAGCAGAGATCCCCGAGAGTGCCCAAGCTGGCCTGGGTGGAGGAAGAGGAAGAAGGCCCTGGAGCTGGCCCAGCACAGGAGACTGAAGAGGTGGTGCGGTTCAAGCCTCTGCAGGAGGGTGAGTGGCAGAGCTGGGCTGCTGGGCTGCAGGGCTGGTGGCTGCAGCCAGCTTGGCCACATCCCATCCCATTGCATCCTATTGCATCCCATTGCATCCCATCCCATCCCATCCCATCCCATCCCATCCCATCCCCTGGGGACATGCCCATGGACAGGACGGAATAGGGGCCAGGACAGACACCCCAGAGCCGTGCTCCATCCCTTGGGACATCCCGGGGCTGTTCCTACCTGGGGAGCGCAGGGCTGGGCTGTGTTCTCCGGCCTCGCCCGCAGCCCCTCAGCTCAGGCTGCGCTCGCTCTTTGCCAGATGCAGCCGTGCAGCGCACACAAGAGCAGGAACGCACCCGTGGCCTCTTCCGCAGAACAGCGCAGGTACCTGCAGCCATCCCCACCTGGGCTGGGCCGGCTGTCACTGCTCAGCCGAGCACCGCGCTTGGAGCATTCTGTGGAACATCCCTGGCTTTGAGGGCCATGGCAGTGGGGTGGCAAGGGAAGCACTTCTCTGGGGAAGCTGGGGACATTCCTCCCTCTGGCAGCTTTCCAAGTCTCCCCGTGCCTTCTCCAGGTGCCTGCCATGGTGAGGTACATCCACCAGTGGCTCATGGCCAATCAGTTTGCTGAGCACAGGCTGAACAGGGCCCTGCTGGATCTCACCAAAGAGCAGCCTGCTGACGTAGTAATGACGCTCCTGCGTGTGGCCCCATCCTGTGACAGGTATGGGGCCCACCTGCCCAGAGGGCTCAGGGCTCCCCAGCCCATCAGCCTATACAGCCTGTCCCAGGTGTCTGACCAACAGAGAGTTCCAGGGCCCTCTGGCTGCTCCCTTTGCCAGCCCTGGCACGTCAGCCCCCGAGCCTTCTGCCATGCTTCCTCGCTGGCCCTCAGGGACCTGTCCCCACAGGGCTGGGCTGTCTGGGTGCTGCTGGCGAGGGGCAGTGGGCAGAGGCAGGGCTGGCAGCCAGCTCAGCTCCCCGCTGCCGCCCAGGCCACGGTGCTGTGTCCCAGACTCCTCTGAGACAGAGCTCTGACCCCACAGAGCTGCTTTGACCATGTGGAAGAGCATCATGTGCTCGCCCAGGACTGCGGAGCCGGCGCAGCTGATACTCCTCGATGTGCTGGGGAGCTGGCCAGAGCACAGCACGTGCACCTCCGATGGGGACAAAACGGGTGTCTTTGTCCTGGCTGTGAGTTTCTGACACTGGCCTTTGCTGGCCCCAAGGCCACCTGTCCAGCAGCTCTGCATCCTCCTTCCCCCACTGCATCTCCCTGCCTCAGGCGCTGGGCTGAAACCTGGCCTCGGGGCAGCTTCAGGACCACCAGGCCCGGTGCTCCCCCTGTGTCTCTCCGAGCCTCTCCCTCCCATGCTCGGGCCCTGCCACACGGACACCTCGGCACTGAGCACTGTCTCGGGCTGCTCTGTCCTTTGCAGGCAACTGTGGTGATGTGGAAGATCCTCCAGATGCCCTGTGTCCCACATGTAGTGACCGTGTATTTCCCCCGCCTCTTTGTGCATCTGCTCTTCCAAGTGTTCTTCAGCACGTTGGATGTGCCAGCGGAGGTCGATACCTTCTGGAAGGGATGCCAGCAGCAATACGGCCTTGCCACCAACCCCAACAGGTGCTCCATGCCAGTCCTCCTGTCCCTGCCAGGTGCCCAGGGCAGGAGCCAGTGCTCCCAGCGTGACCTGGCCTTTGCTCTGCATGCAGGTTTGCAGTGCGGACCCTGAAGTCCCTGCTCTGCCAAATGCAGCACGAGGATGTGGTGGTGGCAATAGAACGCAAGTGTGGCTGGGACACGCTGCTGTGTGCTGACACCCACCACTATGCCGTGGGTCTGCTGGCCAGGTGAGACCCCCTTCTCCCCACTGCCTCTGACATTTGTGCTCAGTGCCCAGGGTGCCCCACACAGTCCCCGTGGTCGTGGGCCAGAGGGCCTTGTCACCGAGGAACAGCCAAGCCGACTGGAAAAGGCTGGGAGAGGAGGGAGCCCACAAGGAGCCACCTCCCAAATAGCCCAGGGCCCTTACAGGATGCTGGGGAAAGGCCAGACCTCTGTGAGTCAGTCCTGGGAGAGGTTTGTCCCCCGGCCCAAAGTCTTGGTTTCTTTTTCTCCTGCCAGGGAGATGTCCTGTGTCTCCATCCCCTTGTGCTCAAGGATCGCTCGCGACCTGCTCCGGCTGCTCAGCACACAGGAGCCACGCTGGGAACTGCCCGCCCTGGCGTTCCTTGTGGAGGTGAGCCTGATGGCCAGCGCTGCCTCGCTCAGCTGCCTCCCAGCTCTCTGCCCTCTCGTAGCCGCAACTGCCTGGGACGGTGCCCGCGCCCTGCGCTGCTGCCTGGGCCCAGCCCTGTGCTGTTCCGGGCTCTTGCCGGCCAGGTCCCCTGTCACTGCCCTGTGCCTTTCAGGTTCTTGAGTGCCTGAACTTGAGTGAACGCGGTGCTAAGAGAATCCTGCAAATCTTGTCAAGGCACCTGCGGAGCGAGTGCAGGGAGAGGCGTCGCCTGGCGCTCAGGGCCCTTCTTGTGCTCATCGATGATCCCTTGATGGTGAGAAGGGGGCAGCGGCTGAGGCTGCGCTTGGGAATGCAGTCGCTTGGGCTTGGCTGGGCTTTGGGCGCTGGGGCAGCTGCTCCCAGCTCTCCTGCCTCCTGGTTCAACTGCCCAAGTGCTTCGGAACAGCCCTTTGGCCCCTAGGCCCTGCGGCAGCAGGATGGCGTTTCACAAACTTGTGTTCCGCACAGAGCGAAAAAATGTGGAGCCTGACTGAAAGTCTTGTGGAGCTCCTGTGGGACGCAGATGGAGAGATAGTCAGCATGACAGTCAGGCTCCTCAGCTTTATCTTCTGGGACAAGGCCATGCTGATACCCAGCCCCATCGCACTGCAGCTGGTTGAGGCGCTCCTGCCACTCTTTGACCACGTAAGGCTCGCTGCCCCCAGCCACGGCCACTGACTGCTGCCTGGACACTTTGTGCCCTGTGGATTTGCAGGCCTGAGCCAAGCTGAGCCCCGTGCAGCCGATGCTGAGGTCTTTTTTTCTTCCTTTCATACAGGACAATAGCCATGTGCAGCTGCTCTCCATACTGCTCTTCCAAACATTGGTGTCTCTTCCACTGGAAAAGGAAGAGAAGGCCCTGAAGACACACGTGCGCCAGAGCCTGCTGCCACTCTTCTTCCACTGCCATGATGAGAATCAGCATGTGGCACAGGTGAGGACTCATGGGCTGCTGCTGTCCCCCTGGGAGGGGGCTCAGCTGCCTCCTGCCCTAGCGCCTCGTGGGCTGCAGCATCCTCCAGGCCTTGGCACAGGGACACAGGGACACAGGTCCTGCGCCCTGGGCTGTGGGGCCATCTCCGCATCTCTGCTGCTCTCCAGGTTTCTCAGGAAACGCTGCTTTGTGTGGCTGAGTTCCTGAAGAGGAGGGATCTTCAAAAACTGGTGAAGAACAAGAAGCTGTGGAAGTTCACCGAGTGCCTGGTAAGGACGGCCTGGAAGTGCCAGCCTCAGGCTGGAGAAGCCCCCTGAGCGCGGTGCTCAGTGTGTGGGCTGGCAGCTGTGCCCCTGCCCGCTGCTGCACCCAGAGGCTGCGCGGGCTCTTCTCCAGGCTCCCGTGGGCCCGAGCCGGAGCCGATGGAGCCCCGGCCCGGCGGGGCCGCGGGGCGGGGCAGCGCCGCGGCTCCCGGGGCAGCAGCCGCCCCTCTGCCCCCTCCAGAGCCCGGCGCCCGCGGCTGCTGGCCGCGCCTCAGGGCTGTGCGGGCAGGGGAGGCCGGGGCTGGGCGCAGGGAGCGCCCGGCACAGGGGCTGAGCCCGCGCCAACCCTTCCCTCCTGCCGCTCTCTGCAGCTGGCCGACGACAGGAGCCGAGCGGCCGAGCACCTGCGCCGGGCCCTGCAGTACCTGGACAGCCCGCAGCAGTCCCTGCGAGAGGAGGCCATCAGGTTCATCGGTGAGCCGTGAGCCCGGGCTCCCCTTCCCTCCCCGCCCCGCCGCAGCTCGGCCCCAGCCCCGGCTGCTGCCCCGGCAGCGCCATCCGGGCCCGGCGCCGTGGAGCCCCGCCTGGCCTCGGCGCTGCTGCCGCCCTCTCGCAGCCGTGCCCTGGGCCGGCAGCGTGCGGCAAGGGCCCGGGCTGAGCCCTGCCGGGCCAGGAGGCCGTGTGGCCACAGGGCTGGCAGCGCCGCTGGCAGGGAGCTGTGCCGCTGGGCCGTGACAGGCTCTGTGTTCACAGGGATGGCCGGGCAGCACCTCAGGGGGAAGAAGGAAGAGCTCCAGCTCATCTGTGAGGGTGAGTGAGGGCAGCGGGCTGTCAGCGGGGGCTGGCGGGGGAGCTGCAAGCCCTGCCCCGGCTGCCGAGGGCTCTGCTCCCTGTGCGGACGAGGGGCGGTGTGGGCAGAGCACACAGAGACGTCAGGGCCACCTGGGGGATTCGTGGCCAGCAGCTTCGGGCTGATCCTGTTGGTCCTTGCTCCCTGCTGGCCATGGCTAGAGCCGGCTGGCACGGCCCTGGAACGGGGGTCTCCTCGGGTCCCCTCAGATCCGGGAACTGACCATGGCTCTGTTCCTCTCTCTTTCAGCCCTTGAAGGCATGGCAGATGACATCAGCGTCGCCGTCGGAAGCCTGGCAATTCAAACACTGTACGTCCTCCAGGCAGTAGAGAGAGCTCGATATTCCATCTTCGACAGCCTGCGTGATCAGCTCCACAGGGCATGGAGGACACGGCCTCGTCTGTCAGGGCTCGGCTGGCTGCACTGCTGGAGCTCTGCAGAGAGCTGATCCCAGAAGCTCTGTCTGCTGGGGCCACCTGAGCCAGAAGCAATGTTTGATTTGTTCAACATTGTTCTTTCCTTATTTTCCTTTTTCCTTAGCATATAAATGTAGGATATGTTGTAATAGACAGACTCCCAGAATCTTTCATTTGCTGCCCAGGGTCTGCAGAGCACAGGGGTAGAGGGGAAAACGGGTCCTTGTGCTCAGCAAGCGGCCCAGGCCAGCAGTGGGGAAGGGAAAAGTAGCCCCTTGGCCTTTGCTGGTTCTGCTGAAGCCTTTGTGCTGGCGACAGAGTGGCTGTGCAGGGCCGGAGCTGCAGGGATCCCTGTCAGACCGGTGCCTGGAGATGGCCACAAGCCCTCTCCCAGCCAGGAAGCGCCATCTGTGTCCTCCTGCCCGTGTGTTGCTGGCTGCACACCCGGGCAATGTGTAGATGCAATGATTTCTGTTGCACGTCCTGACCAGTATAAAGTAACGCCTTTGATTCTCTAACCCTGAATTTGCTGTTGGAGATGTTTCATTTTCACACAGTTTCAGTGACAAAGGGACCCCCCCGACTGAAGATGGGATCCTCAAAGCTCACCCCCCCTCCCAGATGGGAGGAGAAAACAGCCTTGGCCCTTTGCTGGAGGGGGGCACCCAGTAATCAGTGGAGGCTCCAAAATCAGCCCCCAGTCCCCTCCCCACTTCTAAAGACATAGAACACGTTTTCCCCCAGCCCTCCTGTATCCCCTCTCATTCCAAAATGCTCCCACACCCCCAAGATGCCCTGAAGCTCCCCCAGCCACTATAGTCCCTGCAAAGCCCCCCGAGAAATTGCCCCGGACCCCCTGATACGCCTTCCCACTTCCAAACACATAGAGCCAGTCATGACACAGCTCTCCAAAACCCTCCAACCTCCCCTTTCCCCAAATTCCCCCAGCACTTCCAGATCCTCCAGGCCCCTTGGCCCTGTAGCCTCTTGAAAATCCCACCAGCCCACCCTAGGATGCCCCGAGCCCCCCCTGCACCTCCAGACACGTAGAGCCAGTCATCCAGCAGTGCAGCTGCATGGCTGAGGGGGCTGCAGGGGCTGTTTTGGGGGTGCAGCTGCTGCCAGCCTCCCCTGCAAAGGCTGAAGCTCCGCAGGTCTTTGGTCAGGATGCCCTGGCCAGCTCCCACCTGAAGACCACCAGCGTGTCCCCTCAGGCCATGGCCGTGTGTGAGTGAAATTGCAGGGGGGCAGGGGGGAGAATAAGGGTTTGTTTGAGGTCAGGGAATGTGATATGGGGCTTGGGGGGGCTTTGGGGAAGTTATGGGCAGCTGGGGTGGGGTCTGGGGGAGTTACAGGCAGCTGCGGGGTTGAAACAGGAATTGGGAGGTCTCTGGGGCGTTTCCAGGGGCTGACAGGAGGGTTTGGGGGAGCTCTGGCGATGTTCCGGAAGTCTGGGGGACGTGACATGGGAGTTTGGGCTTTAAATCTGCCCTGGGTGAAGAACTTAATATTTATAATCCTGTTAGAAATGAACAGGCTTTTTGACACAATTAAATGGGGACAAAGTCTTCAAAGCAAAAAGAAACTTTGTTGCTATTTGGCACCAAAGGAGTACACAGAAGCTTGATGAGTTCAAGAGAGAAAAAGAGTTAATTTTATTTCTGACTTTGCAATATATAGAATTCTAAAAGTGGCAGTAGATTGGAGGATGAAATTGCCACTTCTGTAACCACACTGGTCAAACTAACAGTCTATTAATTTTCTCCTCCCACAAAGAAGAATGTAAAACAATCATTATTTGCATGAACAGTGCATGAGAACTTTAGTAGAAATATGTAAACATTATCAGAAGGCTAAGAAAGTTTTATGAGAACTTTAAAACTTTCAAAAGAACTATAAAAGAAAACTTAACACTTTTAAAAATGAGGGCAACAACTGTTCATTCATACCGATTCAGCCGAGCCGAATTTGCATGTCCCTCCCGAGAGCAGAACACACACACCTTCCAACAAAGTGGAAAATTTTCGGGCATTTCCCGGCTGGGGCAGTCCCTGTCCCCTTTCCCATTGGCTCGGTACTGGGGCACTTCCATTCTCTCCTGACCACCTGCTTTTCTGTCTACTCCCCCATCATCTGAATTCCTTTTTAGTCAGGGCTTCAACCCCGCCCCTCTCCAGCAACACCCAACAAACCAACCAGAACATATCCAAACCACAAACAACAACACATAGAACCAACAGCTTTCATTCTTTAGCTTAATAATCTTTTGGCTTCAGCAAAATGTCACCTCGTCTCTCACAACCCTATAAAGTCTTTGTTCTTCTTCCCTAAGTTCAGGAGTTTAGCATGGCCTTGGCTGAGGAGCAGTCCATGTCAATCAGTAAAGCTCACTAAAAATATCAATTGATTTAGCTAGTTGAAATGATCGTGGATCGTGTGTTTTATAGAGGGCACGTAATGAGGGGGACATGATGGGCAGATCGGGAAGTCCCGAGTACCTTCCAAGTAGCTCAGCCAAGGGGGAAAGGGAATGAAAGATAATGCAGCCGGGAAAGAAGAAAAGAAGGCTACTTGATCCAAGTGATTGGGAGACTGCGTTGGACACACGCCTGATGCACGCTCTCCCTTTATGCTAATCAAGGGACTTTTACAGGACTCCTCTGTCTCCTTTCTGCACACCACCCTCTAGCCACGTAAATTTGACGCTCTGAGAGCTGTCAGACCTTCACCAGAAGCTGTCAGACATTCACCAGGAGCTGTCAGACCTTCAAAGGAGCTCTCCGACCTTCAGCAGAAGCTGTCAGACCTTCACTAGGAGCTGTCACACCTTCACCTGGAGCTGTCACAGCTTCAGCAGGAGCTGTCAGACCTTCACCAGGAGATGTCAGACCTTCACCAGAAGCTACCACACCTTCACCAGGAGCTCTCTGACCTTCAGGAGGAGCTATCAGACCTAAACAAGACCTGTCAGACCGACAGCAGGAGCTGTCAGAACTTCGGCAGGAGCTGTCTCAACTTCACTAGGAGTTGTCCCACCTTCACCAGGAGCTGTCACACCTTCAGCAGGAGCTGTCAGATTATCAGAAGGAGCTGTCAGACCTCCAGCAGGAGCTGTCACACCTTCAGCAGGAGCTGTCAAACATTCACCTGGAGATGTCACACTTTCACCAGGAGCTGTCACACCTTCAGCAGGAGCTGTCGAACATTCACCAGGAGGTGTCAGACCTTCAGCAGGAGCTGTCAGACCTTCACCAGGAGTTTTCACATGTTCACCAGGAGCTGTCAGAACTTCACCAGGAGCTGTCACACCTTCACCAGAAGCTGCCAGACCTTCAGAACGAGCTGTCACACTTTCAGCAGGACCTGTCACACCTTAACCAGGAGCTGTCACACCTTCACTAGGAGCTGTCACAAATTCAGCAGGAGCTGTCAGACCTTCAGTAGGAGCTGTCAGACCTTCAGCAGGAGTTGTCAGACCTTTGGCAGGAATGGTCAGAATTTAGGAGGAGCTGTCAGACCTTCACCAGGAGCTGTCACACCTTCACCAGAAGCTGCCAGACCTTCAAGAGGAGCTTTCAGTCTTTCACCAGGAGCTGTCACACCTTCAGAAAGAGCTGTCAGACCTTCAGCAGGAGCTGCCAGACCTTCAGTAGGAGCTGTCAGACCTTCACCAGGAGCTG
This sequence comes from Anomalospiza imberbis, assembly GCF_031753505.1. NCBI lineage: Eukaryota > Metazoa > Chordata > Aves > Passeriformes > Viduidae > Anomalospiza > Anomalospiza imberbis. The sequence goes on from NW_027100244.1 coordinate 298,805, forward strand.
TCAGACCACCAGGATGAGCCGTCACACCTTCAGAAGGAGCTGTCACAGCTTCAGCAAGAGCTGTCAGACCTCCAGCAGGAGCTGTCAGATTTTTACCAGAAGCTGTCCGACCTTCACTAGGAGGTTTCATAACTTCACCAGGAGCTGTCAGACCTTCACTAGGAGCTGTCACACCTTCACCAGGAAGTGTCACACCTTCAGCAGAAGCTGTCAGACCTTCACTAGGAGCTGTCAGACCTTTGGCAGGAGCTGAAAGACCTTAACCAGGCTCATACTGGGAGTGACTGGTCTCATACCGGGTGTAGCCACTCCCAAACTCAAGACTCCATGATGTCCCCCTAAGGCCCGCCACGGCTGATCTTTGGAGCCCTGCCAGCTCCAAATATCCCCCGCAAAAAACCCCACACCCAGGCAGCCCCAGGATATTTGGGCCGAGCTCCCCCTCCCCGGGCACCTGCGGGATGGGGGCGATGCTCCCGGGGTGCTGCGAGCTCAGGCAGCGCCAGGGCCACGCGATTCCTTCTCTCCTCTCCTCCGGCTGCTCCCTGCTGCCGCTGCGCCTCTTCCTCCCTCCCTCCTCCTCCTCCCCCGCTCCGGGATCCTGAACCATGAGGGGAAAGGAGCGAGGAAAGGGCAGAACCGTGAGGGGAAAGGGGGCGAGGAAAGAGCGGAACCGTGAGGGGAAAGGAGTGGGGCCAAGGGGACGCGCTGTCCTAAAAAAGCCCGGTTTGGTTTAAAATCACCCAAAAGGGCATCAAATGCAACCTACATCCACATGGTTCGGCCTGACATCAGCCAAATGGGATTAAAAGTATCCAAAGGGTTCTAAAATCCAAGCAATGGGGTCTAAAATTGCCTCAAATGTTTTAAAAGACACATGAAATGGCTTAAAATCACCCTTAAATCCCTCAAATGAAGTTAAAATACACCCTGAAAATACCTGCTTTGGCCTAAAATCACCTTAATGGCTTGGTTTGACCTAAAATTGCCCAAAGAAGCAAAAAAAAACTACTTAAATGGACCATAAATCACAAAAAAGGGACCTAAAATCATGCACACAAGATTAAGATTCACCCATATGGACCTAAAATCACCCAAAGGGATCTGAAATCCCCCCTAAACCCCACCAGATTCGGCCTCAAATCAGCCATAGGGGCTGAAAATCCACCTGAAAAGGCTCGGGATCCCCGCAAGGGATCTGAAGCCCACCCTAAACCTGCCCGGTTCGGCCCAAAATCCCCCAAAGGGGCCGAGCCCGAGGCCGAGCCCAGGATCGGCTCCGGGGTCGCTCCGGGACCTCCGCGTCCGCTCCGGGCAGTTTTGGCCGCGGCCCCGGACGGGCCTGGGCGGGACCGGGAGGGACCAGGGAGGGCTCGGGAGGGGTTTGGGCATCTGGGGCTTTTTTGGGCTTTGGGGAATTGTGTTGGGAGTTTACAGGGAATTGTTGGGGTTTTTGGGGAGAATTATTGGGTTTGGAGGCAGTTGGGGAATTTTGGGGAGTTTGGATTTTGAGGGGTTTTATTGGTGCTTTGAGGGGGAAGTTGTTTTCCTGGGGGTATTTGGGGCTAATTGAAATTTTTTCTGTTTTCTTTTGACTTTTGGAAGGTTTTACTGGGATTTTGTGGGGATTTTGTGGGATCCTCTGGAATTATTTCTGTGTTCTCTTGGAATGTTTAGGGGATTTGGAGGCATTTTATTGGAATTGTGGGGGCATTTAGTGGGATTCTTTGGGGATTTGGGTTTGTTAGGAATTTTAGCGGGGACTTTACGGGGGGTTTTGTGGGTTTTTTTGGGTGTTGCCAAGATTTCTTTGGGTCTCGTGAGGATTTTGTGGGGCTTGTTGTGGTTTTGGAGACATTTTTGGGGGGGGATTTGTGGGGTTTAATTGGGATTTTGTGGGCTTTTATTGGGATTCGAGGGTGTTCTAATGGGAATTTGTGAAATTTAATTGCGATTTCATGGGGTTTATTGAGACTTTCAGGGGTTTAAAGGAGACTTTGGTGCCTCTCAGCCCTTCCTTACACCCTGGGACAACTCCAAAGCCCCCCAAAATTCCACTAAAACACCCCAGAAATCCCCCCAGAATCCCAATAAAACCCTCCAAAACCCCAAAGAATCCAACAAAATCACAGTGAAACCCACTGTGAAAATTAAAAAAAAACTCCCAAAAATTTCAGTAAACCCCCCCAAAAAAACCCCACAAAACCCTAAAAAAATAATCGAAATCCTCAATTCCACAAAACCCTGCAAAGTCCCATAACCCCACAAAGCCAGTAATTCTCTCTAAAATCCAGTAATTCCCCCTAAGCTACCAACAAAATCCCCCAACGCCCAAAAATGCTGCCAAAATCCCCCCAAAATCCTTCCAGAGCCCCCAGACTCACCGGGGGCCGTCCTGGATCAGGGGGCACCAGCCAGTGGAACAGGAGCCACTTCAGGGGGCCCGTGGAGCTTTTTGGGGAGGGGGCACCATGGGAGACCCCCCAAAAATGGGGGAGGGGAACCCCTGTGGTACCCCCTGCCCCGAATGCCCTCTCCCCCGGTTCAGGAATAGCCAAATTCAAGAAAATGTAAACCAGGCTTGACTTTCCAGATATTATTTTTGGCCGGGTTTAGCTGCACCCTCCAGGCTCAGGATCACCGGTGTATTTGCAGGTTTTGCTCTGCATCATCAGCCTGCCCAGACTCTGCTCGGTGTTTCACAAATGGAGAAGACAATGGATATTGTGCCAAGCTTCCTTGCAAACAGCAACACCTGCATCAGCATGACAGAAAAGAAGGAAAAAAAAAAAAAAAGAAAATACTCACCGGTTAGAACAGAGCCAGTGTCCCACCATCTTCCCCTCCACTGTTATTATAGAGGCAAACCTGGGCCTAAAGCTTCCACCTCTCAGTTCCTGATGCTGTTTGACTTCAGCCTTGACTCCCCCTGATCTACCTGACTGCCGTCCAAGTGGGGCTGGGGATCCTCAGCCTGGAAAGAGGAGACACTGGGGAGGCCTCAGTGCAGCTCTGCAGGACTGGAAGGGTCCCACAGGAAAGACGGGGACAGTGTTCAGCCGGGCCCGTGGCAACAGGACAAGGGGGGATGGCTTTCAACTGCAGGAGGCTGATTGAAGTTGGATCTGAGGGAGCTGCTCTTTTACACGGAGGCTGCTGAGGCACTGGCCCAGGCTGTGGATGCCCCATCCTTGGCAACAGGGCTGTGAGCAGCATGGGCTGGGGAAGATTGCTCAGCTCGGAACAAGATGCTCTTTAGATCCACTGTGATGTCACAGATGTGATGTTCCAGCAGGAACTTCCAGCGTCCAGCAAAGAGCACAACACAACCACTGGCCCTTGTGTCAGCCCACCCTGTGCCAGCCCTCGTGCCAGCTCACCCTTCACCATGTTCCCTGTCACTCTTCTCGTCACCTGCGCCCTGATACTCCCATCAGTCCTGAAAGCTCTCTGTTGCCTGGATTTTGTCATCCGTCCCTGCAGGATGCTCACATTTGTCCTGAGGAAGGTACAGTGCCATTCCATGGAGGTGGACACCCCCCAGCTGCCCGGCTGGGCTGGAGTTCTGTGGGGATGGGGTGGGACAGGGACCCCACTCTGAGGTGTTGCTACCTCTGCAGGCTGTCACCGAGAGAGAGGACGAGATGGAGGTGGACATGCAGGCTGATAGAGAGGAGGACATGGAAGTGGATGGAGAAGAGAGTGGAGACAATGCGATGGAGGTGGACATGGAGATTGATACAGAGGAGAAGATGGAAGTGGATGGAGAAGAGAGTGGAGAGGAAGAGATGGAGGTGGACATGCAGATGGATACAGAGGAGGAGATGGAAGTGGATGGAGAAGAGACTGGAGAGGAAGAGATGGAGGTGGACATGGAGATTGATACAGAGGAGGAGATGGAAGTGGATGGAGAGGAGACTGGAGAGGAAGAGATGGAGGTGGACATGCAGATGGATAGAGAGGAGGAGATGGAAGTGGATGGAGAAGAGACTGGTGAAGAAGAGATGGAGGTAGATGTGGAAGAGGAGATGGACGTGGAAATGGAAGAGTACCTTGAGGACATGGACATTGATGAGAAAGATGAGGAAGAGGCCATGATCTTGGGATGAAGAGCAATACCAGCAGCAGGACAGGCATGTGGTCCCCACAGGCAGAGCGGGTCCCCTGCTGCCAGGCTGGGACTGGGCTGGGTGGTCCCTGCTCAGGGATGTGGGACCCGGTGCATTGGGTTCTGGTGGCCATCCCCAGCCTGTGCTGCGCTTGCTGGGCCAGCCTGGGGGCACATGGAAGAGCCCTCTCTGCCTGATTGGAGTGACTGTGCCTCTTGCTTTTCCTCAAGGACCGATGGAGATCCCGGACAGAGATGCCACCCTTTTGTACATACGTTGTAGAGTTTGTTGTTGTCTTTAGGCTATAGGTTTTAGGGCTTCTTTTTGTCTTCTGTAAATACGCCTCATAGACTTTTGTTAGATATGTTCTTGGGTATATACGTTCCATAGATAGTTGTTGTTACAAATATTCTTACAATGTAAATGTGTTCTGTGTTTTCTTTGCTGTTTTTCTGAAAATAAACAAGCTTTATTTTTCACACCCCAGTTCTCTTTCCATTTGCTTCAGGCACAGGTAGCATTTGCAAAGTTGTGGTTTCCGCTTGCTCCAGGTTCCCAGGGCTGGAGGTCGGTGGGGGCACAGCCACAAGCTTTTGTTTGGGGGCAATATTGGGAAGGGGGTGGGAGAGGGGGCACAGGGGGAGGTGGGACCCACTGAGGCTCCCCCAGGTCACCCCAGGACCCCCAGGCCCCGTCCCAGCCCCCCCAGTTCCCTCCACAGCCCCGGCTGAGGGGGGCTCAGCCCAGGAGCCGCCGTCGTTCGGGGCTCCCCCGAGGGCAGCCGCCAACGGGAGAGCTCCCGGCTCGGAGAGGCCCCAGCAGAGGAGGGGATCTTGTCCCTCCTCGAGTGCCCTGAAGGGTCTTCAGGCCCCTCTGAAGAGGAGTTTTTCTCTTTTTAGGGATGTTTGGGGGGACCTCACCCCTCCAAGGGTGTTTTTTCCTCCCCATTTTCAGGTGTTTGTGGGGCCACAGCCCCACAAGCCCCTTTTCAGGGGTGATCATGACAGCTTTAAGTGACATTTTTCTGGGGGACTCACTCCAAGCCGCTGTAGGGGATGTTTTGCCCCCCAGGGTGGATTTTTGGGGTTTAAGGGCCCCCGCTCTGGTCGGGTCCCACTCTAACTCCCCTGAAGAGGCCAACACCACTCCTGCTGATTCCGGCAGCGGAGCCCTGGGAGGGTTGTAAGAGTTGAAATTTTTAAATTTCATTTTTATTCTATTTTATTTAAATTCAAATTTATTGATTTTTAGTTTTATTATAACTCGTTGAGAGGACAGCAAGGACATTCAAGGGCAGGAACATTTTTTCCTGGCTGGTGACTGGAATTTCAGACCCTGGCAGTGTGTGCAGCACCACACAGACTGGGATCAAACATGGGCTGAGATCACCTGGACTGAGATCCTATGGACTGGGACCATATGGAATGGGACCATAGGGATCAGGACGGTACACACTGGGATAAACTGGGTTGAGATTCTATGGACTGGGACCACATCGACTGGGATTGCACAGACTGGGATCCCATGGACTGGGAAAAAGCATTGGCTACCATTGGCTACCATCCACATAGAAAGGTGGCCACCTCAAGTTGTCTTGATCCTTTTTGGGTGTCCCATCCCCCTCTTTCCCCCGCCTTCCCCATCGTTCCCCCAATCCCCGCTCCCCTCCCCCGTGTTTGGTTTTGGGGGTTCCAGGCCCCTCCTGCTCCGTGGGGGGGTCCCAATCCCTCTTTGGTTTAATTTGGAGCCCCCAACCCCTTCTCACCGCGACCCCCGCGGCCGGGGGGGCTCTCAGCACCACCAGTGCCACCAGTCCGGCCCCAGCTGCCCCCGCACGCCCCATCCCCATCCCCGGGGTCACCTCCCCCCTCCCCAAATTCCGCTCCCGGGGAGCGCTGGGTGCTGCGGGTCCGCCTGGCGACTGAGGAGTCATCGAGAACAAGCGCTCTGATTGGCTAGAAATGGCCCCGCACAGTCTCTGATTGGCTAGCGCATTGAGAAGCGTTTTGATCTGCCTGGCAACCGATGAGCAGCGCTATCGCAGGCGCTGATTGCCTGAAAATCGCCGGCCCGGCAACTGAGTTGTCAGCAGCGCCGCGCGCTCTGATTGGCCAGGAGCTGTTTTGGGGTGGGGACGGGGGGAACTGGGGACCCCCAGGAGCCCCCCGGCTTTGGGGGTTTCCATCCCCCCTCGGCCCTCGGGGCGGCCCTGGGGCCACCCCAACACCCCCAAAGTGGGGAGGGTCCCCGGAGCCATTTGGATCCCCCAAAAATGGGCTGGAAGCGGCAGGAGCCGCCCCACAAAGGGATTGAAGGGTCCGGTCCGGGAATGGGGGAGGCTCCGGGGATGGCTCCCATCCGGATCGGGGCGGGCTGGGATTGAGGGAGGGTCCGTTCAGCGACTGGGGAGGGGTCTGGGACTGGGTCAGGGGCTGGCATTGGGGAGGGTTTGGGAATTGGGGAGGGTCTGGGATTGAGGGGATTGCTCCATCCCGGGATTGGGGCAGGGTCGCTCCCTGGGGGAGGGGTCCATTATTGGGCCAGGGCCTCTCCCCTTCCCGAGCCCAATCCCGTTCCTGATCCTGTTCCCGATCCCAATCCCATTCCCATTTCTGTTCCCGTTCCCGATCTCATTCCCGACCCCGATCCCACTCCCATTCCCGATCCCGATCCTGTTCCCAGTCCCGGTCCCGCCGCTGTTTCCAGGAAATGGCTCTGCTCTCAACCCCGACCCCAAACCCAGCGGGTCAAACACCCCAGATCCTGGGGTCAACTCTCCCCGACCCCAAATCCTGGGGGTTCAAACACTGGGGGGGGTCAAACACCCTCAAACCCAAACTCTGGGATGTCAAGCCCTACCCCCCCCCCCAGCCCCAAACCCCAAATTTTAGGATCAAACCCTCCAAATCCCAGATCCTGGGGTGTCAAACACTCCCCAATTCCCAAACGATGGGGTTAAATACCCCTGTTTTTGCTGATGCAAAAAAATGTCTCAGAAATTCAGCCAGCTTGTTCACCTTTTTTGTCAACTTCTTTTCAGGGTTGGACGACCTGGTTGCGACAGCGGAACCCTTCTAAAAGACGGATGCTAAGAGACATAACCGGTGCTGTGGGAACAGGATTGGGAATTCTAAATAGCATTGATTCAGAAGGATTAATGAACACATTGGCTGCCACCACTAGATTTGACCAAATTCCAACAACCACTGCAGTCGTCCTTATTGGCCTTGGGAAGACATCAGCGCTTGCTATCAAACATATTACCAAGTTGGGAGGAAGCAAGCGTAAATGATCACAAATTGGTAATTGATGCACTCGGTGCCACACAAAAGAACGTTTCTTTAGCTCTCAGCTGTATCCAGGCTCAATTAGGGATGCAGTCGGTTGCTGCCTCGATTATAAGAGAAGGTGAAGAAGGCACTTTTCCTACTGAGATTCGGAAAATAGTTTGGGACAGCGCCGCTGATTTTAAAAAGGAATTCCAATCCCGGTGGAACCTAGTGAACTTTACCTATGACCCCATCACAAACATAGCCACAGCTTTGGTGTTAACCGTACGTGATGCCTCAAGTGCATTTGGTATTCCCCATCATTGCACTAGGACTGGGACACATATGGAGCCACTGGGAATGTGCTGGGGGCAACTGGGACCACGCTGGGGGCAACTGGGGACAAGGGTGAGTGACTGGGGCCCTGCTGGCAGAGACTGGGATCATACTGGACTCATACTGGGATCTTACTGGGAGTGACTGGGACTATTCTGGGGGCAAGTGGGAGAACTGGGAAAACACTGGATGGCACTGGGAACAACGGGAACAGTGCTGGGGGCAAATTGTATCATAACGGGGAATGACTGTCAGCAACTGGGCTCCTGCTGGGAGCAGCCCCTGGCGGCCCCGGGAGCCCCGCACCCCTTTCCCGGCCATGCCGCCCCTCCAGCCCCAGCACCCCCCATTGCCGGGGTGCCGGCACTGCCAGGGGTCCCCCCCTCTCGGGTTCCCCGCTGGGGCTTCTGGGGCTCTCCTCTCTCGGGGCTCCCGCTCAGGGCAGCCGCGGCTCTCCCGGGGCTCCCCAAAACCGGTGTCCCCCCGACGGGGCTCTGCCGCCACCCACACTGGGATCCCCCAAAAACACCTCTCGGGGACCCCCGATGTCCCCCCGAGGGCCAGCTGCGGCTCGGCTTTGGAGCCCTGCCAGCTCCAAACATCCCTCCCAAAGAACCCGAACCCAGGCACCCCCCAGGATATTTGGGCCGAGCTCCCCTTCCCCGGGCACCTGCGGGATGGGGGCGATGCTCCCGGGGTGCTGCGAGCTCAGGCAGCGCCAGGGCCACGCGATTCCTTCTCTCCTCTCCTCCGGCTGCTCCCTGCTGCCGCTGCGCCTCTTCCTCCCTCCCTCCTCCTCCTGCCCCGCTCCGGGATCCTGAACCATGAGGGGAAAGGAGCGAGGAAAGGGCAGAACCGTGAGGGGAAAGGAGCGAGGAAAGGGCGGAACCGTGAGGGGAAAGGAGCGGGGCCAAGGGGACGCGCTGTCCTAAAAAAGCCCGGTTTGACCCAAAATCACCCAAAAGGGCATCAAATGCAGCCTACATCCACATGGTTCGGCCTGACACCAACCAAATGGGATTAAAAGTATCCAGAGGGCTCTAAAATCCAACCCAAGGGGCTTAAAACTGCCCCAAGTGTTTTATAGCCCTCAAGAAATGGCTTAAGATCACCCGTAAATCTTTCAAATGTGACTAAAATCCACCCTGAAAGTATCTGGTCCAGCCTAAAATCATCCAAAGGTATCTAAAATCACCAAAATGTCCCTGACACCAACACAAGAAGACCTAAAATCACCCTAAAAAGGCTTGGTTCAACCTAAAATTGCCCAAAGCAGCAAAAAAACCCCTACTTAAATGCACCCAAAATACCCAAAAAAGGGACCTAAAATCACCCACACAGGATTAGGTTTCACCCATATGGGCCCAGTTTTTCCTAAACTCACCCAAATGGGCCCCAGCCCCACCCCCATGGGCCTAAAATCATCCAAAGGGGTCTGAAATCCCCCCTAAACCCCACCAGATTCGGCCTCAAATCAGCCACAGGGGCTGAAAATCCACCCAAAAAGGCTCGGGATCCCCGCAAGGGATCTGAAGCCCACCCTAAACCTTCCCAGTGTGGCCCAAAATCCCCCAAAGGGGCCGAGCCCGAGGCCGAGCCCGGGATCGGCTCCGGGGTCGCTCCGGGACCTCCGCGTCCGCTCCGGGCAGTTTTGGCCGCGGCCCCGGACGGGCCTGGGCGGGACCGGGAGGGACCAGGGAGGGCTCGGGAGGGGTTTGGGCATCTGGGGCTTTTTTGGGCTTTTGGGAATTGTGTTGGGAGTTTACAGGGAATTGTTGGGGTTTTTGGGGAGAATTATTGGGTGTGGGGGTGTTTGGGAATTTTGGGAGTTTGGATTTTGAGGGCTTTTCTTGGTGCTTTGAGTGGGAAGTTTTTTTCCTGGGGGTATTTGGGGGTTAATTGATTTTTTTTGTGTTTTCTTTTGAATTTTGGAAGGTTTTACTGGGATTTTGTGGGATCCTCTGGAATTATTTCTGGGTTTTATTGGGATTTTTAGGGGATTTGGAGGCAATTTATTGGAATTGTTGGGGCATTTAGTGGGATTCTTTGGGGATTTGGGTTTGTTAGGAATTTTAGTGGGGATTAGGGGGGGTTTTGTAGGTTTTTTTTAGGTTGTTGTCAAGATTTCTTTGGGTCTCGTGAGGATTTTGTGGGGCTTGTTGTGGTTTTGGAGACATTTTTGGGAGGATTTGTGGGGTTTAATTGGGATTTTGTGGGCTTTTATTGGGATTCGAGGGTGTTCTAATGGGAATTTGTGAAATTTAATTGCGATTTCATGGGGTTTATTGGGACTTTCAGGGGTTTAAACCAGATGTTGGTGCCTCTCAGCCCTTCCCCACACCCTGGGACAACTCCAAAGCCCCCCAAAATTCCACTAAAACCCCCCAAAATCCCCCAAAAATCCCAATTAAAAACTCCTAAACACCAAAGAATCCCACAAAATCCCAATGGAACCCACCAAAATTAAAAAAAAAAAAAAAAACAAAAAAAAAAAAAAAAACAAAAAAACCTCCCAAAAATTTCAATAAACCCCCCAAAAAATAACCACCCCAAAACCCTAAAAAATCCCCAAAATCCAAAATCCTCAAATCCCACAAAACCCCCATAACCCCACAAACCCAGTAATTCTCTCCAAAATCCAATAATTCCCCCTAATCTCCCAACAAAATTCCCCAAAGCCCATACATGCCGCCAAAATCCCCCCAAAATCCCCCCAGAGCGCCCCAGACTCACCGGGGGCAGTCCTGGATCAGGGGGCACCGGCCGGTGGAACAGAAGCCGCTTCAGGGGGCCCGCGGAGCTTTTTGGGGAGGGGGCACCATGGGAGACCCCCCAAAAACGGGGGAGGGGAACCCCTATGGTACCCCCTCCCCCGAATGCCCCCTCTCCCGGTTCAGGAATAGCCAAACTCAAGAAAATGTAAACCAGGCTTGACTTTCCAGAAATTATTTTTGGCCGGGTTTAGCTGCACCCTCCAGGCTCAGGATCACCGGTGTATTTGCAGGTTTTGCTCTGCATCATCAGCCTGCCCAGACTCTGCTCGGTGTTTCACAAATGGAGAAGACAATGGATATTGTGCCAAGCTTCCTTGCAAACAGCAACACCTGCATCAGCATGACAGAAAAGAAGGAAAAAAAAAAAAAAAAGGAAATAATCAGCGGTTAGAACAGAGCCAGTGTCCCACCATCTTCCCCTCCACTGTTATTATAGAGGCAAACCTGGGCCTAAAGCTTCCACCTCTCAGTTCCTGATGCTGTTTGACTTCAGCCTTGACTCCCCCTGATCTACCTGACTGCCGTCCAAGTGGGGCTGGGGATGCTCAGCCTGGAAACAGGAGACACTGGGGAGGCCTCCCTGCAGCTCTGCAGGACTGGAAGGGTCCCACAGGAAAGACGGGGACAGTGTTCAGCCGGGCCCGTGGCAACAGGACAAGGGGGGATGGCTTTCAACTGCAGGAGGCTGATTGAAGTTGGATCTGAGGGAGCTGCTCTTTTACACGGAGGCTGCTGAGGCACTGGCCCAGGCTGTGGATGCCCCATCCTTGGCAACAGGGCTGTGAGCAGCATGGGCTGGGGAAGATTGCTCAGCTCGGAACAAGATGCTCTTTAGATCCACTGTGATGTCACAGATGTGATGTTCCAGCAGGAACTTCCAGCGTCCAGCAAAGAGCACAACACAACCACTGGCCCTTGTGTCAGCCCACCCTGTGCCAGCCCTCGTGCCAGCTCACCCTTCACCATGTTCCCTGTCACTCTTCTCGTCACCTGCGCCCTGATACTCCCATCAGTCCTGAAAGCTCTCTGTTGCCTGGATTTTGTCATCCGTCCCTGCAGGATGCTCACATTTGTCCTGAGGAAGGTACAGTGCCATTCCATGGAGGTGGACACCCCCCAGCTGCCCAGCTGGACTGGAGTTCGGTGGGGATGGTGTGGGACAGGGACCCCACTCTGAGGTGTTGCTACCTCTGCAGGCTGTCACCGAGAGAGAGGACGAGATGGAGGTGGACATGCAGGCTGATAGAGAGGAGGACATGGAAGTGGATGGAGAAGAGAGTGGAGACAATGCGATGGAGGTGGACATGGAGATTGATACAGAGGAGAAGATGGAAGTGGATGGAGAAGAGAGTGGAGAGGAAGAGATGGAGGTGGACATGCAGATGGATACAGAGGAGGAGATGGAAGTGGATGGAGAAGAGACTGGAGAGGAAGAGATGGAGGTGGACATGGAGATTGATACAGAGGAGGAGATGGAAGTGGATGGAGAAGAGAGTGGAGAGGAAGAGATGGAGGTGGACATGCAGATGGATCCAGAGGAGGAGATGGAAGTGGATGGAGAAGAGACTGGTGAAGAAGAGATGGAGGTAGATGTGGAAGAGGAGATGGACGTGGAAATGGAAGAGTACCTTGAGGACATGGACATTGATGAGAAAGATGAGGAAGAGGCCATGATCTTGGGATGAAGAGCAATACCAGCAGCAGGACAGGCATGTGGTCCCCACAGGCAGAGCGGGTCCCCTGCTGCCAGGCTGGGACTGGGCTGGGTGGTCCCTGCTCAGGGATGTGGGACCCGGTGCATTGGGTTCTGGTGGCCATCCCCAGCCTGTGCTGCGCTTGCTGGGCCAGCCTGGGGGCACATGGAAGAGCCCTCTCTGCCTGACTGGAGTGACTGTGCCTCTTGCTTTTCCTCAAGGACCGATGGAGATCCCGGACAGAGATGCCACCCTTTTGTACATACGTTGTAGAGTTTGTTGTTGTCTTTAGGCTATAGGTTTTAGGGCTTCTTTTTGTCTTCTGTAAATACGTTTCATAGACTTGTTAGATATGTTCTTGGGTATATATGTTCCATAGATAGTTGTTGTTACAAATATTCTTACAATGTAAATGTGTTCTGTGTTTTCTTTGCTGTTTTTCTGAAAATAAACAAGCTTTATTTTTCACACCCCAGTTCTCTTTCCATTTGCTTCAGGCACAGGTAGCATTTGCAAAGTTGTGGTTTCCGCTTGCTCCAGGTTCCCAGGGCTGGAGGTCGGTGGGGGCACAGCCACAAGCTTTTGTTTGGGGGCAATATTGGGAAGGGGGTGGGAGAGGGGGCACAGGGGGAGGTGGGACCCACTGAGGCTCCCCCAGGTCACCCCAGGACCCCCAGGCCCCGTCCCAGCCCCCCCAGTTCCCTCCACAGCCCCGGCTGAGGGGGGCTCAGCCCAGGAGCCGCCGTCGTTCGGGGCTCCCCCGAGGGCAGCCGCCAACGGGAGAGCTCCCGGCTCGGAGAGGCCCCAGCAGAGGAGGGGATCTTGTCCCTCCTCGAGTGCCCTGAAGGGTCTTCAGGCCCCTCTGAAGAGGAGTTTTTCTCTTTTTAGGGATGTTTGGGGGGACCTCACCCCTCCAAGGGTGTTTTTTCCTCCCCATTTTCAGGTGTTTGTGGGGCCACAGCCCCACAAGCCCCTTTTCAGGGGTGATCATGACAGCTTTAAGTGACATTTTTCTGGGGGACTCACTCCAAGCCGCTGTAGGGGATGTTTTGCCCCCCAGGGTGGATTTTTGGGGTTTAAGGGCCCCCGCTCTGGTCGGGTCCCACTCTAACTCCCCTGAAGAGGCCAACACCACTCCTGCTGATTCCGGCAGCGGAGCCCTAGGAGGGTTGTAAGAGTTGAAATTTTTAAATTTCATTTTTATTCTATTTTATTTAAGTTAAAATTTATTGAATTTTAGTTTTATTATAACTCGTTGAGAGGACAGCAAGGACATTCAAGGGCAGGAACATTTTTTCCTGGCTGGTGACTGGAATTTCAGACCCTGGCAGTGTGTGCAGAACCACACAGACTGGGATCAAACATGGGCTGGGATCACCTGGACTGAGATCCTATGGACTGGGACCTTATGGAATGGGACCATAGGGATCAGGACGGTACACACTGGGATAAACTGGGTTTGAGATTATATGGACTGGGACCACATTGACTGGGATTGCACAGACTGGGATCCCATGGACTGGGAAAAAGCATTGGCTACCATTGGCTACCATCCACATAGAAAGGTGGCCACCTCAAGTTGTCTTGATCCTTTTTGGGTGTCCCATCCCCCTCTTTCCCCCGCCTTCCCCATCGTTCCCCCAATCCCCGCTCCCCTCCCCCGTGTTTGGTTTTGGGGGTTCAAGGCCCCTCCTGCTCCGTGGGGGGGTCCCGATCCCTCTTTGGTTTAATTTGGGGCCCCCAACCCCTTCTCACCGCGACCCCCGCGGCCGGGGGGGCTCTCAGCACCACCAGTGCCACCAGTCCGGCCCCAGCTGCCCCCGCACGCCCCATCCCCATCCCCAGGGTCACCTCCCCCCTCCCCAAATTCCGCTCCCGGGGAGCGCTGGGCGCTGCGGGTCCGCCTGGCGACTGAGGAGTCATCGAGAACAAGCGCTCTGATTGGCTAGAAATGGCCCCGCGCAGTCTCTGATTGGCTAGCGCATTGAGAAGCGTTTTGATCTGCCTGGCAACCGATGAGCAGCGCTATCGCAGGCGCTGATTGCCTGAAAATCGCCGGCCCGGCAACTGAGTTGTCAGCAGCGCCGCGCGCTCTGATTGGCCAGGAGCTGTTTTGGGGTGGGGACGGGGGGAACTGGGGACCCCCAGGAGCCCCCCGGCTTTGGGGGTTTCCATCCCCCCTCGGCCCTCGGGGCGGCCCTGGGGCCACCCCAACACCCCCAAAGTGGGGAGGGTCCCCGGAGCCCTTTGGATCCCCCAAAAATGGGCTGGAAGCGGCAGGAGCCGCCCCACAAAGGGATTGAAGGGTCCGGTCCGGGAATGGGGGAGGCTCCGGGGATGGCTCCCATCCGGATCGGGGCGGGCTGGGATTGAGGGAGGGTCCGTTCAGCGACTGGGGAGGGGTCTGGGACTGGGTCAGGGGCTGGCATTGGGGAGGGTTTGGGAATTGGGGAGGGGTCTGGGATTGAGGGGATTGCTCCATCCCGGGATTGGGGCAGGGTCGCTCCCTGGGGGAGGGGTCCATTATTGGGCCAGGGCCTCTCCCCTTCCCGAGCCCAATCCCGTTCCTGATCCTGTCCCGATCCCAATCCCATTCCCATTTCTGTTCCCGTTCCCGATCTCATTCCCGACCCCGATCCCACTCCCATTCCCGATCCCGATCCTGTTCCCAGTCCCGGTCCCGCCGCTGTTTCCAGGAAATGGCTCTGCTCTCAACCCCGACCCCAAACCCAGCGGGTCAAACACCCCAGATCCTGGGGTCAACTCCCCCCGACCCCAAATCCTGGGGGTTCAAACACTGGGGGGGTCAAACACCCTCAAACCCAAACTCTGGGATGTCAAGCCCTACCCCCCCCCCCCAGCCCCAAACCCCAAATTTTAGGATCAAACCCTCCAAATCCCAGATCCTGGGGTGTCAAACACTCCCCAATTCCCAAACGATGGGGTTAAATACCCCTGATTTTGCTGATGCAAAAAAATGTCTCAGAAATTCAGCCAGCTTGTTCACCTTTTTTGTCAACTTCTTTTCAGGGTTGGACGACCTGGTTGCGACAGCGGAACCCTTCTAAAAGACGGATGCTAAGAGACATAACCGGTGCTGTGGGAACAGGATTGGGAATTCTAAATAGCATTGATTCAGAAGGATTAATGAACACATTGGCTGCCACCACTAGATTTGACCAAATTCCAACAACCACTGCAGTCGTCCTTCTTGGCCTTGGGAAGACATCAGCGCTTGCTATCAAACATATTACCAAGTTGGGAGGAAGCAAGCGTAAATGATCACAAATTGGTAATTGATGCACTCGGTGCCACACAAAAGAACGTTTCTTTAGCTCTCAGCTGTATCCAGGCTCAATTAGGGATGCAGTCGGTTGCTGCCTCGATTATAAGAGAAGGTGAAGAAGGCACTTTTCCTACTGAGATTCGGAAAATAGTTTGGGACAGTGCCGCTGATTTTAAAAAGGAATTCCAATCCCGGTGGAACCTAGTGAACTTTACCTATGACCCCATCACAAACATAGCCACAGCTTTGGTGTTAACCGTACGTGATGCCTCAAGTGCGTTTGGTATTCCCCATCATTGCACTAGGACTGGGACACATATGGAGCCACTGGGAATGTGCTGGGGGCAACTGGGACCACGCTGGGGGCAACTGGGGACAAGGGTGAGTGACTGGGGCCCTGCTGGCAGAGACTGGGATCATACTGGACTCATACTGGGATCTTACTGGGAGTGACTGGGACTATTCTGGGGGCAAGTGGGAGAACTGGGAACACACAGGATGAAAGTGGGAACAACGGGAGCAGTGCTGGGGGCAAATTGTATCATAATGGGGAGTGACTGGCAGCAACTGGGCTCCTGCTGGGAGCAGCCCCTGGCGGCCCCGGGAGCCCCGCACCCCTTTCCCGGCCATGCCGCCCCTCCAGCCCCAGCACCCCCCATTGCCGGGGTGCCGGCACTGCCAGGGGTCCCCCCCTCTCGGGTTCCCCGCTGGGGCTTCTGGGGCTCTCCTCTCTCGGGGCTCCCGCTCAGGGCAGCCGCGGCTCTCCCGGGGCTCCCCAAAACCGGTGTCCCCCCGACGGGGCTCTGCCGCCACCCACACTGGGATCCCCCAAAAACACCTCTCGGGGACCCCCGATGTCCCCCCGAGGGCCAGCTGCGGCTCGGCTTTGGAGCCCTGCCAGCTCCAAACATCCCTCCCAAAGAACCCGAACCCAGGCACCCCCCAGGATATTTGGGCCGAGCTCCCCTTCCCCGGGCACCTGCGGGATGGGGGCGATGCTCCCGGGGTGCTGCGAGCTCAGGCAGCGCCAGGGCCACGCGATTCCTTCTCTCCTCTCCTCCGGCTGCTCCCTGCTGCCGCTGCGCCTCTTCCTCCCTCCCTCCTCCTCCTGCCCCGCTCCGGGATCCTGAACCATGAGGGGAAAGGAGCGAGGAAAGGGCAGAACCGTGAGGGGAAAGGAGCGAGGAAAGGGCGGAACCGTGAGGGGAAAGGAGCGGGGCCAGGGGGACGCGCTGTCCTAAAAAAGCCCGCTTTGACCCAAAATCACCCAAAAGGGCATCAAATGCAGCCTACATCCACATGGTTCGGCCTGACACCAACCAAATGGGATTAAAAGTATCCAGAGGGCTCTAAAATCCAACCAAAGGGGCTTAAAACTGCCCCAAGTGTTTTATAGCCCTCAAGAAATGGCTTAAGATCACCCGTAAATCTTTCAAATGTGACTAAAATCCACCCTGAAAGTATCTGGTCCAGCCTAAAATCATCCAAAGGTATCTAAAATCACCAAAATGTCCCTGACACCAACACAAGAAGACCTAAAATCACCCTAAAAAGGCTTGGTTCAACCTAAAATTGCCCAAAGCAGCAAAAAAACCCCTACTTAAATGCACCCAAAATACCCAAAAAAGGGACCTAAAATCACCCACACAGGATTAGGATTCACCCATATGGGCCCAGTTTTTCCTAAACTCACCCAAATGGGCCCCAGCCCCACCCCCATGGGCCTAAAATCATCCAAAGGGGTCTGAAATCCCCCCTAAACCCCACCAGATTCGGCCTCAAATCAGCCACAGGGGCTGAAAATCCACCCAAAAAGGCTCGGGATCCCCGCAAGGGATCTGAAGCCCACCCTAAACCTGCCCGGTTCGGCCCAAAATCCCCCAAAGGGGCCGAGCCCGAGGCCGAGCCCGGGATCGGCTCCGGGGTCGCTCCGGGACCTCCGCGTTCGCTCCGGGCAGTTTTGGCCGCGGCCCCGGACGGGCCTGGGCGGGACCGGGAGGGACCAGGGAGGGCTCGGGAGGGGTTTGGGCATCTGGGGCTTTTTTGGGCTTTGGGGAATTGTGTTGGGAGTTTACAGGGAATTGTTGGGGTTTTTGGGGAGAATTATTGTGTTTGGAGGCAGTTGGGGGATTTTGGGGAGTTTGGTTTTGAGGGGTTTTATTGGTGCTTTGAGTGGGAAGTTTTTTTCCTGGGGGTATTTGGGGGTTAATTGATTTTTTTTGTGTTTTCTTTTGAATTTTGGAAGGTTTTACTGGGATTTTGTGGGATCCTCTGGAATTATTTCTGGGTTTTATTGGGATTTTTAGGGGATTTGGAGGCAATTTATTGGAATTGTTGGGGCATTTAGTGGGATTCTTTGGGGATTTGGGTTTTTCAGTTATTTTAGTGGGGATTTGGGGGGGCTTGTGGGTTTTTTTGGGTGTTGCCAAGATTTCTTTGGGTCTCGTGAGGATTTTGTGGGGCTTGTTGTGGTTTTGGAGACATTTTTGGCGGGATTTGTGGGGTTTAATTGGGATTTTGTGAGCTTTTTTTGGGATTCGAGGGTATTCTAATGGGAATTTGTGAAATTTAATGGCGATTTCATGGGGTTTATTGGGACTTTCAGGGGTTTAAACCAGATGTTGGTGCCTCTCAGCCCTTCCCCACACCCTGGGACAACTCCAAAGCCCCCCAAAATTCCACTAAAACCCCCCAAAATCCCCCAAAAATCCCAATTAATAACTCCCAAACACCAAAGAATCCCACAAAATCCCAGTGGAACCCACCAAAATTTAAAAAAAAAAACCTCCCAAAAATTTCAATAAACCCCCCAAAAAATAACCACCCCAAAACCCTAAAAAATCCCCAAAATCCAAAATCCTCAAATCCCACAAAACCCCCATAACCCCACAAACCCAGTAATCCTCTCCAAAATCCAATAATTCCCCCTAATCTCCCAACAAAATCCCCCAAAGCCCATACATGCCGCCAAAATCCCCCCAAAATCCCCCCAGAGCGCCCCAGACTCACCGGGGGCCGTCCTGGATCAGGGGGCACCGGCCGGTGGAACAGAAGCCGCTTCAGGGGGCCCGCGGAGCTTTTTGGGGAGGGGGCACCATGGGAGACCCCCCAAAAACGGGGGAGGGGAACCCCTGTGGCACCCCCTCCCCAGAATGCCCTCTCCCCCGGTTCAGGAATAGCCAAACTCAAGAAAATGTAAACCAGGCTTGACTTTCCAGAAATTATTTTTGGGGGTTTAGCTGCACCCTCCAGGCTCAGGATCACCGGTGTATTTGCAGGTTTTGCTCTGCATCATCAGCCTGCCCAGACTCTGCTCGGTGTTTCACAAATGGAGAAGACAATGGATAATGTGCCAAGCTTCCTTGCAAACAGCAACACCTGCATCAGCATGACAGAAAAGAAAAAAAAAAAAAAAAACCGAAAATAATCAGCGGTTAGAACAGAGCCAGTGTCCCACCATCTTCCCCTCCACTGTTATTATAGAGGCAAACCTGGGCCTAAAGCTTCCACCTCTCAGTTCCTGATGCTGTTTGACTTCAGCCTTGACTCCCCCTGATCTACCTGACTGCCGTCCAAGTGGGGCTGGGGATGCTCAGCCTGGAAACAGGAGACACTGGGGAGGCCTCCCTGCAGCTCTGCAGGACTGGAAGGGTCCCACAGGAAAGACGGGGACAGTGTTCAGCCGGGCCCGTGGCAACAGGACAAGGGGGGATGGCTTTCAACTGCAGGAGGCTGATTGAAGTTGGATCTGAGGGAGCTGCTCTTTTACACGGAGGCTGCTGAGGCACTGGCCCAGGCTGTGGATGCCCCATCCTTGGCAACAGGGCTGTGAGCAGCATGGGCTGGGGAAGATTGCTCAGCTCGGAACAAGATGCTCTTTAGATCCACTGTGATGTCACAGATGTGATGTTCCAGCAGGAACTTCCAGCGTCCAGCAAAGAGCACAACACAACCACTGGCCCTTGTGTCAGCCCACCCTGTGCCAGCCCTCGTGCCAGCTCACCCTTCACCATGCTCCCGGTCACTCTTCTCGTCACCTGCGCCCTGATACTCCCATCAGTCCTGAAAGCTCTCTGTTGCCTGGATTTTGTCATCCGTCCCTGCAGGATGCTCACATTTGTCCTGAGGAAGGTACAGTGCCATTCCATGGAGGTGGACACCCCCCAGCTGCCCGGCTGGGCTGGAGTTCTGTGGGGATGGGGTGGGACAGGGACCCCACTCTGAGGTGTTGCTACCTCTGCAGGCTGTCACCGAGAGAGAGGACGAGATGGAGGTGGACATGCAGGCTGATAGAGAGGAGGACATGGAAGTGGATGGAGAAGAGAGTGGAGACAATGCGATGGAGGTGGACATGGAGATTGATACAGAGGAGAAGATGGAAGTGGATGGAGAAGAGAGTGGAGAGGAAGAGATGGAGGTGGACATGCAGATGGATACAGAGGAGGAGATGGAAGTGGATGGAGAGGAGACTGGAGAGGAAGAGATGGAGGTGGACATGGAGATTGTTACAGAGGAGGAGATGGAAGTGGATGGAGAAGAGACTGGAGAGGAAGAGATGGAGGTGGACATGCAGATGGATACAGAGGAGGAGATGGAAGTGGATGGAGAAGAGACTGGTGAAGAAGAGATGGAGGTAGATGTGGAAGAGGAGATGGACGTGGAAATGGAAGAGTACCTTGAGGACATGGACATTGATGAGAAAGATGAGGAAGAGGCCATGATCTTGGGATGAAGAGCAATACCAGCAGCAGGACAGGCATGTGGTCCCCACAGGCAGAGCTGCCAGGCTGGGACTGGGCTGGGTGGTCCCTGCTCAGGGATGTGGGACCCGGTGCATTGGGTTCTGGTGGCCATCCCCAGCCTCTGCTGCGCTTGCTGGGCCAGCCTGGGGGCACATGGAAGAGCCCTCTCTGCCTGATTGGAGTGACCGTGCCTCTTGCTTTTCCTCAAGGACCGATGGAGATCCCGGACAGAGATGCCACCCTTTTGTACATACGTTGTAGAGTTTGTTGTTGTCTTTAGGCTATAGGTTTTAGGGCTTCTTTTTGTCTTCTGTAAATACGTTTCATAGACTTTTGTTAGATATGTTCTTAGGTATATACGTTCCATAGATAGTTGTTGTTACAAATATTCTTACAATGTAAATGTGTTCTGTGTTTTCTTTGCTGTTTTTCTGAAAATAAACAAGCTTTATTTTTCACACCCCAGTTCTCTTTCCATTTGCTTCAGGCACAGGTAGCATTTGCAAAGTTGTGGTTTCCGCTTGCTCCAGGTTCCCAGGGCTGGAGGTCGGTGGGGGCGCTGGCACAGCCACAAGCTTTTGTTTGGGGGCAATATTGGGAAGGGGGTGGGAGAGGGGGCACAGGGGGAGGTGGGACCCACTGAGGCTCCCCCAGGTCACCCCAGGACCCCCAGGCCCCGTCCCAGCCCCCCCAGTTCCCTCCACAGCCCCGGCTGAGGGGGGCTCAGCCCAGGAGCCGCCGTCGTTCGGGGCTCCCCCGAGGGCAGCCGCCAACGGGAGAGCTCCCGGCTCGGAGAGGCCCCAGCAGAGGAGGGGATCTTGTCCCTCCTCGAGGGCCCTGAAGGGTCTTCAGGCCCCTCTGAAGAGGAGTTTTTCTCTTTTTAGGGATGTTTGGGGGGACCTCACCCCTCCAAGGGTGTTTTTTCCTCCCCATTTTCAGGTGTTTGTGGGGCCACAGCCCCACAAGCCCCTTTTCAGGGGTGATCATGACAGCTTTAAGTGACATTTTTCTGGGGGACTCACTCCAAGCCGCTGTAGGGGATGTTTTGCCCCCCAGGGTGGATTTTTGGGGTTTAAGGGCCCCCGCTCTGGTCGGGTCCCACTCTAACTCCCCTGAAGAGGCCAACACCACTCCTGCTGATTCCGGCAGCGGAGCCCTAGGAGGGTTGTAAGAGTTGAAATTTTTAAATTTCATTTTTATTCTATTTTATTTAAATTCAAATTTATTGATTTTTAGTTTTATTATAACTCGTTGAGAGGACAGCAAGGACATTCAAGGGCAGGAACATTTTTTCCTGGCTGGTGACTGGAATTTCAGACCCTGGCAGTGTGTGCAGAACCACACAGACTGGGATCAAACATGGGCTGGGATCACCTGGACTGAGATCCTATGGACTGGGACCATATGGAATGGGACCATAGGGATCAGGACGGTACACACTGGGATAAACTGGGTTGAGATTCTATGGACTGGGACCACATGGACTGGGATTGCACAGACTGGGATCCCATGGACTGGGAAAAAGCATTGGCTACCATTGGCTACCATCCACATAGAAAGGTGGCCACCTCAAGTTGTCTTGATCCTTTTTGGGTGTCCCATCCCCCTCTTTCCCCCGCCTTCCCCATCGTTCCCCCAGTCCCCGCTCCCCTCCCCCGTGTTTGGTTTTGGGGGTTCCAGGCCCCTCCTGCTCCGTGGGGGGGTCCCGATCCCTATTTGGTTTAATTTGGGGCCCCCAACCCCTTCTCACCGCGACCCCCGCGGCCGGGGGGGCTCTCAGCACCACCAGTGCCACCAGTCCGGCCCCAGCTGCCCCCGCACGCCCCATCCCCATCCCCAGGGTCACCTCCCCCCTCCCCAAATTCCGCTCCCGGGGAGCGCTGGGCGCTGCGGCTCCGCCTGGCGACTGAGGAGTCATCGAGAACAAGCGCTCTGATTGGCTAGAAATGGCCCCGCGCAGTCTCTGATTGGCTAGCGCATTGAGAAGCGTTTTGATCTGCCTGGCAACCGATGAGCAGCGCTATCGCAGGCGCTGATTGCCTGAAAATCGCCGGCCCGGCAACTGAGTTGTCAGCAGCGCCGCGCGCTCTGATTGGCCAGGAGCTGTTTTGGGGTGGGGACGGGGGGAACTGGGTACCCGCAGGAGCCCCCCCGGCTTTGGGGGTTTCCATCCCCCCTCGGCCCTCGGGGCGGCCCTGGGGCCACCCCAACACCCCCAAAGTGGGGAGGGTCCCCGGAGCCGTTTGGATCCCCCAAAAATGGGCTGGAAGCGGCAGGAGCCGCCCCAAAAAGGGATTGAAGGGTCCGGTCCGGGAATGGGGGAGGCTCCGGGGATGGCTCCGATCCGGATCGGGGCGGGCTGGGATTGAGGGAGGGTCCGTTCAGCGACTGGGCAGGGGTCTGGGACTGGGTCAGGGGCTGGCATTGGGGAGGGTTTGGGAATTGGGGAGGGGTCTGGGATTGAGGGGATTGCTCCATCTCTGGATTGGGGCAGGGTCGCTCCCTGGGGGAGGGGTCCATTATTGGGCCAGGGCCTCTCCCCTTCCCGAGCCCAATCCCGTTCCTGATCCTGTTCCCGAACCCAATCCCATTCCCATTTCTGTTCCCGTTCCCGATCTCATTCCCGACCCCGATCCCACTCCCATTCCCGATCCCGATCCTGTTCCCAGTCCCGGTCCCGCCGCTGTTTCCAGGAAATGGCTCTGCTCTCAACCCCGACCCCAAACCCAGCGGGTCAAACACCCCAGATCCTGGGGTCAACTCTCCCCGACCCCAAATCCTGGGGGTTCAAACACTGGGGGGGTCAAACACCCTCAAACCCAAACTCTGGGATGTCAAGCCCTACCCCCTCCCCCCAGCCCCGAACCCCAAATTTTAGGATCAAACCCTCCAAATCCCAGATCCTGGGGTGTCAAACACTCCCCAATTCCCAAACGATGGGGTTAAATACCCCTGATTTTGCTGATGCAAAAAAATGTCTCAGAAATTCAGCCAGCTTGTTCACCTTTTTTGTCAACTTCTTTTCAGGGCTGGACGACCTGGTTGCGACAGCGGAACCCTTCTAAAAGACGGATGCTAAGAGACATAACCGGTGCTGTGGGAACAGGATTGGGAATTCTAAATAGCATTGATTCAGAAGTATTAATGAACACATTGGCTGCCACCACTAGATTTGACCAAATTCCAACAACCACTGCAGTCGTCCTTCTTGGCCTTGGGAAGACATCAGCGCTTGCTATCAAACATATTACCAAGTTGGGAGGAAGCAAGCGTAAATGATCACAAATTGGTAATTGATGCACTCGGTGCCACACAAAAGAACGTTTCTTTAGCTCTCAGCTGTATCCAGGCTCAATTAGGGATGCAGTCGGTTGCTGCCTCGATTATAAGAGAAGGTGAAGAAGGCATTTTTCCTACTGAGATTCGGAAAATAGTTTGGGACAGTGCCGCTGATTTTGAAAAGGAATTCCAATCCCGGTGGAACCTAGTGAACTTTACCTATGACCCCATCACAAACATAGCCACAGCTTTGGTGTTAACTGTACGTGATGCCTCAAGTGCGTTTGGTATTCCCCATCATTGCACTAGGACTGGAACACATATGGAGCCACTGGGAATGTGCTGGGGGCAACTGGGACCACGCTGGGGGCAACTGGGGACAAGGGTGAGTGACTGGGGCCCTGCTGGCAGAGACTGGGATCATACTGGACTCATACTGGGATCTTACTGGGAGTGACTGGGACTATTCTGGGGGCAAGTGGGAGAACTGGGAACACACGGGATGAAAGTGGGAACAACGGGAACAGTGCTGGGGGCAAATTGTATCATAATGGGGAGTGACTGGCAGCAACTGGGCTCCTGCTGGGAGCAGCCCCTGGCGGCCCCGGGAGCCCCGCACCCCTTTCCCGGCCATGCCGCCCCTCCAGCCCCAGCACCCCCCATTGCCGGGGTGCCGGCACTGCCAGGGGTCCCCCCCTCTCGGGTTCCCCGCTGGGGCTTCTGGGGCTCTCCTCTCTCGGGGCTCCCGCTCAGGGCAGCCGCGGCTCTCCCGGGGCTCCCCAAAACCGGTGTCCCCCCGATGGGGCTCTGCCGCCACCCACACTGGGATCCCCCAAAAACACCTCTCGGGGACCCCCCGATGTCCCCCCGAGGGCCAGCTGCGGCTCAGCTTTGGAGCCCTGCCAGCTCCAAACATCCCCCCCAAAAAAATCCCAAACCCAGGCACCCCCCAGGATATTTGGGCTGAGCTCCCCCTCCCTGGGCACCTGCGGGATGGGGGCGATGCTCCCGGGGTGCTGCGAGCTCAGGCAGTGCCAGGGCCACGCGATTCCTTCTCTCCTCTCCTCCGGCTGCTCCCTGCTGCCGCTGCGCCTCTTCCTCCCTCCCTCCTCCCCCTCCCCCGCTCCGGGATCCTGAACCATGAGGGGTGTCCTGGGGTGACAGGACATTTTCATGCTTTGTATCCTAATCGTGTATTCCTGTTCCCGTGCTCTCAGTTTGTTTTGTCTATAGCTGTGTCCCTCCCATGGCTGCTTGCTATGGCTTGCTGCTGCTAGCTTTAGGCCTGCTTCGCTTGCTCTGCTCGCTTGCTTTTTTTTTGTTTTTTTCTTTGCTTGCCTTATTTTGCCATTTTTCTATTTTTGTTTTTCCCTTCCTTCCTCCCCTTCCCTGAAGACATCGGACCTGCTTCGGACCTTGATTCGGGAACGTCAAGGAACTCCTCCGGAGTCTGCACTACAGAGAAGCTCAGCACCCTCCTCAGCAGACTGCCCAAGCCGTTCGGTCTCTCTCGGACTGGTGAAAACGTTTGTTGTCATCTCGGGCTGTTTTTTCTTGTGTTGGGGAGTGTTTTTTTGTTCTTGCTTAATAAACAAGTTTTTTCCACTTATCCTCCGAGGAAATTCCTCCCGAACCCGGTAGTGGGGAGGAGGGAGGAGTTGTGGAGGTTTGTTTCCTTTAAGGGGCTCCTTCGGAGATTTTCCCCTAATTTGTCCTAAACCAGGACAATATATTCTTTGGTGGCCTGTATGGGGAAATCGACCAGACAAAGTGGAAAAAACTTCATTCTAAATAATATTTTGGTCTCAATTGTTTCGTGGGTACATTGGTATGTCTGTTTTTGAAGTTATAATGTCATTTGGATTGAAAGCCTGCCTCTATTTCTGGTCATTAGGGTTTTTTGAAGTTTTAATACCTTTGTGGTCCCTAGGTTTATTTTCTTATCCAGAAATAGCTCCGGTATTGTCCCTAATGCGTAGCTTTTGTAGCAGAGGGGCACTAACCAGAATATTTATCGGGTTGGGCTTGGTTGTGATGATTTGCAAGAGGTTTATAAAAATGTTGTTATCGGTTCCAGGAATGTATGGTTCGTGGTTGTGGCTGTGTACTCAGTTTGTTAGGGGAGAAGCAGGGGAGGAGGCTTTTCAGCCTTTGCTTTCCTTCTTCTCCTCTGAATTATTTACATCTCTATTAGAAAATGTTTGGTTCTCCCTGACTGCCAAGGACACCATCTTTCTGGCATTTAATTTAGTAAGCTTTCTTTATACTGTCTGCAGTTTATATAAGATGAAGGCTGAAATTTCTAGAGGGGCTGGTGAGACTCCTGATTTAGGAGTAAAACCAAGGGTGAGGAGTCCTGAGTGGTGTGGGAAATGGGAGGATATGGGCCAAATTTTAAAGGAGTTTTCTGATCCTATAGTCTGGGACTTTCCATCTGAACAAATTCAGAACCCAGCTGAGGTGGTAAAGTACCTGAAAGAGAGGTGCCATGGTAACACTAAGGAGGAAAAGATCATTGCAGTGAGCTGGGCCCTGGCACATGCTTATCGCACCCTGCTAGACACTGTAGGGCAGCAGACAGAGGAAAGGGAACAGGGAGATAAGTTAGTTACTATCCCAGTCACTCAGGCTGCAGCCAACATCCCAGGCTCCAGGCCAGTAGTTAAACCAGAGAGTAAGCCTCAACCAGTGGCTGTTGCTGCTAATACAAGAGGTGGAAAGTGCAAAAGCAAGACTGACCGAAGGGTGGAGGATGATGATGATGATCCAAGAGAAGGACCATCACCAAAATCAGAAACCACACCAAATGGCACAGATTCCGGAGCCAATATTGATTCCTTCTCCCTGAAGGACCTTCGAGGCTTAAGGAAGGATTATAGGCGACAGCCCGATGAATCTATAATTAGTTGGCTAGTCCGCCTTTGGGATGCAGCAGGGGAGGCTACCATTCTGGATGGCACTGAAGCGAGGCATTTGGGATCCCTGTCACACGATCCTGTGATCGACCAAGGCATGATGAGAGGGGCTAGCCCTCACAGCCTCTGGGAACGGGTCCTGGACAGCGTAGCACAAAGATACCTGTGTGCAGATGACCTCTATATTCAGCAGACACGGTGGAAGACCATAGAACAGGGGATCCAACGCCTGAGGGAGATGGCAGTGGTAGAGGTCATTTTTTTCAGATGACATAACAACTAGGAATCCAGACTTCGTACCGTGTACACCTGTAATGTAGAAGAAACTTGTGCGACTTGGGCCACCTGAATACGCTTCTGCTCTAGCAATAATGAAGCGGGATGAGGTATATGAGACTGTACTCGATATGGCGAAGAAGCTTCGAGCATATGCGGATGCTGTACATGGCCCGACTCATGCCAGAATTGCAGCTGTGGAAACACGACTGCAGAAATTAGAAGACAAAATAGAGGAAAGTCGTGAGAAACTCAGGGAAGAGATTAAGGAGGACCTCCTCCAAATCTCAGCTGTACAAATTAGACGCCCTGGTATCCAACGCAAACGTTCCATTGTTGGGGAGAGAAGGTACACCCCACGAGCTGAGTTGTGGTTCTTCTTACGTGAGTCTGGAGAAAACATGAGGAGATGGGATGGGAAGTCTACTGCTGCTCTGGCACAACGGGTGCGTGAATTGAAGGAAGGTAAGAAAAGGGAAGCAGCTCCAGTTGCCCGTAGTCGAATTGTCAGGCATAATGATGACGATGATTTGTCGGATCCCCTGGAAGGAACCTCCAAGACATATGTCTCTGGAAAGAAGGATAACCAGGCTTAGAGGGGCCCTGCCTCTAGCCAGGTAGAGGTTAGGGAAAATCGAATCTTTTGGACGGTGTGGGTTCTATGGCCTGGCACATCAGAGCCACAGAAATACAGAGCTTTGGTTGATACTGGTTCGCAGTGTACCTTAATGCCTTCAGGACATGTGGGAACAGAACGTATTTCCATTGCCGGGGTGACGGGGGGATCACAAGAATTGACTCTGATGGAAGCTGAAGTAAGCCTGACCGGGAAGGAGTGGCACAAACATCCAATTGTGACTGGCCCCGAGGCTCCGTGTATTCTGGGCATAGACTATCTCAGGAGTGGCTACTACAAAGACCCTAAGGGACTCAGGTGGGCTTTTGGAATAGCTGCTGTGGAGGCAGAGGGCATTAAGAAATTGAACACCTTGCCTGGATTGTCAGAGAACCCATCTGCAGTAGGACTCCTGAAGGTAGAAGAGCAACAAGTACCTGTTGCCACCTCGACAGTGCATCGCCGGCAGTATCGAACAAATCGAGATGCTGTGATCCCCATTCACAAGATGATTCGAGAGTTAGAGAGCCAAGGGGTGGTTAGTAAAACCCACTCACCTTTCAACAGTCCCATTTGGCCTGTACGTAAATCTGAAGGAGAATGGAGATTGACCGTGGATTACCGTGCATTGAATGAAGTGACACCACCACTGAGCGCTGCTGTGCCGGATATGCTGGAACTCCAGTACGAGCTGGAATCCAAGGCAGCAAAGTGGTACGCCACAATCGATATTGCCAATGCATTTTTCTCCATCCCCCTGGCTACAGAATGCAGGCCTCAGTTTGCTTTCACCTGGAGGGGCGTGCAGTACACCTGGAACCGACTGCCCCAGGGGTGGAAGCACAGTCCCACCATCTGTCATGGACTGATCCAGACTACACTAGAAAAGGGTGAGGCTCCAGAACATTTGCAGTACATTGATGATATCATTGTGTGGGGAAACACAGCAGCAGAAGTGTTCGAGAAAGGAGAGAAAATCATCCAAATTCTCCTGGAAGCCGGCTTTGCCATTAAGAAAAGTAAAGTTAAGGGACCAGCTCGGGAGATCCAGTTCCTGGGGGTGAAGTGGCAAGATGGGCGGCGCCAGATTCCTACCGATGTCATCAACAAAATCACAGCTATGTCCCCACCAACCAATAAGAAGGAAACACAAGCTTTCTTAGGTGCTATAGGTTTCTGGAGGATGCATATTCCTGAGTATAGTCAGATTGTGAGCCCTCTTTACTTGATTACTCGTAAGAAGAACGATTTCCATTGGGGCCCTGAGCAGCAACAAGCTTTTGCCCAGATCAAGCAGGAAATTGCCCATGCAGTAGCCCTTGGCCCAGTCAGGACGGGACCAGATGTGAAGAACATGCTCTATTCTGCAGCCGGGAACCATGGCCTGTCCTGGAGCCTTTGGCAGAAGGTGCCTGAGGAGACCCGAGGCCGACCACTGGGATTCTGGAGTCGGAGCTACAGAGGGTCTGAAAGTAACTACACCCCAACGGAGAAGGAAATCTTGGCTGCTTATGAAGGAGTCCAAGCTGCTTCAGAGGTGATTGGTACTGAAGTACAACTCTTCCTGGCACCTCGACTACCCGTGCTGGGGTGGATGTTTAGAGGAAAGGTTCCCTCCACCCACCATGCCACCAGTGCTACATGGAGCAAGTGGATTGCCCTCATCACACAGCGTGCCCAAATTGGGAAACTAAATCGTCCTGGGATTTTGGAGGTAATTACAAATTGGCCTGAGGGTGAAAACTTCAGGCTCACTGGTGAAGAGGGAGAAGAGCAAGTGACCCGTGCCGAAGAAGCTCCACCGTATAACCAACTGCCGGCAGAAGACATACATTACGCTCTTTTTACTGATGGTTCCTGTCGCCTCGTAGGAATGAACCGGAAGTGGAAAGCAGCCGTATGGAGCCCCACACGACAGGTTGCACAAGCTATAGAAGGAGAAGGTGGATCGAGTCAACTTGCGGAACTCAAAGCTGTTCAATTGGCCCTGGACATTGCTGAAGCAGAGAAGTGGCCAAAACTTTACCTTTATACTGATTCCTGGATGGTAGCCAATGCTCTGTGGGGATGGCTGAAGAGATGGAAGAAGGCGAACTGGCAGCGCAGAGGAAAACCAATTTGGGCTGCTGAAGAATGGAAAGACATCGCTACCCGGCTAGAGAAACTACCTGTGAAGGTTCGCCATGTAGATGCCCATGTCCCCAGAAGCAGGGCTAATGAGGAGCAGCAAAACAATCAGCAGGTAGATCAGGCCGCAAAGATAGGGGAGTTGAAGATAGATCTTGACTGGGAGCACAAAGGAGAGCTGTTCCTAGCACGATGGGCCCATGATGCCTCAGGCCACCAGGGTAGAGATGCCACCTATAAGTGGGCACGAGACCGAGGGGTGGATCTAACCATGGACAGCATTTCTCAGGTTATCCATGACTGTGAGACGTGTGCCGCCATTAAGCAGGCTAAGCGGGTGAAGCCCCTCTGGTATGGGGGGCGGTGGTCCAAGTACAAGTATGGGGAGGCTTGGCAAATTGATTACATCACACTGCCTCAAACCCGCCAAGGCAAGCGCCACGTACTAACCATGGTAGAAGCCACTACGGGATGGTTGGAAACCTACCCCGTGTCTCATGCTACAGCCCGCAACACCATTCTGGGCCTTGAAAAGCAGGTCCTTTGGAGGCATGGTACTCCTGAAAGGATTGAGTCAGACAATGGGACTCATTTTAAAAATAATCTTATTAACACCTGGGCTAGGGAACATGGCATTGAGTGGGTGTACCACATCCCCTACCATGCACCAGCTGCAGGTAAAGTGGAGAGATACAATGGATTGTTAAAAACCACTTTGAAAGCATTGGGTGGGGAGTCTTTCAAGAACTGGGAGCAGTATTTAGCAAGGGCCACCTGGTTAGTTAACACTCGGGGTTCCACCAACAGAGCAGGTCCTGCCCAGTCTGAGCCCCTTAATATAGTCGATGGAGATAAAGTCCCAGTGGCCCATATCAGAGGTTTGTTGGGGAAGACGGTATGGATTAATCCTGCTTCGAGTACAGGCAAACCCATTCGTGGGATTGTCTTTGCCCAAGGACCAGGTTATACCTGGTGGATAATGCAGAAAGATGGGACAACCCATTGTGTACCTCAGGGAGATCTGATTGTGGGATGATATCATTATTTGCTGAACGTTACCACCATTGTCTGTACGTTAGATCATACAGACATGAGACAGAAGGAAACGTGAAAGTGTCAAAGGTCTGAGCAAGTAAGATGGAAGGAAATGTGTTAAGTGTGGAAGGTTTGAGCACGTGAGATGAAAGGTTTTACATTGTGTTCATTAACATGTTCACGATATGGGATAAGGGGTGGAATGTCCTGGGGTGACAGGACATTTTCATGCTTTGTATCCCAATCGTGTATTCCTGTTCCCGTGCTCTCAGTTTGTTTTGTCTATAGCCGTGTCCCTCCCCCGGCTTGCTTGCTATGGCTTGCTGCTGCTAGCTTTAGGCCTGCTTCGCTTGCTCTGCTCGCTTGCTTTTTTTTTGTTTTTTTCTTTGCTTGCCTTATTTTGCCATTTTTCTATTTTTGTTTTTCCCTTCCTTCCTCCCCTTCCCTGAAGACATCGGACCTGCTTCGGACCTTGATTCGGGAACGTCAAGGAACTCCTCCGGAGTCTGCACTACAGAGAAGCTCAGCACCCTCCTCAGCAGACTGCCCAAGCCGTTCGGTCTCTCTCGGACTGGTGAAAACGTTTGTTGTCATCTCGGGCTGTTTTTTCTTGTGTTGGGGAGTGTTTTTTTGTTCTTGCTTAATAAACAAGTTTTTTCCATTTATCCTCCGAGGAAATTCCTCCCGAACCCAGTAGTGGGGAGGGGGGACGAGTTGTGGAGGTTTGTTTCCTTTAAGGGGCTCCTTCCGAGATTTTCCCCTAATTTGTCCTAAACCAGGACAAGGGGAAAGGAGCGAGGAAAGGGCAGAACCGTGAGAGGAAAGGAGCGGGGCCAGGGGGACGCGCTGTCCTAAAAAAGCCCGGTTTGACCCAAAATCACCCAAAAGGGCATCAAATGCAGCCTACATCCACATGGTTCGGCCTGACATCAACCAAATGGGATTAAAAGTATCCAGAGGGCTCTAAAAATCCAACCAAAGGGGCTTAAAACTGCCCCAAGTGTTTTATAGCCCTCAAGAAATGGCTTAAGATCACCTGTAAATCTTTCAAATGTGACTAAAATCCACCCTGAAAGTATCTGGTCCAGCCTAAAATCATCCAAAGGTATCTAAAATCACCAAAATGTCCCTGACACCAACACAAGAAGACCTAAAATCACCCTAAAAAGGCTTGGTTCAACCTAAAATTGCCCAAAGCAGCAAAAAAACCCTACTTAAATGCACCCAAAATACACAAAAAAGGGACCTAAAATCACCCACACAGGATTAGGATTCACCCATATGGGCCCAGTTTTTCCTAAACTCACCCAAATGGGCCCCAGCCCCACCCCCATGGGCCTAAAATCATCCAAAGGGGTCTGAAATCCCCCCTAAACCCCACCAGATTCGGCCTCAAATCAGCCACAGGGGCTGAAAATCCACCCGAAAAGGCTCGGGATCCCCGCAAGGGATCTGAAGCCCACCCTAAACCTGCCCGGTTTGGCCCAAAATCCCCCAAAGGGGCCGAGCCCGAGGCCGAGCCCGGGATCGGCTCCGGGGTGGCTCCGGGACCTCTGCGTCCGCTCCGGGCAGTTTTGGCCGCGGCCCCGGACGGGCCTGGGCGGGACCGGGAGGGACCAGGGAGGGCTCGGGAGGGGTTTGGGCATCTGGGGCTTTTTTGGGCTTTTGGGAATTGTGTTGGGAGTTTACAGGGAATTGTTGGGGTTTTTGGGGAGAATTATTGGGTGTGGGGGTGTTTGGGAATTTTGGGAGTTTGGATTTTGAGGGGTTTTCTTGGTGCTTTGAGGGGGAAGTTTTTTTCCTGGGGGTATTTGGGGGTTAATTGAAATTTTTTGTGTTTTCTTTAGAATTTTGGAAGGTTTTACTGGGATTTTGTGGGGATTTTGTGGGATCCTCTGGAATTATTTCTGGGTTTTATTGGGATTTTTAGGGGATTTGGAGGCATTTTATTGGAATTGTTGGGGCATTTAGTGGGATTCTTTGGGGATTTGGGTTTTTTAGTTATTTTAGTGGGGATTTGGGGGGGCTTGTGGGTTTTTTTGGGTGTTGCCAAGATTTCTTTGGGTCTCGTGAGGATTTTGTGGGGCTTGTTGTGGTTTTGGAGACATTTTTGGGAGGATTTGTGGGGTTTAATTGGGATTTTGTGAGCTTTTTTGGGGATTCGAGGGTATTCTAATGGGAATTTGTGAAATTTAATTGCGATTTCATGGGGTTTATTGGGACTTTCAGGGGTTTAAACCAGATGTTGGTGCCTCTCAGCCCTTCCCCACACCCTGGGACAACTCCAAAGCCCCCCAAAATTCCACTAAAACCCCCCAAAATCCCCCAAAAATCCCAATTAATAACTCCTAAACACCAAAGAATCCCACAAAATCCCAGTGGAACCCACCAAAATTAAAAAAAAAAAAACCTCCCAAAAATTTCAATAAACCCCCCAAAAAATAACCACCCCAAAACCCTAAAAATCCCCAAAATCCAAAATCCTCAAATCCCACAAAACCCCCATAACCCCACAAACCCAGTAATTCTCTCCAAAATCCAATAATTCCCCCTAATCTCCCAACAAAATCCCCCAAAATCCCCCCAGAGCGCCCCAGACTCACCGGGGGCAGTCCTGGATCAGGGGGCACCGGCCGGTGGAACAGGAGCCACCTCAGGGGGCCCGCGGTGCTTTTTGGGGAGGGGGCACCATGGGAGACCCCCCAAAAACGGGGGAGGGGAACCCCTGTGGTACCCCCTCCCCCGAATGCCCTCTCCCCCAGTTCAGGGATAGCCAAACTCAAGAAAATGTAAACCAGGCTTGACTTTCCAGAAATTATTTTTGGCCGGGTTTAGCTGCATCCTCCAGGCTCAGGATCACCGGTGTATTTGCAGGTTTTGCTCTGCATCATCAGCCTGCCCAGACTCTGCTCGGTGTTTCACAAATGGAGAAGACAATGGATAATGTGCCAAGCTTCCTTGCAAACAGCAACACCTGCATCAGCATGACAGAAAAGAAAAAAAAAAAAAAAAGGAAAATAATCAGCGGTTAGAACAGAGCCAGTGTCCCACCATCTTCCCCTCCACTGTTATTATAGAGGCAAACCTGGGCCTAAAGCTTCCACCTCTCAGTTCCTGATGCTGTTTGACTTCAGCCTTGACTCCCCCTGATCTACCTGACTGCCGTCCAAGTGGGGCTGGGGATGCTCAGCCTGGAAAGAGGAGACACTGGGGAGGCCTCAGTGCAGCTCTGCAGGACTGGAAGGGTCCCACAGGAAAGACGGGGACAGTGTTCAGCCGGGCCCGTGGCAACAGGACAAGGGGGGATGGCTTTCAACTGCAGGAGGCTGATTGAAGTTGGATCTGAGGGAGCTGCTCTTTTACACGGAGGCTGCTGAGGCACTGGCCCAGGCTGTGGATGCCCCATCCTTGGCAACAGGGCTGTGAGCAGCATGGGCTGGGGAAGATTGCTCAGCTCGGAACAAGATGCTCTTTAGATCCACTGTGATGTCACAGATGTGATGTTCCAGCAGGAACTTCCAGCGTCCAGCAAAGAGCACAACACAACCACTGGCCCTTGTGTCAGCCCACCCTGTGCCAGCCCTCGTGCCAGCTCACCCTTCACCATGCTCCCGGTCACTCTTCTCGTCACCTGCGCCCTGATACTCCCATCAGTCCTGAAAGCTCTCTGTTGCCTGGATTTTGTCATCCGTCCCTGCAGGATGCTCACATTTGTCCTGAGGAAGGTACAGTGCCATTCCATGGAGGTGGACACCCCCCAGCTGCCCGGCTGGGCTGGAGTTCTGTGGGGATGGGGTGGGACAGGGACCCCACTCTGAGGTGTTGCTACCTCTGCAGGCTGTCACCGAGAGAGAGGACGAGATGGAGGTGGACATGCAGGCTGATAGAGAGGAGGACATGGAAGTGGATGGAGAAGAGAGTGGAGACAATGCGATGGAGGTGGACATGGAGATTGATACAGAGGAGAAGATGGAAGTGGATGGAGAAGAGAGTGGAGAGGAAGAGATGGAGGTGGACATGCAGATGGATACAGAGGAGGAGATGGAAGTGGATGGAGAGGAGACTGGAGAGGAAGAGATGGAGGTGGACATGGAGATTGTTACAGAGGAGGAGATGGAAGTGGATGGAGAAGAGACTGGAGAGGAAGAGATGGAGGTGGACATGCAGATGGATACAGAGGAGGAGATGGAAGTGGATGGAGAAGAGACTGGTGAAGAAGAGATGGAGGTAGATGTGGAAGAGGAGATGGACGTGGAAATGGAAGAGTACCTTGAGGACATGGACATTGAACAGAAAGATGAGGAAGAGGCCATGATCTTGGGATGAAGAGCAATACCAGCAGCAGGACAGGCATGTGGTCCCCACAGGCAGAGCGGGTCCCCTGCTGCCAGGCTGGGACTGGGCTGGGTGATCCCTGCTCAGGGATGTGGGACCCGGTGCATTGGGTTCTGGTGGCCATCCCCAGCCTGTGCTGCGCTTGCTGGGCCAGCCTGGGGGCACATGGAAGAGCCCTCTCTGCCTGATTGGAGTGACCGTGCCTCTTGCTTTTCCTCAAGGACCGATGGAGATCCCGGACAGATATGCCACCCTTTTGTACATGCGTTGTAGAGTTTGTTGTTGTCTTTAGGCTATAGGTTTTAGGGCTTCTTTTTGTCTTCTGTAAATACGTTTCAGAGACTTTTGTTAGATATGTTCTTAGGTATATACGTTCCATAGATAGTTGTTGTTACAAATATTCTTACAATGTAAATGTGTTCTGTGTTTTCTTTGCTGTTTTTCTGAAAATAAACAAGCTTTATTTTTCACACCCCAGTTCTCTTTCCATTTGCTTCAGGCACAGGTAGCATTTGCAAAGTTGTGGTTTCCGCTTGCTCCAGGTTCCCAGGGCTGGAGGTCAGTGGGGGCGCTGGCACAGCCACAAGCTTTTGTTTGGGGGCAATATTGGGAAGGGGGTGGGAGAGGGGGCACAGGGGGAGGTGGGACCCACTGAGGCTCCCCCAGGTCACCCCAGGACCCCCAGGCCCCGTCCCAGCCCCCCCAGTTCCCTCCACAGCCCCGGCTGAGGGGGGCTCAGCCCAGGAGCCGCCGTCGTTCGGGGCTCCCCCGAGGGCAGCCGCCAACGGGACAGCTCCCGGCTCGGAGAGGCCCCAGCAGAGGAGGGGATCTTGTCCCTCCTTGAGCGCCCTGAAGGGTCTTCAGGCCCCTCTGAAGAGGAGTTTTTCTCTTTTTAGGGATGTTTGGGGGGACCTCACCCCTCCAAGGGTGTTTTTTCCTCCCCATTTTCAGGTGTTTGTGGGGCCACAGCCCCACAAGCCCCTTTTCAGGGGTGATCATGACAGCTTTAAGTGACATTTTTCTGGGGGACTCACTCCAAGTCGCTGTAGGGGATGTTTTGCCTATCTAGGGTGGATTTTTGGGGTTTAAGGGCCCCCGCTCTGGTCGGGTCCCACTCTAACTCCCCTGAAGAGGCCAACACCACTCCTGCTGATTCCGGCAGCGGAGCCCTAGGAGGGTTGTAAGAGTTGAAATTTTTAAATTTCATTTTTATTCTATTTTATTTAAATTCAAATTTATGGATTTTTAGTTTTATTCTAACTCGTTGAGAGGACAGCAAGGACATTCAAGGGCAGGAACATTTTTTCCTGGCTGGTGACTGGAATTTCAGACCCTGGCAGTGTGTGCAGAACCACACAGACTGGGATCAAACATGGGCTGAGATCACCTGGACTGAGATCCTATGGACTGGGACCATATGGAATGGGACCATAGGGATCAGGACGGTACACACTGGGATAAACTGGGTTGAGATTCTATGGACTGGGACCACATCGACTGGGATTGCACAGACTGGGATCCCATGGACTGGGAAAAAGCATTGGCTACCATTGGCTACCATCCACATAGAAAGGTGGCCACCTCAAGTTGTCTTGATCCTTTTTGGGTGTCCCATCCCCCTCTTTCCCCCGCCTTCCCCATCGTTCCCCCAATCCCCGCTCCCCTCCCCCGTGTTTGGTTTTGGGGGTTCCAGGCCCCTCCTGCTCCGTGGGGGGGTCCCGATCCCTCTTTGGTTTAATTTGGGGCCCCCAACCCCTTCTCACCGCGACCCCCGCGGCCGGGGGGGCTCTCAGCACCACCAGTGCCACCAGTCCGGCCCCAGCTGCCCCCGCACGCCCCATCCCCATCCCCAGGGTCACCTCCCCCCTCCCCAAATTCCGCTCCCGGGGAGCGCTGGGCGCTGCGGCTCCGCCTGGCGACTGAGGAGTCATCGAGAACAAGCGCTCTGATTGGCTAGAAATGGCCCCGCGCAGTCTCTGATTGGCTAGCGCATTGAGAAGCGCTGTGATCTGCCTGGCAACCGATGAGCAGCGCTATCGCAGGCGCTGATTGCCTGAAAATCGCCGGCCCGGCAACTGAGTTGTCAGCAGCGCCGCGCGCTCTGATTGGCCAGGAGCTGTTTTGGGGTGGGGACGGGGGGAACTGGGGACCCCCAGGAGCCCCCCGGCTTTGGGGGTTTCCATCCCCCCTCGGCCCTCGGGGCGGCCCTGGGGCCACCCCAACACCCCCAAAGTGGGGAGGGTCCCCGGAGCCCTTTGGATCCCCCAAAAATGGGCTGGAAGCGGCAGGAGCCGCCCCAAAAAGGGATTGAAGGCTCCGGTCCGGGAATGGGGGAGGCTCCGGGGATGGCTCCGATCCGGATCGGGGCGGGCTGGGATTGAGGGAGGGTCCGTTCAGCGACTGGGCAGGGGTCTGGGATTGAGGGGATTGGTCCATCTCGGGATTGGGGCAGGGTCGCTCCCTGGGGGAGGGGTCCATTATTGGGCCAGGGCCTCTCCCCTTCCCGAGCCCAATCCCGTTCCTGATCCTGTTCCCGATCCCAATCCCATTCCCATTTCTGTTCCCGTTCCCGATCTCATTCCCGACCCCGATCCCACTCCCATTCCCGATCCCGATCCTGTTCCCAGTCCCGGTCCCGCCGCTGTTTCCAGGAAATGGCTCTGCTCTCAACCCCGACCCCAAACCCAGCGGGTCAAACACCCCAGATCCTGGGGTCAACTCTCCCCGACCCCAAATCCTGGGGGTTCAAACACTGGGGGGGTCAAACACCCTCAAACCCAAACTCTGGGATGTCAAGCCCTACCCCCCCCCCCACCCCAGCCCCAAACCCCAAATTTTAGGATCAAACCCTCCAAATCCCAGATCCTGGGGTGTCAAACACTCCCCAGTTCCCAAACAATGGGGTTAAATACCCCTGATTTTGCTGATGCAAAAAAATGTCTCAGAAATTCAGCCAGCTTGTTCACCTTTTTTGTCAACTTCTTTTCAGGGCTGGACGACCTGGTTGCGACAGCGGAACCCTTCTAAAAGACGGATGCTAAGAGACATAACCGGTGCTGTGGGAACAGGATTGGGAATTCTAAATAGCATTGATTCAGAAGTATTAATGAACACATTGGCTGCCACCACTAGATTTGACCAAATTCCAACAACCACTGCAGTCGTCCTTCTTGGCCTTGGGAAGACATCAGCGCTTGCTATCAAACATATTACCAAGTTGGGAGGAAGCAAGCGTAAATGATCACAAATTGGTAATTGATGCACTCGGTGCCACACAAAAGAACGTTTCTTTAGCTCTCAGCTGTATCCAGGCTCAATTAGGGATGCAGTCGGTTGCTGCCTCGATTATAAGAGAAGGTGAAGAAGGCATTTTTCCTACTGAGATTCGGAAAATAGTTTGGGACAGTGCCGCTGATTTTGAAAAGGAATTCCAATCCCGGTGGAACCTAGTGAACTTTACCTATGACCCCATCACAAACATAGCCACAGCTTTGGTGTTAACCGTACGTGATGCCTCAAGTGCGTTTGGTATTCCCCATCATTGCACTAGGACTGGAACACATATGGAGCCACTGGGAATGTGCTGGGGGCAACTGGGACCACGCTGGGGGCAACTGGGGACAAGGGTGAGTGACTGGGGCCCTGCTGGCAGAGACTGGGATCATACTGGACTCATACTGGGATCTTACTGGGAGTGACTGGGACTATTCTGGGGGCAAGTGGGAGAACTGGGAACACACGGGATGAAAGTGGGAACAACGGGAACAGTGCTGGGGGCAAATTGTATCATAATGGGGAGTGACTGGCAGCAACTGGGCTCCTGCTGGGAGCAGCCCCTGGAGGCCCCGGGAGCCCCGCACCCCTTTCCCGGCCATGCCGCCCCTCCAGCCCCAGCACCCCCCATTGCCGGGGTGCCGGCACTGCCAGGGGTCCCCCCCTCTCGGGTTCCCCGCTGGGGCTTCTGGGGCTCTCCTCTCTCGGGGCTCCCGCTCAGGGCAGCCGCGGCTCTCCCGGGGCTCCCCAAAACCGGTGTCCCCCCGACGGGTCTCTGCCGCCACCCACACTGGGATCCCCCGAAAACACCTCTCGGGGACCCCCCGATGTCCCCCCGAGGGCCAGCTGCGGCTCGGCTTTGGAGCCCTGCCAGCTCCAAACATCCCTCCCAAAGAACCCGAACCCAGGCACCCCCCAGGATATTTGGGCCGAGCCCCCCCTCCCTGGGCACCTGCGGGATGGGGGCGATGCTCCCGGGGTGCTGCGAGCTCAGGCAGCGCCAGGGCCACGCGATTCCTTCTCTCCTCTCCTCCGGCTGCTCCCTGCTGCCGCTGCGCCTCTTCCTCCCTCCCTCCTCCTCCTCCCCCGCTCCGGGATCCTGAACCATGAGGGGAAAGGAGCGAGGAAAGGGCGGAACCGTGAGGGGAAAGGAGCGAGGAAAGGGCGGAACCGTGAGGGGAAAGGAGCGGGGCCAGGGGGACGCGCTGTCCTAAAAAAGCCCGCTTTGACCCAAAATCACCCAAAAGGGCATCAAATGCAGCCTACATCCACATGGTTCGGCCTGACACCAACCAAATGGGATTAAAAGTATCCAGAGGGCTCTAAAATCCAACCAAAGGGGCTTAAAACTGCCCCAAGTGTTTTATAGCCCTCAAGAAATGGCTTAAGATCACCCGTAAATCTTTCAAATGTGACTAAAATCCACCCTGAAAGTATCTGGTCCAGCCTAAAATCATCCAAAGGTATCTAAAATCACCAAAATGTCCCTGACACCAACACAAGAAGACCTAAAATCACCCTAAAAAGGCTTGGTTCAACCTAAAATTGCCCAAAGCAGCAAAAAAACCCCTACTTAAATGCACCCAAAAGACACAAAAAAGGGACCTAAAATCACCCACACAGGATTAGGATTCACCCATATGGGCCCAGTTTTTCCTAAACTCACCCAAATGGGCCCCAGCCCCACCCACATGGGCCTAAAATCATCCAAAGGGGTCTGAAATCCCCCCTAAACCCCACCAGATTCGGCCTCAAATCAGCCACAGGGGCTGAAAATCCACCCGAAAAGGCTCGGGATCCCCGCAAGGGATCTGAAGCCCACCCTAAACCTGCCCGGTTCGGCCCAAAATCCCCCAAAGGGGCTGAGCCCGAGGCCGAGCCCGGGATCGGCTCCGGGGTCACTCCGGGACCTCTGCGTCCGCTCCGGGCAGTTTTGGCCGCGGCCCCGGACGGGCCTGGGCGGGACCGGGAGGGACCAGGGAGGGCTCGGGAGGGGTTTGGGCATCTGGGGCTTTTTTGGGCTTTTGGGAATTGTGTTGGGAGTTTACAGGGAATTGTTGGGGTTTTTGGGGAGAATTATTGGGTGTGGGGGTGTTTGGGAATTTTGGGAGTTTGGATTTTGAGGGGTTTTCTTGGTGCTTTGAGGGGGAAGTTTTTTTCCTGGGGGTATTTGGGGGTTAATTGATTTTTTTTTGTGTTTTCTTTTGAATTTTGGAAGGTTTTACTGGGATTTTGTGGGGATTTTGTGGAATTATTTCTGGGTTTTATTGGGATTTTTAGGGGATTTGGAGGCATTTTATTGGAATTGTTGGGGCATTTAGTGGGATTCTTTGGGGATTTGGGTTTTTTAGTTATTTTAGTGGGGATTTGGGGGGGCTTGTGGGTTTTTTTGGGTGTTGCCAAGATTTCTTTGGGTCTCGTGAGGATTTTGTGGGGCTTGTTGTGGTTTTGGAGACATTTTTGGGGGGATTTGTGGGGTTTAATTGGGATTTTGTGAGCTTTTTTTGGGATTCGAGGGTATTCTAATGGGAATTTGTGAAATTTAATGGCGATTTCATGGGGTTTATTGGGACTTTCAGGGGTTTAAACCAGATGTTGGTGCCTCTCAGCCCTTCCCCACACCCTGGGACAACTCCAAAGCCCCCCAAAATTCCACTAAAACCCCCCAAAATCCCCCCAAAATCCCAATTAAAAACTCCTAAACACCAAAGAATCCCACAAAATCCCAGTGGAACCCAACAAAATTAAAAAAAAAAAAAACCTCCCAAAAATTTCAATAAACCCCCCAAAAAATAACCACCCCAAAACCCTAAAAAATCCCCAAAATCCAAAATCCTCAAATCCCACAAAACCCCCATAACCCCACAAACCCAGTAATTCTCTCCAAAATCCAATAATTCCCCCTAATCTCCCAACAAAATCCCCCAAAGCCCATACATGCTGCCAAAATCCCCCCAAAATCCCCCCAGAGCGCCCCAGACGCACCGGGGGCAGTCCTGGATCAGGGGGCACCGGCCGGTGGAACAGAAGCCGCTTCAGGGGGCCCGCGGAGCTTTTTGGGGAGGGGGCACCATGGGAGACCCCCCAAAAACGGGGAAGGGGAACCCCTGTGGTACCCCCTCCCCCGAATGCCCTCTCCCCCGGTTCAGGAATAGCCAAACTCAAGAAAATGTAAACCAGGCTTGACTTTCCAGAAATTTTTTTTGGCCGGGTTTAGCTGCATCCTCCAGGCTCAGGATCACCGGTGTATTTGCAGGTTTTGCTCTGCATCATCAGCCTGCCCAGACTCTGCTCGGTGTTTCACAAATGGAGAAGACAATGGATAATGTGCCAAGCTTCCTTGCAAACAGCAACACCTGCATCAGCATGACAGAAAAGAAGGGAAAAAAAAAAAAAAGAAAATAATCAGCGGTTAGAACAGAGCCAGTGTCCCACCATCTTCCCCTCCACTGTTATTACAGAGGCAAACCTGGGCCTAAAGCTTCCACCTCTCAGTTCCTGATGCTGTTTGACTTCAGCCTTGACTCCCCCTGATCTACCTGACTGCCGTCCAAGTGGGGCTGGGGATGCTCAGCCTGGAAAGAGGAGACACTGGGGAGGCCTCCCTGCAGCTCTGCAGGACTGGAAGGGTCCCACAGGAAAGACGGGGACAGTGTTCAGCCGGGCCCGTGGCAACAGGACAAGGGGGGATGGCTTTCAACTGCAGGAGGCTGATTGAAGTTGGATCTGAGGGAGCTGCTCTTTTACACGGAGGCTGCTGAGGCACTGGCCCAGGCTGTGGATGCCCCATCCTTGGCAACAGGGCTGTGAGCAGCATGGGCTGGGGAAGATTGCTCAACTCGGAACAAGATGCTCTTTAGATCCACTGTGATGTCACAGATGTGATGTTCCAGCAGGAACTTCCAGCGTCCAGCAAAGAGCACAATACAACCACTGGCCCTTGTGTCAGCCCACCCTGTGCCAGCCCTCGTGCCAGCTCACCCTTCACCATGTTCCCTGTCACTCTTCTCGTCACCTGCGCCCTGATACTCCCATCAGTCCTGAAAGCTCTCTGTTGCCTGGATTTTGTCATCCGTCCCTGCAGGATGCTCACATTTGTCCTGAGGAAGGTACGGTGCCATTCCATGGAGGTGGACACCCCCCAGCTGCCCGGCTGGGCTGGAGTTCTGTGGGGATGGGGTGGGACAGGGACCCCACTCTAAAGTGTTGCTACCTCTGCAGGCTGTCACAGAGAGAGAGGACGAGATGGAGGTGGACATGCAGGCTGATAGAGAGGAGAAGATGGAAGTGGATGGGGAAGAGACTGGAGACGATGCCATGGAAGTGGACATGGAGATTGATACCGAGGAGGAGATGGAAGTGGATGGAGAAGAGAGTGGAGAGGAAGAGATGGAGGTGGACATGCAGATGGATCCAGAGGAGGAGATGGAAGTGGATGGAGAAGAGACTGGTGAAGAAGAGATGGAGGTAGATGTGGAAGAGGAGATGGACGTGGAAATGGAAGAGTACCTTGAGGACATGGACATTGATGAGAAAGATGAGGAAGAGGCCATGATCTTGGGATGAAGAGCAATACCAGCAGCAGGACAGGCATGTGGTCCCCACAGGCAGAGCGGGTCCCCTGCTGTCAGGCTGGGACTGGGCTGGGTGGTCCCTGCTCAGGGATGTGGGACCCGGTGCATTGGGTTCTGGTGGCCATCCCCAGCCTGTGCTGCACTTGCTGGGCCAGCCTGGGGGCACATGGAAGAGCCCTCTCTGCCTGATTGGAGTGACTGTGCCTCTTGCTTTTCCTCAAGGACCGATGGAGATCCCGGACAGAGACGCCACCCTTTTGTACATACGTTGTAGAGTTTGTTGTTGTCTTTAGGCCATAGGTTTTAGGGCTTCTTTTTGTCTTCTGTAAATACGTTTCATTGACTTTTGTTGGATATGCTGTTGTGGTTTGACATGGAAGTGAATTCTTTCAGGAAGTTGGGTCAAACCAATCAGTAGTCAAGTTTGGATATTGGCACCTTAAGTGGCCACTAAAGGTGTGGATACGCCTCTGAGAACACAGGGGGTTAAAAGCAGGAACTCTCAAGAGCTCGCTCTCTTTGGTTCTGGTCAGGGTGCAGTGCAGATCTCCCCTGCTCAGCCATGGGGCTGGGTGGGGGAGGGGAAGCCATGTGGCCTGGTCGAGGTGAGCTGAGGGGTAGAAAGACTGGAACCGAGCCAGCTCCTGTGGATGGAAGGGTGGAGAGAAGTGGAGATGTCTTTGTCATCCCCCCCAGCGGGAAGAGGCAGAAAGTGCGGATGGCACCTGTAACTTTGTCGGCGCGGAGGAGAAGGAGAGGGGGGGGAATGCACCCAGCCTTGGCCTTGGGAATCGGCTGCTGGGCAGAGATATCAGCCGTCCAGGGAGTCTGAGCTTTTAACCCTTTCCTGAGAAATGAAGGCTTTGTAAAATATTAGTCCTCCTTGATTTGAAGTAGAAGAGAGACAGTCTGGGATCCGAGATGATGGAAGAAGAAATTCTTGAGTTGGAAGGAGATGATGGAGTGGCTTGTGGCTGGACTTTTCTTGTTAGCCATAGACTGAACCAAATTCTCCTGACAGAAGCTGCACTTAGGGGGGTGCGTTGGTGAGCCAAGAGACTTGTATTAGTGATTACCAGCAGAGGATTAGAGAGAACAGAGGAGAGTTGGAGAAAGTGTGGAGAAGCCCTCTATCTTCAAGGAAGAAGAAGAGGAGAAGAAGACCTCTGTTCTTGGACCCTCAGCCCCAGGGGAAAATGGGGGGGACTGTAGTCCCGCAATGAGAAACTGAACTGTTGTCTCTTTTGGTCCATGGCAAAGCATCCTTAAAGGAGCCCTATGAGCAGTCTGTCCATGCATGGTGGTGAGAGCACTGTGACATGGAGAGGAGAGTTTCATCACGGCAGATTTCCTCTGGGCAGTTGCCATGTGTGACATGGAAACACAAGGGTGGCAATTGTGTTTCCTGGGGGGTCTGTGGCACAGGGGAGACTCCTGTCTCCCTTGAAAGATTGAGTATTTGAATATCTGAAGGGTGGAAACTTGATCAGGATCCCGGGTGGTGTCTCACTGTGGTTCCATTTGGAAATTAGGTGGGAATTAGTTGGGAGGAGGAAGAGTGTTCTGGAAGGTCTTCGTCCAGGATTGAGTGTCTGTGTTTTTATAGTAGTAGTAGTTTAATAAAGTTCTTTTCTTTGTTATTAAGCTTGAGCCTGCTCTGCTCTGTTCCTGATCACATCTCACAGCAATTATTTTAAAAAGTGCATTTTCATGGGAGCGCTGGCATCGCGCCAGCGTCAAACCATAACATATGTTCTTAGGTATATACGTTCTATAGATAGTTGTTGTTACAAATATTCTTACAATGTAAATGTGTTCTGTGTTTTCTTTGCTGTTTATCTGAAAATAAACAAGCTTTATTTTTCACACCCCAGTTCTCTTTCCATTTGCTTCAGGCACAGGTAGCATTTGCAAAGTTGTGGTTTCCGCTTGCTCC
This sequence comes from Anomalospiza imberbis, assembly GCF_031753505.1. Taxonomy (NCBI): domain Eukaryota; kingdom Metazoa; phylum Chordata; class Aves; order Passeriformes; family Viduidae; genus Anomalospiza; species Anomalospiza imberbis. The sequence continues at coordinate 343,381 of NW_027100244.1, forward strand.
AGGTTCCCAGGGCTGGAGGTCGGTGGGGGAGCTGGCACAGCCACAACCATGTGCTGCTACCCAAACCAGGGTAAGCTGGACCACATGGTGTAGCTTAACGAGGTTTCTAGAGCAGCACACAAAAATTAGGTTCCTCAAGAACTGTTATTCCCTTTTCCTCTCGATGCCCTCGTGCTGCAGGTTGGGCACCAAAATCTGTCTTGGTTTGAAAAGACAGGTGTCCGCTAATGAAGGCAGGAGCCTTCCTGGAAATGGAAAATGTAAACCCCCTCCCTCCAAATTATTATAATTTTGAAATTAAAAGGCTCTCAGGCAAAGATATGGGAATGGGAATAACAGCTCTTTGCTAGGACAATTTAAAAGATAACTGCAAAAATACAAACAAACAAAAAACCCCAAACTGCTGACAGAGTCAGAACACGACCTGACACCCTGTGGGTCAGGGTGTTGGGAGCAGCACCCCCAAACCCAGCTGGGAGAGCGGAGGTTTGGGGGGAACAATGGGAAGGGGGTGGGAGAGGGGGCACAGGGGGAGGTGGGACCCACTGAAGCTCCCCCAGGTCACCCCAGGACCCCCAGGCCCCGTCCCAGCCCCCCCAGTTCCCTCCACAGCCCCGGCTGAGGGGGGCTCAGCCCAGGAGCCGCCGTCGTTCGGGGCTCCCCCGAGGGCAGCCAACGGGAGAGCTCCCGGCTCGGAGAGGCCCCAGCAGAGGAGGGGATCTTGTCCCTCCTCGAGGGCCCTGAAGGGTCTTCAGGCCCCTCTGAAGAGGAGTTTTTCTCTTTGTAGGGGTTTTTGGGGGGACCTCACCACTCCAAGGGTGCTTTTTCCTCCCCATTTTCAGGTGTTTGTGGGGCTGCAGCCCCACAAGCCCCTTTTCAGGGGTGATCATGATGGCTTTAAGTGACATTTTTCTGGGGGACTCACTCCAAGCCGCTGTAGGGGATGTTTTGCCCCCCAGGGTGGATTTTTGGGGTTTAAGGGCCCCCGCTCTGGTCCGGTCCCACTCTAACTCCCCTGAAGAGGCCAACACCACCCCTGCTGATTCTGGCAACGGAGCCCGGGGAGGGTTGGGAGTCCTGGGAAGATTTAGGGATACCTGGGAGGGTTTGGGGGTCCCAGGAGGGTTTGGGAGTCCCGAGAGGATCTGGGGGTACCCGGGTGATGCCGATGATGGTGATGGGGACCCCGTGTTGGGTATAAATTTCATTATGAATTCCTTCCTGGGGGGGTTTTGTCTATCTCCAGGGTTTTTGGGGTCCTGGTGGATTTTTGGGGGGTTCCCAGGGGGGTTTTCAGGATTCCCAAAGGGGGGGATTGGGCAATCCCAGGGCAAACTCAAGGCTGGTTTGGGGTACCTGTCGGTGACTGAGATGGGGAGCCCCTGCCAGGTATGAACCTTCTCATGGGGGTCTGGGGGGTGCTGGGAGGTCTTGTGGGAATTTCGATGTCCTGGGAGGGTTTGGGGGGTATCTGTGTGGGGTTTTTGCAGTCTTGGGGAGTTTCTGGAAGGCCCAGAAATGGTTTTGGGGTCCCGGGGAGGTCGGGGTATTGGGGTTTGGGTGTTCCCGGGAGAGTTTGGGGGTTCCTGGGCAATGCCGGTGACAGAGCTGGGACCCCGTGCCGGGTATGAACCTTCTCACTGCGCACGGGCAGCGTCAGCGTGTTTAGGGAGATCCTGTAGGGCCCGGGGGTCACCCCAAAACCCAGGGGACCCGAAATGCTCAGGGATCCCCCCAAACTCCCCTCACCGCTCGATCTGCTGCAGGCAGGGGGGCACCAGCACTCGGCCCCCACCCCTCACCATCACAGGGGGCTGTGGAAGAAATCTGGGGGTGCACGGACAGGTCGGGGGGACCCCCAAAGTCCTGGGAAAGGGGGAACACAGGGGAACTCCCAGGAATCCCCACTGGGGGCTTAGGGGAGATCCAGGAGGAGTTTGGGCGAGCTTAATTGTGTCACTATCGTCAGCAAAGGGGACTCCAAAGGTCCCCGGTGTCCTCATTCCCAGCAAAAGGTGGTTTTGGGTTAAATCATTATTGGAGTACTGTAAGTAAGAGTTGAAATTTTTAAATTTCATTTTTATTCTATTTTATTTAAATTAAAATTTATGGATTTTTAGTTTTATTCTAACTCGTTGAGAGGACAGCAAGGACATTCAAGGGCAGGAACATTTTTTCCTGGCTGGTGACTGGAATTTCAGACCCTGGCAGTGTGTGCAGAACCACACAGACTGGGATCAAACATGGGCTGGGATCACCTGGACTGAGATCCTATGGACTGGGACCATATGGAATGGGACCATAGGGATCAGGACGGTACACACTGGGATAAACTGGGTTGAGATTATATGAACTGGGACCACATGGACTGGGATTGCACAGACTGGGATCCCATGGACTGGGAAAAAGCATTGGCTACCATTGGCTACCATCCACATAGAAAGGTGGCCACCTCAAGTTGTCTTGATCCTTTTTGGGTGTCCCATCCCCCTCTTTCCCCCGCCTTCCCCATCGTTCCCCCAGTCCCCGCTCCCCTGCCCCGTGTTTGGTTTTGGGGGTTCCAGGCCCCTCCTGCTCCGTGGGGGGGTCCCGATCCCTCTTTGGTTTAATTTGGGGCCCCCAACCCCTTCTCACCGTGACCCCCGCGGCCGGGGGGGCTCTCAGCACCACCAGTGCCACCAGTCCGGCCCCAGCTGCCCCCGCACGCCCCATCCCCATCCCCAGGGTCACCTCCCCCCTCCCCAAATTCCGCTCCCGGGGAGCGCTGGGCGCTGCGGGTCCGCCTGGCGACTGAGGAGTCATCGAGAACAAGCGCTCTGATTGGCTAGAAATGGCCCCGCGCAGTCTCTGATTGGCTAGCGCATTGAGAAGCGTTTTGATCTGCCTGGCAACCGATGAGCAGCGCTATCGCAGGCGCTGATTGCCTGAAAATCGCCGGCCCGGCAACTGAGTTGTCAGCAGCGCCGCGCACTCTGATTGGCCAGGAGCTGTTTTGGGGTGGGGCCGGGGGGAACTGGGGACCCCCAGGAGCCCCCCGGCTTTGGGGGTTTCCATCCCCCCTCGGCCCTCGGGGCGGCCCTGGGGCCACCCCAACACCCCCAAAGTGGGGAGGGTCCCCGGAGCCCTTTGGATCCCCCAAAAATGGGCTGGAAGCGGCAGGAGCCGCCCCAAAAAGGGATTGAAGGGTCCGGTCTGGGAATGGGGGAGGCTCCGGGGATGGCTCCGATCCGGATCGGGGCGGGCTGGGATTGAGGGAGGGTCCGTTCAGCGACTGGGCAGGGGTCTGGGACTGGGTCAGGGGCTGGCATTGGGGAGGGTTTGGGAATTGGGGAGGGGTCTGGGATTGAGGGCATTGCTCCATCCCGGGATTGGGGCAGGGTCGCTCCCTGGGGGAGGGGTCCATTATTGGGCCAGGGCCTCTCCCCTTCCCGAGCCCAATCCCGTTCCTGATCCTGTTCCCGATCCCAATCCCATTCCCATTTCTGTTCCCGTTCCCGATCTCATTCCCGACCCCGATCCCACTCCCATTCCCGATCCCGATCCTGTTCCCAGTCCCGGTCCCGCCGCTGTTTCCAGGAAATGGCTCTGCTCTCAACCCCGACCCCAAACCCAGCGGGTCAAACACCCCATATCCTGGGGTCAACTCCCCCCGACCCCAAATCCTGGGGGTTCAAACACTGGGGGGGTCAAACACCCTCAAACCCAAACTCTGGGATGTCAAGCCCTACCCCCCCCCCCAGCCCCGAACCCCAAATTTTAGGATCAAACCCTCCAAATCCCAGATCCTGGGGTGTCAAACACTCCCCAATTCCCAAACGATGGGGTTAAATCCCCCTGACCCCAAATCCTGGGGTTTGAAACATCTGGGGTGCCCAACCGTCCTGATCCCAAAGTCTGGGGGTCAAACCCCCTGATCCCCAAATCCTGGGGTCAAAAACCCCAAATCCCAAACCCTGGTTTCAAACCCCCCCCAAACCCCAAATTTTAGGATCAAACACCCCCAATCCCCAAAGTTTGGGGTCATGACCCCCCCAGTCCCCAATCCCCCACCCCCCCCAAAACCCACTCCAGCCTGGGGGGCACAGTGGGGTTTGGGTTTATTTGGGGTCTGTTTGGGGTTATTTGGGTTTATTTGGAGTTTGTTTGGGTTGATTTGGGGTTTTTTTTGGGTTTATTTGGGGTCTGTTTGGATTATTTGAGGTTTGTTTGGGGTTATTTGGGGTTTATTTGGGGTTTGTTTGGCTTTATTTGGGGTTTGTTGGTGTTTATTTGGGGTTTGTTTGGGCTTATTTGGGGTTTATTTGGGGTTTGTTTGGGTTTATTTGGGGTCTGTTTGGACTATTTGAGGTTTGTTGGTGTTTATTTGGGGTTTGTTTGGGTTGTTTGGGGTTTGTTTAGAGTTTGTTGGGTTTATTTGGTGTTTGTTTGGGGCAGCTCCAGGTGCAATGACTGCAGAGAGACCCTGGGTCCAACGCTGGGGAAAAAAGGGGGATTGGGTTGGGAATTGGGGGATTCAGGATGGGGAAAGATCCTGGGTGGGAAAAGGGGATTTGGGGTGGACAGGGAAGGATTTGGGGTGGTTTTGAGGGATTTTCAGGTGTTTCTATGGGATTTGGGAAGACTTCTATGGCATTTTGTGTGTTTCTACAAGATTTTGGGGTGGTTTTCAGGGATTTCAGGGTATTTCTATGGGATATTGGGCTGGTCTGGAGGGTCTTTAGGGTGTTTCTATGGGATTTTGGGGCAGCTTGAAGGATTTGGGGCAGCTTTAGGGTATTCAGGGGCAGTTTTGAGGGGTTTTGGGGTGGTTTGGTGGGATTTCAGGACATTTCTATGGGATTTGGGGGTGGTTTGGTGGGATTTGGGGTGCTTGGGGCGGTTTTTGGCTATTTAGGGGTGGGTTTGATGTGTTTTTTTTGGGATTTTTGGGTATTTCAGGCCCTTTTTTTTTTTAGTTTGGGGTTATTTTTGAGGGGTTTGGGCATTTTGGGTAACTTTTTGGTGAAGATCTCCATGGCGTTGCTCTGGGTGATGCTGAAGCCCTGCAGGGCCTCGCGGGCGGCGCCTGCCTGCACCCCGGTGTCCAACTGCATCAAGGCGATGTCGCGGCGCCCGGGCACCAGCACAGCTCCTGAACCCGGGAACCTGGGATGGGAACGGGGTCAGGAGAGCCCGAAAACACCCGGGAACCTTCCCCCAGACAGCTGGGAACCTTCCCCCAGACACCCGGGAATGTTCCCCACAAATCCAGAAATGCTCTCAAAAAAAAAAAAAAAAAAAAAAAAAAAAAAAAAAAAAAAAAATTCCTGAAATATTCCCCCAGATATTCAGAAATTTTCCCCAAAGAAATCCAGAAATGATGCTCCAAAAAATCCTGGAACATTCCCAACAAACTAGGAAAATCCTCCAGAAAATCGAGAAATATTCCCCCCCCAAAAAATCCAAACCAAACCCCGTTCCCCATCCAGAAACATTCCCAAAAAAATCCAGAAATTCCCCCTCAAAAAAATCTAGAAATACCTCCCCAAAAACTAGTAACTCCCCCCCAAAACGTTAGAAATTCCCCCCTAAGAAGTCCAGTATTTCCCCCCCGCCTCAAATCTGGTATTTTCCCCCCAAAATCCAGAAATTCCCCCCTAAGAACCCAGTTATTCCCCCCTCCCCGCCCAAATCTGGTATTTTCCACCCAAAATCCAGAAATTCCCCTCTAAAAACCAGATATTCCCCCCAAAAATCCCGATATTTTCCCAAAACATCCAGCCCCAAGCCCCCCTCATCCTCTCTCCCCCCCGAGCCCCAAAATCCCCAAGTGCCCTAAAGCCCGGCCGGAATCCCCGGAATGCCCGGAATGCCGGGACTGCCCCAGACCTCACTGGCTGAGGAGCACGGAGAGCATCAGCTCCTGGGGCTGCTCAGGGAGCCCGGGCAGGAACAGGATGTGCTTCGGGGCTTCCCACAGCTGGGGGAAACGGGAGAAAAACCCCAAAATCAGCCCCAAAGCTGCCCCAATCAGGCCCAAAATCTGCCCAAAGTCACTCTGGATACACACCAAAAAAATCTGTCCAAAATCCCCCAAAATCCTAAAAAAAACACCCACAAAAATCGCCCAAAATCCCCAAAAAAACCACAAAAATCACCCCAAAATCCCACAAAAGTCTTTCCCAAACCCCACAGAAACCCCACCTAAATCCAATAAAAATCTCCTCAAAATACTCACCAAAAATCCCATCAAAAATCCCACTAAAAAATTCACAACAAAATTCCACAAAAATCCCCTCAAATGCCCGCAAAACTTTCACAAAGAATCCTCAAAAATCCCACAAAATCCACCCAAAATTCCAGGTAAAGCCCCACCAAAATTCCACAAAAGTGCCCCAAAATCCCCCATAGAATCCTCCCACTAAAAATCCCCACAAGAATCGCCCCAAAGCCCACACAAATCCTTCAAAATCCCAACAAAAATCACACCCAAAATCCCCCCTAAATCCCACAGAAAAATCTCTCAAAAAGTCCCACTAAATCCCCGTGAAAATCCCACAGAATCCACACAGAAAAATCTGCACAAAAATCCCCCCAAAAATCTCCAAAGCACACAAAATCCACACATAACATCCCTCCAAATCACCCAAAATATCCCACAAAAATTTCCCCAGAAACCCCCCAAACTCCACCAAAAATCCACTCAAAAAATCTGCACCAAAATCCCACCAAACCCCTCTCAAATCCCCCAAAAATGCTCCCAAGTCCCTTCAAATCCCACCCAAAGTCTGAGAAAATCCAACCAAAAAATCCCTACAAAAACTTCCCTCAAAATCCCACCAAACCCCAACAAAATCTCACAAAATCCACCCCAAAAATCCCACAAAGATCACTCAAAAAACTTCCTGCAAAAATCCTCCAAAATCCTCCTCACAATCCCCAATAAACCCTCCCAAAAATTCCAGTGAAAACCTCCCATAAATATTCCGCCCATAAAATCCCATATGTCTGGACTCAAGGGCTCAGACGGGAATTGGTCCCTAATCCAAATCCCTTAAATCCCATTAAAATCCCATCAGAACCCCAAAAAATCCCATCAAACCTCATTAAAATCCCATAAGATCCCATTGAAATCCCTTAAGTTCTCACTAAAATCCCATAAAACCTCTCTGAAATCCCACAAGTCCCCTCAGTCCCTCAGGTTTTGGGGTCACTTGTTGGGGAAGATGAAATAGGAAAACCTTATAAATATGATTGCCTGGCAAAAGATTTGGAAAATAAAGACATTGAGATGAGAACTAGATTTGAAATAACAAACCTTGACTACTGAATAACTAGAAAATAATAGTATAGCCAGGCTGAAAGCAACCCCCCCTTCTGATTAAACAACGCCCTTTACCTGCAGATGGGTCCAAAGGTCAAATGGAATGCTCTGTCTCACCCCCAATGTATGGTTCATCCCACACCTGTGACCCTCCCCTGAAGTATCAGGTATCTGTGACCCCATTGGCCCAAGTCCTGCTCCAGCCCACCTTGAAGCCCCCTGATAAGGTGTGCCTGAGGGACTGGATGCTCTCTTGGACCTTCCCCTGGGACCCTCACCTGGAACCCTCGCTCTCTCCCTCTCCCTCTCTCCCTGGGCCTGCCACGAGTTGGGCCTGGCAACTCCAAGCAGGGCCTTTCACCCCTTTTAATAAACCACATCTTCCAAGACCTGACTTCAGAGAACTCTCATCCATCCAAACCGTCCTGGAGTCCCGCGCTCTCTGCAGAGATGAAGATGGTCAGAGTAACAAGAAGACAGAGTGGCAGTGCTACAGATGCCCTGAGGAATTCAGTCTATGTTTGGCATCCTTTAAGGGAGATGAAAAAAATGAACTCTTGCTTTTTTCTTCACTGGCAATGGAACAAAGCTATTTAATTTTAGAACAAAGCCATCTCATGTCTTTCTTCTAAGGACAAGCAAAGGAAGGTTGGAAAGCCACAAATCCACAGGCAAAGCCATGGCTGTGTCACTGCTCATCACCAAGGAGTGGGGACAGGTGACAGGTCTGGAGTTGAATCCACCTCCACCATGCCAGATATATCCCCAGTGTGATGGCACTCTCAGGCTTGCTCCCTTGGCCAACATGATCCTAAAACTGCCAGAACAGGCAGCCAGGGGGGAGCTTTGCTCTGGTGCACCGTTGACTTACTGCACACACATCAGTCAGTGAGGAATGACTTTGCACTTGAGTTCAGATTCCTGTTGAAACTCCTGCTTTGGACACAAACCCATGTAACTGTCTCCAGATGCAAGGGTCACAGCTGTACAGTCATGCTGCCAGATGTCTACCATGGCCAGTTACCAACCACTGATTGATTCTCTTAATTCAAGTGCCAGATCCCTCCTATTACAGCTCCTCTCCCCCTTGATGCCTTGCATCACAGCCAGCAGACTATCCTTCATCCTGAGGATCTAGGGTGCTCTTTGCCAGCTGCATCCAATCTTGCATCTATTCTTCATCTCCATTGCCACTACCAAATTACTGTGAGATAGCTCTTCATGCAGATGAAGGCTGAATGTTAATTAATAGTGTTAATATCTGCCAATGTGTTTCCTTATCATCTCCACCAAGCTCTTTTACCAAGACATAATCAGCCTGTTTTACTTCTATCCTGGCTCTGATCCTCTGTCTGCATCTCTTGTTACCAGCCAGTGCTTCTACATCAGGTAAGTCCAAAATCCCCAATAGAACAAAACCAACATTCTTTCTCAAAAAGATCATGTTTCTCTCTTTGCATGAAATCAATTCAGCTATTTGCATCTAAAAGAGTGAAATGTTCTTTTTCTTCTAGAGTGACTTTTTAGCCAGTCCTGGATCTTAAACCACTATTAAAACCTATTATTTGGATTGTACTGCCCCAATGCACAAACCTCACCTCCTCCCACATTTCCCCCTGCCTGCTCCTTCATTTCTCTAGGCCATGTCCCAAAAACTTAGCTTTCTAACACAATCATATTATTCTTCTCCAACAGCAACTTCCATTTGCTGCCCCATCCCTGTATTTTCCAATCAACATCTCAGCACACAGTTTTCCAGCCTTATCCCCTCCCAGTTTTACTAGGTCTTCTCTCATTCTCCACATTGCCCCACAAAGAGAAAAGCTTCCTACCTGGTTAGAGCACATTTCTACCCCAGTACTGGTTCTTCAGTGGTAGAAAACATTTCAGACCACAGCAGATTTTCTTTCAATTGAGATAGCTCAACATCAGCTTCTCAAAGCTTACCAACAACCAAGGCTCAGCTTCTCTGCTGCAAGAAACTCAGCAGACTACTTAAAGCTTCACAAACTTCTACAAAAGACCCTCAGCTATCTACACATCCCTCATATCCCTTCCTGGTCATTAATCACTCCTTCCACCTGAGAGGGCAGGAAATTGCAGACAGATGGGTCCCTTTCAAGGGCCTCTTGACACCCTGAGAGCTTCCCTCATCTTCCTTCAAATTGCCTTCTTCTGCTTCTCCCCATACCCTAAAATCAGTGCTCATCTCCTGTGTTTGTGCCCATCTGTATCTTCTTCAACCTTTATTTTTTTTCTTCCTTTCAAAGGTAAATTGTCTAAATCACAAAAACCTTTACTTGGCTGAATGGAGTGATCGCATAATCAATGGATCTGTAAACCCCGTGTTTCTGCTGCTCCTTATCGCCTGTTCACACCTTTAAAACAGCAGCAAACATCCACCCTACCTCCTCCCTGAGCGGGGCCACTGCAATCCCGTTATCTGACTCCTACATAAAGCACTCCAGAGCATTCCTTGAGACACCTTCTGCCTCCCAGGTCATGGCTGAAACAGTTCTTTAAACCAGGAATCAAACACTTCTCTTTAAAGCATTTCAGTGCTTGATAGAGAAACATCGTACATCGATTGCAATTAACAGGGAGGAGACATCTCCTTGCTCCACACGAAAACGTTGTCAGCCATTAACACCTTCAGGAGGCTCTGCTCGAGTGGAAATAGTGCACCTTGTGATCTCGGCTATCAATCTGCTCAGCAGGGGAAGGGGTCAGAGTGGTGAAAAAACAGCTATTTGGGCCTTCAAAACAGTTTCTCTTGCAATTCATTCTCCCCTTGAGTTTCTGTTCTAGTTAACAAATGGTGAAGCTGCCACACTTCTGATTTTCCACAGAGCTATCCTCAGTAAAAGCTGTCATGTCAGTGTTTCCACGACATACCCCTGGGTGCTGCGGGGCAGCGGCGTCTCCCGTTCCCGAGCCTGCGTAGCCTGCTGGGCGTGCGGCGGCAGTGGGAGCCGCCGGAGCCGGGGCGCTGGCCGCTGTTCCGTCGGGCCCCGGCCCAGCAGGCGGGCAGCCCGCCCCGCTCCGCCCGGCGGGGGCGGTGCCCGCTGCGCGGCTCCGCGGCACGGCTCCGCCGCTCCTCGGGCCGTGCCGGGCTCCCTCGTGTCGGCCCGCGGTGCCGCGGCTCCGCACACCGCGTCTCTCTCTGCGCCCCATCCCTGCCCCGCGCCGGGGGCGGGGGGCGCCGCGCCGGGTCTGCGTTCCGCGCCGGCGCCTGTGTCCGCCGCGGTGCCCTCTGCCAGCGCTGCGGCGGGCGGCACCGCCGAGCTGCCGGCTGCTTCGGCCCCGCTCCCCCGCCTGCCGCGGGGGCTGAGGCTGCGGCGGGGCGCGGGGCTGTTTACCTTGAGCGCGGCTGCTGACGCGGCCGGCGGGAGACCGGTGGGTTCCCGTGGCCGCGGACCCTCCCCGTCGGCTTTGTGGACCCTCCCCGCCTGCCAGGTGACCGTGCGTCCGAGGCACCGCGGGCGGTTTTGGCAGGAGGTCCTGGATAAGGCTGAGGAGATGTGCGACTCTGCCTCCTCGCAGCGCCTGCAGGATCGCGGAGGAGGCTCCTCTGGCTCTGCTGATGCTGCGGGGAGCGTGGTGTCAAGTGATGCTGCGCTGCCCCGCAGTCTGGCGGCTGCTGCTGTCCCTGTGGAGCCCACGGGACGGGACACGGCAGGTGATGCGACCTTGCCAGGGGGTCCCCAGGCTTTCCCTGTGCTTAGGGGCGTTACTCACAGCACCCATCAGCCTTTATCGTTTAAGATAGTGAAAGAAATCCGTGACACCGTTGCCCAGCATGGTGTCGGGTCTGCTGAAGTTATGCAGACGATCGGAATGCTCGTTGCTGAGTTGCTGACACCTTCCGACAACCGTTCTGTGGCACATGCTCTTTTTGACTCTGTTCAGTTTGTGGTTTTTGAGGCCAAGTGGGCTCGTTTGGCGGCCAGCGCAGTGCAAAGGAATGCTATGCTCGGGCCGCAGGATCCCCTCGTGAGGATGACCTCATGCAACAAGCTCTGTGATGTCACAGCCCAATCTGTGACCTCACACAACCCACGCTGTGCTGTCACACAGCCCCTCTCTGACATCACAGCTGCTCTGTGCCTCCATGACACAGCCACAGAGGTGCTGCTGTCACAGATTGGGCTATGGCATCACAGAGTTTGTTGTGTGAGGTCATCAAGCAGCTAAGGCGTGATAGAGGGGACAGTGTGACACCACAGAGCAGGCTGTGACATCATGGCATGGCTGTATGACATCATAGAGTGGGCTGTGAGGTCAAAGTGTGTGCTGTGACATCACAGAGTGGCAGTATGACATCACAGGGAGGGTTTTGTGACATCAGAGAGTGGACTGTGACATCATAGAGTCGAGTATGAGGCCATAGAGCAGATTCTGCCCAAGAGCTTACAGAGCTCAAACTTAACAGGACTTAAATTATACCTTAACCTTAACTTCCACCTTCAACTTCACAATTTAGCAAAAGAGCAGCACTCTACAGTATTTAACCTAACTTATAACCTATGACTTTGCAATTTAATTGAGAAATAACATTTAACAATATTCAACCTGACTTATATTTTAAAAGTAAAAACTCAGCAAAGAACAACTCCTAGCACAAATTAACTTAGCTTAGACCTTGTGATTTAACCCTACTGACAGGCCTGACTGGCTCAGCTCTCCAAGGCACTCAGACCCCTCAGAGAGCAGCATTTCTGCCACATTTCCCAAGCACAGGCACTCCTGTGTGCACACAGACACAAAGAGTCAGTGCAAGGCACCTGTGAGAAATTCCCCTGAGGGCAGGGAAATGCTCCCTGCCGATACTTTGGCATCTCCCCAGCGGGGGAAGGGTTGAGCCTGGAGGAGTGGGGGGATCGGCCCAGGCTCCCTCGTTGTTGGGGATCCCCGAGGGCAGCAAACGGGAGAGTTCCCGGCTCGGAGAGGCCCCACTCCGAGGGAGTCGCTGGCCCAGGAGAGCTCCAAGGGGCTCCTTTTGGAGCGCTGTCTGTAGGGCCCCAAGAGAGGGGCTTCAGTGCCAGCAATGTTTCATCCTGGCCGCACTTGGCATCCACAGCTTTCTTTGGCAGGGTGAGAACAGAGCTGTTGTGTCACTGAGGGAACAAAAACACTTCCCGGGGCTGCTCCTAAAGCAGCCAGGAGCTGGTTGGGCAGCAGCAGTGCCTGGAGCAGACAGTGTTTGTGATGAGCTCCAAGGAGCTGAGCCCAGGGGCTGTTGGCCAAGGCCGAGGCCCAGCGAGCATTTCTCAGCTGTCAGGGCGGCCGGAGAAGGTGGAGGCGGGGGAATAATTCACGCCCTCAGTGTGCTCCCAGTCGCTCCCAGTATTTCCATGTCCGTGCCCCAAGTGCTGCTCCCAGCCCTGATCCGTGGGGATGGGAATGTCCCGCTCCCTTGCCGGGGCAGGGTCACACCTGAGCCAGGTGTGCAGGGCAGGCCCTTGCCCTGACCCCCAGCACTGTCCCAGCTGCAGGATCTGCTTCCCACCAGCCTCTTCCTCCTGCGGCCCCGAGCCCAGCTTGGTGCTGAACAAAGGGGCTGGGCCGGGGCCATCCCCCGGCGGGGGCTGCACACCCCCCTGCCCCCTCCCCAAATTCCCTCTGGGGGAGCAGGAGCTGGGGCTGGAGCCCTGTGGGGAGGGACAAGGGGGTGACAATGGGATGGGGGGTGTCACACACGCTCTGGGAGGACACACACGGCCCCGGGGACCCCCCCATATCTTCTGCAGAGCCAGGACAATGAACCCCAGCATGGAGCCACTGACCTCTGGCAGTATCTTGAGGGTGGGGTCTGGTGGAAGCTTTGGGAGTCTGGGGGAGTCACAACCACCCAAAAACGCCCTCCCAGCCCCACAGCCACTCCCAGACTCCTCAAACCACCCCACAGCTCCCAGCCAGGACCCCCCCCCCCCCCCCAACTACTCCCTGCAAGATAAATGACCCCAAGAACCACCAAAACCCGTTTCTATCTCCCCCAGGACCCACCCAAATTCTCTGCAAGCCACACAGCCCTGTCAGGGACCCAAATCTCCCTCACAGAACCTGCCAAGCCCCCTCCCAGCACCACAAATGCCCACAGGATTGACAGAAGCCCTTCCCAGTCCCCCCAAGAGCCCCTAAACTCCCACCTCCCATGGCACTGACCAGGAGAGGTTGGTGGACAGGAACATTTACAGCCAGGATCAGCTCGGGTGCTTCAGCAGTGATTTGGGCACTTTGGGGGAACATCCCGGCTAGGGAGACCCAGGCCAGGCACTGGGACAGACAATTAGAATTCTTGGAGAACAGGCGGGCTCAGGTGGACACCTTTTGCCGGCACACCTATGAGATTGTGGACATGTCCCCTGCCTTTGATAGCTTCAGAACACCCAAATCCTCCCAAATATTCTATTGAACCAACCCCAAATTCACCCCCAAATCCTGGTAAATGGTGCAGCTTTAGATCTCTTTGCTCAATTTCTTTATTTTCACCCCAGTTTTGGTTGTTTAGAGAGGGTGAAGAAAGAAATTATTGAAATGGAAAAGACCTCCAAGATCATGCAGCACTGCTTGATGCCACCAGAAGAAATAACTGGACAGAGCGGGTGAGATTTTTTGGGGTGTAAAGTCAACAAATCGCTTTCTGCCAGTGAATTTCCAGTTTAGATCAGAGTCCTGATGGATCTTCCTGCCCCTGTGTTCATCCAGGTGCCTATGGGGATCCAGGAGGACGAGGAGACCACCTTCCAGGTGTCTTCTCAGCAGGGATCACTGGGAATGTGGGTCACCAGGGCTCTGACCAAAGTGGGTCCTCCCATGGGGGATGGAGTTGGAGCAGGGCACGAAGCTCTTCCCACAGCTGAGGCATTTGCAGGGCTTCCCTTACCGGTGCCTCCGTTGGTGTTGGGTCAAGGTAGAGCTCCTGGAGAAGCTCTTCCCACACTGGGGACACTCGTAGGGCCTCTCTCCAGTGTGGATGCGCCGGTGGGTGATGAGGTGGGACTTTTGTTTGAAGCCCTTTCCACAGTTAGGGCAGCGGAAAGGCCTCTCCTCCGTGTGAATCCGCTGGTGCCTGAGGAGACTGGAGCTGGTCTGAAACCTCTTCTGACTCTCGGGACACTCGTAGGGCCTCTCCCCAGTGTGCATGCGTTGGTGGTTGACGAGGTGGGAGCTGCAGCTGAAGCCCTTCCCACACTCCCCACACTCATAGGGCCATTCCCCGGTGTGGATCATCTGGTGCTGGATCAGGTGGGAGCTCTGCCTGAAGCTCTTACCACACTCCAAGCACTTGTAGGGCTTCTCCCCATGGTGAACCTGCTCATGGCCCACCAGCTCCGAGCTCTGGCTGAAGCTCTGTCCACCTTCCTGGCACAGGATGCCAGGGCTTTTTGGCCTCCCGGGGTCCCTTCTCCCCTCCTTCTCTGCTTTGGGCTGCAGGGGCTCCAAGGAGTCCCCCCTGCCCCTCTCCAGGCTGTTGAGGGTCCCGCCAATGACGGCGCTCCCCCCTCTCTGGGCTCCCCACTTTGGGCTCCTGGGGGACACAGGGCTCTGCTCCTCCAGGCTTCCTCTGCTGGCAGCTGCCACCGGGACCCCCCATTTTCCCCCAAGGGGCCTTTTCCACTCAGCTTTGCAGTTCTTCATTCTCCAAACATCCCCCCAAAAACCCAACCCAGGGACCCCCCCAGGATATCTGGGCCGAGCTCCCCATCCCTGGTCACCCATGGGATGGGGGCTGATGGTCCCAGCGGGGCTGTGAATTCAGGAAGGGCTCGACCTCCTGGGTCCTTTTTTCTTTCCCTGATCCTCCTTTGTCCCTCCTCTTCCTCTTCGTCCCAGTCCTCCTCTTCCATCCCTCCTCCTCCTCCCTAAGCCCACCTCCTTCTCCTACTTCCATCCCTTCTGGCTGTCCTCCTCCATCCCTCTTCTTCCCTCCCTCCTCCTCCTCCCCCAGGAGCAGCGACACCCTCGGTGCCCCGTTCCCGCAGCCCTGACAGCCTGCAGCAGGAGCGGGGATGGAGCCGGGACAGGTTGGGATGGGCAGCGCGGGGCTCTCGGCTGCTCCCACCCGCTGGGGGCGGGGGGAACCCAGCCTGGGCAAAAGGAGAGGCACACTGGGAAAACTGGGGGCTGCACATCCAAACTGGGCCTTGTTGGGGACCCTGCCAGGGGACTGCCAGCACTTGGGGCTCCTCTCGGGAGATCTGGGAGGGGGGAATGCAGAGAGGGCTGGGGGAACCCAGGAATGGCAGCAGTGGGAGTCACTTTTTTATACTGGGATTGTACTGGGATCATACTGGGAGCAGCTGGGCCCATGCTGGGGCAGACTGCGGTCACACCAAGGGAGACTGGGATCATATTGGGATCATACTGGGATCACACTGGGACAGAGTAGGAGCCTGCAGCGGACAATTGAGACCATGCAGGCGCAAATAGGATACACTGGGAGTGACTGGGATCATTCTGAGTTTGACTGGGAGCAACTGTGAGCAACTGGGATCATGCTATGAGCAAGTGGGAGGAACTGGGAGTCACTGGGTGCATGCTGGGGGTGACTGGAAACAACTGGGCTTCTACTGGGATCAACTGGGATCATGCTGGAGGTGACAGGGATCATATTGGCAGTGAGTGCAACTACACTGAGGCTGAGTGGGAGTGGTTGTGAACAAATGGGATCATGCTGGAAGGAACTGGGAGTGACTGGGAGTATGCTGGAAGGAACACTGGGAGAGACTGGGAGTGACTGGAACAAAAGTGAGGGTGAAAGGGAGCAACTGGAACCATGTGGGGCACAACTGGTTCATACTGGCAGTGACTGGGAGCACACTGGTCTCAACTCTGGACCATACTGGGAAGGACTGGACTAATACTGGGAGTGTCTGAGAGTGACTGGGAACACACCAGGCACATCATCCCCCATACTGGGTGTGACTGGGAGCAACTGGGCTCCTGCTGGGAGCAGCCCCTGGAGGCCCCGGGAGCCCCGCACCCCTTTCCCGGCCATGCCGCCCCTCCAGCCCCAGCACCCCCCATTGCCGGGGTGCCGGCACTGCCAGGGGTCCCCCCCTCTCGGGTTCCCCGCTGGGGCTTCTGGGGCTCTCCTCTCTCTGGGCTCCCGCTCAGGGCAGCCGCGGCTCTCCCGGGGCTCCCCAAAACCGGTGTCCCCCCGACGGGGCTCTGCCGCCACCCACACTGGGATCCCCCAAAAACACCTCCCGGGGTCCCCCCGATGTCCCCCCGAGGACCAGCTGCGGCTCGGCTTTGGAGCCCTACCAGCTCCAAACATCCCTCCCAAAAACCCCAAACCCAGGGAGCCCCGGGATATTTGGGCCGAGCTCCCCCTCCCTGGGCACCTGCGGGATGGGGGCGATGCTCCCGGGGTGCTGCGAGCTCAGGCAGCGCCAGGGCCACGCGATTCCTTCTCTCCTCTCCTCCGGCTGCTCCCTGCTGCCGCTGCGCCTCTTCCTCCCTCCCTCCTCCTCCTCCCCCGTTCCCGAAGCCTCCACAGCCGCGGGAGGGGCGGGGATGGAGCCGGGACAGGTCGGAACGCAGAGGGCTGGGGGGGATGCCAGGAGTGGCAGTGACTGGGCTGTGCTGGGATCATACTGGGATCGTACTGGGAGTGAGGAGGAGTAGCGCGGTGGCTCCAGCGCTGGGGCTGGGGGCGCTCCTGGGGCCCCGGGGGGACAGCGAGAGGTGAGGGGGACCCACGGCGCCGTGACTCTTTGGTCGCCCATTCCGGAGCACCGAGGGGCCCCTGAACCACCATTCCCGGGCGCCGCCATTCCCCGCACCCCCATTCCCGGCCTGGATTCCACCCCGCACCCCCTTATCCGGCACCGGCAACCCCCGCACCCCTTTCCCGGCCATGCCGCCCCTCCAGCCCCCAGAGCCCACTTTTCCTTCACCCAGAGACCCCCTGGACCCCTATTCCTGCCTTTCCCGGCGCCCAGCCCCTCCTTTCCTCAACACCGAGGACACCTGGGACCCCTATTCCCAGCCAGCCCGGGTTTTCCCACCTTTTGCAGGGAATGGGGACACCGGGGACCCTTGGAGTCCCCTTTCCTGACGATAGTGACACAATTAAGCGTGCCCAAACGCCTCCTGGATCTCCCCTAAGCCCCCAGTGGGCATTCCTGGGAGTTCCCCTGTGTTCCCCCTTTCCCAGGACTTTGGGGGTTCCCCCGACCTGTCCGTGCACCCCCAGATTTCTTCCACAGCCGCCTGTGATGGTGGGGGTGGGGGCCGAGTGCTGGCGCCCCCCTGCCTGCAGCAGATCCAGCGGTGAGGGGAGTTTGGGGGGGTAGCTGAGCATTTGGGGTCCTTTGGGTTTTGGGATGACCCCCGGGCCCCCCAGGATCTCCCTGAACACGCTGACGCTGCCCGTGCGCAGTGAGAAGGTTCATACCCGGCACGGGGTCCCAGCTCTGTCACCGGCATTGCCCAGGAACCCCCAAACCCTCCCGGGAACCCCCAAACCCCCCGGGACACCCCGACCTCCCCGGGACACGAAAACCATCCCTGGGCCCTCCAAAAACTCCCCAAGACCGCAAAAACCCCACACAGACACCCCCCAAACCCTCCCAGGACATCAAATTCCCACAAGACCTCCCAGCACGCCCCAGACCCCCATGAGAAGGTTCATACCTGGCAGGGGGTCCCCATCTCTGTCACCGGCAGGTACCCCAAACCAGCCTTGGGTTCCCACTGGGATTGCCCAATCCCCCCCTTTGGGAATCCCTAAAACCCCCCTGGGAACCCCCAAAAATCCACCAGGACCCAAAAAAACCCTGGAGATAGACAAAACCCCCCCAGGAATTCTTCATGAAAGTTTATGCCCAGCACGGGGTCCCCATCACCATCATCGGCATCACCCGGGTACCCCCAGATCCTCTCAGGACTCCCAAACCCTCCTGGGACCCCCAAACCCTCCCAGGTACCCCTAAATCCTCCCAGGAGTCCCAACCCTCCCCGGGCTCCGTTGCCGGAATCAGCAGGAGTGGTGTTGGCCTCTTCAGGGGAGTTAGAGTGGGACCCGACCAGAGTGGGGGCCCTTAAACCCCAAAAATCCACCCTGGGGGGCAAAACATCCCCTACAGCGGCTTGGAGTGAGTCCCCCAGAAAAATGTCACTTAAAGCTGTCATGATCACCCCTGAAAAGGGGCTTGTGGGGCTGTGGCCCCACAAACACCTGAAAATGGGGAGGAAAAAAAACCCTTGGAGGGGTGAGGTCCCCCCAAACATCCCTAAAAAGAGAAAAACTCCTCTTCAGAGGGGCCTGAAGACCCTTCAGGGCACTCGAGGAGGGACAAGATCCCCTCCTCTGCTGGGGCCTCTCCGAGCCGGGAGCTCTCCCGTTGGCTGCCCTCGGGGGAGCCCCGAACGACGGCGGCTCCTGGGCTGAGCCCCCCTCAGCCGGGGCTGTGGAGGGAACTGGGGGGGCTGGGACGGGGCCTGGGGGTCCTGGGGTGACCTGGGGGAGCCTCAGTGAGTCCCACCTCCCCCTGTGCCCCCTCTCCCACTCCCTTCCCATTGTTCCCCCCAAACCTCTGCTCCCCCAGCTGGGTTTGCGGGTGCTGCTACCAACACCCTGACCCACAGGGTGTTAGGTCGTGTTCTGACTCTGTCAGCAGTTTGGTTTTTTTGTTTGTTTGTATTATTGCAGTTATCTTTTAAATTTTCCTAGTAAAGAACTGTTATACCTATTCCCATATCTTTGCCTGAGAGCCTTTTGATTTCAAAATTATAATAATTTGGAGGGAGGGGGTTTGCATTTTCCATTTCCAGGAAGGCTCCTGCCTTCCTTAGCAGACACCTGTCTTTTCAAACCAAGACAGATTTTGGTGCCCAACCTGCAGCACGAGGGCATCGAGAGGAAAAGGGAATAACAGTTCTTGAGTAATCTAATTTTTGTGTGCTGCTCTAGAAACCTCGTTAAGCGACACCATGCGGTCCAGCTTACCCTGGTTTGGGTAGCAGCACATGGTTGTGGCTGTGCCAGCTCCCCCACCGACCTCCAGCCCTGGGAACCTGGAGCAAGCGGAAACCACAACTTTGCAAATGCTACCTGTGCCTGAAGCAAATGGAAAGAGAACTGGGGTGTGAAAAATAAAGCTTGTTTATTTTCAGAAAAACAGCAAAGAAAACACAGAACACATTTACATTGTAAGAATATTTGTAACAACAACTATCTATGGAACGTATATACCCAAGAACATATCTAACAAAAGTCTATGAAACGTATTTACAGAAGACAAAAAGAAGCCCCAAAACCTATAGCCTAAAGACAACAACAAACTCCACAACGTATGTACAAAAGGGTGGCATCTCTGTCCGGGATCTCCATCGGTCCTTGAGGAAAAGCAAGAGGCACGGTCACTCCAATCAGGCAGAGAGGGCTCTTCCATGTGCCCCCAGGCTGGCCCAGCAAGCGCAGCACAGGCTGGGGATGGCCACCAGAACCCAATGCACCGGGTCCCACATCCCTGAGCAGGGACAACCCAGCCCAGTCCCAGCCTGGCAGCAGGGGACCCGCTCTGCCTGTGGGGACCACATGCCTGTCCTGCTGCTGGTATTGCTCTTCATCCCAAGATCATGGCCTCTTCCTCATCTTTCTCATCAATGTCCATGTCCTCAAGGTACTCTTCCATTTCCACATCCCTCTCCTCTTCCACATCTACCTCCATCTCTTCCTCTCCAGTCTCTTCTCCATCCACTTCCATCTCCTCCTCTGTATCAGCCTGCATGTCCACCTCCATCTCTTCCTCTCCAGTCTCTTCTCCATCCACTTCCATCTCCTCCTCTGTATCAATCTCCATGTCCACCTCCATCTCTTCCTCTCCAGTCTCTTCTCCATCCACTTCCATCTCCTCCTCTGTATCCATCTGCATGTCCACCTCCATCTCTTCCTCTCCAGTCTCTTCTCCATCCACTTCCATCTCTTCCTCTGTATCAATCTCCATGTCCACCTCCATCTCTTCCTCTCCAGTCTCTTCTCCATCCACTTCCATCTCCTCCTCTGTATCAATCTCCATGTCCACCTCCATCGCATTGTCTCCACTCTCTTCTCCATCCACTTCCATGTCCTCCTCTCTATCAGCCTGCATGTCCACCTCCATCTCGTCCTCTCTCTCGGTGACAGCCTGCAGAGGTAGCAACACCTCAGAGTGGGGTCCCTGTCCCACCCCATCCCCACAGAACTCCAGCCCAGCCGGGCAGCTGGGGGGTGTCCACCTCCATGGAATGGCACTGTACCTTCCTCAGGACAAATGTGAGCATCCTGCAGGGACGGATGACAAAATCCAGGCAACAGAGAGCTTTCAGGACTGATGGGAGTATCAGGGCGCAGGTGACGAGAAGAGTGACAGGGAACATGGTGAAGGGTGAGCTGGCACGAGGGCTGGCACAGGGTGGGCTGACACAAGGGCCAGTGGTTGTGTTGTGCTCTTTGCTGGACGCTGGAAGTTCCTGCTGGAACATCACATCTGTGACATCACAGTGGATCTAAAGAGCATCTTGTTCCGAGCTGAGCAATCTTCCCCAGCCCATGCTGCTCACAGCCCTGTTGCCAAGGATGGGGCATCCACAGCCTGGGCCAGTGCCTCAGCAGCCTCCGTGTAAAAGAGCAGCTCCCTCAGATCCAACTTCAATCAGCCTCCTGCAGTTGAAAGCCATCCCCCCTTGTCCTGGTGCCTCGGGCCCGGCTGAACACTGTCCCCGTCTTTCCTGTGGGACCCTTCCAGTCCTGCAGAGCTGCAGGGAGGCCTCCCCAGTGTCTCCTCTTTCCAGGCTGAGCATCCCCAGCCCCACTTGGACGGCAGTCAGGTAGATCAGGGGGAGTCAAGGCTGAAGTCAAACAGCATCAGGAACTGAGAGATGGAAGCTTTAGGCCCAGGATTGCCTCTATAATAACAGTGGAGGGGAAGATGGTGGGACACTGGCTCTGTTCTAACCGCTGATTATTTTCCTTTTTTTTTTTTTTTTCTTTTCTGTCATGCTGATGCAGGTGTTGCTGTTTGCAAGGAAGCTTGGCACATTATCCATTGTCTTCTCCATTTGTGAAACACCGAGCAGAGTCTGGGCAGGCTGATGATGCAGAGCAAAACCTGCAAATACACCGGTGATCCTGAGCCTGGAGGATGCAGCTAAACCCGGCCAAAAATAATTTCTGGAAAGTCAAGCCTGGTTTACATTTTCTTGAGTTTGGCTATCCCTGAACCGGGGGGAGAGGGCATTCGGGGGAGGGGGTACCACAGGGGTTCCCCTCCCCCGTTTTTGGGGGGTCTCCCATGGTGCCCCCTCCCCAAAAAGCTCCGCGGGCCCCCTGAAGCGGCTTCTGTTCCACCGGCCGGTGCCCCCTGATCCAGGACTGCCCCCGGTGAGTCTGGGGCGCTCTGGGGGGATTTTGGGGGGATTTTGGCGGCATTTATGGGCTTTGGGGGATTTTGTTGGGAGATTAGGGGGAATTATTGGATTTTGGAGAGAATTACTGGGTTTGTGGGGTTATGGGGGTTTTGTGGGATTTGAGGATTTTGGATTTTGGGGATTTTTTAGGGTTTTGGGGTGGTTATTTTTTGGGGGGTTTATTGAAATTTTTGGGAGGTTTTTTTTTTTTAATTTTGGTGGGTTCCACTGGGATTTTGTGGGATTATTTGGTGTTTAGGAGTTTTTAAATGGGATTTTGGGGGGATTTTGGGGGGTTTTAGTGGAATTTTGGGGGGCTTTGGAGTTGTCCCAGGGTGTGGGGAAGGGCTGAGAGGCACCAACATCTGGTTTAAACCCCTGAAAGTCCCAATAAACCCCATGAAATCGCAATTAAATTTCACAAATCCCCATTAGAATACCCTCGAATCCCCAAAAAAGCTCACAAAATCCCAATTAAACCCCACAAATCCCCCCAAAAATGTCTCCAAAACCACAACAAGCCCCACAAAATCCTCACGAGACCCAAAGAAATCTTGGCAACACCCAAAAAAACCCACAAGCCCCCCCAAATCCCCACTAAAATAACTAAAAAACCCAAATCCCCAAAGAATCCCACTAAATGCCCCAACAATTCCAATAAAATGCCTCCAAATCCCCTAAAAATCCCAATAAAACACAGAAATAATTCCAGAGGATCCCACAAAATCCCCACAAAATCCCAGTAAAACCTTCCAAAATTCAAAAGAAAACACAAAAAAAATCAATTAACCCCCAAATACCCCCAGGAAAAAAACTTCTCACTCAAAGCACCAAGAAAACCCCTCAAAATCCAAACTCCCCAAAATTCCCCAACTGCCTCCAAACCCAATAATTCTCCCCAAAAACCCCAATAATTCCCTGTAAACTCCCAACACAATTCCCCAAAGCCCAAAAAAGCCCCAGATATCCCAAACCCCTCCCGAGCCCTCCCTGGTCCCTCCCGGTCCCGCCCAGGCCCGTCCGGGGCCGCGGCCAAAACTGCCCGGAGCGGACGCGGAGGTCCCGGAGTGACCCCGGAGCCGATCCCGGGCTCGGCCCCTTTGGGGGATTTTGGGCCAAACCGGGCAGGTTTAGTGTGGGCTTCAGATCCCTTGCGGGGATCCCGAGCCTTTTTGGGTGGATTTTCAGCCCCTGTGGCTGATTTGAGGCTGAATCTGGTGGGGTTTAGGGGGGATTTCAGATCCCTTTGGGTGATTTTAGGTCCATATGGGTGAATCTTAATCTTGTGTGCATGATTTTAGGTCCCTTTTTTGTGATTTAGTGTCCATTTAAGTAGTTTTTTTTTGCTTCTTTGGGCAATTTTAGGTCAAACCAAGCCATTAAGGTGATTTTAGGCCAAAGCAGGTACTTTCAGGGTGGATTTTAGCTGCATTTGAGGGATTTAAGGGTGATTTTAAGCCATTTCATGTGTCTTTTAAAACATTTGAGGCAATTTTAGACCCCATTGTTTGGATTTTAGAGCCCTTTGGATACTTTTAATACCATTTGGCTGATGTCAGGCCGAACCATGTGGATGTAGGTTGCATTTGATGCCCTTTTGGGTGATTTTAAACCAAACCGGGCTTTTTTAGGACAGCGCGTCCCCTTGGCCCCGCTCCTTTCCCCTCACGGTTCTGCCCTTTCCTCGCCCCCTTTCCCCTCATGGTTCAGGATCCCGGAGCGGGGGAGGAGGAGGAGGGAGGGAGGAAGAGGCGCAGCGGCAGCAGGGAGCAGCCGGAGGAGAGGAGAGAAGGAATCGCGTGGCCCTGGCGCTGCCTGAGCTCGCAGCACCCCGGGAGCATCGCCCCCATCCCGCAGGTGCCCAGGGAGGGGGAGCTCGGCCCAAATATCCTGGGGCTGCCTGGGTTTGGGGTTTTTTGCGGGGGATATTTGGAGCTGGCAGGGCTCCAGAGATCAGCCGTGGCGGGCCTTAGGGGGACATCATGGGGTCTTGAGTTCGGGAGCGGCTACACCCGGTATGAGACCAGTCACTCCCAGTATGAGCCTGGTTAAGGTCTTTCAGCTCCTGCCAAAGGTCTGACAGCTCCTAGTGAAGGTCTGACAGCTTCTGCTGAAGGTGTGACACTTCCTGGTGAAGGTCTGACAGCTCCTAGTGAAGGTGTGACAGCTCCTAGTGAAGGTCTGACAGCTCCTGGTGAAGTTATGAAACCTCCTAGTGAAGGTCGGACAGCTTCTGGTAAAAATCTGACAGCTCCTGCTGGAGATCTGACAGCTCTTGCTGAAGCTGTGACAGCTCCTTCTGAAGGTGTGACGGCTCATCCTGGTGGTCTGACAGCTCCTGGTGAAGGTCTGACAGCTCCTACTGAAGGTCTGGCAGCTCCTGCTGAAGGTCTGACAGCTCTTTCTGAAGGTGTGACAGCTCCTGGTGAAAGACTGAAAGCTCCTCTTGAAGGTCTGGCAGCTTCTGGTGAAGGTGTGACAGCTCCTGGTGAAGGTCTGACAGCTCCTCCTAAATTCTGACCATTCCTGCCAAAGGTCTGACAACTCCTGCTGAAGGTCTGACAGCTCCTACTGAAGGTCTGACAGCTCCTGCTGAATTTGTGACAGCTCCTAGTGAAGGTGTGACAGCTCCTGGTTAAGGTGTGACAGGTCCTGCTGAAAGTGTGACAGCTCCTTCTGAAGGTCTGGCAGCTTCTGGTGAAGGTGTGACAGCTCCTGGTGAAGTTCTGACAGCTCCTGGTGAACATGTGAAAACTCCTGGTGAAGGTCTGACAGCTCCTGCTGAAGGTCTGACAGCTCCTTCTGAAGGTCTGACACCTCCTGGTGAATGTTCGACAGCTCCTGCTGAAGGTGTGACAGCTCCTGGTGAAAGTGTGACATCTCCAGGTGAATGTTTGACAGCTCCTGCTGAAGGTGTGACAGCTCCTGCTGGAGGTCTGACAGCTCCTTCTGATAATCTGACAGCTCCTGCTGAAGGTGTGACAGCTCCTGGTGAAGGTGGGACAACTCCTAGTGAAGTTGAGACAGCTCCTGCCGAAGTTCTGACAGCTCCTGCTGTCGGTCTGACAGGTCTTGTTTAGGTCTGATAGCTCCTCCTGAAGGTCAGAGAGCTCCTGGTGAAGGTGTGATAGCTTCTGGTGAAGGTCTGACATCTCCTGGTGAAGGTGTGACAGCTCCAGGTGAAGGTGTGACAGCTCCTAGTGAAGGTCTGACAGCTCCTGCTGAAGGTCGGAGAGCTCCTTTGAAGGTCTGACAGCTCGTGAATGTCTGACAGCTTCTGGTGAAGGTCTGACAGCTCTCAGAGCGTCAAATTTACGTGGCTAGAGGGTGGTGTGCAGAAAGGAGACAGAGGAGTCCTGTAAAAGTCCCTTGATTGGCATAAAGGGAGAGCGTGCATCAGGCGTGTGTCCAACGCAGTCTCCCAACCACTTGGATCAAGTAGCCTTCTTTTCTTCTTTCCCGGCTGCATTTTCTTTCATTCCCTTTCCCCCTTGGCTGAGCTACTTGGAAGGTACTCGGGACTTCCCGATCTGCCCATCATGTCCCCCTCATTACGTGCCCTCTATAAAACACACGATCCACGATCATTTCAACTAGCTAAATCAATTGATATTTTTAGTGAGCTTTACTGATTGACATGGACTGCTCCTCAGCCAAGGCCATGCTAAACTCCTGAACTTAGGGAAGAAGAACAAAGACTTTATAGGGTTGTGAGAGACGAGGTGACATTTTGCTGAAGCCAAAAGATTATTCAGCTAAAGAATGAAAGCTGTTGGTTCTATGTGTTGTTGTTTGTGGTTTGGATATATTCTGGTTGGTTTGTTGGGTGTTGCTGGAGAGGGGCGGGGTTGAAGCCCTGACTAAAAAGGAATTCAGATGATGGGGGAGTAGACAGAAAAGCAGGTGGTCAGGAGAGAATGGAAGTGCCCCAGTACCGAGCCAATGGGAAAGGGGACAGGGTCTGCCCCAGCCGGGAAATGCCCGAAAATTTTCCACTTTGTTGGAAGGTGTGTGTGTTCTGCTCTCGGGAGGGACATGCAAATTCGGCTCGGCTGAATCGGTATGAATGAACAGTTGTTGCCCTCATTTTTAAAAGTGTTAAGTTTTCTTTTATAGTTCTTTTGAAAGTTTTAAAGTTCTCATAAAACTTTCTTAGCCTTCTGATAATGTTTACATATTTCTACTAAAGTTCTCATGCACTGTTCATGCAAATAATGATTGTTTTACATTCTTCTTTGTGGGAGGAGAAAATTAATAGACTGTTAGTTTGACCAGTGTGGTTACAGAAGTGGCAATTTCATCCTCCAATCTACTGCCACTTTTAGAATTCTATATATTGCAAAGTCAGAAATAAAATTAACTCTTTTTCTCTCTTGAACTCATCAAGCTTCTGTGTACTCCTTTGGTGCCAAATAGCAACAAAGTTTCTTTTTGCTTTGAAGACTTTGTCCCCATTTAATTGTGTCAAAAAGCCTGTTCATTTCTAACAGGATTATAAATATTAAGTTCTTCACCCAGGGCAGATTTAAAGCCCAAACTCCCATGTCACGTCCCCCAGACTTCCGGAACATCGCCAGAGCTCCCCCAAACCCTCCTGTCAGCCCCTGGAAACGCCCCAGAGACCTCCCAATCCCTGTTTCAACCCCGCAGCTGCCTGTAACTCCCCCAGACCCCACCCCAGCTGCCCATAACTTCCCCAAAGCCCCCCCAAGCCCCATATCACATTCCCTGACCTCAAACAAACCCTTATTCTCCCCCCTGCCCCCCTGCAATTTCACTCACACACGGCCATGGCCTGAGGGGACACGCTGGTGGTCTTCAGGTGGGAGCTGGCCAGGGCATCCTGACCAAAGACCTGCGGAGCTTCAGCCTTTGCAGGGGAGGCTGGCAGCAGCTGCACCCCCAAAACAGCCCCTGCAGCCCCCTCAGCCATGCAGCTGCACTGCTGGATGACTGGCTCTACGTGTCTGGAGGTGCAGGGGGGGCTCGGGGCATCCTAGGGTGGGCTGGTGGGATTTTCAAGAGGCTACAGGGCCAAGGGGCCTGGAGGATCTGGAAGTGCTGGGGGAATTTGGGGAAAGGGGAGGTTGGAGGGTTTTGGAGAGCTGTGTCATGACTGGCTCTATGTGTTTGGAAGTGGGAAGGGGTATCAGGGGGTCCGGGGCAATTTCTCGGGGGGCTTTGCAGGGACTATAGTGGCTGGGGGAGCTTCAGGGCATCTTGGGGGTGTGGGAGCATTTTGGAATGAGAGGGTATACGGGAGGGCTGGGGGGCAACGTGTTCTATGTCTTTAGAAGTGGGGAGGGGACTGGGGGCCGATTTTGGAGCCTCCACTGATTACTGGGTGCCCCCCTCCAGCAAAGGGCCAAGGCTGTTTTCTCCTCCCATCTGGGAGGGGGGGTGAGCTTTGAGGATCCCATCTTCAGTCGGGGGGGTCCCTTTGTCACTGAAACTGTGTGAAAATGAAACATCTCCAACAGCAAATTCAGGGTTAGAGAATCAAAGGCGTTACTTTATACTGGTCAGGACGTGCAACAGAAATCATTGCATCTACACATTGCCCGGGTGTGCAGCCAGCAACACACGGGCAGGAGGACACAGATGGCGCTTCCTGGCTGGGAGAGGGCTTGTGGCCATCTCCAGGCACCGGTCTGACAGGGATCCCCACAGCTCCAGCCCTGCACAGCCACTCTGTCGCCAGCACAAAGGCTTCAGCAGAACCAGCAAAGGCCAAGGGGCTACTTTTCCCTTCCCCACTGCTGGCCTGGGCCGCTTGCTGAGCACAAGGACCCGTTTTCCCCTCTACCCCTGTGCTCTGCAGACCCTGGGCAGCAAATGAAAGATTCTGGGAGTCTGTCTATTACAACATATCCTACATTTTTATGCTAAGGAAAAAGGAAAATAAGGAAAGAACAATGTTGAACAAATGAAACATTGCTTCTGGCTCAGGTGACCCCAGCAGACAGAGCTTCTGGGATCAGCTCTCTGCAGAGCTCCAGCAGTGCAGCCAGCTGAGCCCTGAGAGACGAGGCCGTGTCCTCCATGCCCTGTGGAGCTGATCACGCAGGCTGTCGAAGATGGAATATCGAGCTCTCTCTACTGCCTGGAGGACGTACAGTGTTTGAATTGCCAGGCTTCCGACGGCGACGCTGATGTCATCTGCCATGCCTTCAAGGGCTGAAAGAGAGAGGAACAGAGCCATGGTCAGTTCCCGGATCTGAGGGGACCCGAGGAGACCCCCGTTCCAGGGCCGTGCCAGCCGGCTCTAGCCATGGCCAGCAGGGAGCAGGGACCAACAGGATCAGCCCGAAGCTGCTGGCCACGAATCCCCCAGGTGGCCCTGACGTCTCTGTGTGCTCTGCCCACACCGCCCCTCGTCCGCACAGGGAGCAGAGCCCTCGGCAGCCGGGGCAGGGCTTGCAGCTCCCCCGCCAGCCCCCGCTGACAGCCCGCTGCCCTCACTCACCCTCACAGATGAGCTGGAGCTCTTCCTTCTTCCCCCTGAGGTGCTGCCCGGCCATCCCTGTGAACACAGAGCCTGTCACGGCCCAGCGGCACAGCTCCCTGCCAGCGGCGCTGCCAGCCCTGTGGCCACACGGCCTCCTGGCCCGGCAGGGCTCAGCCCGGGCCCTTGCCGCACGCTGCCGGCCCAGGGCACGGTTGCGAGAGGGCGGCAGCAGCGCCGAGGCCAGGCGGGGCTCCACGGCGCCGGGCCCGGATGGCGCTGCCGGGGCAGCAGCCGGGGCTGGGGCCGAGCTGCGGCGGGGCGGGGAGGGAAGGGGAGCCCGGGCTCACGGCTCACCGATGAACCTGATGGCCTCCTCTCGCAGGGACTGCTGCGGGCTGTCCAGGTACTGCAGGGCCCGGCGCAGGTGCTCGGCCGCTCGGCTCCTGTCGTCGGCCAGCTGCAGAGAGCGGCAGGAGGGAAGGGTTGGCGCGGGCTCAGCCCCTGTGCCGGGCGCTCCCTGCGCCCAGCCCCGGCCTCCCCTGCCCGCACAGCCCTGAGGCGCGGCCAGCAGCCGCGGGCGCCGGGCTCTGGAGGGGGCAGAGGGGCGGCTGCTGCCCCGGGAGCCGCGGCGCTGCCCCGCCCCGCGGCCCCGCCGGGCCGGGGCTCCATCGGCCCCGGCTCGGGCCCACGGGAGCCTGGAGAAGAGCCCGCGCAGCCTCTGGGTGCAGCAGCGGGCAGGGGCACAGCTGCCAGCCCACACACTGAGCACCGCGCTCAGGGGGCTTCTCCAGCCTGAGGCTGGCACTTCCAGGCCGTCCTTACCAGGCACTCGGTGAACTTCCACAGCTTCTTGTTCTTCACCAGTTTTTGAAGATCCCTCCTCTTCAGGAACTCAGCCACACAAAGCAGCGTTTCCTGAGAAACCTGGAGAGCAGCAGAGATGCGGAGATGGCCCCACAGCCCAGGGCGCAGGACCTGTGTCCCTGTGTCCCTGTGCCAAGGCCTGGAGGAGGCTGCAGCCCACGAGGCGCTAGGGCAGGAGGCAGCTGAGCCCCCTCCCAGGGGGACAGCAGCAGCCCATGAGTCCTCACCTGTGCCACATGCTGATTCTCATCATGGCAGTGGAAGAAGAGTGGCAGCAGGCTCTGGCGCACGTGTGTCTTCAGGGCCTTCTCTTCCTTTTCCAGTGGAAGAGACACCAATGTTTGGAAGAGCAGTATGGAGAGCAGCTGCACATGGCTATTGTCCTGTATGAAAGGAAGAAAAAAAGACCTCAGCATCGGCTGCACGGGGCTCAGCTTGGCTCAGGCCTGCAAATCCACAGGGCACAAAGTGTCCAGGCAGCAGTCAGTGGCCGTGACTGGGGGCAGCGAGCCTTACGTGGTCAAAGAGTGGCAGGAGCGCCTCAACCAGCTGCAGTGCGATGGGGCTGGGTATCAGCATGGCCTTGTCCCAGAAGATAAAGCTGAGGAGCCTGACTGTCATGCTGACTATCTCTCCATCTGCGTCCCACAGGAGCTCCACAAGACTTTCAGTCAGGCTCCACATTTTTTCGCTCTGTGCAGAACACAAGTTTGTGAAACGCCATCCTGCTGCCGCAGGGCCTAGGGGCCAAAGGGCTGTTCCGAAGCACTTGGGCAGTTGAACCAGGAGGCAGGAGAGCTGGGAGCAGCTGCCCCAGCGCCCAAAGCCCAGCCAAGCCCAAGCGACTGCATTCCCAAGCGCAGCCTCAGCCGCTGCCCCCTTCTCACCATCAAGGGATCATCGATGAGCACAAGAAGGGCCCTGAGCGCCAGGCGACGCCTCTCCCTGCACTCGCTCCGCAGGTGCCTTGACAAGATTTGCAGGATTCTCTTAGCACCGCGTTCACTCAAGTTCAGGCACTCAAGAACCTGAAAGGCACAGGGCAGTGACAGGGGACCTGGCCGGCAAGAGCCCGGAACAGCACAGGGCTGGGCCCAGGCAGCAGCGCAGGGCGCGGGCACCGTCCCAGGCAGCTGCGGCTACGAGAGGGCAGAGAGCTGGGAGGCAGCTGAGCGAGGCAGTGCTGGCCATCAGGCTCACCTCCACAAGGAACGCCAGGGCGGGCAGTTCCCAGCGTGGCTCCTGTGTGCTGAGCAGCCGGAGCAGGTCGCGAGCGATCCTTGAGCACAAGGGGATGGAGACACAGGACATCTCCCTGGCAGGAGAAAAAGAAACCAAGACTTTGGGCCGGGGGACAAACCTCTCCCAGGACTGACTCACAGAGGTCTGGCCTTTCCCCAGCATCCTGTAAGGGCCCTGGGCTATTTGGGAGGTGGCTCCTTGTGGGCTCCCTCCTCTCCCAGCCTTTTCCAGTCGGCTTGGCTGTTCCTCGGTGACAAGGCCCTCTGGCCCACGACCACGGGGACTGTGTGGGGCACCCTGGGCACTGAGCACAAATGTCAGAGGCAGTGGGGAGAAGGGGGTCTCACCTGGCCAGCAGACCCACGGCATAGTGGTGGGTGTCAGCACACAGCAGCGTGTCCCAGCCACACTTGCGTTCTATTGCCACCACCACATCCTCGTGCTGCATTTGGCAGAGCAGGGACTTCAGGGTCCGCACTGCAAACCTGCATGCAGAGCAAAGCCCAGGTCACGCTGGGAGCACTGGCTCCTGCCCTGGGCACCTGGCAGGGACAGGAGGACTGGCATGGAGCACCTGTTGGGGTTGGTGGCAAGGCCGTATTGCTGCTGGCATCCCTTCCAGAAGGTATCGACCTCCGCTGGCACATCCAACGTGCTGAAGAACACTTGGAAGAGCAGATGCACAAAGAGGCGGGGGAAATACACGGTCACTACATGTGGGACACAGGGCATCTGGAGGATCTTCCACATCACCACAGTTGCCTGCAAAGGACAGAGCAGCCCGAGACAGTGCTCAGTGCCGAGGTGTCCGTGTGGCAGGGCCCGAGCATGGGAGGGAGAGGCCCGGAGAGACACAGGGGGAGCACCGGGCCTGGTGGCCCTGAAGCTGCCCCGAGGCCAGGTTTCAGCCCAGCGCCTGAGGCAGGGAGATGCAGTGGGGGAAGGAGGATGCAGAGCTGCTGGACAGGTGGCCTTGGGGCCAGCAAAGGCCAGTGTCAGAAACTCACAGCCAGGACAAAGACACCCGTTTTGTCCCCATCGGAGGTGCACGTGCTGTGCTCTGGCCAGCTCCCCAGCACATCGAGGAGTATCAGCTGCGCCGGCTCCGCAGTCCTGGGCGAGCACATGATGCTCTTCCACATGGTCAAAGCAGCTCTGTGGGGTCAGAGCTCTGTCTCAGAGGAGTCTGGGACACAGCACCGTGGCCTGGGCGGCAGCGGGGAGCTGAGCTGGCTGCCAGCCCTGCCTCTGCCCACTGCCCCTCGCCAGCAGCACCCAGACAGCCCAGCCCTGTGGGGACAGGTCCCTGAGGGCCAGCGAGGAAGCATGGCAGAAGGCTCGGGGGCTGACGTGCCAGGGCTGGCAAAGGGAGCAGCCAGAGGGCCCTGGAACTCTCTGTTGGTCAGACACCTGGGACAGGCTGTATAGGCTGATGGGCTGGGGAGCCCTGAGCCCTCTGGGCAGGTGGGCCCCATACCTGTCACAGGATGGGGCCACACGCAGGAGCGTCATTACTACGTCAGCAGGCTGCTCTTTGGTGAGATCCAGCAGGGCCCTGTTCAGCCTGTGCTCAGCAAACTGATTGGCCATGAGCCACTGGTGGATGTACCTCACCATGGCAGGCACCTGGAGAAGGCACGGGGAGACTTGGAAAGCTGCCAGAGGGAGGAATGTCCCCAGCTTCCCCAGAGAAGTGCTTCCCTTGCCACCCCACTGCCATGGCCCTCAAAGCCAGGGATGTTCCACAGAATGCTCCAAGCGCGGTGCTCGGCTGAGCAGTGACAGCAGGCCCAGCCCAGGTGGGGATGGCTGCAGGTACCTGCGCTGTTCTGCGGAAGAGGCCACGGGTGCGTTCCTGCTCTTGTGTGCGCTGCACGGCTGCATCTGGCAAAGAGCGAGCGCAGCCTGAGCTGAGGGGCTGCGGGCGAGGCCGGAGAACACAGCCCAGCCCTGCGCTCCCCAGGTAGGAACAGCCCCGGGATGTCCCAAGGGATGGAGCACGGCTCTGGGGTGTCTGTCCTGGCCCCTATTCCGTCCTGTCCATGGGCATGTCCCCAGGGGATGGGATGGGATGGGATGGGATGGGATGGGATGGGATGGGATGGGATGCAATGGGATGCAATGGGATGCAATAGGATGCAATGGGATGCAATAGGATGCAATGGGATGGGATGTGGCCAAGCTGGCTGCAGCCACCAGCCCTGCAGCCCAGCAGCCCAGCTCTGCCACTCACCCTCCTGCAGAGGCTTGAACCGCACCACCTCTTCAGTCTCCTGTGCTGGGCCAGCTCCAGGGCCTTCTTCCTCTTCCTCCACCCAGGCCAGCTTGGGCACTCTCGGGGATCTCTGCTCCATGTCAGTGACTGGATTTGTGACGACTCACAGGAGAGATGTCTCAGAAATCTCCGAGTCAGCAAGGCCTGCAGTCGTGCCTGGAAGGCACCTTCAAGAGAGAAGCCTCAGGAAGGCTACAGGACAGCAAGTCCTGCACTCTGGTCTCGAGGGCTCCTTGCCACAAGGACAGGAGACTCCTGTCAAGGATTGTGGTCTGGCCTCGAGGGCACTGGTGGCAGGGATGGGAGATGCCTCTGGGGCACCAAGTCCCACGGTCTGCCCTCGAGGACACCTGCAGAAGAGAAGCCTTGGGAAGGCCACGGGTCACCAAGTCCTGTGGTCTGGCCTCGAGGTCAGCTGCAGGAATAGCACCTCGGAAAAGCTCTGGGTCAGACACGAACAAGTGTGCTGTGCGGGGGCTCCTCACGGCACCGCTCTGTCCCGTCCTGTCCCGTCGCGTGCTCCGAGCACTGTGGTGTGGCCTTGTCACCACCAGCTCCTATGTCACCCCGTGTCACAAAGGGCCCTTGGACACGCTGTCCCGTTCCATGCCACGGTGACCATGCTGCACCATGTCACAAAGGGCCCCTGCACGCACTGCCCCCTGCCCTGGGACCACCCCCAGCCCACCCAAAGTGGCTCAGGTTGGAAGGAATCCCTCACCCCAAGTGTCTAAGACACCCCGACAGGATCTTTAGGAACGGCTCAAACCATCAGCAAACGCTGCCCTGCTCTGCGGGCTCAGGGCAGCAGAAGGAGGCCCCAGGGCTGCTGACGCAGCTGCGCTGGGAAGGGCATGGGGCCTTCCACAGAAGCTGGCACGGCCTCCTTGGGACACGTCCTGGCTGGTGGCCATCCTAAGCGTGGCCGTGTGACACAGACGAGGAACGTGTGGGCCAGGGCAGGAATGCTGCTCTGACCCCTTGCGCCCGGGGAGCGCTGACATCAGCAGATGTGGCAGGGTCCCTGCCCAAGCAGACCTGCCACCCCCGAGCCCTGGCAGCACCAGTGCCTGTCTCCTGCCCCAGAGACCTGTGCCCGTGGGGGGCTTCTGTGCCAGAGGGAGCCAAAGCCCACGTGCATTGGGGGCTGCACTCCTGCCTGCAGGGGCTGTTGGCAGGAGCACCTGGAGCAACTGCTGGCAACACTTGGGTCTCTGTCAGAAGCTCTTACTCCATGCTGAAATTATCTTCTCATTGAAGTTATTGCCTTCAGCACAAAACCACCTCAGCGGCGAAGGCACAGAAGAATCTGGCAAGTAAGAATCCTCAGTTCAGGAATGCTTTACTTCCCATTGCTCGACTCAAGTAGTTCCAAAAAGTTGCAAACTTCCCAAATTAATTGGGATGGCCTGAGGAGGTGAAGATTTGTAATTTTGCTTCCCATCTCAAAGCAGCAACTCATTTGCCTTAACTTCATCCACTGAGGGTCACTTTACAGAACATAACACTACACAAAAAAAGGGCAAAAAACAAGGGCCATGCTTTGGTTTTCTAGGAAGGGATGATAATATCCTAATTCTCTTAAGGAATAAAAGCTCTCAAGAAATGAGAGTCCACTCAGTGGTACAAAAGTAGCCCAAAGAAATGAGTAGATTACAAAAGGGCTAATCCTCCCCCTGGTACAGATTTCTAAGTGGCCAGTAAAGTACAGCTCTCCCGTCTTGTTCCCTGCAGGAGAATCAGGACCATGAAGAGGAAAAGTCACAGATATTCTTTCTGCCCTCCATAACCAAAACTGTGCCAAAGCACAGATGCTGCCTTCAAACTGACTCAAATTCCAGCCTAGACCTCTCACCTTCCAGACAACTCCTTCTCCAACACCCCCCCAACACCAACCCCCCCAGACTCCCACACAGAAGCCCTCAACACCCCGCCAGGAGCCCCAGCTGTCCCCATCCCTCCGCAGAGCTTTCCCACCCTCCAGCAAACGCCCTGGTTCCCTGCAGGTGCCGTGGGATGGCACTCAGGAGGATCTGCTCCAAGGCCTTCCCCTGGAGCACGCTCAGGCTGCCAGGCCTATGGATCCTGGATCATCCTTCCCACCGAGCCTTCCCGTGCACGGCTGTTCCATTTGCACCTTTGCGCTCAGCTCGGACTTCTCCACTTCACCAGGAGTGCTGGGAAAGGATGGAGAGCAGCCGGGCAAGCTCTTTCTCCAGCTCCCTCTTTACCCTTGGGGAGGGAGAACATTCCACAGGAAAGCAACTGGTGCCACAAGGAGCGGGTGGCCTCAGGCACCTTTGGGGATGAAACAAGGCCTTTGTTTGACATAAGTAAGCACAAGCAATGCACATGAGTAAACAAGTAATTAGCACAGACATACCTAAGTACTTAGCACCAGTTAGCATAAGAAGAACCTGGTGGCCTAACTTGACATGAGAGTGACCTGACAAAAAGCTTTAGACATAGTCTACCAGAAGAACTAAGGGCAAGTGTGGAATCAGCCCTGTGCAGGGAAGCTGTGATGAAGACTTTGTGCTGCTTTGGGGCATCGAGACCCCTCCTGGCCAGCGCCTGGAAATCAGCTTCAAGTTTGGGAATCAGACACCATGTATTTCTAACCCCCTGCCTATCAAATCACCACAGCCGTGTAAAGAAGGACGGTATGTTTGATACATTCCTACATCAACCCACTTAAATTTATATGTGGCAGAGAAACATTTTAGTGGGTGCAGACCCCTGCCCTCCCGCCAGGTCAATAAAAGGGCTTTTGGTAGACCATACATTTGGCTGCCGATTTGTTTGAACGAGGGAGACCCCTCAGGACTGCTGTATCCTGAGGGAACACCATTGGCCTTGGCCTGTAGGCACCTGCACAAGCTTAAAATCAGCTGCCTCAGCTTCCAGGACCTCTCTTGGCCAGCATCCTGACGTGGATGCAGGACTGCTGTGAGGCACTGCTGGGACCCAGCGGGACAGGACCGGCTGTCTCGTGTCCACGCAGCACCCCTCACACAGCCAGGGCCATCCCAAAACCAGACAAACACTCACTTGTCAGCAGAGGGGAGCAAGGAGCACTGGGCTCCTCTCAGGGTATCTCAGCTGGGCTGGCTCCACAACATGCCCCCACTCTCAGGCCTGCTGATGCCCAGCTGCCAGAAATGCCTACCTTGTTCTCTCCAGGATGTACAGGGAGAGCCAATGAGCAGGATGCCTTGGGAGGCAAACCTTCCCAGCCTTTTCTGAGGCCAGGGACACACCAAGATCAGCCAAGACTCTCCACGCTGCCTGGCCCACACAGCCCAGCTCTGTGCTGGCTCTGGGCCACAGCAGCTTCCACTAAGCAAGAGGCAAATGCACATTGCCAAGAGTTGAAACACAGCAGACAGGGAAGAGGTGAAAAGTGTGTGTGTAAAGGCCTTTTAATTCACAGCTCTCAGAGAGAGCTCTGGGGCTCACGGCTGGACAGAGATGCTCCTGCTCATGCCTCTGTCCAAAGGGGGAACACACCCTGCTGCAGGTGCTTGGGTTGGTCTCTGCAGGTCCAGGCAGATGCCAAACCCGCTCTTCACAGCCTTCTCCCTTCCCTTGCCACTCTGCCACAGAGAGTCAAAGGGGGACCCTTGCACCTACCTCACTGGGAGCTCCCTGGGAAGCACTTTCCTTGAGAAGCAAGCCCTTTTCCTCCAAAGGCATTTCCCCAAATGAAGCTTTCTTGGGCAACACCAACACACTCTTAAGAAAAGCTGGAAAGGCTTAATGATTTCAGGTCCTTTCAGGACAGGCACTCCAGCTGTAGCTCATATTCTCCCAAGTGTGTTTCCAGGTGGAGGTTCAGAGGGGCAGCCCCAGGCCCTCTACAAACACAAGCTGCCTGCTGCCTCTTCACCTGCCTCAACTCCTGCCTGCGGTCACGGCACCAAAACCAGGCTGTTCCAGCCAGAGCCCAGAGCCCTGTTCCCGCAGGAAGCTGTTGCCAGCACCTTCCAGGACTCTCCGCTGTGCATGCAGAGCTTTTCATGCCCGCTCCCAACAGGCTTTGGAAGGCAGAGCACAACCTGGCTGGCTCTGCCACCAGCACAGCCCAAACACTGGTGGAGGAAGAAGTAGCAGGGGTTGTTTTGCGGCCATGCCCAAGAGAAACTGGAAGGGTGCCCTCCCTCTGGTCTCACTTGGTTGGCTTTCTGACTGGCTCTGAGCCTGGGGCTGCCATTGCTCAGTTGTGGGGACCAGAACCACACCCGGGATCCCGGCACTGCCTGACCGTGCTCCAGGCACTCTGTGCAGAGATAAACAGTGTGTATCAAGCTTAAAAGGGGCCTTGACCAAAAGGGCTGCTGGTAAGCTGCTCAGAGACATCTGGTGCACAGCTCAGTCCCTGTGTGAGTAAAGGTTTGGGGCTTGCAAGCAGTCGCCAACCAAGCATGGCCGGAGGGAGGGGGAAGGGTCCATTTGCCAATAGAGCGGCAGGAGGAAGGGATATTTACTGTTCAATTCTGTGACCACTAGTGATCCTGGGGGTGGGTCAAGTGAATCTGGACCTTAATGCTGTGATTCTACTTACTGCTATTGTGCGCTTGTGGTGTCTGGACATTGTGGTTAATGTAGGTGGGTTTTTGTGATTGTGTGAGTGAGTGCCTTTGTGGGCTCAGTTATACGAAGGAGGGGGCGAGTGAGTGAGTGTACCCATGGTGCGGGGCGGGGAGGCTCTGCCCACTAGTGAGGCGGCCAAGTGAGGCCCAGGGTGCCGGCTGGGAGGCTGTGTGGGCAGATAGCGTCCTGCGGGGAGGCAGCTGGGGAGAAGCAGAGCAAGCAAAGAAGTGTGGGTGAGGACACGTGGCATGTTTGAATGTGTTTGTGTAGATTGTGCATGTTTTAACTGTGGCTAGACGAACTGAGAGGATTCCACTGCCTCAGTGGTTCGGGTTTGACCCCTGGGAGTTTGTAAATCCAGTGAATCACTGGATAGATGAAGGGGATGAACGGGTTTATTTAGAGGGACTTTATTGGACCTCAGCTAATGGTAACATAAAGGTAATTTACATCATTTCTCTAGATTGGAAGCAACCCACTGTGGAGAATTTAGAAATTCACGAAGGAGTAAGTGGAATAGCCTGCCTTTGTGGGCAATTCTTGGGAGCCTTGGGCACCTCGAGAGACTGGCACCCTCCATGGGCACTATTGCAGTGCGGAGTTTGTGAGAAGCGTTGGTATTGCTGTTCAGCAGGCGGCGGGGCATATGCTCTGAGTGTGGATGGATGTTTCCTAATTGAGCCCATTTTGAACCTCAGATTTTAAAGCTTGTGTGTGGAAAATCACATCTGGTACCTGTAACCTGGGGTTGCACGTGGGAGGAGAATTGGGAAAGGACTGTGAGGCTTTGTGAAGAGAGTTTTGGGTGGAAGTGAGAAGGAGAAGGAGATAATGGGAACGCACCAGAGCAAAGAAGTTACCCCGAGCTAGCTCTTTAGGGTGTATCTTAACCCACTGGAAAGAAGTCACCAGTAGGGGGGGATTGGAGAACAAGATTTAATCCAACACTGCATGCGGTGGTGGCCATTATACAGGCTGGAAGATTGAGCCAAGTGGCCACCGGCAGGAACTTTAGATTGTAATACCTTGTTGCAGTTAATGCGGTTTTTAAGACAGGAAGGAAGTAGGATGAGGTCTCTTATGCTGATATGTTTCTTGCCTTACGAAATCATCTGGAATGGGAGAGGCACTGTGGGCTCAGCGCTCCCTCAGACCCACTGGTGTTAGCCCTTGAGAAGGAAAACAAAGGAAATAGAGGGCAAATTAAGCAATGTTGCTCAGCGTGCAGCATAGGACAGCCATGTACCAAATCAGATAAGGTCTACCGTGCTGCAGCTCAAGAACAAGATACAATAGATTTGCTGAAAGTGCCTCCTAGGAGACGGGAGGATGAGGATGAGGATGAGGATGAGGATGAGGTGGACTTTCCAAAAAAAGAGGATGCAGGCTTGGAAGGGACATCTACTCAAACCCACTCCCCTCCTGGCAGTCCGGTTTTGTCCAGAACCAGGAGACAAGCAGTGTTACAGGCCGCTCTGCGAGAGGCAGTGGGACCAGAAGGAGGGAGACTGATGGTTAAAGTACCATTCTCCACCCCTGATCTAGAGGCGTGGGAAAGGATTGCTAAAAATTACCACAGCAACCTGACACTTATAGCGAAGCATTTACAATATGTTATCAAACAACACAACCCAGATTGGAGAGACACCCAGGTATTACTGGATACTTTCACTGAAACAGAAAAGCAGCTGATCCTGAGAACAGCAGGGGCTTTGGCAGAGGATCACCGTAAAAGCCAGTGATTGGATGTAAGAGAATTTTTCCCTCTCCAAGGGATCCTAAATGGGATCCAAATATATCGGCAGAGTTTCAGAAATTAGCAGATTATCAAGATTGGATAGCACTGGGAGTGGAGAGAGCTATCCCAAACACCAAAAAATGGTCTGTCCTGTATTCTATTAAGCAGGGGCCTTCCGAGACTCCATCTGAGTTTCTAGAGTGTCTAAGTGATGCTATACATCGCCATGCATCATTAGACCTGGGGTCTGAGATAGGAATTGTGGTGCGGAGAATCACAAATGGGACATCTCGCCATGATCAATATGATCAAGTGAAGCCAATTTTATTGTACAGAGGCCTGTATTTAGAATCAGTTCTGCTGTGCAAGAGTCTCTATCTAATACATGATTGGTTAATCCTAGCTGTTTATGCGTCTAAAATTAAATGCTGGTTGGATCACCCGATTCTTCATGCGTCTTGCTTTGGTTGTCTGGCCCACCCTGAGTTCTCTTTTTTATTTTGCTGACAACTTTGCGGATTCCTCTGACTTCTTCTTTTCCTGTCGTCAAGGATTCACTGACCCCGTTTCTAGAACTGGTTCCTTTGTTACCAGAAGGCTGGACTGTGCATCTGCTGAATGTGTCCATTGTCCTGCAAAAAATCCTCAACAGGGGATGTTCTATTAGTTCCAGAAGCAGGGTGAAATCTATTAGGGTGGGATTTACAGGTGCAGTTAGACATTGGAGTACTGCCAGAGGAAGGAAAAATGGTGGTTAAACTTCTCCAATTAACAGAAGAGAATGAGGACAAAATTCATGAGATGGTGCGGGCAAAACCAAAAAATTAAGGTAAATTGAACATGAAACCTGTAGTAATAAAAACAGTTGATGAGAACCATCCAGTTCAGGTATGACAATACCCACTCTCCCTGGAAGGGAGACAAGGACTGCAGCTGGCCACCCAGGACCTACTTGAGTAGGGTGCCTTAGAACCATGTATGTCCCCCAAAATGCACCTGTTTTACCAGTAAAGAAGTCTGATGGGACTTACAAGCTTGTCCAAGATTTAAGAGAAGTTAACAAAAGAACAGTGAATCAGTACCCAGTAGTGCCTAAGCCCTATACACTACTGAGTAATATCCCCCCAGCACACCAGTGGTTTAGTGTGACAGACCTTTAGTGGACAGACCTTTTGGGCATGTCCACTGGCAGGAGAAAGTAGGGATATGTTTGCCTCTGAATGGGAGGACCCCGATTCAGGGAGAAAGCAACAGCTTCGGTGGACTAGGTTACCACAAGGGTTTTCCAAATCCCCAAACCAAACAATTCTCCATCAAACCTGAGATAAAGATCATCCAGTATGGAGACGATTTGCTTCTCTCAGGACGGGAAGAAAACAAAGTTCGAGAATCCACCATAGCATTGTTAAGTTTTCTGGGGAGCCAAGGACTTTGAGTATCAAAAGGGAAACTCCAATTTGTAGAGAGGGAAGTAAAATGCCTAGGACGTGTGATTTGTCAAGGGAGCCAGTGGCTGAACCCTCAGAGAATTGCAGGGATTGCCTCACTCCCACGGCCAAAATCTAAGAGAGAAGTCAGAGGGCTTTTAGGCCTGTTGGGATAGTGTAGGCTATGGATTGAAGGATACATGCAGGCCATCAGGTTCTTGTTTGAAAAGTTAATAGAAGAAGAGATAAGGTGGGAAGAAGACGACAAGCAAATTTTGAAGCTTTAAAGAAAAAATTAGTCAGTGCAGCAGCACTGAGTCTTCCTGCCTTAGACAAACCCTTCTATCTGTTTGTGGATATAGAAAAAGGGGCAGCACATGGAGTGTTAGCCCAGGACCGGGGAGGATCCAGGAAACCAGTGGCCTGTTTATCAAAACTGCAAGACCCTGCCAGCTGGGGGTGGCCAACCTGTATTCAGGCGGTGGCAGCGAGCGCCCTACTCGTAGAAGAAAGCAAAAAATTAACCTCTGGGGGAAAATTGAAAATATATACCACTCACTCAGTAAGGAGTATCCTCAGCTAAAAGGCTGAGAAATGGCTCACTGATTCCCAAGTGCTAAAATATGAAGCCATCCTAATAGACAATGGATAATTAGAGTTAATTGTGAGTAACCAACTGAACCCTGCCCAGTTTTTAGATGGAAATCCAGGTGAGGAATTAATATATAATTGCCTAGAGGTTATAAATTATCAAACTAAAGTAAGAGAGGACCTAACACATCAACCATTCCAAGGAGGGAAATGATTGTACATTGATGGATTTCCACAGGTAATCCGGGGACAATGGGTATCAGGATACATTATAGTAGATGAAGAGTTAGTGGCCCTAGAAAAAGGAAAGTTACCTTCCAACTGGTCAGCCCAAGCATGTGAGTTGTATGCCCTAAAGCAAACTCTGGAAATATTAGCACAGAAAAGAGGAACAATATATACAGACTCAAAATATGCTTTTGGAGTAGTGCATACCTATGGGAAAATCTGGGAAGAGTGTGGGCTATTAAATTCAATGGGGAAAGGAACTAAAAACTTATTTTAGAAGTGATAGAAACCTTACAAATACCAGAAGAAGTGGCAGTAGTATATGTTAAAGGACATAAAAAAGGGGTGACTCAAGAAGAACAGTGGAACCATTTAGCAGATTTAGACGCTAAGAATTCAGCCAAATCAGGGTCAGAAAAACTAATGATAGCATTAACCCCTATGGGAGAAATAGAAGAAGTTCCCGTATTCAGTGAGACAGAAGAGAAAGAATTCCTTAGAATAGGAGCTAAGAATGATAACAAAGGGAAGTGGAGATTAGCAGATGGGAGACAAATGTTGAATAAACTCCTTGCCAGGAAAATGTTAGAAGGCATACATGGAACAACACATTGGGGTACACAAGCGCTAAGTGATCAATTTCTAAGGGACTGGGGCTGCATTGGAATTTTTTGGGGATAGCTAAGCAAGTAACTGAAAGGTGTGTGATATGCCAACAAGTGAGTCAGAAAATCATGAGGAAAACACCCAGAGGAGGGCAAGAACTAGCCTTAAGACCCTGTCAAAACATCCAAGTAGACTTTACCGAGCTTCCCCATGTACAACGGTGGAAGTTTTTACTAGTGATAGTAGGCAACTTGACTCACTGGGTAGAGGCGGTACCCACGGTTAAAGCCAATGCCAATGTTGTGAGTAAAACACTTCTAGAATCAATCATTCCCCAATATGGGATGGTGAACAGGATTGATTCAGACCAAGGAACTCATTTCACCTCTAAAATATTGCAAAAAGTTGTTCAAACCCTGGGAGTAAATGGGAATTACATACTCCATGGCATCCACAGAGTTCT
Organism: Anomalospiza imberbis; assembly: GCF_031753505.1. NCBI lineage: Eukaryota > Metazoa > Chordata > Aves > Passeriformes > Viduidae > Anomalospiza > Anomalospiza imberbis. The sequence goes on from NW_027100244.1 coordinate 385,559, forward strand.
GGTCACACTGAGAGGATGAATCAAACTCTTAAAAGAGCTCTAGTTGAGCTGATGACTGAAACCCACGTCATAGATAAAATGTCTCCCTTTGTCCTTATTAAAAATTAGAAACCAACCCCGGTCAGATCTGGGGGTGTCACCCTATGAAATGACATTTGGTTACCCTTTTTGACCTCACCCCAGAGCATTGCCATCTATGAGGAAGGGGAAGCCAATGCCAAGAAATATGTTATGTCTATAGGAGAAACCTTACAAGGGCTATAACATAAAGGAGCAATTCCTCAAACTAACACCCTGGATTTCAGAATCCATAATGTTAATTCTGGGGATTGGATCAAGTAATGATCAAGTCATGGAGAGATCAACCTCTAACTCCTCAGTGGGAAGGTCCCTTTCAGGCACTGTTCATCACCGAATCAGCCGTGTGAACTGCAGAGTGGGGATGGACTCATGCCAACAGATGGACTCATGCCAACAGTTAAAGGCCCGGTAGAAGAACCCAAAGAGTGAACTACAACATCCAGACTGGGTGAAACGAGATTGACTCTTAAGCAGAGACTGAAAGACAACCAGAAAGACACCAAGATGCCCAAAGTCAAGCTTCCACCAACCAGTTTGAGGACTGTCTTCCTGTGTTAATGGGTGAGAATTATCAGCATCTGTTGATGGGAAGTACACAAGGGTCCGTAAAAGGTGATGGGACAGCTTCTTTAAGAAAATAAGACAAAGGAAGCAGGGCAAGACCCCTTTGTTCACTACCAAGAAGACCCCATAGCCCTGCTGTGGGTAGCAACCCCGTAGGCATGGTAAGGTAGGGACAAAAGGCCATACTGGGCCTCTGTAATTCCCCAACTGTCTTTGAATACAAAAGGGACTGGAGGGCGAGACCGAGCTGGCCTCTGGACCCCTAAGACACAATGACTATGGATCGCAACCACATAGGCACGGTAGATGGGAGTCAGAGCCATACTGGACCTCTGTAAGGCCCTTTTGTCCATTCCAAATAAGTGTGTCTAAGGAAAACCTGAGATTTTTCTCCTGTTCCCACTGTCCTTGCCCACATCAACAGCTGCTAGTATGACTCATTCAAGAGAGAGAGAATTTTTTTAATGTAATTGTTCAAGCAAAATGACTTATAGAAAAAGAAAAGGGGGTTTGTTATAGATGGGTAATCCTATTGTTGACTCTCACAATTAAGGGGTGAATATTAAGTATATGTTAAGAGAAGTTGTGTAGGTGGATCGTTATCTTTCCCCTCCCTCTTGCATTGTTATCACGGGATGCCCTCAGTAGTCAAGGCATTTGGGAGGGTCGGCTTGTTGCTATGGCAGCGCCTGACCTCCAGTCAAGCTGTAAGAAAGTGATCTCCACCACTGGACAGTGAAGAAGAAGTGGATTGACAAGACTTTGGGAGGGGCTAGAGGTATAAAAGATAGAGCATCCATTTTGTAGATGAGCACAGGGTGACTGAATGCTTTGCTTCTGGCACTGTATTTATTCTTTATTCACTCTTCTGTTGTATTTTGATAAGGTCGTAATAAACCATTTACATTTGTGAAAGTGAAAATAGTTTCTCACATGGGGTTAGGGAATGTGGGGCAAGGTGTCCACACTGGGTCAGACCTCAAGTTAAACTTCTCTGACCTGGCCAGACCTCTTTAGGAGCGGCCCTACATCAATATCAATCACAGAATGCTGCAATCACCTCTTCTCTAATGAGAACAGTAATAAAAGACACTCTTTAAAATAGGAATACATATTTCTTAGAAGCTCTTTGAAATATTTCTCCATAACTGTATAAGGAAACCTTCTTAATGAACTACATTAGAGCAGAGGGAAATCAAGGCAGAGCCATGGTTTGTCAGAAGTTGCTTGATCCTAATGAGCCCTGTGGTGCATTTGGAGCTGAGCCCTGGAACCTCAAGGCCTGAGAGGAGATTGCACAAACCTTTCCAGGAGTCAAAGTCAGAGGAAAAACCCAAAATGTCTCAAAGCATTAATGGGTGCCACTGAGGTCCATCCCAAACACAGGCTCCTCATGGACTCCTTGGAGGAGAGAACTGGAGGCCAGGATGGTAAAAAAAAAAGTCTCAGAAACTCAGTGTGGAAAGGAAAATCCAAAGTACCTTAAACTCCTTGAGTATCTCAAAACATCAATGAGCCCCACTGAGTGTCAGTACAAAGCTCTCAAGGGACACGTTAAAGCAGATAATTGGGGCCATGATTGCACAAACCTCTCACAGAGTCTGGATCAAAAGGGAAACACCAAGTACCTTAAAAGAACTGAAGTACCTTGAAGCATTAATGAGCCCCACTGAGTGTTGTTCCTGACAAAGCCTCTCCAGGGACTAATTACAGCAGATAATTGGAGGCCATGGTTGCACAAAGCTCTCAGAGACTCCAAGGCAAAAGCCAAAGCCAAAGTGCTTTGAAAAACCTGCAGTCCCTGGGAGCATGAAGGAGCCCCCAGGGCCATTCCTGAGCAAGGCTCCCCAGGGACTCCTTCCAGCAGATCCTTGAGGCCACTGGGATGTGGGCTAGGGGGGGATGCTGAGGGCAGGAAAAGGGGGTGACAGTGCCCAGCCTGGCTGGGGCTGTGCCAGGAGGCCCCAGCCTCAGGACAAGGTGTCTCTTCACGGCCCTTGGTGGCACGGCCCTTGGTGGCACAGATGCTGCTGTGCCCCAGGGCACCAACACTTGGCTTCTCTTTGTCCCCACCTGTCATCAGTGCCTCCAGTTCTCTGCTCTGCCTGGGGCCTGGGGACACTTTCTCAGTCGTGTCCCTCAGTGGAACCCATTAAAAGTCAAAGAAACTTTGGAGTTGGATTCTGTCTTGGAGTTCTGGAGAGGTTTCTGCAGCTCCCTCTCAGGGCCTGATGTTCAGGGCCTGAGCACAAAGCCCCAGAGGGTCATTAAAGTCCTTGTGCTGTGTCTGTGCTGCTGAGCTGGGCCGGGCTCCTGGCACAGAGGGTGATCCTGGTAACCAAGGAGAGCTTCAAAAGCACATTTCTCTGGATGAGCAGCTCTGCTCCCAGCCCAGCAGGGCTGGGGCACTGCCTGCAGCCAGCCCGGGCACAGCACAGAGGCACAGAGAGCTTCCATCAGTCAGGGCTGGGAAGGTGCTGAGAAGTGCCTGGGGCAGAATCAGTGCCAGCCCTTGGCACAGGAACCTCTGGCTGCAGGACAATGCAGCTGCAGCTCCTGGAGTGATCTCCTACAGCTGGAACATCCCAATGCCCACAGACCCTGTGAGTACATTCTCTGATCATCTCTTATGCAGAGCAGCCAGGGGTGCCCAGGGCTGTCCTGCAAAGCAGGGTCCTGCAGCTCAGGGCGCTGTGCTGGGCCAGGGACTCTGCTGCCTGCCAGGGACAGCTCTCAGCCGGCCCGGGGAGCTGCTCCCAGCGCTGGGGGACAAAATGTGGGTGGAAGGAGACAGCTGGAAAGGCTGGAAAGTGTTCTTCTTGTGTGGTGAGGATTCTGTATTGCTCAGGATTGCTCCCAGCATGACATTTACCTCCAGAACATTTCCAAGCATATTAAACAGGGAGCACAGCCAGTCATGGGCTACAAAATGGGAAAATCCTGCATTTTTAGTGTACTGATCTGTGTTGCCTGTATGGGAAATTGCACATAGATATTCATTTCTCAGTTCACCATGAGAAATATAAAAAAAATTGTCTCAGATCTGAATAAACCAGGCAGTGACAGAAACGAGCACAGGGCCCCTTAGAGGCAGCATCAGTGTTGCTTTTCCAGCCTCCTCAGGGTTGCTCTGACATTGCCATCAGAGCCTGCAGAGCCAGAGCTGCCCCTGGGCAGTGCCTGAGCTGGGAGGGGTCTGCAGGGCAGAGCTGAGCCCCCAGGGCTGGGCTGGGCTCTGGCAGCACTGGCAGGGCCCAGCCCTGGGCACAGGGGAGCAGCTGCTGGCAGGGACAGCTCCAGGCAGCAGAGCCCTGGGCAGGCAGGGGGGGGAAGTGCCCCCAAGCTGTGCTGGGATATTTAAAGTCCTCTCCAAACCCAACTATTCCATGATTACTTTTATTACAGAACCCCATGTGCAGCCACAGCCAATGTCCAACAGCAGCTCCAACAGCCACTTCCTCCTGCTGGCACTGGCAGACGCGCGGCAGCTGCAGCTCCTGCATTTCTGCCTCTTCCTGGGCCTCTCCCTGGCTGCCCTCCTGGGCAACGGCCTCATCATCAGCGCCGTAGCCTGCGGCCACCACCTGCACTCGCCCATGTTCTTCTTCCTGCTCAACCTGGCCCTCAGCGACCTGGGCTCCATCTGCACCACTGTCCCCAAAGCCATGCACAATTCCCTCTGGGACACCAGCACCATCTCCTACATGGCATGTGCTGCACAGCTTTTTCTGATTATCTTCTTCCTTGGGACAGAGTTTTCCCTCCTGACCATCATGTGCTATGACCACTATGTGTCCATCTGCAAACTCCTGCACTACGGGACCCTCCTGGGCAGCAGAGCTTGTGCCCACATGGCAGCAGCTGCCTGGGCCAGTGCCTTTCTCAATTCGCTGCTGCACACGGCCAATACATTTTCCCTGCCCCTGTGCCATGGCACTGCCCAGGTCTTCTGTGAAATCCCCCAGATCCTCAAGCTCTCCTGCTCCAAATCCTTCTTCAGGGAACTTTGGCTCATTGTGGTTAGTGGCTGTTTAGCTTTTGGCTGTTTTGTGTTCATTGTTTTCTCCTATGTGCAGATCTTAAGGGCCGTGCTGAGGATCCCCTCTGAGCAGGGACGGCACAAAGCTTTTTCCACCTGCCTCCCTCACCTGGCTGTGGTCTCCCTGTTCCTCACGACTGCCACATTTGCTCACCTGAAGCCCCCCTCCATCTCCTCACCATCCCTAGATCTGGCCTTGTCAGTTCTGTACTCGGTGGTGCCTCCAGCCCTGAACCCCCTCATCTACAGCCTGAGGAACCAGGAGCTCAAGTTTGCAGTGAGGAGACTGATGACTGGATGCTTTCAGGAACATTAAACTGCTGGCCAATTTCTGCAAATCACTTGTAATAAAAGTTATCTTTGATGCTTCTTGTTGGTTTCATTTTGGAGGTTCTTTTTCTTTGTTTTACATTTTAATGTTGTCCACAAAGAAATGTCCTTGTTTGTGCCATTTCTCATTTTGTTTCTCTCCACCTTCCCTGTGGCCACAGACTGTGTCAATGAGGGGCTGTGCTCTTGGTGGATTTAAAGGAACTAAAGGGTCTGCCAGCAGAGTTTTCAGCAGAGATGCCCTTTTGTTGCCTTCTCTGGAGCTGCAGCAGCAATGTCTGTGTGCAGAGCAGGGGACAGAGTGGCTGGACAGCAGCCAGGCAGAAAGGGACCTGCAGGGACTGATGAACAGCAGGCTGGACATGAGCCAGCAGCGTGCCCAGGTGGCCAAGAAGGCCATTGGCTCCTGGCCTGGATCAGGAACGGTGTGGCCAGCAGGACCAGGGCAGTGATTCTTCCCCTGTGCTCGGCACTCGTTGGGCAGCATCTCGAGTGCCGTGTCCTGGCACTTGGACTTGTTAAACCTCACCTTGCTGGATTTGGGCCCTGGATCCAGCCTGTCCAGGTCCTCGTGCAGAGCCCTCCTCCCCTCCAGCAGATCAACACTCACAGGCAGCTTGTCATCTGCAAATTTCCTGATGGTGGACTCAGTCCCCTCATCCAGATCATGAATGCAGACATTTAAATCCAAGCTGGCTGGCTCTGACCCCTCGGCCATCCTGTGGGTGCCCTGTGATGGCACTCAGGGTGATCTGTTCCATAACCTTGCCAGGCACCAAGGTCAGGCTGACAGGCCTGGAGTTCCCCAGATCCTCCTTCCAGCTTTTCTTGGGGATGGGCTCACACTGGCTCCTCCAGTACTCTGGGACCTCCCTGCTGAGCCAGGACTGATGGTAAATGATGGAGAGCAGCTTGGCGAGTTCATCCACCAGCTCCCTCATCCCCCTAGGATGGATCCCATCTGATCCCATACACCTGTGAGCATCTGAGTGTCTCAGCAGGTCCCCAACTGCTCCCTCCTGGACTACAGGGGGCTGTTCTGCTCCCTGTGCCTATCTACCAGCTCAGGAGATTTCTTGTCCTGAGGACAACCTATCCTAATATTGAAAATTGATACAAACAAGGTGTTAAGTTACTCAGTCTTTTCTTTGTCTTTACTTACTATATTCTCCACTGCATCCAATAAAGATGTTCTCCTTATCCCAGATTTTGCTATTAATTTATTTACAGAAACCTTTTCAATTTTTTTTCACAGAAGTGGCCAACTTAAGCAGTAGTTGAGTTTCACCTCTCAACTTTTCTTTCTCCATGACCTAATAACATCCTTTAACACTTCCAAAGTTGCCTGACATTCTGTCCAAAGTTAATGCACCCTCTATTTTTCCTTTGAGTTCCCACAGAAGCTCCATGGGCAGTCAGGGCAGTCATTTTCCTCACCAGCTCATCTTTTGCTACACTGGCACAGGCTGCTCCTTCCCCTGTAAGATTACTTCCTTGAAATGTGTCCATCCTCCCAGGACGCCTTTGTTTTAAAGGGCTGTTTCCCTTAAAAAAATCAGTACCTTATTCGGTACTCCCCAAATCTGCATCCTAAATAGGCCAAAGTCTGCCCTTCCTAATTTCAATGTGGAAGTTTTGTTGCTACCCCTCCTTCTTTCACAAAACATTGAAATCTTGATTATTTCATGGTCACTGTGCCCCAGGCAGCCTCCGACCCCCACATCTGCCACCAGCGCTTCTCTGTTTGTGAGCAGCAGGAGACAGAGCTTTCCTTGGGAGTGGAGTGTTTCCAAAAATTCAGTAAAACAGAAAACTCCTTAACCCCAATGCAGCATTAAGAAGCAGCATTCTTTATTCAGCCGGATGCACGGGGGATAGCTCCTCCCAAAGCCGAGCGTGCTGAGTACAGGAAAGTTTCTGTTCATATTCTGTATTTTGCACACATATTCATTGATTGTCCTGGACTAAACACACATCTGATAATCATTCCCCCAGAATCATTAACGTATTTCCCCTCCCCTTTTGCATGCTCTCTTCTGTTCTGGGGGTCTCTCTGGTGGTCCCTGGTGGTCGTGGACCCCAGTGTTCCAGTGGGCCTGGCTGAGCTGGCAGGACACTGAGGCTGGTGAACTTCCAGTTCCCCTTCTGACACAATGAGCATTGTGTGGTTTCCATAGGCCTGGGGTTTTGGAGAACAAGCTCCGGTGTTAACTCACCTGGTGTAGATAATTTATCATCTGGTAACATGAGGTCACGGAGTTATGTGAGGTCATCGAGCAGCTACAGCATCATAGACTGCCTCTGTGACATCCCAGAGCCTGCTGTGACATCATAGGGCAGAGGTCTGATATCCCAGAGCAGGCTGTGACATCACAGAGGGGCTGTGTGACATCCCAGGAGGGCTCTGTGACGTCACTGGGTTGGTCACTCCGCCCCAGCTCCCCCTCACAGTTTCTCCCAACAAGTCCAATGCTGTTCATGCCCAGCGGGGTCCCTTATCCCCTGGTATCCCCCCGGTCCACCTGGAGCCACAGCCCCCACCAAAGGACATTCCACAGGATCCCCCCCAGAGCCTGACATGGGGAAAAGGGGCCAGGGCTGTGTGACCAGGACATCAAGGATGTGGATTATCCAGGTCCCTGTGGCCTGGGTTGGGTTCCCCAGGGCAGGAAAGATGTCTGGCAGCTGGAGCAGGGTTAGGGAAGGGCCTCCAAGGTGGGGCTAGAGCCCTTGGGCTGTGAGCAGAGGCTGAGGGAGCTGGGCTTGTCCAGCCCAGAGCAGGGAAGGCTGAGGGGCTCCTCATCCCAGCCTGGCAGCGCCAGCAAGGAGGGGATGGAGAACACAGAGCCAGGCTCTTCACCCTAAGACAGCTTTGTGGCTGCCCCGGCTTTGGGATGGGCCCTGGGCCTGGAGCAGGAGCAGCTCTGGAGGGCCCCAAGGCCGGGGCTCTTGTGCTGGCCTGGGCAGATGGGATGGCAGCAGGGGCTGCAGAGCTCTCAGCACCTCAGCCCGAGGGGAGCAGGGCAGCCAGGGAGCCTCCTTTGGCCTTGGCCAAGCCCCTTCCCCCATGGCTGGGGCTGAGTCCTGGCTGAGCTGCAGCTGCTGCTGTGCCCTGGCCAGGGGCTGAGGCCGTGGGGCCAGTGGCCAGAGCAGCCTGGGCTGAGCAGAGCTGTGGGGCCAGAGCCGGCTGGGCTGTGCTGGGGAGAGGCCCTTGGTGCTGCACAGAGCTCAGGGCAGCTGGCAGAGCTTGCAGGGAGCTGGGCTGGGCTCAGAGAGCCTGGCACAGGAACCATCAGTGTCCATCCCAGCCTGGCTGAGCGTGCAGGGCAGGACTCAGCCCAGGCCTTGTGGGGCAGGGCCAGCGCCTGTGCAAGGCATGGAAAACAGGCAAGTGTCTGAGAGAGGAGGCTGCTCTGTGCCCTTGGGGGCATGGACACAGCAGGGAGGGGGCCCAGGACATTTGTCTCCGCCCGCCTCTGTCCCCAGCCCTTGGCAGCCCTGGCTGCTGAGCCCAGCTTTGCCCTGGGCTGAGTTTGGCTGTGGCCCAGCTCCATCCTCCTGCGGGGCTCAGGGCCTGTTCCCGGCCATGGCCAGCCCTGGCCGGCCTCTCTGCTGGCCCAGAGGCCGGCAGAGCCCGGGGCAGGGCTGTCTGTGCAGCCCCACAGGTGCCACGGGCTCTGCAGGAGCTGGCAGAGGCTGCCCAGCAGGGAGGCCATGGGGCACAGAGCCCCAAGGCTGCTGTGGGCACCACGGCACAGGGGCCGTTCCCAGCCGCAATGCTCCTGTCCTGGGCTGGGCCTGCACAGGGGCTGTGGCACCATGGCCGGGCCAGCACAGGGTCACAAAGGGGCCACGCAGCCGCTGCCGGGGCTGGCAGCAAGGCCGGGCACAGACAAGGAATTGCTGAGCATGGCCTGCGCTGGCCAGGGCTGACTGTGCCAAAGGCAGAGCTCAGCTGCCCTTGGTGGCTGCAGGAACACTCAGGAGCCCAAAGAGCCTCCATGGCTGTGCTGGAGACCAAGGCTGGAGCAGGGAAATGCAGGGCTGCTGCGCCATGGGGAGGGCATTGAATTCCAGCACACACCTCAGCTCTCTGATGATCCCGGCACCATGCTGGGCCCTGTTTCAGACTGGAGCAGAGCAGATGTTGATGGCACAGGAGCCCTGCGGGGCTGGCAGGGACCTGCAGCTTGCAAGGTGCTCTGCTCTCCCTCAGCTCCACTCTGAGAGATCCAATCCCAGTTTGGCACCTCAGGGCACAAGTGGCACTGCCTGTCCATGGGCACACAGCTGATATCTGCCTGGAAAGGGGCACAGGTTTAAATTCTTGTACATTTCATAATATACAAGGACATTTTTATTATCTGGGTCACTTGAGTACTTTTAAGAAATACCAAAGTCTTCCCTCCAGGAACAGGAATTTCCTGGAAGTGTATTGATGGGAGAAGGAGAAGAAATACTGATCTTCCCCTTTACTTGAGTCACCAATATTGTTTATTACATCATCTCTCTCTTCCTTCAGGTATTTCCACCTCTTCTGTTGAAATGGCCATGTCTAAGGACATCTCTTCACTAGACCAGCTGGATCTATGTCCTTCCTGTTACTCCCAGATTTCCTCCTCCAGATGCTCTCTGGTCACACAAGGGCCTCTCAACTGACTGGTTACATGCTTTGAGCTTCAGGGAGTTGCCCAGTCTTTAAGAAGTTCAAAAATAAATATCACATTAATCAACACCTTACTTATATTAATATCTGTCACAGTATTGCCTTTTCTTATGTCTCTGTCTAAAACTGTTCCTGTATGGAAATCCCTTGGGGATGGGGGACATGTCAGATGCTGCTGGGACATCACAGAGCTGAGGGAAGAGCTGTGATGGTTATTAAACTGTTCAAATGTTCAACTTGTGTTTGTTGGCAAGAAACCTTTCTGTGCTTCTGAGTGTCACCAGTCCCTGAGCCCAAAGGACACAAACCTGATGAGTTGTGGTTCCCTGCAGGGGCCCTTGGACCTTGGCTCTGCCCAGGAGAGCTCTTCATCCACTTTCCCGCTTTTCCTCCCTCTGGGCATGGAAGGAGCTCGTGCCTTCAGTGTGTGACTCGTGTGTGCAAAGAGCAAATCTGGGCAGAATTGGGGCAGGGAGGGTTTGGGGGGACCTTGGGACCTGTGCTGGGCACAGAAGGTGTTTTCCATTGCTCTGAGACTGTCTGCTGTGCAAAGTGGATTTAATATCCAGCAGAGGAATGAGTTTTGCATTTGATGGAGCTGTGCCTTCCCTTGGCTTTGCTGACTGACAAGAAATGAACATCCCTCTAGGTCTGGGGCAGCTCCTTCTCCAAGGAAAGCAGGTGGGAGTTGGAGCCAAGGAGCTGAAACTTTGGCAAAAGGTTTAATAAGACATTCAATGAACACAAAACACTTCTCAAAGCTGTATATTGGTCCATTCAACTTCACAAACTCTAAGCCATCTGAGTTTTAAGTTGCTCAACATTTTCAAGAAGTCAGAAATAAAAGAACGAGAGACAGAAATAGAGAATGATGAAAAAGATTTGGAGAAGCACATACAGAGCTACCAACTCCTGGATTCCAGCACTGTTCAGATCGGAATTCCAAGAGGAGGTAGGGTCAAGATGTGTGCTCGCCTTGTGCTCAGCCTTAAATATCCCTTGTTCTTCCTGGGCCCTTCCCCCAGGTGGGACTTGGGGTCATTTGGTCACTCAGGAGCTGGGCTGGGGGCTCCAGAGGTGGCTGTGGAGCATTGCCTGTGCTGTGCCAGGGACTGGCAGACACTGCTGGGCTGGGATAGAAGCCCTGGGGGGATTGGGGTTCCAGGGCAGGGCAGGGCTGGGGTTCCAGGGCAGGGCAAGGCTGGACCTGCCCCTTCCTCCCCCACACACAAAATGTTTCCAGCCCACAATCTCCTCCAGTCTGTCACAACAGGCAGTGTTGGAGGTGAAATCCCAGTTGTGGCCACGGGCATCTGCAGGAAGAAGGACAGTTCTTTTCCATAGGAATGAAAGCCCCAGTTCTCAGTTTATTTCTGATTTAATTGCCTGGATTCTGTTTGGTTTTGTTGTTGCTTTGTTTCCTGTTTTGTGCCTGAAGTGTCCAGTCAAGAGCAGAGTGACTCTTGCCAAGGAACTTTGTGGTGCTGTTGCTCAATATTAAATCTGGTTTTTGCTGCTCCCTTGCTGGGGATTTTTTCAGCGCTCTCAAGCCCTCGTTGGCAACAGGGTGAAGGAGCCCTGGGCCAGGCTCTGGCCCTGGGGGACACGGGGACGCTGCCGGGGGGTCCCTGTCCCCTGTCCCGCCCCCCATGACCCTGTGTCAGGCTCGGGGGTCAATTTCGTGGAACATCCTCTGGGGGAGGCTGAGGCGCCGGGGGCGGGGGGACCCGGGGGGACAGGGGACCCCGCTGTGCACGAGCAGCGTTGGACTTCTCTGGGGGAACTGGGAGGGGGGGCTGGGGCAGAGTCACCTCCCCAGTGACCTCACACAGCCCCTGTGATGTCACACAGCCCCTGTGGTGTCACAACCCACCCTTGGATGCCACATAGCTCCCTTGTGATGTCATAGGCCCAACTCTGCGATGTCACTCTGTGATGTCACAAAGCTGTGCTGTTACAGAAGATTCTGTGATGTCAGAAATTCACCCTGTACTATGACGTCACAAAGTCATCCAGTGACATCACAGTCTGTTCCATGATGTCATAGCCTGCTCTATGATGTCACACAGCCAACTCGGTGATGTCACAACCCACACTCTGATGTCACAGAGCCACTCTCTACATGACGGCAGAGTCTGCCCTATGGCCTCACACTATGATGTCACACCCTGCTGTGTGATGTCACAAGCCCCTCAGTGATGTCACAAAACCCTCCCTGTGATGTCATACTGCCACTCAGTGATGTCACAGCACACACTTTGACCTCACTGCCCGCTCTATGATGTCATACAGCCATGCCATGATGTCACAGCCTGCTCTCTGATGTCACACTGTCCCCTCTATCATGCCATAGCTGCTTGATGACCTCACACAACACGCTCTGTGATGTCATAGCCCAGTCTGTGACCTCACACAACCCATGCTGTGCTGTCACACAGCCCCTCTCTGACATCACAGCTGCTCTGTGCCTCCGTGACACAGCCACAGAGGCGCTGCTGTGACACAGCCCCCTCTGGGACACCCCACAGCCCCTGCCAGTGCTGAGCCCCTGTGAGCTCTGACTGTGCCCTGCTCGTGTCCCTGCGATGCCCTGGCAGTGCCCCAGCCCTGCTGGGCTGTGCACAGGAGCTGCTCCTGGCCACAGCTGTCTCTCTGCAGCGCTGCCCTTGCCAGGAGCTGCCTCTGGGCCAGGAGCCCGGCCCAGCTCAGCAGCACAGACACAGCACCAGGACGTTAATGACCCTCTGGGGCTTTGGTGCTCTTTGCATCGGACCCAGACCTCAGAGTGTGCTCAAAGAACTTCTCAAGAACTCAAAGTCAGATTCAAAGCCCAGACTTTCTTTAACTTTTAATGGGTCCCACTGAGGGACACAACTCATGTGAAAGTGTCCCTGGGTTCCAGTTAGAGCAGAACACTGGAGGCAGTGATGACAGCTGGGGACAAACAAGGCAAAGGTGTCTCTGGTGCTGAGCAAACCTGGATATCACCATGGTGTCCTTGGACCTGCATTGTCACACTGACCCACGGTTCCATGAGGTTCCCCAGTGTCACCATGGTCACTGTCAGAGGCTGGATGAGATCAGTGTCCCGAGACACCTTGGGTTGAGCTGTCAATCAGTCCCACAGCTGGGACAGCGCTAACCCGGCTCTGAACGCCCGAGCAATCACAAATCCCAGCTGGGGGGAGGCCCACGAAGGCCCAGGGGCTTAAAACCAAGGAGCACAAGGTCAGCCCCTGCTATGGACTCTGCCTTCTCCTGGGGCTTGTGTCTCACCCACACTGGAACCCCAGGAGCTGGGAGCCACATGTGTGTCTTTCTGTGGAGCTTCTGTCTCTCTGTCTCTCTGTCTCTTTCCTCTCCTTCTAATGCTCTTTCTATGGAACATTTTTGGGTCCCTGAACAACTGAAGTGTTTAAGGCTGAGAGGTCCAGCTTGTTCTGGTGCTTTCCATGAACTGATTGAACTCTTGATTTATGAACCAATGCACTAGATGTGGAATCCTCTACACTGAACTCAGAAACAAACGCCCTCTGTCAGAGCATTTTCATCTTCTAGATCACTTCCAAGATGCCCATGGCGATGTTGCAATGATTATCACACAGCTCTCCATTTCTGGATGCAGGCTCTGCAGATTCTTTCTCTGCATTCAGTCAGGCTTGGATTCCCTGACAATTCCTGGTAGCCCGTCATGGTTTCTTAGGGCAGAACAGTAACAATGAAAACCTTACCAATGGCACAACTGCCCAGCCCACAAGGAAAAGAAAGAACAAGCTGTCAAGTTCTTCAAACATTTGTCCTCCTGTGCTGCAAGAGTTGAGCTGCACACAAGGCGTGGAAAGCCTAGAGAAGCTGCAGTTGGTGCCACATCTTGTGACAGAAGCTGCACCTCGTTCTCCAGGAAAGGTTCCTGGAAAGAGCAAACAGGAGTGTGGAGAAGATTCTGGGAAAACTGAAACAGCTTTTAAGAAATGAAATTAAAATGGAAAGAAACAACTGAAGATGTTTTTCTCTGTTTATTTTTATGCTCCTCTTTTCCATCTTGCACTACTGCTCCATCCCCTTAATCCAAATAGATCTCATCTCTAAGATCCATGACTTGGCGAATTTTAGACACTCTAAAATACCATGAGCTACACACAGTTTGCCTTCCCCGTTTGTTTTTTTGGGTTTTTTTTTGTGTTGTTTTTTTTTTTTTTTTTAACCATTGCTGGAGATGTAAATGCAGTGCCTGGGTCAGATACAAATTCTGCATTCAGGGAATGTGCCCCGATAGGGTTTGATCCTCAGCGGGGACAATGCATGGCAGCGACCGAGGGGATTCCTGTTCCCCTGTGTAGGAGTCCAGACTCTGAGTCTGGGCTGAACAGGGCAAAGTTCCTGTGTTTGGACAGGCTCAGGGGCTGCCCCCGGGGAGCGGGGGGCTGGGCGCGGGGGCGAGCAGGCAACGGAAAAACGGACACGGGGACAAACGGCCCCGGAGCTTCAGTTGCAGCGGCAGCAGCGGCGGCGGCAGTCGCAGCAGCGGCAGCAGCAGCGAAAGCAGCAGCGAAAGCAGCAAAACCAGTCACTTTGAGGACTCCCTCGCCCGCTGTCCCGCACCCTCTCCCGCTCTCCCTTTCCCGGTGTCCCCTCCTCTCCCAGTCCCCCTCTCCCCTTGCCGGGCCATGTCCCCAGCCCGCCCCCGGCCCCGGGCGGGGCGGCCCCGTCCCCGCCCCGGTTCCCGGCCCCGTCCCCGCCCCGGTTCCCGACCCCGTCCCCGGCCCCGGACCCGGCCCCGGCCCCGCCCCGGTTCCCGGCCCCGTCCCCGTCCCCGTCCCGGTTCCCGGCCCCGGCCCCGTCCACGTCCCCGTCCCGGTTCCCGGCCCCGGCCCCGTCCCCGTCCCCGCCCCGGTTCCCGTCCCCGTCCCCGGCCCCGGCCCTGTCCCCGTCCCGGTTCCCGGCCCCGGCCCCGTCCCCGTCCCCGGCCGTCCCGCCGGGGTCTCGCCTCCGCCCGGCTCTGGTCGTGCTGGCGGTGGCGCTGCTGGGCGGGCATCAGTGCCTGGAGCTCGGGCGGCACCGCCGCCCTCTGGCTCCGCCTGGCCCGAGCCCGGCCCCGGCCCCGACGTGGGCTCCAGTCCCGGCCCCGGCCCCGGCTCCTCCCGGGCCCCGCGGAGGACACACGCGGTGCGGCCGCTCCCGCCGCCCCCGCTGCGGCTTCCCCGGCCCGAGCTCCGCCGCTCGGCAGCGCGGCCGTCGGCCCCGAGCCGCCGCTGTCCCGTTCCAGGGACAGAACGCCTGGGGAGGGCCGGCCCGGGGCGCTCGGGGAGCGCTCGGGGGCCGCTCCTGGCCCCGGGCCGAGCGCTGACAGCCCCGTCCCGCCCGCAGGGAAGGCGCAGGAGGAGGCCCTGCAGGAGCGGTACCGGCTGGGTTCGCTGCTGGGCAGCGGCGGCTTCGGCAGCGTCTTCGCAGCCACGCGGCTCTCGGACGGCGCCCCGGTGAGCGGCGGGGCCGGCGGCGGGCGCAGGAGGAGGGGGCGGAGGTGGAGGAGGAGGAGGAGGAGGTGGAGGAGGAGGAGGGGGATGGGGCTGCGCAGGGCAGGCGGGCGAGCTCAACTCGCTGCTCTCCCTTGCTCGCAGGTGGCCATCAAAAGGGTGCCACGGAACCGCGTCCGGCACTGGGGCGAGCTGGTGAGTGAGCGGGGCCAGCGGCAGAAGCTGGGCAGGGATGAGCCGAGGCCCGGCAGGGTGGAAGCCACCAGGACACCTCGAGGGAGAGCGGGCGTAGGGCCAGCGCAGGGCGCAGAGCATCCCGGGCTGGGTGAGGGGTTCCCGACCCCCGGCACGGCATCAGCCCCACTGATGGCATCGCGCTCCTCCCGCAGCCCGACGGCACCAGCGCACCCCTGGAGGTCGTGCTGCTGGACAAGGTCTCCACTGGCTTTCCCGGTGTCGTCCAGCTGCTGGAATGGCTTGAGCTCCCCAACGACATCGTGATGGTGCTGGAACGCCCAGAGCACTCTCAGGACCTGCACCATTTCATTCGGGAACGGGTGGTCCTGTCCGAGGAGTTGGCGCGGGATCTGTTCCGCCAGGTGCTGGAGGCCGTGCGGCACTGCACCAGCTGCGGGGTCCTGCACAGGGACATCAAGCCCAAGAACATCCTGGTTGACCTGGCCACCGGGCAGGCCAAATTGATTGACTTTGGCTGTGGCACCTACCTGCAGGACACAGCCTACACTCGCTTTGCAGGTGAGCCCACACAGGGGTGTGCTCTCAATCCCGTCATCTCATGGCCCAACACCTCACAGCCCAAGCTGGGTGTGGCAGCGGGGATTCTCCCTTTTGCTGCCCTTCATGGCACTGAGATTTCAGCTGAGCTGCTTTTGAGCAGGGCTGGGTGGGGAGCCAGCTTCCAGCCCTGCTGGCAGCCTTTGCCCACCACTCTGGGCAGGACTGAGGCTAGGGCTGGGCAGCCAGCCCAACAAAAACACCCCTGGGTGGGGTAGCAGAGAGGGGTGGCCAGAACCTGTGTCCCAGCCGGTTTGGGGTGCAGGTGAGAAAGGGCTTGGACTGCTCCACTCACCTGGTTTCTTTTGGCTTCATAATGGTTTTTGGGGCAGTGCAGGCAGGGAGGATGAGGGCATGGTTTTCCCAAGCACTGAGTGGGATTTTCCTCCTCATGGTCGGGCCTTGCCAGGGCTTCCACTGCTCTCTTCCAACCCCAGTGGCTTCTTTTCCATCCCCGAGTCTGTACACAAGTCCCAGGTGCTGGCGAGAGGGCAGCGGTCACCCCGTGTGCCACTGGGGCGGCCCCCACACACCCAGGGATGCTGGAGCCAGGCTCAGGGAGCAGCAGCGTCCCCCTGATGAACCCCATCTGTATTCCATAGGAACACGGTCATACAGCCCCCCGGAATGGACCCAGTTTGGCTGGTACTACGGCAAGCCAGCTACCATCTGGTCCCTGGGCATCCTGCTGCACCAGATGGTCTGCGGGGAGCACCCTTTCAGGAGGGGCTGGAACATCAGCTGTGACCATGAGCTCTCGCTGCCAGGACGGCTCTCTCAAGGTGGATCCTCATCTCTGGCCACGGGGGCAATACCAGTGCTGGGAGACAGCAGCAGCTCGTGAGCATCCCTCTCTGGCAGCTGCTGAGGAGGTGGCACATGTCCTGCTCTCCTGCTCTCCTCCAAAACAGGGAATTGATGGGGAAGTTTAGGCCCAGCTCTGAGCACATCCAGCATGGCCTGGGCACGGGAATAGTGGGGCAAAGCCAACAGGAGCCTTCTCCAACTGACCGGTGGTTTCTGGTTTCTCTGTCCAGAGTGCCAAGATCTGATCAGGAGGTGTTTATCCATGCTGCACTCGGACAGGCCCTCATTAGAAGAGCTGTTCCGTGATCCCTGGCTGCAGGATATTGATCTGCCCTAGAAGAAGGGAGAGAGCCACAGGCACACTTTGATGCAAGGCCCTGGTAAGTTACAGCTCCACACATGCCTTGGCAATCAGAAGCAAAGGAACGCAGACATTTTGTCCTGCCTGTGCCACTGCCCAGGGGTCATCAGATGGGAACACGCAGCCCTTGTGCTGGAGCTGAGCTGCTCTGCCCAGCACTGCTGGCCACCATCCGAACTGGTTTTGCTTGTCCTGGTTCCCTGACAGCTGGGGCCCTGGGCAGAACCCTGACAGCCTGGGCTCACCCCAGGGAAGGAGAAGAAGCCCCTGGAGAAGCTGTACCAGGTGGGGCTGTTGCTGCTGGGGACAGTGAGGACGACATCAAGGATGACAACCTCTTCCTCCACCTGGTCACCGGCAGCTGAGGATGATGGACTTTGATTCTGACACCTTCTCCAAAGCCAGGCTCCACAGGGAATTTGCAGGTGAGTCCACACGCAGGGGGATGCTCCCAGATTTGGGCATTGCACAGCCTGGCCGGGAACCAAAGGTTCCCCCATTGCTGGGGCGGATGCAGCTGATCCTTCAGTCAGCTGCCAGGCTGCTTTTGGCAGGGCTGGGGGGATGGGCTGGGGTGCTGATGAAATGGGAGTGGGCTCCTGGCCCTGCCAACAGCCCCAGCACCCACCGTGCCCCGGGCTGGGGCTGGGGCTGGGGCAGCCAGCCCGACACAAAGAAACCCCCATGGTGGGAGCAGAGGTGGGACTCCAGAACCTGTGCAGGGGCTGCTTTGCTTTGCAGGCAAGGAAGGGCTTGGGCTGCTCCACTGCCCCTGTTTGCTTTGGGATCACCGTTATTTTGGAGGGCAGTGAAGCGGGGAAGGGAGACAGCCTGGGCTTCCCTCACCTGTGGGTGGGTTTTTCCCTGGCCTGCAGGGGTTGGGCCTTCCTTAGCCCCTGACAGAGATAAGATTTTTGACCTTTTTTCTTGTTCCCCTTTTTGTCTGTAATCTATTTTCAATAATTTGTTGTGTGTTTTTCTAGAGGAAGCGTTCCAGGTGGGGTCCAGTCTGGATGGGGAAGTGCTTGGGAGCAGCTGTGGCGTGGATGGGCCGTGCCCTGGGAGAAGGATGAGGACATCGTTTGGGACCAGCTTTTCTTCCAGCGAGGGATGGCGTGAGGTGGGTCCTGTCTGCTTGGCATGGTGGGATCAGAGCTTTGGGGAGATGGCAGCGAGCACAGGAGCATCCTGCTCTGGGCAGCTGCTGAGGGCTGGATGTGCCGTGGCCGGCTGCAGGCTGGGCACATGTCCTGCCCTCCTGCTCTGCTCCCAAAGGCAGCAGGGATGGGCAGCTCTGGGCACAGCTCTGGGCACGGCCATCATGGCCTGGGCACTGCGGGCGGCTGGGACAAGGGGACAGGAGCCTTCAGCTGACGGGCGCTTTCTGGTTTCTCTCCTTGCAGCCAGGCTCTGCGCGTGCTGAGGCTGCTCTGGGCTCTGCCAGGGCTCTGCTGGAGCTCAGCACCGGGCTGCAATCAGCCAAAGAAGAAATGGGGTGACCTGCAGCACAGACCTGCTTGAGCATTTCAGCATCACAGCTCAAGTTTGCAGAGTGTACACCTCCAAGGGCAAACATGACACCACCCAAAAATTAAACTTGTTCAATAGCTTCTGAAATGAAATCAATCTGGGATGACCCCAAATGATATTTTGCAACTTGCTCAAGCTGTAGCTCAGCCCTTCTCTGAACTGTTCTCTCCCCCACCTGCCTTTTACTTCCCAACTGCTCCCTCTTGTCCCCCAGTGAATTCCCAGCCCATGGCAGTCTCCATCACACTGTTGCCTTCCTTGGTGCCCCTCACCATGAGGAAGGCCGAGCCCCAGGCTTGGGGACTCATCCTGTCACTGGATGAGGAGCAGCAATGTCTCAGAGGTCCAGTGGGATTTTAGTGTCATTCAGAGCTGCTTTCCAGCCCTCAGCTGTCCTCACTGCTGAGTTCCCACTCCCTTTTCCTCGTCCTTGCAGCAGGATGAGCTCTGTGAATCCCCTTGAGCCTCCCCACTCTGCCCAGCCCACGCACCCACCTCAGTTATGCTGAAGCTGCAGCTTCTCTGTCTCCTGTGGCACACCAGTCCAGTCCCCTGTGCGGGGAGCCCCAGCCCCAGAGCACAGCACTCAGCTGTGCACTCCGGGCTGGAGCAGCTCCCTCCCAGCCCCAGCCCAGGGACTCCTCTGGCCCCGGGGCTTGGGGCACTGTCAGCACCCGCTGCTCCAGCCACCGCTTCTGCTGGTCCTGACAGCAGCACCCAAAGTGGGGCTGATCCCGAGGGAGCAGCAGCAGGGCCTGGATCTGATCCCTGACTCTGGGGCAGGGCTGGACAAATGACACCCAGCAGCAGCAGCAGCACATGGAGCTGACTCTCAGCACAGCCCCTGCCACTCTTGCCTCCCGTGTGCAGCGGTGTCACAGCAGCCTGAGGCACCTGGGAGCACCCTGAGCCATGCCAGGGTCAGTGCCAGGAGCATCCCCTGGCGCTGTTTAAAACCGGCTCAGCAGGAACTGGGGATGCAAACAGGATGAACCTGAGCATCTCCCACCAGCAGATACCTCAGAGCTTACACAGTAACACGGCCGTGACTCTCCCAAACTGGATTTAGGAATGGCACACCTACTGCAGCCATTGGATCATGAGCTGCCCAGATCCCTTTGGGACTCCTGCTTTTGGTGTCTCTGCCTCCTCTCCCTGCCCCAAGGAGGCTCCTCTCTTCCTCTCCCTGCCCTGACAAGACAGTCACACAAATAAAGACATGGGATTACCAGGTGCTGAGGAGCTGTAGAAGGAGCCTTCTCTAGGTCTGGCCTGTTTCCAAAACCCGCACAGTCTCCCTCAGCAAGGAACCTCCTTGTCCACCCTCTCCAAGGGTGTCAAGCTCAGGAAGGGATTCCTGACACCCTGTCCAGCTGGGAGAGCTCCCGTGTCTCCATACCAGGGGATAAAACCAAACCCAGGAACCCTGGGGGGACTGAGATTGTGGCATGGGGACATCTGTATTTATTTCCCAGTGGCAAACAAAAATGTGGAATGGTGCCAGAGCTTGTTTTGATCTACATCAGCTTTTGATAATTGTCCCTCCTCCTGACAGCGACTCCTCTGCAGCTGCACTGGGAGATCTCTGGGGCTGAGTCCACTAAGAGGAGATTTCAGTGGGGCTGAGGTGCTCGAGGGGGCCCATTTCAATGCTCTGCTGAAGTCCAAGGACATTGTGTTTCCCCGAGGAGCAACGCTCCTTTCTGGCACTCACTGCCCCGTGAGGGACATTATTCAGTTGCTGCCATTGGGTGAGTTCCAGCCACAGGGAGAGGGAGGAGGAGATGATCCCACCCATGGCTGCTGCTGGGTCCAGACTCTGGGTGAGATAAAGCCGAGACAGAGCTTCAGCATCTCCCCCAAAATCACAGAATCACAGAAGGGCTTGGCTTGGAAAAGACCTTCAAGTTCATCTCCTTCCATGCCCCCTTCCACTATCCCAGGCTGGTCAAAGCCCTGTCCAACCTGGCCTTGGACACTGCCAGGGATCCAGGGGCAGCCACAGCTTCTGTGGGCAAGCTCTGATCTCTGCCCAGGTGAGCAGGGACAAGACCCAAGGGAACGGCTGGAGCTGGGCCAGGGCAGGGCTGGGCTGGAGATCAGCAAAAGCTTCTTCCCCCAGAGGGGGCTCAGGCACTGCCCAGACTCCACAAGGAATGGGCATAGCCCAGAGGCTGTTGGAGTTCCAGGAGCCATTGGACCCCGCTCCCGGGGCTGCACAGGCTGCGATTGTTGGGGCGTCTGTGCAGGGCTGGGGGCTGGACTTGATGATCCCAATGGGTCCCTCCCAGCTCAGCCCCTTCTTAAATTCTCACCCTTTGGATCAGCCTTTGTGTCCCTTCGAGGCGCTGGCAGAGCTGCTGGGGACAGGGCAGGAGCGGGGCAGCCCCAGCGTTCCCCTGTCTGTGACACCCAGAAGTGACAGCCCCAGCGCTCCCCTGTCTGTGACACCCCAGAGTGACAGCCCCAGCGCTCCCCTGCCTGTGACACCCCAGCGGTGACAGCCCCAGCGTCCCCTGCCTGTGACACCCCAGCGGTGACAGCCCCAGCGTTCCCCTGTCTGTGATACCCCAGAGTGACAGCCCCAGTGTTCCCCTGTCTGTGACACCCCAGGGTGACAGCCCCAGCGTTCCCTTGTCTGTGGCACCCCAGTGGTGACAGCCCCAGCGTTCCCTCCCTGGAGTCGCTCCAAGGGAAGCGTCCAGAGCCGCGTCCAGTCAATGGAACTGTCCGGCCACTGACCAGCCCAGCCTGGGCTGATGTGGATTGCTCTGCAGACAGCTCGGGGAAGGTGTAAGAGGCCGTCTGAAGCCCCCACATTTGCCTACCGGTTGCCACAAGCAAAAACCCCTTCCCCCATTACAGTACCGGCTTGGAGAGAGCGGCAGTGCAGGTGCAGTTGCTGTACCGTTACGTTAGCTGTTCTGAACAAGGCCTGGCAAGGAGTTGGCAAGGAATTGGCAAGGACTTGGCATGAAGCCACCAAGGAACGGCCTACTGCATATTTGCCCACTCTCCTCCTGAATCTGAATGAACTTTTAGGGTGACCCTAATCATCTCTCACTGAAGACCTCTCATCTGCCCCGTGACCACTGTGACAGACGGACGGAGATGGAAAACCCTCCTCCCAAGGACTGAGACTGAGACCCCTCCCACAGGGAGAGGGGAAACCACTAATGACACGACCTGTTCTTCTTCAGTAATTCCAACGGACTTATTCTTCATTGTGTTCGTCCTGCCTTGGTGGTTTCAGTGGACTCACCTGTTCCCCCACAGCAATCACAAGAGACTCTCATTGTCCAGCATGTTCCCCCCTCTTTCCTCTGTGGACTATAACTGTGAGGATCTCGCCTGTGTTGGTAGCTATTCCTATCCCCCTCTTTTCTCTCTCTCTCTCTCTCTATCCTTTTATCTCCTTTCTGATCCCCACTATCGCATTTACTGTTTTGGCCCTTAATAAAGGCGCATTTGTTGTGATTAACTGATAGTCTCTTGCTGTTTGCCGTTTTGCACTTTTGGGATTGGTGAAAAGAACCATCACGACACCCCGCACAAGCAGATCGTGACAGATGGCCAGGGTGTCAGACCCAGCCAGCAGGAGTTTAGGAGGGCTAGGTCGTGTTTGACCAACCTGGTCTCCTTTCATGACCAGGTGACCCTCCTGGTGGATGCAGGACAGGCTGTGGATGTGTCTGTTTGGACTCCAGCAAGGCCTTTGGCACTGTCCCCCACAGCACACTCCTGGAAAAGCTGCAGCCCACGGCTGGGCCAGGAGCACTCTGTGCTGGGTTCAGAACTGGCTGGATGGCCGGCCCAGAGAGTGGTGGTGAGCAGTGCTGCATCCAGCTGGGGACAGTCACCAGTGCTGTCCCTCAGGGCTCTGTGCTGGGCCAGCTCTGTTCAATATTTTTATTGACCACATGGATGAGGGCATTGAGGTTTTCATTGGTAAATCTGCAGATGACACTAAGCTGGGAGCACGTGTCCATCTGTTGGAAGGCAGGAGGGCTCTGCAGGGACACCTGGAACAGTTGGATGGATGGGTAGAATCCAATAGGATGAAGTTTAATAAATCCAAGTGCCCAGTCCTGCATTTTGGCCACAATAACCCCCTGCACTGCTCTAGGCTGGGGTCGGCGTGGCTGGACAGTGCCCAGGCAGAAAGGGACCTGGGGCCACTGGTCGACAGCAGGCTGAACACGAGCCAGCAGTGTGCCCTGGTGGCCAAGAAGGCCAATGGCTCCTGGCCTGGATCAGGAATGGTGTGGCCAGCAGGAGCAGAGAGGTCATTCTTCCCCTGTACTTGGCACTGCTGTGCTTGGCATTCCTCCCCTGTACTGGCACCCTACCTCGAGTGCCGTGTCCAGTTCTGGGCTCCCCAATTTGGGAAGGACATGGAGGGGCTGGAGCGTGTCCAAAGAAGGACAACAAGGCTGGTGAGGGGTCTGGAACACAAGTCCTGTGAGGAATGCCTGAGGGAGCTGGGGTTGTTTAGCTTGGAGAAGACTCAGAGGTGACCTTATCACTCTCTACACTCTCTGAAAGGTGGTTGCAGTCAGGTGGGGGTCGGTCTCTTTCTCCTCACAGCAACTGACTGAACAAGAGGACACAGTCTTAAGCTGCACCAAGGGAAATTTAGGTCAGCTATTAGGAAAAAAGTTTTTTTATGGAAAGGGTGATAAATTACTGGACTTGTTTGTCCAGGGAGGTGGTGGAGTCACCATCATGGGATGTGTTTAAAAAAAGACTGGATGTGGCACTCGGTGCCATGGTTTAGCTGAGGTGGTGTTAGGGCATGGGTTGGACTTGATGACCTTAAAGGTCTCTTCCAACCCAGCAATTCTGTGATTCTGTCATTGTGTGACATCACAGACCAGGTTGTGGCATCATATAGTTGGCTGTGACATCTCTGGTTTATTATGCGACATCACAGAGCAGGCTGTGACATCAGAGCATGCCTGTATGACATCACAGAGCAGAGCAAGCTGTGAGGTCAAAGAGTGTGCTGTGACATTATAGAGTGGCTGTGTTCCATCACTGAAGGTGTTGTGACATCACACAGTGGGTCTGTGTGACCACAGAGGTGCTGTGTGACATGTTAAGTGAGTTCTGCCATCACAGAGCAGGCTGTGACATCACAGAGCAGGCTGTGACATCACAGAGGAGGTTGTGATGTCACAAAGTTGGCTGTGACATTACAGGCTGGCTGTGTGACATCACAGAATGGGCTGTGAGGCCACAGAGAAGACTCTGCCATCATAGAAAAGGGCTCTGTGACATCACAGAGCAGCGGTGTGATGCCACAGAGAAGGCTGAGACAATAGAGAGTGGGTTGTGACATCACAGAGCTGACTGTGAAATCACAGGGCAGGCTGTGACATCACAGCGAGGCTGCATAACATCACAAAGGTAGCTGTGCCATCATAGAGCTGGCTGTGACATCACAGGGTGGCTGTGACATCACAGCCTGGGCTGTGACATCACAGGGCAGATGTTGTGACATCACAGAGCACACTGGGACCTCAAAGAGCAGGCTGTGACATCACAGGGCACCTGTATGAAATCACAGGTGGCCTGTTACATCTCCGAGTGGGCTGTGTGACATTACAGGGCAGCTGTGTGACATCACAGGGGCTGTGTGACATCAGAGGTGGCTGTGTGACATCACAGGAGGTTGTATGACACCACAGGGGCTGTGTGGCATGGGGTTCCAGGGCAGGGCAAGGCTGGACCTGCCCCTTCCTCCCCCACACACAAAAAGTTTCCAGCCCACAATCTCCTCCAGTCTGTCACAACAGGCAGTGTGGGAGGTGAAATCCCAGCTGTGGCCATGGGCACTTGCAGGAAGAAGGACAGCTCTTTTCCAGAGGAATGAAAGCCCCAGTTCTCGGTTTATTTCTGATTTAATTGCCTGGAATTTATTTGGTTTTGTTGTTGCTTTGTTTCCTTTTTTGTGCCTGAAGTGTCCAGTCAGGAGCAGAGTGACGCTTGCCAAGGAACTTTGTGGTGCTGTTGCTCAATATTAAATCTGGTTTTTGCTGCTCCCTTGCTGGGGATTTTTTCAGCGCTCTCAAGCCCTTGTTGGCAACAGGGTGAAGGAGCCCTGGGCCAGGCTCTGGCCCTGAGGGACACGGGGACGCTGCCGGGGGGTCCCTGTCCCCTGTCCCGCCCCCCATGGCCCTGTGTCAGGCTCGGGGGTCGATCTCGTGGAACATCCTCTGGGGGAGGCTGCGGCGCCGGGGGCGGGGGTACCCGGGGGGACAGGGGACCCCGCTGTGCACGAGCAGCGTTGGACTTCTCTGGGGGAACTGGGAGGGGGGGCTGGGGCAGAGTCACCTCCCCAGTGACCTCACACAGCCCCTGTGATGTCACACAGCCCCTGTGGTGTCACAACCCACTCCTGGATGCCACATAGCTCCCTTGTGATGTCATAGGCCCAACTCTGCGATGTCACTCTGTGATGTCACAAAGCTGTGCTGTTACAGAAGATTCTGTGATGTCAGAAATTCACCCTGTACTATGACGTCACAAAGTCATCCAGTGACATCACAGTCTGTTCCATGATGTCATAGCCTGCTCTATGATGTCACACAGCCAACTCGGTGATGTCACAACCCACACTCTGATGTCACAGAGCCACTCTCTACATGACGGCAGAGTCTGCCCTATGGCCTCACACTATGATGTCACACCCTGCTGTGTGATGTCACAAGCCCCTCAGTGATGTCACAAAACCCTCCCTGTGATGTCATACTGCCACTCTGTAATGTCACAGCACACACTTTGACCTCACTGCCCGCTCTATGATGTCATACAGCCATGCCATGATGTCACAGCCTGCTCTCTGATGTCACACTGTCCCCTCTATCATGCCATAGCTGCTTGATGACCTCACACAACACGCTCTGTGATGTCATAGCCCAGTCTGTGACCTCACACAACCCACGCTGTGCTGTCACACAGCCCCTCTCTGACATCACAGCTGCTCTGTGCCTCCTCCGTGACACAGCCACAGAGGCGCTGCTGTGACACAGCCCCCTCTGGGACACCCCACAGCCCCTTGCCAGTGCTGAGCCCCTGTGAGCTCTGTCTGCGCCCTGCTCGTGTCCCTGCGATGCCCTGGCAGTGCCCCAGCCCTGCTGGGCTGTGCACAGGAGCTGCTCCTGGCCACAGCTGTCTCTCTGCAGCGCTGCCCTTGCCAGGAGCTGCCTCTGGGCCAGGAGCCTGGCCCAGCTCAGCAGCACAGACACAGCACCAGGACGTTAATGACCCTCTGGGGCTTTGGTGCTCTTTGCATCGGACCCAGACCTCAGAGTGTGCTCAAAGAACTTCTCAAGAACTCAAAGTCAGATTCAAAGCCCAGACTTTCTTTAACTTTTAATGGGTCCCACTGAGGGACACAATTCATGTGAAAGTGTCCCTGGGTTCCAGTTAGAGCAGAACACTGGAGGCAGTGATGACAGCTGGGGACAAACAAGGCAAAGGTGTCTCTGGTGCTGAGCAAACCTGGATATCACCATGGTGTCCTTGGACCTGCATTGTCACACTGACCCACGGTTCCATGAGGTTCCCCAGTGTCACCATGGTCACTGTCAGAGGCTGGATGAGATCAGTGTCCCGAGACACCTTGGGTTGAGCTGTCAATCAGTCCCACAGCTGGGACAGCGCTAACCCGGCTCTGAACGCTCCGAGCAATCACAAGACCCAGCTGGGGGGAGGCCCACGAAGGCCCAGGGGCTTAAAACCAAGGAGCACAAGGTCAGCCCCTGCTATGGACTCTGCCTTCTTCTAGGGTTTGTGTCTCACCCACACTGGAACCCCAGGAGCTGGGAGCCACATGTGTGTCTTTCTGTGGAGCTTCTGTCTTTCTGTCTCTCTGTCTCTTTCCTCTCCTTCTAATGCTCTTTCTATGGAACATTTTTGGGTCCCTGAACAACTGAAGTGTTTAAGGCTGAGAGGTCCAGCTTGTTCTGGTGCTTTCCATGAACTGATTGAACTCTTGATTTATGAACCAATGCACTAGATGTGGAATCCTCTACACTGAACTCAGAAACAAACGCCCTCTGTCAGAGCATTTTCATCTTCTAGATCACTTCCAAGATGCCCATGGCGATGTTGCAATGATTATCACACAGCTCTCCATTTCTGGATGCAGGCTCTGCAGATTCTTTCTCTGCATTCAGTCAGGCTTGCATTCCCTGACAATTCCTGGTAGCCCGTCATGGTTTCTTAGGGCAGAACAGTAGCAATGAAAACCTTACCAATGGCACAACTGCCCAGCCCACAAGGAAAAGAAAGAACAAGCTGTCAAGTTCTTCAAACATTTGTCCTCCTGTGCTGCAAGAGTTGAGCTGCACACAAGGTGTGGAAAGCCTAGAGAAGCTGCAGCTGGTGGCACATCTTGTGACAGAAGCTGCACCTCGTTCTCCAGGAAAGGTTCTTGGAAAGAGCAAACAGGAGTGTGGAGAAGATTCTGGGAAAACTGAAACAGCTTTTAGGAAATGAAATGAAAATGGAAAGAAACAATCCAAGATGTTTTTCTCTGTTTATTTTTATGCTCCCCTTTTCCATGTTGCACTGCTTCTCCATCCCCTTAATCCAAATAGATCTCAGCTCTAAGATCCATGACATGGCAAGTTTTAGACACTGTAAAATACCATGAGCTACACACAGTTTTTGCCTTCCCCTGGTTTACTTGGAAAGCAGTGATGGAGACTAAGTGCAGCCCTTGGGTCAGGTACAAATTCAGCATTCAGGGAATGTGCTCCCCTAGGGTTTGATCCTCAGCGGGGACAATGCACAGCAGCGCTCAAGGGGATTCCTGTTCCGCTGTGCAGGAGTCCAGACTCTGAGTCTGGGCTGAACAGGGCAAAGTTCCCGTGTTTGGACAGGCTCAGGGGCTGCCCCTGGGGAGCGGGGGGCTGGGCGCGGGGGCGAGCGGGCAACGGAAAAACGGACACGGGGACAAACGGCCCCGGAGCTTCATTTGCAGCGGCAGCAGCAGCAGCAGCGGCAGCGGCGGCGGCTGCAGCAGCGAAAGCAGACAAAGCAGTGATTTTGTCGCATTCCTCTTGATTCTCCTCTCCCTTTCCCGCTGTCCCCTCCTCTCCCAATCTCTCTCTCCCCATTCCCGGCCGGGCCATGTCCTCAGCCCGCCCCCAGCCCCGGGCGGGTCTGCCCCGGCCCCGTCCCCGTCCCCGGCCGTCCCGCCGGGGTCTCGTCTCCGCCCGGCTCTGGTCGTGCTGGCGGTGGCGCTGCTGGGCGGGTATCAGTGCCTGGGGCTGGGGCGGCACCGCCGCCCTCTGGCTCCGCCTGGCCCGAGCCCGGCCCCGGCCCCGACGTGGGCTCCAGTCCCGGCCCCGGCCCCGGCTCCTCCCGGGCCCCGCGGAGGACACACGCGGCGCGGCCGCTCCCGCCGCCCCCGCTGCGGCTTCCCCGGCCCGAGCTCCGCCGCTGTCCCGTTCCAGGGACAGAACGCCTGGGGAGGGCCGGCCCGGGGCGCTCGGGGGGCGCTCGGGGGCCGCTCCTGGCCCCGGGCCGAGCGCTGACGGCCCCGTCCCGCCCGCAGGGAAGGCGCAGGAGGAGGCCCTGCAGGAGCGGTACCGGCTGGGTTCGCTGCTGGGCAGCGGCGGCTTCGGCAGCGTCTTCGCAGCCACGCGGCTCTCGGACGGCGCCCCGGTGAGCGGCGGGGCCGGCGGCGGGCGTAGGAGAAGGGGGCGGAGGAGGAGGAGGAGGAGGAGGAGGAGGAGGAGGGGGAAGGAGGAGGAGGTGGAGGGGGCGGAGGAGGAGGAGGATGGGGCCCGGCGGGGCGGGCGGCGCGCTCAACCCACTGCTCTCTCTTGCTCGCAGGTGGCCATCAAAAGGGTGCCACGGAACCGCGTCCGGCACTGGGGCGAGCTGGTGAGTGAGCGGGGCCAGCAGCAGAAGCCGGGCCGTGCCGGGTGGCGAGGAGCCGGGGCCCGGCAGGGTGGGAGCCGCCGGGAGCCCTGCAGGGAGAGCGGGCATGGGCTGAGCGGGGCATGCAGAGCATCCCGGGCTGGCTGAGGGGTTCCCCAACCCTGGCACGGCCTCAGCCCCACTGACGGCATTGCGCTCCTCCCGCAGCCCGACGGCACCAGCGCACCCCTGGAGGTCGTGCTGCTGGACAAGGTGTCCTCTGGCTGCACTGGTGTCATTCAGCTCCTGGAGTGGCTTGAGCTCCCTGACAGCGTCGTGCTGGTGCTGGAGCGTCCGGAGCGGTGCCAGGAGCTGTCGGGTTTCCTGGCGGAGCGGAGGTTCCTGCCGGAGGAGGAGGCGCGGGGGCTGTTCCGCCAGGTGCTGGAGGCTGTGCGGCACTGCACCAGCTGCGGGGTCCTGCACAGGGACATCAAGCCTGAGAACATCCTGCTCGACCTGGCCACCGGGCAGCTGAAACTGATTGACTTTGGCTGTGGCGCCTTCCTCCAAGACACAGCCTACACCCAGTTTGCAGGTGAGCTCTGCCGGGGGATGCTCCTGGGCATCTCATGGCCCAGCCGGGGTGCAGCCCCAGGGCTCCCCCTATTGCAGCCAGGATGGGATTAATGCTGGAGCCAAGCTGATTTGGGTGGGGGTGTGAGGGGGACCAGCTCCAGCCCTGCCGACAGCCTTCAGCACCCACTGTGGCCTGGGCTAAGGCTGGAGCTGGGGCAGCCAGCCTGACAAAAACCCCAGTGGGGGTAGCAGAGAGGGGCGTCTGACCCTGTGCCCTGGATGGTTTGGTGTGCAGGCGAGAAGGGCTTGGACTGCTCTGCTCCCATTGTTTGCCTTGACTGGTTAACATTTTTGGGGGGCCGTGCAGGCGGGGAGTAGAGCGGGCTTTCTCCACCACTGGATGAGTTTTGCTTTTGTGTGTCATGGTTGGGCCTTCCCAGGATTTCTGCTGCCCTCTTCCAACACCAGTGGCTTCTTTTCCAGCCCCAAGTCTGTACACATGTCCCAGGTGCTGGTGAGAGGGCAGCAGTCACCCTGTGTGCCACTGGGGCAGCCCCCACATGCCATGGGGTGCTGGGGTCAGGCTCTGGGAGCAGCAGCGTCCCCCTGATGAACTCTGTCTGTGTTCCACAGGAACCCTGTCCTACAGCCCACCAGAGTGGATCCACCACCAATGCTACCACGGCGAGGCAGCGACGATCTGGTCCCTGGGCCTCCTGCTGTACCACCTGGTCATGGGGAAGCACCCGTTCAGGAGGGGCCAGGAGATCATCTGGGGGCGGATCTTGTTCCCACGACGGCTCTCTCAAGGTGGGTCCTCATCTCTGGCCACGGGGGCAATACCAGTGCTGGGAGACAGCAGCAGCTCATGAGCATCCTGCTCTGGCAGCTGCTGAGGAGGTGGCACATGTCCTGCTCTCCTGCTCTCCTCCAAACACAGAATCCATGGGGAAGTTTAGGCCCAGCTCTGGGCACACCCAGCATGGCCTGGGCATGGGAACAGGGGGGCAACTTCTCCAACTGACTGGTGATTTCTGGTTTGTTTCCCCAGAGTGCCAGGATCTCATTAAGAGGTGTTTGTCCATGCAGCCCTTGGACAGGCCATCCTTAGAAGAGCTTTTCCGTGATCCATGGGTGCAGGGTGGTCTTCTGCCCTAGAAGATGGGAGAGATCCACGTGCACAGTTGGATCCAGGGGCCTGGCAGGTAACAGCTCCACACATGTCCTGGCAATCAGTGGCAAAGCCAACCAGACTGGTTTTGTCCTGCCTGTGTCACTGCCCAGGGGGCATCAGATGGGAACACGCAGCCCTTGTGCTGGAGCTGAGCTGCTCTGCCCAGCACTGGTGGCCACCATCTGAGCTGGTTTTGCTTGTCCTGGTTCCCTGACAGCTGGGGCCCTGGGCAGAACCCTGACAGCCTGGGCTCACCCCAGGGAAGGAGAAGAAGCCCCTGGAGAAGCTGTACCAGGTGGGGCTGCTGCTGCTGGGGACAGTGAGGACGACATCAAAAATGACAACCTCTTCTTCCACCTGGCCACCGGCAGCTGAGGATGATGGACTTTGATTCTGACACCTTCTCCAAAGCCAGACTCCACAGGGAATTTGCAGGTGAGTCCACACGCAGGGGGATGCTCCCAGATTTGGGCATTGCACAGCCTGGCCGGGAACCAAAGGTTCCCCCATTGCTGGGGCAGATGTAGCTGATCCTTCAGTCGGCTGCCAGGCTGCTTTTGGCAGGGCTAGGGGGATGGGCTGGGGTGCTGATGAAATGGGAGTGGGCTCCTGGCCCTGCCAACAGCCCCCGCACCCACCATGCCCCGGGCTGGGGCTGGGGCTGGGGCAGCCAGCCCGACACAAAGAAACCCCCATGGTGGGAGCAGAGGTGGGACTCCAGAACCTGTGCAGGGGCTGCTGTGCTTTGCAGGCAAGGAAGGGCTTGGGCTGCTCCACTGCCCCTGTTTGCTTTGGGATCACCGTTATTTTGGGGGGCAGTGTAGGGGGGAAGGGAGACAGCCTGGGCTTCCCTCACCTGTGGGTGGGTTTTTCCCTGGCCTGCAGGGGTTGGGCCTTCCTTAGCCCCTGACAGAGATAAGATTTTTGACCTTTTTTCTTGTTCCCCTTTTTGTCTGTAAGCTATTTTCAATAATTTGTTGTGTGTTTTTCTAGAGGAAGCGTTCCAGGTGGGGTCCAGTCTGGATGGGGAAGTGCTTGGGAGCAGCTGTGGCGTGGATGGGCCGTGCCCTTGGAGAAGGATGAGGACATCGTTTGGGACCAGCTTTTCTTCCAGCGAGGGATGGCGTGAGGTGGGTCCTGTCTGCTTGGCATGGTGGGATCAGAGCTTTGGGGAGATGGCAGCGAGCACAGGAGCATCCTGCTCTGGGCAGCTGCTGAGGGCTGGATGTGCCGTGGCCGGCTGCAGGCTGGGCACATGTCCTGCCCTCCTGCTCTGCTCCCACAGGCAGCAGGGATGGGCAGCTCTGGGCACAGCTCTGGGCACGGCCAGCATGGCCTGGGCACTGCGGGTGGCTGGGACAAGGGGACAGGAGCCTTCAGCTGACGGGCGCTTTCTGGTTTCTCTCCTTGCAGCCGGGCTCTGCGGGTGCTGAGGCTGCTCTGGGCTCTGCCAGGGCTCTGCTGGAGCTCAGCACCGGGCTGCAATCAGCCAAAGAAGAAATGGGGTGACCTGCAGCACAGACCTGCTTGAGCATTTCAGCATCACAGCTCAAGTTTGCAGAGTGTACACCTCCAAGGGCAAACATGACACCACCCAAAAATTAAACTTGTTCAATAACTTCTGAAATGAAATCAATCTGGGATGACCCCAAATCACATTTTGCAGCTTGCTCAAGCTGTAGCTCAGCCCTTCTCTGAACTGTTCTCTCCCCCACCTGCCTTTTACTTCCCAACTGCTCCCTCTTGTCCCCCAGTGAGTTCCCAGCCCATGGCAGTCTCCATCACACTGTTGCCTTCCTTGGTGCCCCTCACCATGAGGAAGGCCGAGCCCCAGGCTTGGGGACTCATCCTGTCACTGGATGAGGAGCAGCAATGTCTCAGAGGTCCAGTAGGATTTTAGTGTCATTCAGAGCTGCTCTCCAGCCCTCAGCTCTCCTCACTGCTGAGTTCCCACTCCCTTTTCCTCGTCCTTGCAGAAGGATGAGCTCAGTGAATCCCCTTGAGCCTCCCCACTCTTCCCAGCCCACGCAACCACCTCAGTTAGGCTGAAGCTGCAGCTTCTCTGTCTCCTGTGGCACACCAGTCCAGTCCCCTGTGTGGGTAGCCCCAGCCCCAGAGCACAGCACTCAGCAGTGCACTCCGGGCTGGAGCAGCTCCCTGCCAGCCCCAGCCCAGGGACCCCTCCAGCCCCGGGGCTTGGGGCACCGTCAGCACCCGCTGCTCCAGCCACCGCTTCTGCTGGCCCTGACAGCAACACCCAAAGTGGGGCTGATCCCAAGGGAGCAGCAGCAGGGCCTGGATCTGATCCCTGACTCTGGGGCAGGGCTGGACAAATGACCCCCAGCAGCAGCAGCAGCACGTGGAGCTGACTTTCAGCACAGCCCCTGCCACTCTTGCCTCCCGTGTGCAGCGGTGTCACAGCAGCCTGAGGCACCTGGGAGCCCCCAGGGCCAGCAGGGACTTGAGATGGCAGCCCTGGGCTCCTGGAGCTTGTGCAAGGAGCGGGGCTGGGGACTCCCTGTCCATGGGGAGCTTCCAGATGGAAAAGGCTGCTGTGCCCAGCCAGCTCCAAGGGCAGAGAAAGGAGGGTCTCGACCACGGGATCTGTGCCAGTCCCACAGTCCTGGGCAGCAGCCACCGAGCCCTGGGGGAGCAGAGGGCACAGCAAGAGGGACAAAAGCAGGCAAGGTCAGAGACTGGAGAGAGCCAGACCCGGCAGCAGGAACAGCTGCTCCATTGCACTCTTGGAGAAAGCTCTTGGCTGCTTCAAAGCGCTGAAAGGCGTGCAGGGCAGAGAGGAGGCCACACCAAACACTGCTCCTGTTTGCACAGCCTCCCCTCTCCGTGTCCCAGAAGGAATTGGATGGACTGTGCTCTTCTCTCCGAGTGTCTCGTTCAGCACGAGCGGCTGAGCACCAGGAGCTGAAGGAGCTGAAGCCTCAGGCCTCAAGAGCTGGGCCTGAGGAGACACTGTGAGCAAATGAATGCTGCTAACATGGACCTGGCTGAATGCAGCAGATGGAATCATGGAATCACAGAATCCTTTCTGTTGGAAAAGACCTCTGAGCTCATCCAGTCCAGCCGGTCACCCAGCAGTGTCGAGCCCAGCACTAAACCACGTCCCTGAAGTGCCAAGGCCTGGACAACAGCCCTGAGTGAGGCCCTGAGCCAAAGGTGGCCTCTGGATGAACCTTCCAACCAAAGGTTATCTTTGTATCTGCTCACTAATGAAATATGCATGGTCATTAGCGCTGTGATAGATGTATCCACTCATTAGTGAAACATGGATTGACCTTTCTGTGTTTAGAAGCCAGACAAGGCCATGAAATCTGACATCTGGCCTTGTCTGGGGCTGAATGGTCAAAGTCACCTCCCTTGGTTCCTCTTGGGCCCTGGCCAGGCTTTGGGAGGAACCCAGGAGGAGGATGAAACCAGATGTTGCCGCACCAGAAGCGCTGTCAGTTTGTTCATTCAGCGCTGTCAGAGCTGGGCCCTCTCCCAGAGAGGCTGGAGCCCCACCTGTGGCTGGAGGCACCTGCAGGAATTCCCAGTGTCCAGGAGTGGCTCTGCAGCCCTTGGCTGTGACAGCTTCCCCAGCTGCTGTGTGGATCTGGGGCATGGTAAAGCCTGAGGGTAACTGGGGCTGGATCTTTCTTAATCACTGCTGCAATCTCTGGTGCTGCTGGCTGGGTGCATTGCTGAGCTGCTCCTTTTGTGATTCTTTGCTGCTTTGAGCTACAGTCAATGACACTGAGTCCTTCAGTTGGTGTCTGTGTCTTTGGTGCTGACCCTGCCCACTGGGGAAACAAAACTGGCACAGTCTGGCCAGATCACAACAAAATGTCACTTTTTAAATGTAAATGTGAGGAATCAGTCCCATCAGAAATTCCCAGATGGGAAGCCCTTCCCTGGAGTTCCCTGCCTCTGGAGTGGGCTGAGGTCAGAGCACCCTGTGAGACGTGGGGCACTCGGTTAATAGAGGCTGAACCCCTGGATGTCTTCAAATGCATCCCAAAATTGCATATGGAAGAAGGAAAAGAACTTGTGGGTTTGGGAAGATGAGGGAGAATTTTCTTAATGGCACATTGGAAACAGCACCAACAGAAGGAAGAATTGGTTTTGGAATGCTCCCACATGGAGGGACAGAGGAAGGTTTAAATCTTGGGCTCAGGTTCATTTGTGCAAGTGAAATATAACATTATTATTATTGTCATTAATAACAGTTATATAAAAAATATAACATGATTATACATTTTTTCAGATAGAATTAAAAATTGATACTGTGAAATAAAGGCTGACAATGCCAATATGTTAGTTTTGGCTGCTGAGTGTAACACTAAATACCCTACAGAAAAGGACTGGCCAAGACCCAAATGTCACAATTGAACTTTGTGAATTGTGTATCATGAAGAAAGGAGGAAGGGATGATGTGGAAACCCAGGACACCGGGAGTATTTCTCTGTCTGCCCTGTGTTAAGTATTTATTCTCTATCTATTGATATGATTGATAACATCTTCCACTTACTACCATACTGTAAAATAAGCAATTAAGGCTCGATCAGGATTTCAGTTTCTTCCCAGAAGTAACAGTGATTTTATTTTTCACAAGCCCACAAGATTTCAGGCGAGCTATGTTCAGTGTCCTAAAGAATTCTTTTCTCCAAGGGCTATCCTTGAGGTCCAGTATTTTTTCTGGCTCCCATTAAAAAATACCAGAAGCCTTCTGCCTTGTTATTTACCTTCTTGCTTTCCACAGAGCAGTGACATTGCAGTAGGAAAGCCAGCACCAGCTGTATTCATGCTTTAAAATCTTTAGGAATTAATTGCATTTATATAAGTGCCAAGAAATTTTATTCTTAAGACTGTATTTTACTACCCTTTCTGCTGGAGCCAATCTTTGCACCCCACACGCACACACACAAGCCAAAACCCAGAAATGACTGTACTCAGCAACGTGGCTACAAACCTCATCGGGAAAACCAAGTACATTATAAACATTAATTAATTTCAGCCACATGCCCTCCTCAGTGAAGTGGGTAATTACTACCCCCATTCAGCACAAGTGGGAAAACTAAAGGAGAATGATTTGCCCAGGTCAAACAAGGTGCATGGCACAGAACAGAGCGCCCATAACCCTAGCCAGCAGCCATCCTTTTCATCCTATAACCCACCTAACTAAATTCTTTCAGTCCAGTAGGCAAATTACCAGAAGTCCATATGATAAAAGCAAGGCTACAGTTTCTTCCTCAAATATAACTAATATGTCCATCTCCTCACTTGCCTACTTTAAGTATTCTCATGAATATTCACAGCAGAGTTTCCCCCTCAGAATGTTCTGGAGAAAGAAAAAAAGAGGAACGACCTACTTAAAAAAATCTATATCTAATGACCTACTGCAACCTGGAATCTTTAATTGGCTGTAAGGTGATTAACTGTGTATGCACAGCCTAAAAGGCAAAAACCAAAGTTTGTGGACTGGCCTGCAGTAAGGAGGCTTGAACTGGCAACCTGACAGAAGCTTAAGAGATTCACCTAATTTACATATATATTCGGATTTTTTGCTTTTCAGGGGGGCAGAGGGAGGGACAGGGTACATCATAAATAAGCCCAGTTTCCTTACCACAGCAATAGAAGCACTTTGTTAGCTGATTTCATCAGCAGTATAAACCTGCACCTAATTGTTTCTCTCTGCACCCTGGGCTTAAAGGAAATAAGTTAGCTGATGGGTTAATTCAGGAGAATTAACTCCCATAAACACAAAGAACAGTTGGGTTGGAAGGGACTTGAAAGATCACCTGGTTTCATACCATGCTTGCCACCCTGTTCCCTTCACAGTCTCCACTTCCCTTCAGCCTGTCTCAACTCCTTCATGGGTTAAAGTGGAGGGCACTAAAATTTTTTATAGGGCTGGGTGGAATAAAAAAAGCCCACAGTGCTCTCCAGAATCACTAGAAGAAGTCAGAGCCTGCTGTGCTGACTCTGCCACCAAGCTTTTTCCATCAGCCTCAGGAGCCCCACCTCACATCCTTTTATCACTACTTTCCATTTCCTTACCTCAGCAATTGTGTCAGATGTGAGCAAGGGATATGTGGTGGTCACACTATCTCAGCTCATCAGTCCACCACTAATGCCTTCCTGTGTAAAGACATCCCTTGGTTACATAATATATCCTTGACACCATTTCTGTTTACATTAAATTAAAATTAATCAGCCAGGCACTTGCCACAGCAATCCATGTAACTCAGCTTGGCAGCTTGATATTATCAGTGGCTCAGCAACATTAGCTTTGTAGGGTTAGGATCTCCTGGGGACTCCTTCCACAAGAGGACTGCAGGTGTTGTAGTCATAAAACATTATGCTCCCTCCTAAGCATCTGTATGACAGTCTCTTCCAAGAACAGCAGAGAAAACTGCAACGGCAGCTCAAACCTGATTTATTAGCATGGGCATCACAGGTACACAAGTCCTTAAGCTATCAACTCACCCTCCAGCAAGAAATGCTACAGTTCATTAACCCTTTCAGTAGGTGTCCCAGTGCAGGTCTGCCTACTGTCAGACATCAGACTGAGTCACATCAGGGAGGCTTTAATCAAGTTGGCCTTTTCCTTACTTATTCTGCCCCCAAGATGTTCAGTTCTTCAGACTTTTGATGCAAATTATTCCCAAGTGTTTACTAGCATTTTAGTTCCTAACTACTGTAGGAGCAACCCTGCTTTGCTGTTGTCAGATCAGTTGCCCATGCTGAGCTGCTGGGTATCAGCTGGCAAGGGCAGACCACAACATCTTCTGGTGACCTGCTTATTTACTAGAAATAAATATCTGTAAACATCCCTGAACCCATGCCAGAGTATTCAGATAAACCATTTTGGGACAAAACTAAACAAAAAAGACACCAATGCATGAAAAGAAACTCTTTAGAAACTAGGTTTTCGGTCTCTGCTGCTTTCTTAAAGATTGGCATGGTCATTTCAAAGCCTGTTAAGGATAGCATCAGAACAGTCAGGACAAACAGTGACAGTCTTTGCACCCAGACAAGTAGATTGTCCCAGCCAGAGGAAAGGCTGCCTAAAGGTACAGCTTCTGCCAGAAGAGAGAGCAGCTGTTGCACTGGAAACAGAATCAACTTCAGCATTAGATTACAACCAATGTGACAGGGTTTTGTTTTCCCTTTACATTTTCTGTTAGCCAAAGAACATTGCTGTGCTTAGGTTTCATCCCATCTAAAGGCAGGCTATTAACCAGGATGGTTTCCCAGGAAAAGGGCAAAACACACATACAAACAAACAACACTTTTTTTTCAAAAAAAGAACATTTTTCCTACTACTATTTTCAGTGCAGTGAATAACCCAAGCCAACCTATACATTAATAATTTTCCTAGAGACAGATATGCTTCACTCTTGACCTGCAATTGCTAACTTGTCTAGACACTTGTGCACATGTGTACATGCATGCAAAAACATTTATATAAATCTATACTTGTGTGTGAAAAAAGACTTGTTAAATCAATGCAAACCCCACTGACATCCCTCCTTTCCATGTTCATGGAAAAAAAAATAATTTTCCCATCTGAAACAATTCATTTCCCTGCCAGCACTGCAGTGATAATTTTT
Organism: Anomalospiza imberbis; assembly: GCF_031753505.1. NCBI lineage: Eukaryota > Metazoa > Chordata > Aves > Passeriformes > Viduidae > Anomalospiza > Anomalospiza imberbis. Next base: position 423,442 of record NW_027100244.1, read on the forward strand.
TTGTAGTTTTAAAGATAAAACTTTTTTGTTTTTCTGGTGTGGAGAGATTTAGAACAATTTGTCAAAACCTTAATTAACTTGAGAAACCATGGGAGTTGCCAGACAAAAACTATTCTTTTTAGAAAAAGCCAGGAAAATATGAATACTTTCTTCCAGCTTGGAAGTCTGCTGCTTCATTCTTTAATTAGTCATATTGCTGAAGGTTGGATTACTCATGGAATTACCTAAAAGGTGTCATAAAAAAGATTTGCAATTTTACTACTGAAGTTACACATAGGTTCTAAGATTTGAAGAACCTGACATTCATATCCATATATTATGATGCTGAGGAAAACTCGAGACAATACCTGCTACCTTTAAAAGGCTCCTATACCTGAAAAAGGAGGAAAAAAGATTGTTAAATTATGCTAAACCTAGCCAAAGAAGAAGGATGTTGAAAGTGAATTTTCAGTAAGATCTGAAGATGAGAGAAAAGGGCTAAACTCTGTGCTTATGAAGAACAAGCGGTTCACAGTCATTATTAGGCAGCAAAAAAATCCAGGGATTTCACAAAGATCTGATTCAATCACATTCAGTAGAAGTGCAGTGTTTTCACTGCTGCCTTTGCCACTCTGAGTGCACAGGTGGCTACAGGGGAACAGGCTGAGGCTGCACTCTGACCTGAGATCTGTTTAAAATCTTCCCCAGTCTTGTTATTGTTACAACTGGACCCAGCCAGCGTGTTAACTGTGCTACTGAAATAAGGGTTTAGAGAAACAGAATCAAATCAAGCATGGGATATAAATCACTCTGCTTAAAAGCAAGTGCTTTTATTCTCACTGTTAGAGTCCTAGATCAATTCAGCAGATCTTTCACACCCCCAGCAGGAATGGGCACAGCCACTTTTTGTGTGGTTTCATCGTAACACGCACAGGATTTCAGTAGATCATCCGTAAACCTGAGCTGCTGAGAAAGAACCAAATGTGTCAATGCACAGTGCAGTGCCCAGGAAAGGTCAAAACGAGGGACCAAAGGCAGTGTGGACCATCAGCCATCATGAACCATGCTGAGAACACTTTTTTTGCTTCTAGAGTACCTGCACCATGTTGGTCTTTCTTAGCCACAATAAGAAGAGATCAGAGGGATGAACATTAAAGTGCCCCCTTCTTTAGGAGTTCCAGCATTCTCGCAAGTATTTTCCTACAGCAATTATCAAGACAGCATCCTCTGCTGTCATGTTTTGTTATGGCTCTAAATCTGCATTCCACAACCAAACTGCTAGTACCAACAAGATCTCTGTGTGAGTGGCTGTGGGGGCGTGAGAGTTAAGGAATGGCAACAGAATCACCCAAAAAGAAAAGCTTTCCATTCTGCAGTCCCAACCTACCCACCACTGACTGTACCTGTTAAAAGCAATATAAACCAGTAAACTCAGTACCAGCAGGCCACACTCCTGTAAAATACTAAAATAGCAATGCTGCAAGTACTAAAGACTAGAAGAGGATGTGAAACTGCCAGCAAACTGCATTTAAGCTGGAAGAGAAGAGACTTGTGTTTGTCCTTATTACTGTGAGGGAGAAAAAAATAACATATTCAATGTAGCACATCCAAAGCAACTCCATTTTATCATCTCAGGCTTCATCTTTGCAGCCAAAGAAGGATTTCTGCTGATTGATTGAAAGCATTACCTAGAGTTTGTGCTATACTTTATTTATTCATTTGCAAGGAAGGAGTCTCAGCGCTCATTAGGTATTTATTCCATTGACCCGTCTTATCAAGGCTTTTGAAGTGCTATAAAACAGGCTAATCAGGTGAGCAACATTTATATTCATGGTCAGAGTGGCTACAAATGAATTGATCAGGTCCAAGGAAGCTTTCAATGGACGAGGTTTGAGGTTTTGCAGCCCAATACTCCGAGATGCTGAGGCTCTTCTAAACGTTACCTTAGGGATAATAACTGGGAACCTCCCTGTGTGAAAATGAACTGCTCAGCAAGTTTGGTTTTCCCCAGAGAGGGTGGCAAACTTTGAAGAGCGTGATTCCAGTATCATGGAACTGGTACATCTCTAACCCACGGACGGGAGGAGCAAATTTGTGTTTACAATAATGACAGGAGAGTCACTACAGCCACTGGGCACACCTGCAAGGACAAGGGTGACCAGCTTCAGACACGTTGTGGTATTTAGAAACATGTCCATAAGAACACAGTGCAACTGCAAGAGCAGGACAGAGCAAAGGCACCGTGCATGTCCAGCTGCCAGCTGGGATGGAACACGTCCAAAAAGGCATGGCAGTACTTCACTTGGTGTTTCCTTCCAGTACCCTGCAGTGTAAGGACAGCCAGCAGAATTTTTAAATTTTTATTTACAAAATAACGGCATCATTTTTTCATCCAGTGCTGAACCAAGCCATCTTGTGCTGTGCTTCAGGAATTGTTACCTTTCAGATCAGATGTAAAGCCAAGCTAATGCCCCAATCCCAAGAAGCATTAAAGATCACTCCTACTGCATTTTTTCATTAATGGTAATCCTGATGCCCTGGCCATATTCCCACCGAGATCATTGCTATTTACCTCTGCAAATTCCTCCCTTTGTTTCTACAGGGCCTAAGCAGACAAAAATCATCCCTATGTAACAGCACCAGCATGTTTATTCTGTTCTTCCCCCAGGTTCTCTGCTTGCTGTATTGGGAACATGGTGCACTCCTGTGTCTTTTAGCAGCAGCATTACCCTGTGTCATTTCAGCAGGGGATGGTGCAATGCCACATGCAGAGTGGAAAGAGGGCTTTTGTCAACACTAGACTGAATATCCTCCAGGTGCTAAGAATTTCCTGAGTAAGCTGAAGCAAACACACATTAGTCAATGTTAAGTTAGAATCTCCCCAAGCACAAGAAGGAAAAAAACCCAAGCCTGAGACCAATGTGACTTTTACCAGAGAGAGTACAGAAGACAAATCCTTGGTGAGGAGTGAGTGGCACTCGAGTGTGCAGACACCACACTGCACCATCCAGGACTCTGGCACCAAACCCCAGCTTCAAGGTTCAGGGAGATGGTACACTTGCATCTTCCCCCCTTCAGCCTCATTTTTAATTGCAATTATTTTATGTACAGGTAGGTTGTTATTCACTAAGGCGGAATTCATCTCTTGGAAATTAAGCTAAACTTCAGGAATGAAACCTGGTCATGTGGACATGACCAGGAAATTGGTGAGGCACTCCTAGAGGGAAAAGTCTATAAAGAAACATTTAAGACATTTCCTGGCTCACCGTTTGCAAGTTGCATCACCTCCTAGCAGGAGCTCAGGCACTAGTTTTTACAGTACAGACGTTTTTTCTTCCCTACTTTTAAACACAGAAGAGGTGTTTTACTTTAAAAAGGTATTTGTCCAGAGCAAGTGTAGCAGAGATTAATCTCTCCATTCTTCAGAGCTGGCAGCACAGTCCCTCCAACAAACATGAGAGATGTGGGAACTATTTAAAGGAACGCTCAGCCAGCTGCATGCAGCACACTGCATGAAACAATATTCCAATCATTAAATACACCCCATGGAACATCCTTTCCTTGACATTACTGTTTAATGGCACAAGGTAATAGCCATCAAGTTACTGTATGAAATCCCAAAATATTCAAAACAGAGGGAAGCGACAAGGGGGTAAACCTATCAACTGTGACCTGTTAATGGGGCGTTGGCTTCTGCTCAGGTTCCAGTAATCCATGGGCACAGGGGGTTCACTTTTTACCCCTTTAAGCTGGCATAGGCCAGAGAGACCATGCCCCCCTTCGTGGGTCACCAGGCTGCAGGTGCCAAATACTTTTTATTTTCTGGGCAAGCAGCAGGTCTCGAATCTGCACATGGCATACTCAAGACTGCTCAATGCATATTAAAGTACTTTCTTTTTGCAACCTCATCTCTCCTTTAGGCAAAGCATGGACAATTTTAAGGAGCAATTTTCAGATTTTTTCTCTCACTGCTGAGCTAGCACAGCCAATGGATCATCACTCCCATTTTCCTCCTTCCATCATGGCTTGTCAGTCACAATTAGAACCATTGCTCAGCTCCTGGATTGCTGCTTATGAACAAAGGCAACTTTGAAAAACAAAAAAAAGTCAACTTCAAACCATCTGATCTCTGCTTTCATCCCTAGCCAACAGCAAACAACACTAAAACACAACAAATCCAGATGTTCATGCATTCAACAGAAATGATCAGAACATGTCACTGTCCTAATCCAAGCATTAAAACTGCAACAATCAAAATGAGGTATTAACAAGGGACAAAAGGATTTAGAGAGTACCCAGTGGCGTTCCTATCATTACCCAGAAATTATTTTTACAGTTACTGTGCTTTTTGAAAGTTTTGTAACAGATCATTAATTTGACACAGAGCAGAAACTTCCCAAAAACAGTCCTAGTTTTTGAGCGGCACTAATCCAGCTGTACAATTTGTCAAAATTTTATCCAAATTTATGAAAACAAATTCTTTACTATATTCCAGAAGATGAAAAACACTCTGCAGATGGAATGCTGGATATAATTCAGTCAGTAAAGACAGTCATGTTCATCAGAAATCAAAGGTATTAAATGAGGTTCAGCTTTGCACAGGATGTGCAGAAAAACATCACCTGCCTCATGGGAATTGTGTAGCTAACGCTCCACCCAAAAACACTTATAATTTGAACACAACATGACAACTTGCTTTTCATCACTTCCCACGAGCCTTCTGGCTGATGAGACTCTCCAGGATTTGCAGCAGAGACTGATGGTAATACCTGGCCATGGCTTAAGGTTGGCATTGGAGAGACACGTTGTAGTTTAACTTCTGTTTTAGAAAGAACATCCAAAGCTGGACTAGAGCTACTAGAACCTAACTTCTTAAACCAAAGCAGGACAAAGCTCTACTCATGGTGCTCACACTGTGTCTGTGTTTCCACAGCAGGGGCATTAAATTCAGCAGTTGGTTCTGGTGGATGTTGGGTATAAGGTCACAATTAGAGATTCAGCCCGTAGGTTGCTGTTCTCCTTCCCCTTCATCCTCACCAAAACTAGTTCATCCAGGTCTTAGACATGGTCTCCCAGTTCAGAGAAAAATTTAGGAAAGAAACTGTCAGGAAAAAAATTTCCTCCTATCCCAACAAACTGGTACTAACACCTGAGGGATATAAAACCCATGACCACACATTAATGATAACCAGCACATCTACAAATTCAAGATTGCAAATATTTACTATCTCATTTCAAAATAAGGAGAGCACCCAAACAATGCCAAGGGAAAAGGGAAAGGAAACCCTTCCACAAGCTCCCTGAGAGCAATTGGTGTCACAAGGACTAAAATGTTGGGAAAACTTCTGTGTTGATGGGAAAACAACATCAGAGGTCAGAGATGCTCTGTATGCATGTCACTACCTGCAACACCATTTCGCTGCAGCTGACATGTCTACAGAAAGGATTTCCAGCTGCCGATGTTTACTGAGCTGAAAAAGGTCAAAGAAATAGAAGTGACCTTTTCATGTGAGCCTGCTGGGTAAACATGAGGCATTGCTAGGCTTGAAAATGGATTAAAGGGGGCAGAAGGGGAGAAAAGCTCTTGAAAGAGCCTCCATGGATAACATCCAGCAGTGCTTCCCTGCTCCATCTAGTGAGATCTCAGCAGTCATATGGGCTTCACTTTGTTGCATTTTCAGAGTAGGGGCTTTTGGCCAAGTGTCACATCTGACAGCATATAAAGACTGGAAAGCTCTCCTGCTCAGTCACCTAGGAAGGCAGACCCAAATGAGGCTGCAGGTGCACCCTGTGCTTTACTGCTATCACCACTTGAGAGACACAGAAACAATTGCATGAAATCTTGATTTCCCCATGGTCCTTCATCTAGGGAAAAGGCAGCACTTTGTCTCTTTAGGCCAGGGACAGAAGCTGCCTTAGCTTTGCATAGCCAGGATTTCAGCAGTGGTCTCCTCTCACACCCCAGCTCTTCAGCAGTAAGAGCTAGCCAGGCCCTGGCTCTCACTTCAACACACAGCACCACCTTATCTCTTCTGTCACTGCTACTAAGACCTCTTTAAAAAGTGTCAATAGAACAGGATTGCAAAGAGCTCTATTTACCAGACACACTGAACATGCATGATCCAACATCAGCATGCTGCTTCAGCAGCATGCACTGGAAACACTGAGCAACTCCAAAAAGCTCAAATTGCATGAAGGCAAGCTTAGTCCAACCCTCCGTATTTTCAAAAAAAAATCTCAGACCAAGAGCTGAAACCATAGTGAAATTTGTAGAAGTACAACTACTCAACTTGCTCTGGTCATATCAGCACGAAACTGCTCTTGTGAAGTCATAAATAAAAATGGACAGCAGCCAACAATATGAAAGCTTCATAATTCCTTGGTTTTTAATATAGCAAAGTATTGTCTCAAAAAGCATATTTGTCCTAACTGTAGCATTCTTCCATATCACGTTAAAATTCAACATTTTGGTGACTTAAAAGCCTGCTGAGGCAAGTGACTATCACCATGTGAAATGGACATGAAAAGAAACAAGCAGGAAAAGAAATACAGCCTGACCAGTAACACATTTAGAACAGTCCTGCCATTTGAAGAGAACGTGTCATTTCACAAGACAGAGCAGTATTTCCCTTTGTGTGCATTCTTTTTTTAATTTTACTTTTGTCCTAGAACATTCAAGTGCATCTTTAATGTATTATTCAAACAGAAGCCATGATTAATTAATCAAAACTCCGTTGTATAGGGAGAAGAAAACTGGGCTCTTGTGCAACACCCGGCCAGATGCTCCAACTTAAAGGGAATCATAAGGGAGGATGTGTCAGCAAAAGTGCTTAATTATGCAGTAAAAAACGATTGAATTTCAGAGACAGCTTTTAGGGTTTTCGCAGCATCTCTTTTCAGTGCTTCTCTTGACCATATATAAACCGTGTGCCCCTGTGCATATCCCATCTACCAGAGATACTGCAAAGAGTCTTGATCCAATCTCACGGAAACCGGCTCACACAGAACCACGAGCAGCTGGATTCAAAACTGACCAATGTCTCTAAATTATGCTGCTTTAAATGACAAGTGTCCCTTGTGAGAAGCTCAGTACTTCTTAGGTAAGGAAGATGGTCTGTGTACCAAACCAGGAATCAAATCTGGAGTTAAGAAGGCTCTTCTCTGCTTTTGGCTTTGTTGAGCTGTATAAGCCTGCTCAGTTCTTGGTGCTTCTCTTTTCTTTCCCACACTGCATCTTCTTAAAGCTGAGTATTCAGCCCGCAAAAAAAAAGGAATTTAGAATTGTTTCAAATGCTTTAAATCATCCTAATATATTATCCTAATCCCATCTAGGTCGGGTTTGAGCAGGGCTGTTTCAAAAAGGGAACAAATTTCTTTTCAGGTTTGTCATGGGCAGGAGAGGAATCAAAACCTGCAGTACCTACAAAGAAAATGCAAACTGAGTATTAAGAGAAAAGTTCCTGACAGCAATAGCAATGATGTGTGAGAACAGGTTCCTGAAATTTTCTATTCTCAGTAGGCCAGACCTTCTGAAGCATAGGCTGGATACATTTCTGTCCAAAATAGTTCAGGTTGAGTTGCTCTTGCCACAGGGAAGAAATCAGCAGTATAAGCTCTCATGATGTCTTCCAGCTCTACTTTTCTACAATTCCACATTTTTTTAATATCAGAAATTTAAAAGTTTCAAATCAGCATATCTTTATCAAAGGACTGAGCTCTTATCTGTTTCCATTCATCAAAATATTTGTATTTGTCCTAATTCAACTATACATAAGAAATAGGTTCATCTTTTTTTTTTTTTTTTTAGTGTTTTGCACAACATAACCTTTTTTCCTCTGGTTAATACACCAAATCAGAAGCTACAGGAAAACAACAGCCCAAATAACTGATTTTTTCCCCTGTCATTTAAAGCACAAAGTAAGGTTTTAAGAGATTAAAAATAATGTAACAAAAACATGGAATGAAACAACTATTCACTACTCATCAGTCCTGGAGCTCAAGGACCACCAATTTTGTTTCCAACCAGTGTTATTTCTCTTGAGAATAACTATCTGAAGCCCATAAGACAGAAAAAAAAAACAGACCAAAACAAAAAAACCCACCCAAAAAAACATAAAACAACACAAAAAAATACCCCCCAAAAAAACAAACCGAAAACAAGACCAGCTAGATGTAGATGGACGGTGCACATGCATACAAAATCTCAAGGCAGAAAATGTGTCGTTTTGAAGATTCATATTTACTCACAATTCTTTATTGTCCCCTCAACTCCATATTTCTTTCCCTCTCCTTCTGCATCCTTCTCAAGGTCACACTTTTCCACTTTCACAATCACATGCATTATCAAACTGCAATGTCGTGACATGGTAAGGATGCAGACAGCAATGGCAGCAGACTCAAGAAGAGTTATCCACGAGGAAGAGTCCACCACAGCAATTCTTCCTCAGCCACACAGTCAAACTTTCTGATTTGACTACCTAAACAGGCAATATGGGTTTTGCTTTTCCCAAGAAAACATATACCAGTATGCAGAACACAACCACCAAAAATTTAATGCCAAATTAATTACTCAAAAATATGCAATATGAGCAAAGACAAGTGCTTGCTGGATACTTCTCCTAGGTGAGAAGTAACTGGCAGATGCACCTGTCCATCCTGAATTTAAAGAAACCGCTCTGCTTAGGTCCCTTAGAACAATCAGTCTGTAAAAAAACTGAAGCCAATTACTCGTTGTTTGTTCTTTTTCTGAAAGCTGACAATTGCTAGGGGCAAAGCTCCATGATACACAGGTATCTGAACCCACTCTGCTTCAATTAGCCATTATGTCCAAATGGCCTCAGGTGAAACCAAGGGGCCTGAGGAGGCCCCTGGAAGGCAGGTAGCCCTTCTGCACAACTCTTGAGCTAATTAGCCCTTTCAAGAAACAGGAATAATTAGTGTAATTTGAGTCCCTTGCTACAAAGGGCACATTCCCTGCAGGTCCCTCTGCCTGGTGCTGCAGCAGGCAGACCTTGAAAGCTGGACAGCTGTGCTTCTGCCAGAGCTGTGTCTATAACATATTGATGCTAGCAAATCCTTCTCAAAAATTGATTCCCATGCTTACTTCTACTCCTTCTCCATTTTGTTGTTAAAGATTAATTTTTTTCAGACCTATGTCCCTGGGGCTGTGGCTAGTTTCATTTTTAGCACTTACATTCACATGGATGATACAAAATGGGTTGTTAATGGGTATACTATGGTGCAAAATGGGTTAGTTACATCATCTTTCTTTGATCAGTAATAGTTAATACTAGTTATGACAAAAGATAACCTACAGGTTTCCCTATCACCTGATTTTTTTTTCATCTCACTGAATCAGAAATAACTGGGGAGCAGGTGCCAGCAAGACTGGTCCTGTCATTGGTTGGGAACACTAATGTATCTTAATCCAGCTGGCCTAAACTCTTCCATTTTTTAGAAGTTGGGCATCTCCCTTCAATATCTCCCCTGAACTCCCCTAGAGATACAAGTCCAATCAAGTGTGTGTATGATTGTGCCCTTTCTTCCAAGCATCCTCTCTGCTGCCCAAAACATTGTGCACCATTAGCATCAGAGTCCAGACAACCCTCAAACTAATAAGGACAGTCCCAAGAAGCAGCTTGAGCTGATTTCCTTTGCCCTAGTCACTATGTACAGCTCTTTTTACATTTGCTCCACCATTCTGTGAGGTGTATGACCAGGAGGTATCTGTCTCACTCCACTTTGTGAGCAGCTCAGGAAGGAAAAAAAAAACAACTCACCAACATGTTTTCCCATTTCCAATAGAGCAGAGCAGTTAAAAAGAATCAGCAATTAGCCATTATAAACCCAAGCCTTGCTTTCCACATTTGCACATCAAATGTGGTGATGAAGATGGTCAGAGTAACAAGAAGACAGAGTGGCAGTGCTACAGATGCCCTGAGGAATTCAGTCCATGTTTGGCATCCTCTAAGGGAGATGAAAAAAAATCAACTCTTGCTTTTTTCTTCACTGGCAATGGAACAAAGCTATTTAATTTTAGAACAAGAGCCATCTCATGTCTTTCTTCTAAGGACAAGCAAAGGAAGGTTGGAAAGCCACAAATCCACAGGCAAAGCCATGGCTGTGTCACTGCTCATCACCAAGGAGTGGGGACAGGTGACAGGTCTGGAGTTGAATCCACCTCCACCATGCCAGATATATCCCCAGCGTGATGGCACTCTCAGGCTTGCTCCCTTGGCCAACATGATCCTAAAACTGCCAGAACAGGCAGCCAGGGGGGAGCTTTGCTCTGGTGCACCGTTGACTTACTGCACACACATCAGTCAGTGAGGAATGACTTTGCACTCGAGTTCAGATTCCTGTTGAAACTCCTGCTTTGGACACAAACCCATGTAACTGTCTCCAGATGCAAGGGTCACAGCTGTACAGTCATGCTGCCAGATGTCTACCATGGCCAGTTACCAACCACTGATTGATTCTCTTCATTCAAGTGCCAGATCCCTCCTATTACAGCTCGTCTCCCCCTTGATGCCTTGCATCACAGCCAGCAGACTATCCTTCATCCTGAGGATCTAGGGTGCTCTTTGCCAGCTGCATCCAATCTTGCATCTATTCTTCATCTCCATTGCCACTACCAAATTACTGTGAGATAGCTCTTCATGCAGATGAAGGCTGAATGTTAATTAATAGTGTTAATATCTGCCAGTGTGTTTCCTTATCATCTCCACCAAGCTCTTTTACCAAGACATAATCAGGCTGTTTTACTTCCATCCTGGCTCTTATCCTCTGTCTGCATCTCTTGTTACCAGCCAGTCCTTCTACATCAGGTAAGTCCAAAATCTCCAATAGAACAAAACCAACATTCTTTCTCAAAAAGATCATGTTTCTCTCTTTGCATGAAATCAATCCAGCTATCTGCATCTAAAAGAGTGAAATATTCTTTTCCTTCTAGAGTGACTTTTTAGCCAGTCCTGGATCTTAAACCACTATTAAAACCTATTATTTGGATTGTACTGCCCCAATGCACAAACCTCACCTTCTCCCACATTTCCCCCTGCCTGCTCTTTCATTTCTCTAGGCCATGTCCCAAAAACTTAGCTTTCTAACACAATCATATTATTCTTCTCCAACAGCAACTTCCATTTGCTGCCCCATCCCTGTATTTTCCAATCAACTTCTCAGCACACAGTTTTCCAGCCTTATCCCCTCCCAGTTTTACTAGGTCTTCTCTCATTCTCCACTTCACATTGCCCCACAAAGAGAAAAGCTTCCTACCTGGTTAGAACACATTTCTACCCCAGTACTGGTTCTTCAGTGGTAGAAAACATTTCAGACCACAGCAGATTTTCTTTCAATTGAGATAGCTCAACATCAGCTTCTCAAAGCTTACCAACAACCAAGGCTCAGCTTCTCTGCTGCAAGAAACTCAGCAGACTACTTAAAGCTTCACAAACTTCTACAAAAGACCCTCAGCTCTCTACACATCCCTCATATCCTTTCCTGGTCATTAATCACTCCTTCCACCTGAGAGGGCAGGAAATTGCAGACAGATGGGTCCCTTTCAAGGGCCTCTTGACACCCTGAGAGCTTCCCTCATCTTCCTTCAAATTGCCGCCTTCTGCTTCTCCCCATACCCTAAAATCAATGCTCATCTCCTGTGTTTGTGCCCATCTGTATCTTCTTCATCCTTTTTTTTTTTTCTTCCTTTCAAAAGTTAATTGTCTAAATCACAAAAACCTTTACTTGGCTGAATGGAGTGATCGCATAATCAATGGATCTGTAAACCCCGTGTTTCTGCTGCTCCTTATCGCCTGTTCACACCTTTAAAACAGCAGCAAACATCCACCCTACCTCCTCCCTGAGCGGGGCCACTGCAATCCCGTTATCTGACTCCTACATAAAGCACTCCAGAGCATTCCTTGAGACACCTTCTGCCTCCCAGGTCATGGCTGAAACAGTTCTTTAAACCAGGAATCAAACATTTCTCTTTAAAGCATTTCAGTGCTTGATAGAGAAACATCGTACATCGATTGCAATTAACAGGGAGGAGACATCTCCTTGCTCCACACGAAAACGTTGTCAGCCATTAACACCTTCAGGAGGCTCTGCTCGAGTGGAAATAGTGCACCTTGTGATCTCGGCTATCAATCTGCTCAGCAGGGGAAGGGGTCAGAGTGGTGAAAAAACAGCTATTTGGGCCTTCAAAACAGTTTCTCTTGCAATTCATTCTCCCCTTGAGTTTCTGTTCTAGTTAACAAATGGTGAAGCTGCCACACTTTTGAATTTCCACAGAGCTATCCTCAGTAAAAGCTAAGACCGTTTCAGGAACAAAAAGCAGTATCTGATATTCAAGTTCCCTTCACCGTACCTTTACAGCAGCCAATGAAGATCATCTTATGGCAAAATATTGCCAAGATTAATTTTAAAACCACTTTCCTAGCTACATTCTCCATCTAAATGTGTCAGAAGCCAGCATTTCTGTTCTGAGGAATTCAGACAGGCTTGGTTTCAGTCCCAAGAGGGAAAGACAAGATCATTAAATTTCCCATGAGTATCAGTAAATATTTTTCACCTGATAGTCAATAACACTAAAGCATTTCCTCTCTATAATGTCAGAACATTAAACATTAATTTCAAACATATAGAGAGATGTCACTTTGGACACTTCAATGATTATCAGTGATAAAATCCCCATAATTGGTTCTGAAAGGAAAACATTTGTGCCTTTGAGGCACACTTGCCTCCCTGCAGCACCTTCAGTACCCCAAGAACCTCAGCAAAAATCCTACGGTAATGCCCTCCATGCAACTGAGGAGACTCAGCAAAGAGGAGAGACATGGAACCCAAATCTCTCCAGGACAGAAAAATACCACTTTGAACAGACAGGGCCCAGGAATACACAGGGCCCATTACCAGAAGTGAGGGTCAAAGAGGACAGAGGAACAAGGAACTTTTACACTTCTTGTTCTACATTTGGTATAGAATATGTGTCCACCATGTTGTCATTATCTTGGTGCCAAAGCAAGTCAGTTGGCAAGGTTTCTCATCACAGCCTTTGACACTGTCAGAATGCAGACAATTTTGGTTGATATTTTAGTGTAGAAAATGTCACTGAAAATGACATATCTCCAAGAAACTTTCTGATTTTGACTAACTGTATTTTCTAACAGAAAATTCTTCTGACAACTTTCTTCCCCCTGACAACTTTCTTTCCCCAAGTGGCTCTAATATTAGTATTTCATGACTTATGTGTCTCAGTGGTGTTTTCAGTTTACTGACGTCATCTGTCCTGTGTAAACTCAACACAGAGGGTGAATATTTATGTGTCATCCATCTTCTTCTGTCCTTATTGCACTACTGCATTCATTCCCCATCCTTCATTATACCATGTATTGCTACAATGAAATATTTTCATCTCCTAGCAGCTGCTACTGCATCATGTATTTCTGGATCATCCGAGTAGCTTGTTAGCAGGAAAATTTACTAATGAGTTAAAATTTAATTTGTCTTGTGTCATCCCAGTTCAGACATCAACTACACAATACCATATATTTAAGCAGAAACCCAAAATTACAGACATCTCTTCTCTTCTTTGAACTCTCTCCAGCAACAATCTCCACATATGTCCTTAATTTAACAAAATGATCTCTATATGAAGGATTAAGTGCAGGTTTCCTGAATGACATTTTGTAATGAGATGCTGATTCTTTTGTACAATATTCTCTGCTCCTCATAAAATTTCTCAAAGGATTTCTTTCCCCTACTTGCTCATAAAGTTTTGTTTCACACCAAAATTCACCTTGCCAAATGCAGGATTTCTCAGAAATTACTCTTTCTGTCTGGCCTTTCAATACCTCAGTGTCAAAAAGGAATAGAGATGGATTCTTCTTCTGCTTGCCTCCAAGCAGTTCTTGGCTTAGATCAATACCGATTTATGTGAGTGGAAAAGGCACAGACTCCACATTTCTCCTCAACTACTTCATCCTGAGAGAAGGCCAGATGCAATGGAGATAGGAGATATGGGAAGGATAGAGAAAGGCAGGCAATGAAATTTTCTGAACTTCCCCCCTTCTTCCATCTAAATCTCCACCTGTTTCCTCAAGCCCCTGCTCCCCCCTCACCCCACATCAGGGGCACCTCAGCACGGCTGCCCTGAGCATGTGCCCCGCATGGCAGCACAGGGGAGTCCAGAGGCAGCTCCAACAGCCAGTGTGCACTCACAAGAGAACACTCCTCCACTGAGGGACACGATGGGAGGTTAAATTAAGTTCTTACACACCCTCTGAAAGGAAGAAATTACATTTTAGGACACATCCTAAAATATCCTGCTCCTTCTGAAAGTACTTTTCTTTCATGTTCCCCAAGGAGAGAAAGTACAGTACTGAGTAAAAGTGTTATTGTGTTACCAGCACTGAGAATTAGGGATTAAGGGGTCTTACATTAACTGTTGTTTGATTTAAGATATAGCCAAAAAAAATTCCAAGTGGCTCAAAAATCATTTTACTGCATCAACTTTTATATGCATTGAAAATTCCAAAATACTTACTTTATCACCCAGTGCTGCCATTTGAATTGGAATCAAGGTCCATTTTCATTTAACACAGAAATGTCAATTAGAGCTGAGGGAGTCATTGATTTTTTTTGTTTGCTGGCCAGGTAGAAAAAAATAATTGAGGAAAAAAAGCACCTTGTGTCAGTCTTAATTTTTTTCCTCCTTGGAAATGCAAACCTGAATGCAGCTTTGCATCTGGATGAACAGGATCCAGTACACACAGCTTTTAAGATAACAGCAGTTACCTAAACAGTTTGAGATGCTGTGCAATTCCCATAAAAACAGTTTGAGATGCTGTGCAATTCCCATACCTGGACATCAGGCAGGACACGTTTCCCACAGGAGGCCCTTACTCTGTGAAGCAGCAGCCAGAAGTAATGCCATCTCAGGTGTCCAGCACACTGAATCAAGGTTTTTGTATCACGGGATCATTTTAAAATGTAGAATATAAGAATCAGAAATCCGTTCCAAAAATGTTGCCTGATTCAAAACAAAAAATGTTGCATTTAAACTTTCATGATTTGGGCTTGTTGAGGGCTATTTCTCAGGAGCCTTGGAATCAAAGGAAAATCAATATGAACCTACAAAATGCTCTGGCCAAGCTACAATAGCATTTTCCAGAGAAAGAAGTCTTTAATGGGGCAGTTTCATTCCCCTCGCTGGAGCTCTGCACAATGCGAGCGTTGTATTCACTCAACTGTGGTATGAAAGGCCCAGAGGGTGTGAGATTGTCCAAGGCCAATGCTGGCTTGCAGCCCTTCATACGTAAAGCTGTGTCACAACTCAATAGGTCTCTAACCCCTCCAGAATGAATTAAGGACTTCTGATCTCCTTGCTTCTCCCTCTGGACTGACTTCACTGTGGTTGCCACATTAGGGAAATACAGACATCTTATCTGAAGTCAGGAGGAAAGGGAGAAATCCATTTTCTATTACAAAGTACCGTATTAGGAAGATGGAAAGCTATAAACTGTCACCCTGATTTTTTAAGATTTTCTAAAGCCTTCTGAGTTTTCATCCTTGTAGAGAACTTTCTCACGCAACTTTCTGTAAACAACCTATTGTTTTACATTCTTTCATAGAGGCGGAGAAATTTGCTGTACTGGTAGTTTGTCCAGTGTCGTTGGAGAGTTGGCATGTTCTCCCTCCAATCCACTGGCACCTTTTGAGAACTATAAATGATTGGAGCCAGAGGAAATAAATTAGTCTCTTCATGGTGACCAAAGATGTGGTGCGTCATTTTTTTTCCCGGTGTCCTCTGGTGACATCTGGGAGCCGCCGGAGCATACTACAGCTTAGATCGGGTCAGAGTGTGCTCACCCCCCCTCCTCTTTGGCGTTTTGCCTGCTGTGTTAGTGATGGAAACCTCTATGGGTTTCGGGATGGAATCTCTGATGTTGGATCTCTGGAGGGATGTCCTGGAGAGGAAACGTGATTCCGTCTCCTGGAGTGATTTTGAAAGGCTGTTCTTGTGGGCGAGGCAGCAGGGGTTCTTTTCCGACCCTAGGGAGGCGCTGTCCCGAGAGATGTGGTCTCAAGTGAGCTGAGCCCAGGGGCTGTTGGCCAAGGCCAAAGCCCAGCGAGCATTTCTCAGCTGGCAGGGCGGCCGGAGAAGGTGGAGGCAAGGGAATAATTCACGCCCTCAGTGTGCTCCCAGTCGCTCCCAGTATTTCCATGTCCGTGCCCCAAGTGCTGCTCCCAGCCCTGATCCGTGGGGATGGGAATGTCCCGCTCCCTTGCCGGGGCAGGGTCACACCTGAGCCAAGTGTGCAGGGCAGGCCCTTGCCCTGACCCCCAGCACTGTCCCAGCTGCAGGATCTGCTTCCCACCAGCCTCTTCCTCCTGCGGCCCCGAGCCCAGCTTGGTGCTGAACAAAGGGGCTGGGCTGGGGCCATTCCCCGGCGGGGGCTGCACACCCTCCTGCCCCCTCCCCAAATTCCCTCTGGGGGAGCAGGAGCTGGGGCTGGAGCCCTGTGGGGAGGGACAAGGGGGTGACAATGGGATGGGGGGTGTCACACACGCTCTGGGGGGACACACACGGCCCCGGGGACCCCCCCATATCTTCTGCAGAGCCAGGACGATGAACCCCAACATGGAGCCACTGAGCTCTGGCAGTATCTTGAGGGGTGGGGTCTGGTGGCAGCTTTGGGAGTCTGGGGGAGTCACAACCACCCAAAAACACCCTCCCAGCCCAACAGCCACTCCCAGACTCCTCCAACCACCCCACAGCTCCCAGCCAGGACCCCCCCCCACCCCAACTACTCCCTGCAAGATAAATGACCCCAAGAACCACCAAAACCCGTTTCCATCTCCCCCAGGACCCACCCAAATTCTCTGCAAGCCACACAGCCCTTTCAGGGACCCAAATCTCCCTCATAGACCCTGCCAAGCCCCCTCCCAGCACCACAAATGCCCACAGGATTGACAGAAGCCCTTCCCAGTCCCCCCAGGAGCCCCTAAACTCCCACCTCCCATGGCACTGACCAGGAGAGGTTGGTGGACAGGAACATTTACAGCCAGGATCAGCTCGGGCACTTCAGCAGTGATTTGGGCACTTTGGGGGAACATCCCGGATAGGGAGACCCAGGCCAGGGACTGGGACAGACAATTAGAATTCTTGGAGAACAGGCGGGCTCAGGTGGACACCTTTTGCCGGCACACCTATGAGATTGTGGACATGTCCCCTGCCTTTGATAGCTTCAGAACACCCAAATCCTCCCAAATATTCTATTGAACCAACCCCAAATTCACCCCCAAATCCTGGTAAATGGTGCAGCTTTAGATCTCTTTGCTCAATTTCTTTATTTTCACCCCAGTTTTGGTTGTTTAGACAGGGTGAGGAAAGAAATTATTGAAATGGAAAAGACCTCCAAGATCATGCAGCACTGCTTGATGCCACCAGAAGAAATAACTGGACAGAGCGGGTGAGATTTTTTGGGGTGTGAAGTCAAGAGATCACTTCCTCCCAATGAATCTCCAGTTTAGATCAGAGTCCTGATGGATGTTCCTGCCCCTGTGTTCATCCAGGTGCCTATGGGGATCCAGGAGGATGTGGAGACCACCTTCCAGGTGTCTTCTCAGCAGGGATCACTGGGAATGTGGGTCACCAGGGCTCTGACCAAAGTGGGTCCTCCCATGAGGGATGGAGTTGGAGCAGGGCACAAAGCTCTTCCCACAGCTGAGGCATTTGCAGGATTTCCCTTACCGGTGCCTCCGTTGGTGTTGGGTCAAGGTAGAGCTCCTGGAGAAGCTCTTCCCACACTGGGGACACTCGTAGGGCCTCTCCCCAGTGTGGATGCGCTGGTGGGTGACGAGGTGGGACTTTTGTTTGAAGCCCTTCCCACAGTTGGGGCAGCGGAAAGGCCTCTCCTCGTGTGAATCCGCTGGTGCCTGAGGAGACTGGAGCTGGTCTGAAACCTCTTCTGACACTCGGGACACTCGTAGGGCCTCTCCCCAGTGTGCATGCCTTGGTGGGTGACGAGGTGGGAGCTGCAGCTGAAGCCCTTCCCACACTCCCCACACTCGTAGGGCCATTCCCCGGTGTGGATCATCTGGTGCTGGATCAGGTGGGAGCTCTGCCTGAAGCTCTTCCCACACTCCAAGCACTTGTAGGGCTTCTCCCCATGGTGAACCTGCTCATGGCCCACCAGCTCCGAGCTCTGGCTGAAGCTCTGTCCGCCTTCCTGGCACAGGATGCCAGGGCTTTTTGGGCTCCCAGGGTCCCTTCTCTCCTCCTTCTCTGCTTTGGGCTGCAGGGGCTCCAAGGAGTACCCCCTGCCCCTCTCCAGGCTGTTGAGGGTCCCGCCAATGACGGCGCTCCCCCCTCTCTGAGCTCCCAACTTTGGGCTCCTGGGGGACACAGGGCTCTGCTCCTCCAGGCTGCCTCTGCTGTCAGCTGCCACCGGTGTCCCCCAGTGTCCCCCCAAGGGGCCTTTTCCGCTTGGCTTTGCAGTTCTTCATTCTCCAAACATCCCCCCAAAAAACCCAACCCAGGGACCCCCCCAGGATATCTGGGCCGAGCTCCCTATCCCTGGTCACCCATGGGATGAGGGGGTGATGGTCCCAGGGGGCCTGCGAATTCAGGGAGGGCTCCACCTCATGGTTCCTTTTTCTTTCCCTGATCCTCATTTGTCCCTCCTCTTCCTCTTAGTCCCATGCCTCCTCTTCCCTCCCTCCTCCTCCTTCCCCAGGAGCAGCGACACCCTCAGTGCCCCGTTCCCGCAGCCCTGGCAGCCCGCGGCAGGAGCGGGGATGGAGCCGGGACAGGTCGGGATGGGCAGCGCGGGGCTCTCGGCTGCTCCCACCCGCTGGGGATGGGGGGAACCCGGCCCAGGCAAAAGGAGAGGCAAACTGGGAAAACTGGGGGCTGCACATCCAAACTGGGCCTTGCTGGGGACCCTGCCAGGGGACTGCCAGCCCTTGGGGCTCCTCTCGGGAGATCCGGGAGGGGGGAACGCAGAGAGGGCTGGGGGATCCCAGGAATGGCAGCACTGGGAGTGACTTTTTTATACTGGGATCATACTGGGATCATACTGGGAGCAGCTGGGCCCATGCTGGGGCAGACTGTGGTCACACCGAGGGAGACTGGGATCATATTGGGATCATACTGGGATCACACTGGGACAGAGTAGGAGCCTGCAGCGGGCAATTGAGACCATGCTGGCGCAAATAGGATACACTGGGAGTGACTGGGATCATTCTGAGTTTGACTGGGAGCAACTGTGAGCAACTGGGATCATGCTATGAGCAAGTGGGAGGAACTGGGAGTCACTGGGTGCATGCTGGGGGTGACTGGAAACAACTGGGCTTATACTGGGATCAATTGGGATCATGCTGGAGGTGACAGGGATCATATTGGCAGTGAGTGCAACTACACTGAGGCTGACTGGGAGTGGTTGTGAACAAATGGGATCATGCTGGAAGGAACTGGGAGTGACTGGGAGTATGCTGGAAGGAACACTGGGAGAGACTGGGAGAGACTGGAACAAAAGTGAGGGTGAAAGGGAGCAACTGGAACCATGTGGGGCACAACTGGTTCATACTGGCAGGGACTGGGAGCACACTGGGCTCATCTCTGGACCATACTGAAAGGACTGTACTAATACTGGGAGTGTCTGAGAGTGACTGGGAACACACCAGGCACATCATCCCCCATACTGGGTGTGATAGGGAGCAACTGGGAACACACTGGATGAAAGTGGGAGCAACAAGGACTGTGCTCGTGCAAATTGTATCATAACGGGGAATGACTGTCAGTAACTGGGCTCCTGCTGGGAGCAGCCCCTGGCGGCCCCGGGAGCCCCGCACCCCTTTCCCGGCCATGCCGCCCCTCCAGCCCCAGCACCCCCCATTGCCGGGGTGCCGGCACTGCCAGGGGTCCCCCCCTCTCGGGGTCCCCGCTGGGGCTTCTGGGGCTCTTCTCTCTCTGGGCTCCCGCTCAGGGCAGCCGCGGCTCACCCGGGGCTCCCCAAAACCGGTGTCCCCCCGACAGGGCTCTGCTGCCCTCACCGCCCAACGGGACCCCCGGAAAACACCTCCCGGGGATCCACCGATGTCCCCCCGAGGGCCAGCTGCAGCTCGGCTTTGGAGCCCTACCAGCTCCAAACATCCCTCCCAAAAACCCCAAACCCAGGGAGCCCCGGGATATTTGGGCCGAGCTCCCCCTCCCCGGGCACCTGCGGGATGGGGGCGATGCTCCCGGGGTGCTGCGAGCTCAGGCAGCGCCAGGGCCACGCGATTCCTTCTCTCCTCTCCTCCGGCTGCTCCCTGCTGCCGCTGCGCCTCTTCCTCCCTCCCTCCTCCTCCTCCCCTGTTCCCGAAGCCCCCGCAGCCGTGGGAGGGGCGGGGATGGAGCCGGGACAGGTCGGAACGCAGAAAGGGCTGGGGGGGATGCCAGGAGTGGCAGTGCCTGGGCTGTACTGGGATCATACTGGGAGCGGCTCCTGGGTGACCGAGTTCTACTGGGATCATACTGGGATCGTACTGGGAGTGAGGAGGAGCAGCGCGATGGCTCCAGCGCTGGGGCTGGGGGCGCTCCTGGGGCCCCGGGGGGGCAGCGAGAGGTGAGGGGGACCCCCGGCACCGGGACTCTTTGGTCGCCCATTCCGGAGCACCGAGGGGCCCCTGAACCCCCATTCCCGGGCGCCGCCATTCCCCGCACCCCCATTCCCGGCCGCGATTCCACACCGCACCCCCTTATCCGGCACCGGCAACCCCCACACCCCTTTCCCGGCCATGCCGCCCCTCCAGCCCCCAGAGCGCACTTTTCCTTCACCCAGAGACCCGCTGGACCCCTATTCCTGCCTTTCCCGGCGCCCAGACCCTCCTTTCCTCAACACCGAGGACATCCGGGACCCCTATTCCCAGCCAGCCCGGGTTTTCCCACCTTTTGCAGGGAATGTGGACACCGGGGACCCTTAGAGTCCCCTTTCCTGACGATAGTGACACAATTAAGCTCGCCCAAATGCCTCCTGGATCTCCCCTAAGCCCCCAGTGGGCATTCCTGGGAGTTCCCCTGTGTTCCCCCTTTCCCAGGACTTTGGGGGTTCCCCCGACCTGTCCGTGCACCCCCAGATTTCTTCCACAGCCCCCTGTGATCGTGAGGGGTGGGGGCCGAGTGCTGGCGCCCCCCTGCCTGCAGCAGATCCAGCGGGGAGGGGAGTTTGGGGGGGTAGCTGAGCATTTGGGGTCCTTTGGGTTTTGGGATGACCCCCAGGCCCCCCAGGATCTCCCTGAACACGCTGACGCTGCCCGTGCGCAGTGAGAAGGTTCATACCCGGCACGGGGTCCCAGCTCATTCACCGGCATCGCCCAGGAACCCCCAAACCCTCCCGGGAACCCCCAAACCCCCCGGGACACCCCGACCTCCCCGGGACACGAAAACCATCCCTGGGCCCTCCAAAAACTCCCCAAGACCGCAAAATCCCCACACAGACACCCCCCAAACCCTCCCAGGGCATCAAAATTCCCACAAGACCTCCCAGCACGCCCCAGACCCCCCTGAGAAGGTTCATACCTGGCAGGGGGTCCCCATCTCTGTAACCGGCAGGTACCCCAAACCAGCCTTGGGTTCCCACTGGGATTGCCCAATCCCCCCCTTTGGGAATCCCTAAAACCCCCCTGGGATCCCCCCAAAAATCCACCAGGACCCAAAAAACCCTGGAGACAGACAAAACCCCCCCAGGAATTCATCATGAAATTTATACCCAGCACGGGCTCCCCATCACCATCATCGGCATCACCCGGGTACCCCCAGATCCTCTCGGGACTCCCAAACCCTCCTGGGACCCCCAAACCTTCTCAGGTACACCTAAATCCTCCCAGGACTCCCAACCCTCCCCGGGCTCCGCTGCCAGAATCAGCAGGAGTGGTGTTGGCCTCTTCAGGGGAGTTAGCGTGAAACCCGACCAGAGTGGGGGCCCTTAAACCCCAAAAATCCACCCTGGGGGGCAAAACATCCCCTACAGCGGCTTGGAGTGAGTCCCCCAGAAAAATGTCACTTTAAGCCATCATGATCACCCCTGAAAAGGGGCTTGTGGGGCTGTGGCCCCACAAACACCTGAAAATGGGGAGGAAAAAACACCCTTGGAGGGGTGAGGTCCCCCCAAACATCCCTAAAAAGAGAAAAACTCCTCTTCAGAGGGGCCTGAAGACCCTTCAGGGCACTCGAGGAGGGACAAGATCCCCTCCTCTGCTGGGGCCTCTCCGAGCTGGGAGCTCTCCCGTTGGCGGCTGCCCTCGGGGGAGCCCCGAACGACGGCGGCTCCTGGGCTGAGCCCCCCTCAGCCAGGGCTGTGGAGGGAACTGGGGAGGCTGGGACGGGGCCTGGGGGTCCTGGGGTGACCTGGGGGAGCCTCAGTGGGTCCCACCTCCCCCTGTGCCCCCTCTCCCACCCCCTTCCCATTGTTCCCCCCAAATCTCCGCTCTCCCAGCTGGGTTTGGGGGTGCTGCTCCCAACACCCTGACCCACAGGGTGTCAGGTCGTGTTCTGACTCTGTCAGCAGTTTGGGTTTTTTTGTTTGTTTGTATTATTGCAGTTATCTTTTAAATTTTCCTAGCAAAGAACTGTTATACCTATTCCCATATCTTTGCCTGAGAGCCTTTTAATTTCAAAATTATAATAATTTGGAGGGAGGGGGTTTACATTTTCCATTTCCAGGAAGGCTCCTGCCTTCCTTAGCAGACACCTGTCTTTTCAAACCAAGAAAGATTTTGGTGCCCAACCTGCAGCACGAGGGCATCGAGAGGAAAAGGGAATAACAGTTCTTGAGGAACCTAATTTTTGTGTGCTGCTCTAGAAACCTCGTTAAGCGACACCATGTGGTCCAGCTTACCCTGGTTTGGGTAGCAGCACATGGTTGTGGCTGAGCCAGCTCCCCCACCGAACTCCAGCCCTGGGAACCTGGAGCAAGCGGAAACCACAACTTTGCAAATGCTACCTGTGCCTGAAGGAAATGGAAAGAGAACTGGGGTGTGAAAAATAAAGTTTGTTTCTTTTCAGAAAAACAGCAATGAAAACACAGAACACATTTACATTGTAAGAATATTTGTAACAACAACAATCTATAGAACGTATATACCTAAGAACATATGTTATGGTTTGACGCTGGCGCGATGCCAGCACTCCCATGAAAATGCACTTTTTAAAATAATTGCTGTGAGATGTGATCAGGAACAGAGCAGAGCAGGCTCAAGCTTAATAACAAAGAAAAGAACTTTATTAAACTACTACTACTATAAAAACACAGACACTCAATCCTGGACGAAGACCTTCCAAAACACTCTTCCTCCTCCCAACTAATTCCCACCTAATTTCCAAATGGAACCACAGTGAGACACCACCCGGGATCCTGATCAAGTTGCCACCCTTCAGATATTCAAATACTCAGTCTTTCAAGGGAGACAGGAGTCTCTCCTGTGCCACAGACCCCCCAGGAAACACAATTGCCACCCTTGTGTTTCCATGTCACACATGGCAACTGCCCAGAGAAAATCTGCCGTGGTGAAACTCTCCTCTCCATGTCACAGTGCTCTCACCACCGTGCATGGACAGACTGCTCATAGGGCTCCTTTAAGGATGCTTTGCCATGGACCAAAAGAGACAACAGTTCAGTTTCTCATTGCGGGACTACAGTCCCCCCCATTTTCCCGTGGGGCTGAGGGTCCAAGAACAGAGGTCTTCTTCTCCTCTTCTTCTTCCTTGAAGATAGAGGGCGTCTCCACACTTTCTCCTCCAACTCTCCTCTGTTCTCTCTAATCCTCTGCTGGTAATCACTAATACAATCTCTTGGCTCACCAAACCACCCCCCTAAGTGCAGCTTCTGTCAGGAGAATTTGGTTCAGTCTATGGCTAACAAGAAAAGTCCAGCCACAAGCCACTCCATCATCTCCTTCCAACTCAAGAATTTCTTCTTCCATCATCTCGGATCCCAGACTGTCTGTCTTCTACTTCAAATCAAGGAGGAGTAATATTTCACAAAGCCTTCATTTCTCAGGAAAGGGTTAAAAGCTCAGACTCCCTGGACGGCTGATATCTCTGCCCAGCAGCCGATTCCCAAGGCCAAGGCTGGGCACCTTCCCCCACCCCTCCTTCTCCGCGCCGACAAAGTTACAGGTGCCGTCTGGACTCTCTGTCTCTTCCCTCTTGGCGGGGGGAACGACAAAGGCATCTCTGCTTCTCTCCACCCTTCTGTCCACAGGAGCTGGCTCGGTTCCAGTCCTTCTACCCCTCAGCTCACCTCGACCAGGCCACATGGCTTCCCCTCCCCCACCCAGCCCCATGGCTGGGCAGGGGAGATCTGCACTGCACCCTGACCGGAACCAAAGAGAGCGAGCTCTTGGGAGTTCCTGCTTTTAACCCCCTGTCTTCTCAGAGGCGTATCCACACCTTTAGTGGCCACTTTAGGTGCCAATATCCAAACTTGACTACTGATTGGTTTGACCCAACTTCCTGAAAGAATTCACTTCCATGTCAAACCACAACAGCATATCCAACAAAAGTCAATGAAACATATTTACAGAAGACAAAAAGAAGCCCTGAAACCTATGGCCTAAAGACAACAACAAACTCTACAACGTATGTACAAAAGGGTGGCGTCTCTGTCCGGGATCTCCATCGGTCCTTGAGGAAAAGCAAGAGGCACAGTCACTCCAATCAGGCAGAGAGGGCTCTTCCATGTGCCCCCAGGCTGGCCCAGCAAGCGCAGCACAGGCTGGGGATGGCCACCAGAACCCAATGCACCGGGTCCCACATCCCTGAGCAGGGACCACCCAGCCCAGTCCCAGCCTGGCAGCAGGGGACCCGCTCTGCCTGTGGGGACCACATGCCTGTCCTGCTGCTGGTATTGCTCTTCATCCCAAGATCATGGCCTCTTCCTCATCTTTCTCATCAATGTCCATATCCTCAAGGTACTCTTCCATTTCCACGTCCATCTCCTCTTCCACATCTACCTCCATCTCTTCCTCTCCAGTCTCTTCTTCATCCACTTCCATATCCTCCTCCGTATCCATCTGCATGTCCACCTCCATCTCTTCCTCTCCACTCTCTTCTCCATCCACTTCCATCTCCTCCTCTGTATCCATCTGCATGTCCACCTCCATCTCTTCCTCTCCACTCTCTTCTCCATCCACTTCCATCTCCTCCTCTGTATCAGCCTGCATGTCCACCTCCATCTCGTCCTCTCTCTCGGTGACAGCCTGCAGAGGTAGCAACACCTCAGAGTGGGGTCCCTGTCCCACCCCATCCCCACAGAACTCCAGCCCAGCCAGGCAGCCGGGGGGTGTCCACCTCCATGGAATGGCACCGTACCTTCCTCAGGACAAATGTGAGCATCCTGCAGGGACGGATGACAAAATCCAGGCAACAGAGAGCTTTCAGGACTGATGGGAGTATCAGGGCGCAGGTGACGAGAAGGGTGACAGGGAGCATGGTGAAGGGTGAGCTGGCACGAGGGCTGGCACAGGGTGGGCTGACACAAGGGCCAGTGGTTGTGTTGTGCTCTTTGCTGGACGCTGGAAGTTCCATCTGGAACATCACACCTGTGACATCACAGTGGATCTAAAGAGCATCTTGTCCCAAGCTGAGCAATCTTCCCCAGCCCATGCTGCTCACAGCCCTGTTGCCAAGGATGGGGCATCCACAGCCTGGGCCAGTGCCTCAGCAGCCTCAGTGTAAAAGAGCAGCTCCCTCAGATCCAACTTCAATCAGCCTCCTGCAGTTGAAAGCCATCCCCCCTTGTCCTGTTGCCACGGGCTCTGCTGAACACTGTCCCCGTCTTTCCTGTGGGACCCTTCCAGTCCTG
Organism: Anomalospiza imberbis; assembly: GCF_031753505.1. Lineage (NCBI taxonomy): Eukaryota > Metazoa > Chordata > Aves > Passeriformes > Viduidae > Anomalospiza > Anomalospiza imberbis. The sequence goes on from NW_027100244.1 coordinate 449,271, forward strand.
CAGAGCTGCAGGGAGGCCTCCCCAGTGTCTCCTCTTTCCAGGCTGAGCATCCCCAGCCCCACTTGGACGGCAGTCAGGTAGATCAGGGGGAGTCAAGGCTGAAGTCAAACAGCATCAGGAACTGAGAGGTGGAAGCTTTAGGCCCAGGTTTGCCTCTGTAATAACAGTGGAGGGGAAGATGGTGGGACACTGGCTCTGTTCTAACCGCTGATTATTTTCTTTTTTTTTTTTTTCCCCTTCTTTTCTGTCATGCTGATGCAGGTGTTGCTGTTTGCAAGGAAGCTTGGCACAATATCCATTGTCTTCTCCATTTGTGAAACACTGAGCAGAGTCTGGGCAGGCTGATGATGCAGAGCAAAACCTGCAAATACACCAGTGATCCTGAGCCTGGAGGGTGCAGCTAAACCCGGCCAAAAATAATTTCTGGAAAGTCAAGCCTGGTTTACATTTTCTTGAGTTTGGCTATTCCTGAACCGGGGGAGAGGGCATTCGGGGGAGGGGTACCACAGGGGTTCCCCTCCCCCGTTTTTGGGAGGTTTCCCATGGTGCCCCCTCCCCAAAAAGCTCCGCGGGCCCCCTGAGGTGGCTCCTGTTCCACCGGCTGGTGCCCCCTAATCCAGGACGGCCCCCGGTGAGTTTGGGGGCTCTGGGGGGATTTTGGGGGGATTTTGGTGGCATGTATGGGCTTTGGGGAATTTTGTTGGGAGATTAGGGGGAATTATTGGATTTTGGAGAGAATTACTGGGTTTGTGGGGTTATGGGGGTTTTGTGGGTTTTGAGGATTTTGGATTTTAGGGATTTTTTTAGGGTTTTGGGGTGGTTATTTTTTGGGGGGTTTATTGAAATTTTTGGGCAGTTTTTTTTTTTGTTTTTGTTTTTGTTTTTTTTTTTTGGTGGGTTCCATTGGGATTTTGTGGGATTCTTTGGTGTTTAGGAGTTTTTAATTGGGATTTTTGGGGGATTTTGGGGGGTTTTACTGGAATTTTGGGGGGCTTTGGAGTTGTCCCAGGGTGTGGGGAAGAGCTGAGAGGCACCAAAGTCTCCTTTAAACCCCTGAAAGTCCCAATAAACCCCATGAAATCGCAATTAAATTTCACAAATTCCCATTAGAACACTCTCGAATCCCAATAAAAGCTCAAAAAATCCCAATTAAACCCCACAAATCCCCGCCAATAATGTCTCCAAAACCACAACAAGCCCCACAAAATACTCACGAGACCAAAGAAATCTCGACAACAACCTAAAAAAAACCTACAAAACCCCCCCAAATCCCCACTAAAATTCCTAACAAACCCAATTCCCCAAAGAATCCCACTAAATGCCCCAACAATTCCAATAAAATGCCTCCAAATCCCCTAAAAATCCCAATAAAACACAGAAATAATTCCAGAGGATCCCACAAAATCCCCACAAAATCCCAGTAAAACCTTCCAAAATTCTAAAGAAAACACAAAAAATTTCAATTAACCCCCAAATACCCCCAGGAAAACAACTTCCCCCTCAAAGCACCAATAAAACCCCTCAAAACCAAACTCCCCAAAATCCCCCAACTGCCTCCAAACCCAATAATTCTCCCCAAAAACCCCAACAATTCCCCATAAACTCCCAACACAATTCCCCAAAGCCCAAAAAAGCCCCAGATGCCCAAACCCCTCCCGAGCCCTCCCTGGTCCCTCCCGGTCCCGCCCAGGCCCGTCCGGGGCCGCGGCCAAAACTGCCCGGAGCGGACGCAGAGGTCCCGGAGCCACCCCGGAGCCGATCCCGGGCTCGGCCTCGGGCTCGGCCCCTTTGGAGGATTTTGGGCCGAACCGGGCAGGTTTAGGGTGGGCTTCAGATCCCTTGCGGGGATCCCGAGCCTTTTTGGGTGGATTTTCAGCCCCTGTGGCTGATTTGAGGCCAAATCTGGTGGGGTTTAGGGGGGATTTCAGACCCCTTTGGGTGATTTTAGGCCCATGTGGGTGGGGCTGGGGCCCATTTGGGTGAGTTTAGGAAAAACTGGGCCCATATGGGTGAATCCTAATCCTGTGTGGGTGATTTTAGGTCCCTTTTTTGGGTATTTTGGGTGCATTTAAGTAGGGTTTTTTGCTGCTTTGGGCAATTTTAGGTTGAACCAAGCCTTTTTAGGGTGATTTTAGGTCTTCTTGTGTTGGTGTCAGGGACATTTTGGTGATTTTAGATACCTTTGGATGATTTTAGACTGGACCAGATACTTTCAGGGTGGATTTTAGTCACATTTGAAAGATTTACAGGTGATGTTAAGCCATTTCTTGAGGGCTATAAAACACTTGGGGCAGTTTTAAGCCCCTTGGGTTGGATTTTAGAGCCCTCTGGATACTTTTAATCCCATTTGTTTGATGTCAGGCTGAACCATGTGGATGTAGGCTGCATTTGATGCCCTTTTGGGTGATTTTGGGTCAAACCGGGCTTTTTTAGGACAGCGCGTCCCCTTGGCCCCGCTCCTTTCCCCTCACGGTTCCGCCCTTTCCTCGCCCCCTTTCCCCTCACGGTTCAGGATCCTGGAGCGGGGGAGGAGGAGGAGGGAGGGAGGAAGAGGCGCAGCGGCAGCAGGGAGCAGCCGGAGGAGAGGAGAGAAGGAATCGCGTGGCCCTGGCGCTGCCTGAGCTCGCAGCACCCCGGGAGCATCGCCCCCATCCCGCAGGTGCCCAGGGAGGGGGAGCTCGGCCCAAATATCCTGGGGGTGCCTGGGTTTGGGGTTTTTTTTGGGTGGGATGTTTGGAGCTGGTAGGGCTCCAAAGCCGAGCCACAGCTGGCCCTCGGGGGGACATCGGTGGATCCCCGGGAGGTGTTTTCTGGGGGACCCAGTGGGCGGTGAGGGCAGCAGAGCCCCGGTGGGGGGACACCGGTTTTGGGGAGCCCCGGGAGAGCCGCGGCTGCCCTGAGCGGGAGCCCCAAGAGAGGAGAGCCCCAGAAGCCCCAGCGGGGAACCCGAGAGGGGGGGACCCCTGGCAGTGCCGGCACCCCGGCAATGGGGGGTGCTGGGGCTGGAGGGGCGGCATGGCCGGGAAAGGGGTGCGGGGCTCCCGGGGCCGCCAGGGGCTGCTCCCAGCAGGAGCCCAGTTGCTGACAGTCACTCCCCATTATGATACAATTTGCCCCCAGCACTGTTCCCGTTGTTCCCACTTTCATCCCGTGTGTTCCCAGTTCTCCCACTTGCCCCCAGAATAGTCCCAGTCACTCCCAGTAAGATCCCAGTATGAGTCCAGTATGATCCCAGTCTCTCCCAGCAGGGCCCCAGTCACTCACCCTTGTCCCCAGTTGCCCCCAGCGTGGTCCCAGTTGCCCCCAGCACATTCCCAGTGGCTCCATATATGTCCCAGTCCTAGTGCAATGATGGGGAATACCAAATGCACTTGAGGTATCACGTACGGTTAACACAAAAGCTGTGGCTATGTTTGTGATGGGGTCATAGGTAAAGTTCACTAGGTTCCACCGGGATTGGAATTCCTTTTCAAAATCAGCGGCACTGTCCCAAACTATTTTCCGAATCTCAGTAGGAAAAGTGCCTTCTTCACCTTCTCTTATAATCGAGGCAGCAACCGACTGCATCCCTAATTGAGCCTGGATACAGCTGAGAGCTAAAGAAACGTTCTTTTGTGTGGCACCGAGTGCATCAATTACCAATTTGTGATCATTTACGCTTGCTTCCTCCCAACTTGGTAATATGTTTGATAGCAAGCGCTGATGTCTTCCCAAGGCCAAGAAGGACGACTGCAGTGGTTGTTGGAATTTGGTCAAATCTAGTGGTGGCAGCCAATGTGTTCATTAATACTTCTGAATCAATGCTATTTAGAATTCCCAATCCTGTTCCCACAGCACCGGTTATGTCTCTTAGCATCCGTCTTTTAGAAGGGTTCCGCTGTCGCAACCAGGTCGTCCAACCCTGAAAAGAAGTTTACAAAAAAGGTGAACAAGCTGGCTGAATTTCTGAGACATTTTTTTGCATCAGCAATTTTACTTGTTTGAGAGACCACGCTGGATTAAAGAATATTTGTTGTTGACCTGTTTTTCCTGATTATGTATGATCCAATTTCAAAAATTTTCAGGCCAAGCGTAACTGGTGGTTGGGTGGTAGGTGTCACAACATTAACATCAAGTTCTCCCCAGGATTTAAATCAATACTTTAAACTTAAAAAAAAAAAAAAAAAAAAGCCATTCAGTATTTTTAGACCAAAGCCAAAATTCTTCTAGAGTTTGTGTTAATGTGAAATTGTGCCAGTCCTGTACGCTTGGGTGCGTACAAACCTTTTTGTGCTTCAAAAGATCCTTTCACTTTTTTTCTGCATGCTACCACAATTATTTCAGACCACTAAGCTGGTTTCTGGCCATGGGGTTGTGGCAGGATGCAGAAAAGTATCACCAGTTTTATCATGGTTTAGGTGGTCTGCATGTCCCTCTGAGTTCTTCCATAAAAGTAAACACAACAGAATCCTGCCCCCGAGAGGCAGAAAAGTTAGAATGATGGAATTATCCAGCATGTATTGATCCGATGCTCTTTCCCTAGAGCACCAGAGGCTTCCCATGCATATTTATTCAGAGGGGGTGTTAGCACAAGTGGTACTAGCCCTAGAGTAAGGGAGGTCCAGCAGAACAGGTTGGCCAGGGTAATGTGCTGGATTGTTAGGATCATTTGGTGCACAGCAGAGGAGTCAGAGTAGATACAGACAAGAGAGGTATTCTGTGCCACACGCTGGGAAACACTCCAAACTGCTATCAGCTCCCCAGCCTGAGCACTGCTTTCTCCCCCAGTAATAACTAGTTCACCAGAGGAAATGTGGGGGGCTGCTGCCCTGTATCTCCACACCTTCCCCTCTCGTTTGGCAGAGGCATCAGTGAACCAAGAATTTGCTGATTGTTCAGGGGAGAAAGGAGGGGCTACTTTGATTCCAGAGGCAGGTTTGTCATTGCTGCTATCCAAGCTCTCAGTTGCATCATCAGGAGCACACAGCAGCCTGGAGGGTGGGGAATGCTGGATCTGTACCACTGTGTGCTCATCCTTCACCTTAATGTGGAGCTGCCCCCAAAGTGGCCATGTATCACTTTTACAGTTCTCCTGTTGGCTACATCTTGGAGCAGCTGTTATATGTGGCTTTTCATGGTGATCCTGTGGGAAGCAGCCATTTGCCTGCTGTGATATCCTCACAACTAATACTAACTCCTCATTCTCTTTGGTTTTATTAGGTTTTTTTATCTATTTGTTTGATTGGTTTGCGTGGGTTTGTTTGATTGGGTTTTTGTCTGTTTTGGTTTGAGCTTTATGTTTGCTTTTTTATGAATGACTGGTGAAGTTGGCATAGCCAAACTCAAGAAAATGTAAACCAGGCTTGACTTTCCAGAAATTATTTTTGGCCGGGTTAAGCTGCATCCTCCAGGCTCAGGATCACCGGTGTATTTGCAGGTTTTGCTCTGCATCATCAGCCTGCCCAGACTCTGCTCGGTGTTTCACAAATGGAGAAGACAATGGATATTGTGCCAAGCTTCCTTGCAAACAGCAACACCTGCATCAGCATGACAGAAAAGAAGAAAAAAAAAAAAAAGAAAATATTCATCGGTTAGAACAGAGCCAGTGTCCCACCATCTTCCCTCCACTGTTATTATAGAGGAAACACTGGGCCTAAAGCTTCCACCTCTCAGTTCCTGATGCTGTTTGACTTCAGCCTTGACTCCCCCTGATCTACCTGACTGCCGTCCAAGTGGGGCTGGGGATGCTCAGCCTGGAAAGAGGAGACACTGGGGAGGCCTCACTGCAGCTCTGCAGGACTGGAAGGGTCCCACAGGAAAGACGGGGACAGTGTTCAGCCGAGCCCGTGGCAACAGGACAAGGGGGGATGGCTTTCAACTGCAGGAGGCTGATTGAAGTTGGATCTGAGGAAGCTGCTCTTTTACACTGAGGCTGCTGAGGCACTGGCCCAGGCTGTGGATGCCCCATCCTTGGCAACAGGGCTGTGAGCAGCATGGGCTGGGGAAGATTGCTCAGCTCGGAACAAGAAGCTCTTTAGATCCACTGTGATGTCACAGATGTGATGTTCCAGATGGAACTTCCAGCGTCCAGCAAAGAGCACAACACAACCACTGGCCCTTGTGTCAGCCCACCCTGTGCCAGCCCTCGTGCCAGCTCACCCTTCACCATGTTCCCTGTCACTCTTCTCGTCACCTGCGCCCTGATACTCCCATCAGTCCTGAAAGCTCTCTGTTGCCTGGATTTTGTCATCCGTCCCTGCAGGATGCTCACATTTGTCCTGAGGAAGGTACAGTGCCATTCCATGGAGGTGGACACCCCCCAGCTGCCCGGCTGGGCTGGAGTTCTGTGGGGATGGGGTGGGACAGGGACCCCACTCTGAGGTGTTGCTACCTCTGCAGGCTGTCACCGAGAGAGAGGACGAGATGGAGGTGGACATGCAGGCTGATAGAGAGGAGGACATGGAAGTGGATGGAGAAGAGAGTGGAGACAATGCGATGGAGGTGGACATGGAGATTGATACAGAGGAGGAGATGGAAGTGGATGGAGAAGAGAGTGGAGAGGAAGAGATGGAGGTGGACATGCAGATGGATACAGAGGAGGAGATGGAAGTGGATGGAGAAGAGACTGGAGAGGAAGAGATGGAGGTGGACATGGAGATTGATACAGAGGAGGAGATGGAAGTGGATGGAGAAGAGACTGGAGAGGAAGAGATGGAGGTGGACATGCAGATGGATCCAGAGGAGGAGATGGAAGTGGATGGAGAAGAGACTGGTGAAGAAGAGATGGAGGTAGATGTGGAAGAGGAGATGGACGTGGAAATGGAAGAGTACCTTGAGGACATGGACATTGATGAGAAAGATGAGGAAGAGGCCATGATCTTGGGATGAAGAGCAATACCAGCAGCAGGACAGGCATGTGGTCCCCACAGGCAGAGCGGGTCCCCTGCTGCCAGGCTGGGACTGGGCTGGGTGGTCCCTGCTCAGGGATGTGGGACCCGGTGCATTGGGTTCTGGTGGCCATCCCCAGCCTGTGCTGCGCTTGCTGGGCCAGCCTGGGGGCACATGGAAGAGCCCTCTCTGCCTGATTGGAGTGACCGTGCCTCTTGCTTTTCCTCAAGGACCGATGGAGATCCCGGACAGAGATGCCACCCTTTTGTACATACGTTGTAGAGTTTGTTGTTGTCTTTAGGCTATAGGTTTTAGGGCTTCTTTTTGTCTTCTGTAAATACGTTTCATAGACTTTTGTTAGATATGTTCTTAGGTATATACGTTCCATAGATAGTTGTTGTTACAAATATTCTTACAATGTAAATGTGTTCTGTGTTTTCTTTGCTGTTTTTCTGAAAATAAACAAGCTTTATTTTTCACACCCCAGTTCTCTTTCCATTTGCTTCAGGCACAGGTAGCATTTGCAAAGTTGTGGTTTCCGCTTGCTCCAGGTTCCCAGGGCTGGAGGTCGGTGGGGGCACAGCCACAAGCTTTTGTTTGGGGGCAATATTGGGAAGGGGGTGGGAGAGGGGGCACAGGGGGAGGTGGGACCCACTGAGGCTCCCCCAGGTCACCCCAGGACCCCCAGGCCCCGTCCCAGCCCCCCCAGTTCCCTCCACAGCCCCGGCTGAGGGGGGCTCAGCCCAGGAGCCGCCGTCGTTCGGGGCTCCCCCGAGGGCAGCCGCCAACGGGAGAGCTCCCGGCTCGGAGAGGCCCCAGCAGAGGAGGGGATCTTGTCCCTTCTCGAGTGCCCTGAAGGGTCTTCAGGCCCCTCTGAAGAGGAGTTTTTCTCTTTTTAGGGATGTTTGGGGGGACCTCACCCCTCCAAGGGTGTTTTTTCCTCCCCATTTTCAGGTGTTTGTGGGGCCACAGCCCCACAAGCCCCTTTTCAGGGGTGATCATGACAGCTTTAAGTGACATTTTTCTGGGGGACTCACTCCAAGCCGCTGTAGGGGATGTTTTGCCCCCCAGGGTGGATTTTTGGGGTTTAAGGGCCCCCGCTCTGGTCGGGTCCCACTCTAACTCCCCTGAAGAGGCCAACACCACTCCTGCTGATTCCGGCAGCGGAGCCCTAGGAGGGTTGTAAGAGTTGAAATTTTTAAATTTCATTTTTATTCTATTTTATTTAAATTCAAATTTATTGATTTTTAGTTTTATTATAACTCGTTGAGAGGACAGCAAGGACATTCAAGGGCAGGAACATTTTTTCCTGGCTGGTGACTGGAATTTCAGACCCTGGCAGTGTGTGCAGCACCACACAGACTGGGATCAAACATGGGCTGGGATCACCTGGACTGAGATCCTATGGACTGGGACCATATGGAATGGGACCATAGGGATCAGGACGGTACACACTGGGATAAACTGGGTTGAGATTCTATGGACTGGGACCACATCGACTGGGATTGCACAGACTGGGATCCCATGGACTGGGAAAAAGCATTGGCTACCATTGGCTACCATCCACATAGAAAGGTGGCCACCTCAAGTTGTCTTGATCCTTTTTGGGTGTCCCATCCCCCTCTTTCCCCCGCCTTCCCCATCGTTCCCCCAGTCCCCGCTCCCCTCCCCCGTGTTTGGTTTTGGGGGTTCCAGGCCCCTCCTGCTCCGTGGGGGGGTCCCGATCCCTCTTTGGTTTAATTTGGGGCCCCCAACCCCTTCTCACCGTGACCCCCCGCGGCCGGGGGGGCTCTCAGCACCACCAGTGCCACCAGTCCGGCCCCAGCTGCCCCCGCACGCCCCATCCCCATCCCCAGGGTCACCTCCCCCCTCCCCAAATTCCGCTCCCGGGGAGCGCTGGGCGCTGCGGGTCCGCCTGGCGACTGAGGAGTCATCGAGAACAAGCGCTCTGATTGGCTAGAAATGGCCCCGCGCAGTCTCTGATTGGCTAGCGCATTGAGAAGCGCTGTGATCTGCCTGGCAACCGATGAGCAGCGCTATCGCAGGCGCTGATTGCCTGAAAATCGCCGGCCCGGCAACTGAGTTGTCAGCAGCGCCGCGCGCTCTGATTGGCCAGGAGCTGTTTTGGGGTGGGGACGGGGGGAACTGGGGACCCCCAGGAGCCCCCCGGCTTTGGGGGTTTCCATCCCCCCTCGGCCCTCGGGGCGGCCCTGGGGCCACCCCAACACCCCCAAAGTGGGGAGGGTCCCCGGAGCCCTTTGGATCCCCCAAAAATGGGCTGGAAGCGGCAGGAGCCGCCCCAAAAAGGGATTGAAGGGTCCGGTCCGGGAATGGGGGAGGCTCCGGGGATGGCTCCGATCCGGATCGGGGCGGGCTGGGATTGAGGGAGGGTCCGTTCAGCGACTGGGGAGGGGTTTTGGGACTGGGTCAGGGGCTGGCATTGGGGAGGCTTTGGGAATTGGGGAGGGGTCTGGGATTGAGGGGATTGGTCCATCTCGGGATTGGGGCACGGTCGCTCCCTGGGGGAGGGGTCCATTATTGGGCCAGGGCCTCTCCCCTTCCCGAGCCCAATCCCGTTCCTGATCCTGTTCCCGATCCCAATCCCATTCCCATTTCTGTTCCCGTTCCCGATCTCATTCCCGACCCCGATCCCACTCCCATTCCCGATCCCGATCCTGTTCCCAGTCCCGGTCCCGCCGCTGTTTCCAGGAAATGGCTCTGCTCTCAACCCCGACCCCAAACCCAGCGGGTCAAACACCCCAGATCCTGGGGTCAACTCCCCCCGACCCCAAATCCTGGGGGTTCAAACACTGGGGGGGTCAAACACCCTCAAACCCAAACTCTGGGATGTCAAGCCCTACCCCCCCCCCCCCCAGCCCCGAACCCCAAATTTTAGGATCAAACCCTCCAAATCCCAGATCCTGGGGTGTCAAACACTCCCCAATTCCCAAACGATGGGGTTAAATTCCCCTGATTTTGCTGATGCAAAAAAAACTTCTTTTCAGGGTTGGACGACCTGGTTGCGACAGCGGAACCCTTCTAAAAGACGGATGCTAAGAGACATAACCGGTGCTGTGGGAACAGGATTGGGAATTCTAAATAGCATTGATTCAGAAGTATTAATGAACACATTGGCTGCCACCACTAGATTTGACCAAATTCCAACAACCACTGCAGTCGTCCTTCTTGGCCTTGGGAAGACATCAGCGCTTGCTATCAAACATATTACCAAGTTGGGAGGAAGCAAGCGTAAATGATCACAAATTGGTAATTGATGCACTCGGTGCCACACAAAAGAACGTTTCTTTAGCTCTCAGCTGTATCCAGGCTCAATTAGGGATGCAGTCGGTTGCTGCCTCGATTATAAGAGAAGGTGAAGAAGGCACTTTTCCTACTGAGATTCGGAAAATAGTTTGGGACAGTGCCGCTGATTTTGAAAAGGAATTCCAATCCCGGTGGAACCTAGTGAACTTTACCTATGACCCCATCACAAACATAGCCACAGCTTTGGTGTTAACCGTACGTGATGCCTCAAGTGCGTTTGGTATTCCCCATCATTGCACTAGGACTGGGACACATATGGAGCCACTGGGAATGTGCTGGGGGCAACTGGGACCACGCTGGGGGCAACTGGGGACAAGGGTGAGTGACTGGGGCCCTGCTGGCAGAGACTGGGATCATACTGGACTCATACTGGGATCTTACTGGGAGTGACTGGGACTATTCTGGGGGCAAGTGGGAGAACTGGGAAAACACTGGATGGCACTGGGAACAACGGGAACAGTGCTGGGGGCAAATTGTATCATAACGGGGACTGACTGGCAGCAACTGGGCTCCTGCTGGGAGCAGCCCCTGGCGGCCCCGGGAGCCCCGCACCCCTTTCCCGGCCATGCCGCCCCTCCAGCCCCAGCACCCCCCATTGCCGGGGTGCCGGCACTGCCAGGGGTCCCCCCCTCTCGGGTTCCCCGCTGGGGCTTCTGGGGCTCTCCTCTCTCGGGGCTCCCGCTCAGGGCAGCCGCGGCTCTCCCGGGGCTCCCCAAAACCGGTGTCCCCCCGACGGGGCTCTGCCGCCACCCACACTGGGATCCCCCAAAAACACCTCTCGGGGACCCCCCGATGTCCCCCCGAGGGCCAGCTGCGGCTCGGCTTTGGAGCCCTGCCAGCTCCAAACATCCCTCCCAAAGAACCCGAACCCAGGCACCCCCCAGGATATTTGGGCCGAGCTCCCCCTCCCTGGGCACCTGCGGGATGGGGGCGATGCTCCCGGGGTGCTGCGAGCTCAGGCAGCGCCAGGGCCACGCGATTCCTTCTCTCCTCTCCTCCGGCTGCTCCCTGCTGCCGCTGCGCCTCTTCCTCCCTCCCTCCTCCTCCTGCCCCGCTCCGGGATCCTGAACCATGAGGGGAAAGGAGCGAGGAAAGGGCAGAACCGTGAGGGGAAAGGAGCGAGGAAAGGGCGGAACCGTGAGGGGAACGGAGCGGGGCCAGGGGGACGCGCTGTCCTAAAAAAGCCCGGTTTGACCCAAAATCACCCAAAAGGGCATCAAATGCAGCCTACATCCACATGGTTCGGCCTGACACCAACCAAATGGGATTAAAAGTATCCAGAGGGCTCTAAAATCCAACCAAAGGGGCTTAAAACTGCCCCAAGTGTTTTATAGCCCTCAAGAAATGGCTTAAGATCACCCGTAAATCTTTCAAATGTGACTAAAATCCACCCTGAAAGTATCTGGTCCAGCCTAAAATCATCCAAAGGTATCTAAAATCACCAAAATGTCCCTGACACCAACACAAGAAGACCTAAAATCACCCTAAAAAGGCTTGGTTCAACCTAAAATTGCCCAAAGCAGCAAAAAACCCTACTTAAATGCACCCAAAATACACAAAAAAGGGGCCTAAAAGCACCCACACAGGATTAGGATTCACCCATATGGGCCCAGTTTTTCCTAAACTCACTCAAATGGGCCCCAGCCCCACCCACATGGGCCTAAAATCATCCAAAGGGGTCTGAAATCCCCCCTAAACCCCACCAGATTCGGCCTCAAATCAGCCACAGGGGCTGAAAATCCACCCAAAAAGGCTCGGGATCCCCGCAAGGGATCTGAAGCCCACCCTAAACCTGCCCGGTTCGGCCCAAAATCCCCCAAAGGCGCCGAGCCCGAGGCCGAGCCCGGGATCGGCTCCGGGGTGGCTCCGGGACCTCCGCGTTCGCTCCGGGCAGTTTTGGCCGCGGCCCCGGACGGGCCTGGGCGGGACCGGGAGGGACCAGGGAGGGCTCGGGAGGGGTTTGGACATCTGGGGCTTTTTTGGGCTTTTGGGAATTGTGTTGGGAGTTTACAGGGAATTGTTGGGGTTTTTGGGGAGAATTATTGGGTTTGGAGGCAGTTGGGGGATTTTGGGGAGTTTGGTTTTGAGGGGTTTTATTGGTGCTTTGAGGGGGAAGTTGTTTTCCTGGGGGTATTTGGGGGTTAATTGAAATTTTTTGTGTTTTCTTTAGAATTTTGGAAGGTTTTACTGGGATTTTGTGGGGATTTTGTGGGATCCTCTGGAATTATTTCTGTGTTTTATTGGGATTTTTAGGGGATTTGGAGGCAATTTATTGGAATTGTGGGGGCATTTAGTGGGATTCTTTGGGGATTTGGGTTTGTTAGGAATTTTAGTGGGGATTAGGGGGGGTTTTGTAGGTTTTTTCTAGGTTGTTGTCAAGATTTCTTTGGACTCGTGAGTATTTTGTGGGGCTTGTTGTGGTTTTGGAGACATTTTTGGGAGGATTTGTGGGGTTTAATTGGGATTTTGTGGGCTTTTATTGGGATTCGAGGGTGTTCTAATGGGAATTTGTGAAATTTAATTGCGATTTCATGGGGTTTATTGGGACTTTCAGGGGTTTAAAGGAGACTTTGGTGCCTCTCAGCCCTTCCCCACACCCTGGGACAACTCCAAAGCCCCCCAAAATTCCACTAAAACCCCCCAAAATCCCCCAAAAATCCCAATTAAAAACTCCTAAACACCAAAGAATCCCACAAAATCCCAATGGAACCCACCAAAATTTAAAAAAAAAAAAAAAAAAAAAAAACGCCCAAAAATTTCAATAAACCCCCCAAAAAATAACCACCCCAAAACCCTAAAAAATCCCTAAAATCCAAAATCCTCAAAACCCACAAAACCCCCATAACCCCACAAACCCAGTAATTCTCTCCAAAATCCAATAATTCCCCCTAATCTCCCAACAAAATCCCCCAAAGCCCATACATGCCGCCAAAATCTCCCCAAAATCCCCCCAGAGCGCCCCAGACTCACCGGGGGCAGTCCTGGATCAGGGGGCACCGGCCGGTGGAACAGGAGCCACCTCAGGGGGCCCGCGGTGCTTTTTGGGGAGGGGGCACCATGGGAAACCCCCCAAAAATGGGGGGGGGGAACCCCTGTGGCACCCCCTCCCCAGAAAGCCCTCTCCCCCGGTTCAGGAATAGCCAAATTCAAGAAAATGTAAACCAGGCTTGACTTTCCAGAAATTATTTTTGGCCGGGTTTAGCTGCACCCTCCAGGCTCAGGATCACCGGTGTATTTGCAGGTTTTGCTCTGCATCATCAGCCTGCCCAGACTCTGCTCGGTGTTTCACAAATGGAGAAGACAATGGATATTGTGCCAAGCTTCCTTGCAAACAGCAACACCTGCATCAGCATGACAGAAAAGAAGGGAAAAAAAAAAAAAAAGAAAATAATCAGCGGTTAGAACAGAGCCAGTGTCCCACCATCTTCCCCTCCACTGTTATTACAGAGGCAAACCTGGGCCTAAAGCTTCCACCTCTCAGTTCCTGATGCTGTTTGACTTCAGCCTTGACTCCCCCTGATCTACCTGACTGCCGTCCAAGTGGGGCTGGGGATGCTCAGCCTGGAAAGAGGAGACACTGGGGAGGCCTCCCTGCAGCTCTGCAGGACTGGAAGGGTCCCACAGGAAAGATGGGGACAGTGTTCAGCCGGGCCCGTGGCAACAGGACAAGGGGGGATGGCTTTCAACTGCAGGAGGCTGATTGAAGTTGGATCTGAGGGAGCTGCTCTTTTACACGGAGGCTGCTGAGGCACTGGCCCAGGCTGTGGATGCCCCATCCTTGGCAACAGGGCTGTGAGCAGCATGGGCTGGGGAAGATTGCTCAGCTCGGAACAAGATGCTCTTTAGATCCACTGTGATGTCACAGATGTGATGTTCCAGCAGGAACTTCCAGCGTCCAGCAAAGAGCACAACACAACCACTGGCCCTTGTGTCAGCCCACCCTGTGCCAGCCCTCGTGCCAGCTCACCCTTCACCATGTTCCCTGTCACTCTTCTCGTCACCTGCGCCCTGATACTCCCATCAGTCCTGAAAGCTCTCTGTTGCCTGGATTTTGTCATCCGTCCCTGCAGGATGCTCACATTTGTCCTGAGGAAGGTACAGTGCCATTCCATGGAGGTGGACACCCCCCAGCTGCCCGGCTGGGCTGGAGTTCTGTGGGGATGGGGTGGGACAGGGACCCCACTCTGAGGTGTTGCTACCTCTGCAGGCTGTCACCGAGAGAGAGGACGAGATGGAGGTGGACATGCAGGCTGATAGAGAGGAGGACATGGAAGTGGATGGCGAAGAGAGTGGAGACAATGCGATGGAGGTGGACATGGAGATGGATACAGAGGAGGAGATGGAAGTGGATGGAGAAGAGAGTGGAGAGGAAGAGATGGAGGTGGACATGCAGATGGATACAGAGGAGGAGATGGAAGTGGATGGAGAAGAGACTGGAGAGGAAGAGATGGAGGTGGACATGGAGATTGATACAGAGGAGGAGATGGAAGTGGATGGAGAAGAGACTGGAGAGGAAGAGATGGAGGTGGACATGCAGATGGATCCAGAGGAGGAGATGGAAGTGGATGGAGAAGAGACTGGTGAAGAAGAGATGGAGGTAGATGTGGAAGAGGAGATGGACGTGGAAATGGAAGAGTACCTTGAGGACATGGACATTGATGAGAAAGATGAGGAAGAGGCCATGATCTTGGGATGAAGAGCAATACCAGCAGCAGGACAGGCATGTGGTCCCCACAGGCAGAGCGGGTCCCCTGCTGCCAGGCTGGGACTGGGCTGGGTGGTCCCTGCTCAGGGATGTGGGACCCGGTGCATTGGGTTCTGGTGGCCATCCCCAGCCTGTGCTGCGCTTGCTGGGCCAGCCTGGGGGCACATGGAAGAGCCCTCTCTGCCTGATTGGAGTGACCGTGCCTCTTGCTTTTCCTCAAGGACCGATGGAGATCCCGGACAGAGATGCCACCCTTTTGTACATACGTTGTAGAGTTTGTTGTTGTCTTTAGGCTATAGGTTTTAGGGCTTCTTTTTGTCTTCTGTAAATACGTTTCATAGACTTTTGTTAGATATGTTCTTAGGTATATACGTTCCATAGATAGTTGTTGTTACAAATATTCTTACAATGTAAATGTGTTCTGTGTTTTCTTTGCTGTTTTTCTGAAAATAAACAAGCTTTATTTTTCACACCCCAGTTCTCTTTCCATTTGCTTCAGGCACAGGTAGCATTTGCAAAGTTGTGGTTTCCGCTTGCTCCAGGTTCCCAGGGCTGGAGGTCAGTGGGGGCACAGCCACAAGCTTTTGTTTGGGGGCAATATTGAGAAGGGGGTGGGAGAGGGGGCACAGGGGGAGGTGGGACCCACTGAGGCTCCCCCAGGTCACCCCAGGACCCCCAGGCCCCGTCCCAGCCCCCCCAGTTCCCTCCACAGCCCCGGCTGAGGGGGGCTCAGCCCAGGAGCCGCCGTCGTTCGGGGCTCCCCCGAGGGCAGCCGCCAACGGGAGAGCTCCCGGCTCGGAGAGGCCCCAGCAGAGGAGGGGATCTTGTCCCTTCTCGAGTGCCCTGAAGGGTCTTCAGGCCCCTCTGAAGAGGAGTTTTTCTCTTTTTAGGGATGTTTGGGGGGACCTCACCCCTCCAAGGGTGTTTTTTCCTCCCCATTTTCAGGTGTTTGTGGGGCCACAGCCCCACAAGCCCCATTTTCAGGGGTGATCATGACAGCTTTAAGTGGCATTTTTCTGGGGGACTCACTCCAAGCCGCTGTAGGGGATGTTTTGCCCCCCAGGGTGGATTTTTGGGGTTTAAGGGCCCCCGCTCTGGTCGGGTCCCACTCTAACTCCCCTGAAGAGGCCAACACCGCTCCTGCTGATTCCGGCAGCGGAGCCCTAGGAAGGTTGTAAGAGTTGAAATTTTTAAATTTCATTTTTATTCTATTTTATTTAAATTCAAATTTATTGATTTTTAGTTTTATTATAACTCGTTGAGAGGACAGCAAGGACATTCAAGGGCAGGAACATTTTTTCCTGGCTGGTGACTGGAATTTCAGACCCTGGCAGTGTGTGCAGCACCACACAGACTGGGATCAAACATGGGCTGGGATCACCTGGACTGAGATCCTATGGACTGGGACCATATGGAATGGGACCATAGGGATCAGGACGGTACACACTGGGATAAACTGGGTTGAGATTATATGGACTGGGACCACATCGACTGGGATTGCACAGACTGGGATCCCATGGACTGGGAAAAAGCATTGGCTACCATTGGCTACCATCCACATAGAAAGGTGGCCACCTCAAGTTGTCTTGATCCTTTTTGGGTGTCCCATCCCCCTCTTTCCCCCGCCTTCCCCATCGTTCCCCCAGTCCCCGCTCCCCTCCCCCGTGTTTGGTTTTGGGGGTTCCAGGCCCCTCCTGCTCCGTGGGGGGGTCCCGATCCCTCTTTGGTTTAATTTGGGGCCCCCAACCCCTTCTCACCGCGACCCCCGCGGCCGGGGGGGCTCTCAGCACCACCAGTGCCACCAGTCCGGCCCCAGCTGCCCCCGCACGCCCCATCCCCATCCCCAGGGTCACCTCCCCCCTCCCCAAATTCCGCTCCCGGGGAGCGCTGGGCGCTGCGGGTCCGCCTGGCGACTGAGGAGTCATCGAGAACAAGCGCTCTGATTGGCTAGAAATGGCCCCGCGCAGTCTCTGATTGGCTAGCGCATTGAGAAGCGCTGTGATCTGCCTGGCAACCGATGAGCAGCGCTATCGCAGGCGCTGATTGCCTGAAAATCGCCGGCCCGGCAACTGAGTTGTCAGCAGCGCCGCGCGCTCTGATTGGCCAGGAGCTGTTTTGGGGTGGGGACGGGGGGAACTGGGGACCCCCAGGAGCCCCCCGGCTTTGGGGGTTTCCATCCCCCCTCGGCCCTCGGGGCGGCCCTGGGGCCACCCCAACACCCCCAAAGTGGGGAGGGTCCCCGGAGCCCTTTGGATCCCCCAAAAATGGGCTGGAAGCGGCAGGAGCCGCCCCAAAAAGGGATTGAAGGGTCCGGTTCGGGAATGGGGGAGGCTCCGGGGATGGCTCCGATCTGGATCGGGGCGGGCTGGGATTGAGGGAGGGTCCGTTCAGCGACTGGGCAGGGGTCTGGGACTGGGTCAGGGGCTGGCATTGGGGAGGCTTTGGGAATTGGGGAGGGGTCTGGGATTGAGGGGATTGGTCCATCTCGGGATTGGGGCAGGGTCGCTCCCTGGGGGAGGGGTCCATTATTGGGCCAGGGCCTCTCCCCTTCCCGAGCCCAATCCCGTTCCTGATCCTGTTCCCGATCCCAATCCCATTCCCATTTCTGTTCCCGTTCCCAATCTCATTCCCGACCCCGATCCCACTCCCATTCCCGATCCCGATCCTGTTCCCAGTCCCGGTCCCGCCGCTGTTTCCAGGAAATGGCTCTGCTCTCAACCCCGACCCCAAACCCAGCGGGTCAAACACCCCAGATCCTGGGGTCAACTCCCCCCGACCCCAAATCCTGGGGGTTCAAACACTGGGGGGGTCAAACACCCTCAAACCCAAACTCTGGGATGTCAAGCCCTACCCCCTCCCCCCAGCCCCGAACCCCAAATTTTAGGATCAAACCCTCCAAATCCCAGATCCTGGGGTGTCAAACACTCCCCAATTCCCAAACGATGGGGCTAAATACCCCTGATTTTGCTGATGCAAAAAAAACTTCTTTTCAGGGTTGGACGACCTGGTTGCGACAGCGGAACCCTTCTAAAAGACGGATGCTAAGAGACATAACCGGTGCTGTGGGAACAGGATTGGGAATTCTAAATAGCATTGATTCAGAAGTATTAATGAACACATTGGCTGCCACCACTAGATTTGACCAAATTCCAACAACCACTGCAGTCGTCCTTCTTGGCCTTGGGAAGACATCAGGGCTTGCTATCAAACATATTACCAAGTTGGGAGGAAGCAAGCGTAAATGATCACAAATTGGTAATTGATGCACTCGGTGCCACACAAAAGAACGTTTCTTTAGCTCTCAGCTGTATCCAGGCTCAATTAGGGATGCAGTCGGTTGCTGCCTCGATTATAAGAGAAGGTGAAGAAGGCACTTTTCCTACTGAGATTCGGAAAATAGTTTGGGACAGTGCCGCTGATTTTGAAAAGGAATTCCAATCCCGGTGGAACCTAGTGAACTTTACCTATGACCCCATCACAAACATAGCCACAGCTTTGGTGTTAACCGTACGTGATGCCTCAAGTGCGTTTGGTATTCCCCATCATTGCACTAGGACTGGGACACATATGGAGCCACTGGGAATGTGCTGGGGGCAACTGGGACCACGCTGGGGGCAACTGGGGACAAGGGTGAGTGACTGGGGCCCTGCTGGCAGAGACTGGGATCATACTGGACTCATACTGGGATCTTACTGGGAGTGACTGGGACTATTCTGGGGGCAAGTGGGAGAACTGGGAAAACACTGGATGGCACTGGGAACAACGGGAACAGTGCTGGGGGCAAATTGTATCATAACGGGGAATGACTGTCAGCAACTGGGCTCCTGCTGGGAGCAGCCCCTGGCAGCCCCGGGAGCCCCGCACCCCTTTCCCGGCCATGCCGCCCCTCCAGCCCCAGCACCCCCCATTGCCGGGGTGCCGGCACTGCCAGGGGTCCCCCCCTCTCGGGTTCCCCGCTGGGGCTTCTGGGGCTCTCCTCTCTCGGGGCTCCCGCTCAGGGCAGCCGCGGCTCTCCCGGGGCTCCCCAAAACCGGTGTCCCCCCGACGGGGCTCTGCCGCCACCCACACTGGGATGCCCCAAAAACACCTCTCGGGGACCCCCCGATGTCCCCCCGAGGGCCAGCTGCGGCTCGGCTTTGGAGCCCTGCCAGCTCCAAACATCCCTCCCAAAGAACCCGAACCCAGGCACCCCCCAGGATATTTGGGCCGAGCTCCCCCTCCCTGGGCACCTGCGGGATGGGGGCGATGCTCCCGGGGTGCTGCGAGCTCAGGCAGCGCCAGGGCCACGCGATTCCTTCTCTCCTCTCCTCCGGCTGCTCCCTGCTGCCGCTGCGCCTCTTCCTCCCTCCCTCCTCCTCCTGCCCCGCTCCGGGATCCTGAACCATGAGGGGAAAGGAGCGAGGAAAGGGCAGAACCGTGAGGGGAAAGGAGCGAGGAAAGGGCGGAACCGTGAGGGGAACGTAGCGGGGCCAGGGGGACGCGCTGTCCTAAAAAAGCCCGGTTTGACCCAAAATCACCCAAAAGGGCATCAAATGCAGCCTACATCCACATGGTTTGGCCTGACACCAACCAAATGGGATTAAAAGTATCCAGAGGGCTCTAAAATCCAACCAAAGGGGCTTAAAACTGCCCCAAGTGTTTTATAGCCCTCAAGAAATGGCTTAAGATCACCCGTAAATCTTTCAAATGTGACTAAAATCCACCCTGAAAGTATCTGGTCCAGCCTAAAATCATCCAAAGGTATCTAAAATCACCAAAATGTCCCTGACACCAACACAAGAAGACCTAAAATCACCCTAAAAAGGCTTGGTTCAACCTAAAATTGCCCAAAGCAGCAAAAAACCCTACTTAAATGCACCCAAAATACACAAAAAAGGGGCCTAAAAGCACCCACACAGGATTAGGATTCACCCATATGGGCCCAGTTTTTCCTAAACTCACTCAAATGGGCCCCAGCCCCACCCACATGGGCCTAAAATCATCCAAAGGGGTCTGAAATCCCCCCTAAACCCCACCAGATTCGGCCTCAAATCAGCCACAGGGGCTGAAAATCCACCCAAAAAGGCTCGGGATCCCCGCAAGGGATCTGAAGCCCACCCTAAACCTGCCCGGTTCGGCCCAAAATCCCCCAAAGGCGCCGAGCCCGAGGCCGAGCCCGGGATCGGCTCCGGGGTGGCTCCGGGACCTCCGCGTTCGCTCCGGGCAGTTTTGGCCGCGGCCCCGGACGGGCCTGGGCGGGACCGGGAGGGACCAGGGAGGGCTCGGGAGGGGTTTGGACATCTGGGGCTTTTTTGGGCTTTTGGGAATTGTGTTGGGAGTTTACAGGGAATTGTTGGGGTTTTTGGGGAGAATTATTGGGTTTGGAGGCAGTTGGGGGATTTTGGGGAGTTTGGTTTTGAGGGGTTTTATTGGTGCTTTGAGGGGGAAGTTGTTTTCCTGGGGGTATTTGGGGGTTAATTGAAATTTTTTGTGTTTTCTTTAGAATTTTGGAAGGTTTTACTGGGATTTTGTGGGGATTTTGTGGGATCCTCTGGAATTATTTCTGGGTTTTATTGGGATTTTTAGGGGATTTGGAGGCAATTTATTGGAATTGTGGGGGCATTTAGTGGGATTCTTTGGGGATTTGGGTTTGTTAGGAATTTTAGTGGGGATTAGGGGGGGTTTTGTAGGTTTTTTCTAGGTTGTTGTCAAGATTTCTTTGGACTCGTGAGTATTTTGTGGGGCTTGTTGTGGTTTTGGAGACATTTTTGGGAGGATTTGTGGGGTTTAATTGGGATTTTGTGGGCTTTTATTGGGATTCGAGGGTGTTCTAATGGGAATTTGTGAAATTTAATTGCGATTTCATGGGGTTTATTGGGACTTTCAGGGGTTTAAAGGAGACTTTGGTGCCTCTCAGCCCTTCCCCACACCCTGGGACAACTCCAAAGCCCCCCAAAATTCCACTAAAACCCCCCAAAATCCCCCAAAAATCCCAATTAAAAACTCCTAAACACCAAAGAATCCCACAAAATCCCAATGGAACCCACCAAAATTTAAAAAAAAAAAAAAAAAAAAAAAAAACAAAAAACAAAAAACAAAAAAAAAACGCCCAAAAATTTCAATAAACCCCCCAAAAAATAACCACCCCAAAACCCTAAAAAATCCCTAAAATCCAAAATCCTCAAAACCCACAAAACCCCCATAACCCCACAAACCCAGTAATTCTCTCCAAAATCCAATAATTCCCCCTAATCTCCCAACAAAATCCCCCAAAGCCCATACATGCCGCCAAAATCTCCCCAAAATCCCCCCAGAGCGCCCCAGACTCACCGGGGGCAGTCCTGGATCAGGGGGCACCGGCCGGTGGAACAGGAGCCACCTCAGGGGGCCCGCGGTGCTTTTTGGGGAGGGGGCACCATGGGAAACCCCCCAAAAATGGGGGGGGGGAACCCCTGTGGCACCCCCTCCCCAGAAAGCCCTCTCCCCCGGTTCAGGAATAGCCAAATTCAAGAAAATGTAAACCAGGCTTGACTTTCCAGAAATTATTTTTGGCCGGGTTTAGCTGCACCCTCCAGGCTCAGGATCACCGGTGTATTTGCAGGTTTTGCTCTGCATCATCAGCCTGCCCAGACTCTGCTCGGTGTTTCACAAATGGAGAAGACAATGGATATTGTGCCAAGCTTCCTTGCAAACAGCAACACCTGCATCAGCATGACAGAAAAGAAGGGAAAAAAAAAAAAAAAGAAAATATTCAGCGGTTAGAACAGAGCCAGTGTCCCACCATCTTCCCCTCCACTGTTATTACAGAGGCAAACCTGGGCCTAAAGCTTCCACCTCTCAGTTCCTGATGCTGTTTGACTTCAGCCTTGACTCCCCCTGATCTACCTGACTGCCGTCCAAGTGGGGCTGGGGATGCTCAGCCTGGAAAGAGGAGACACTGGGGAGGCCTCCCTGCAGCTCTGCAGGACTGGAAGGGTCCCACAGGAAAGATGGGGACAGTGTTCAGCCGGGCCCGTGGCAACAGGACAAGGGGGGATGGCTTTCAACTGCAGGAGGCTGATTGAAGTTGGATCTGAGGGAGCTGCTCTTTTACACGGAGGCTGCTGAGGCACTGGCCCAGGCTGTGGATGCCCCATCCTTGGCAACAGGGCTGTGAGCAGCATGGGCTGGGGAAGATTGCTCAGCTCGGAACAAGATGCTCTTTAGATCCACTGTGATGTCACAGATGTGATGTTCCAGCAGGAACTTCCAGCGTCCAGCAAAGAGCACAACACAACCACTGGCCCTTGTGTCAGCCCACCCTGTGCCAGCCCTCGTGCCAGCTCACCCTTCACCATGTTCCCTGTCACTCTTCTCGTCACCTGCGCCCTGATACTCCCATCAGTCCTGAAAGCTCTCTGTTGCCTGGATTTTGTCATCCGTCCCTGCAGGATGCTCACATTTGTCCTGAGGAAGGTACAGTGCCATTCCATGGAGGTGGACACCCCCCAGCTGCCCGGCTGGGCTGGAGTTCTGTGGGGATGGGGTGGGACAGGGACCCCACTCTGAGGTGTTGCTACCTCTGCAGGCTGTCACCGAGAGAGAGGACGAGATGGAGGTGGACATGCAGGCTGATAGAGAGGAGGACATGGAAGTGGATGGCGAAGAGAGTGGAGACAATGCGATGGAGGTGGACATGGAGATGGATACAGAGGAGGAGATGGAAGTGGATGGAGAAGAGAGTGGAGAGGAAGAGATGGAGGTGGACATGCAGATGGATACAGAGGAGGAGATGGAAGTGGATGGAGAAGAGACTGGAGAGGAAGAGATGGAGGTGGACATGGAGATTGATACAGAGGAGGAGATGGAAGTGGATGGAGAAGAGACTGGAGAGGAAGAGATGGAGGTGGACATGCAGATGGATCCAGAGGAGGAGATGGAAGTGGATGGAGAAGAGACTGGTGAAGAAGAGATGGAGGTAGATGTGGAAGAGGAGATGGACGTGGAAATGGAAGAGTACCTTGAGGACATGGACATTGATGAGAAAGATGAGGAAGAGGCCATGATCTTGGGATGAAGAGCAATACCAGCAGCAGGACAGGCATGTGGTCCCCACAGGCAGAGCGGGTCCCCTGCTGCCAGGCTGGGACTGGGCTGGGTGGTCCCTGCTCAGGGATGTGGGACCCGGTGCATTGGGTTCTGGTGGCCATCCCCAGCCTGTGCTGCGCTTGCTGGGCCAGCCTGGGGGCACATGGAAGAGCCCTCTCTGCCTGATTGGAGTGACCGTGCCTCTTGCTTTTCCTCAAGGACCGATGGAGATCCCGGACAGAGATGCCACCCTTTTGTACATACGTTGTAGAGTTTGTTGTTGTCTTTAGGCTATAGGTTTTAGGGCTTCTTTTTGTCTTCTGTAAATACGTTTCATAGACTTTTGTTAGATATGTTCTTAGGTATATACGTTCCATAGATAGTTGTTGTTACAAATATTCTTACAATGTAAATGTGTTCTGTGTTTTCTTTGCTGTTTTTCTGAAAATAAACAAGCTTTATTTTTCACACCCCAGTTCTCTTTCCATTTGCTTCAGGCACAGGTAGCATTTGCAAAGTTGTGGTTTCCGCTTGCTCCAGGTTCCCAGGGCTGGAGGTCAGTGGGGGCACAGCCACAAGCTTTTGTTTGGGGGCAATATTGAGAAGGGGGTGGGAGAGGGGGCACAGGGGGAGGTGGGACCCACTGAGGCTCCCCCAGGTCACCCCAGGACCCCCAGGCCCCGTCCCAGCCCCCCCAGTTCCCTCCACAGCCCCGGCTGAGGGGGGCTCAGCCCAGGAGCCGCCGTCGTTCGGGGCTCCCCCGAGGGCAGCCGCCAACGGGAGAGCTCCCGGCTCGGAGAGGCCCCAGCAGAGGAGGGGATCTTGTCCCTTCTCGAGTGCCCTGAAGGGTCTTCAGGCCCCTCTGAAGAGGAGTTTTTCTCTTTTTAGGGATGTTTGGGGGGACCTCACCCCTCCAAGGGTGTTTTTTCCTCCCCATTTTCAGGTGTTTGTGGGGCCACAGCCCCACAAGCCCCATTTTCAGGGGTGATCATGACAGCTTTAAGTGGCATTTTTCTGGGGGACTCACTCCAAGCCGCTGTAGGGGATGTTTTGCCCCCCAGGGTGGATTTTTGGGGTTTAAGGGCCCCCGCTCTGGTCGGGTCCCACTCTAACTCCCCTGAAGAGGCCAACACCGCTCCTGCTGATTCCGGCAGCGGAGCCCTAGGAAGGTTGTAAGAGTTGAAATTTTTAAATTTCATTTTTATTCTATTTTATTTAAATTCAAATTTATTGATTTTTAGTTTTATTATAACTCGTTGAGAGGACAGCAAGGACATTCAAGGGCAGGAACATTTTTTCCTGGCTGGTGACTGGAATTTCAGACCCTGGCAGTGTGTGCAGCACCACACAGACTGGGATCAAACATGGGCTGGGATCACCTGGACTGAGATCCTATGGACTGGGACCATATGGAATGGGACCATAGGGATCAGGACGGTACACACTGGGATAAACTGGGTTGAGATTCTATGGACTGGGACCACATCGACTGGGATTGCACAGACTGGGATCCCATGGACTGGGAAAAAGCATTGGCTACCATTGGCTACCATCCACATAGAAAGGTGGCCACCTCAAGTTGTCTTGATCCTTTTTGGGTGTCCCATCCCCCTCTTTCCCCCGCCTTCCCCATCGTTCCCCCAGTCCCCGCTCCCCTCCCCCGTGTTTGGTTTTGGGGGTTCCAGGCCCCTCCTGCTCCGTGGGGGGGTCCCGATCCCTCTTTGGTTTAATTTGGGGCCCCCAACCCCTTCTCACCGCGACCCCCGCGGCCGGGGGGGCTCTCAGCACCACCAGTGCCACCAGTCCGGCCCCAGCTGCCCCCGCACGCCCCATCCCCATCCCCAGGGTCACCTCCCCCCTCCCCAAATTCCGCTCCCGGGGAGCGCTGGGCGCTGCGGGTCCGCCTGGCGACTGAGGAGTCATCGAGAACAAGCGCTCTGATTGGCTAGAAATGGCCCCGCGCAGTCTCTGATTGGCTAGCGCATTGAGAAGCGCTGTGATCTGCCTGGCAACCGATGAGCAGCGCTATCGCAGGCGCTGATTGCCTGAAAATCGCCGGCCCGGCAACTGAGTTGTCAGCAGCGCCGCGCGCTCTGATTGGCCAGGAGCTGTTTTGGGGTGGGGACGGGGGGAACTGGGGACCCCCAGGAGCCCCCCGGCTTTGGGGGTTTCCATCCCCCCTCGGCCCTCGGGGCGGCCCTGGGGCCACCCCAACACCCCCAAAGTGGGGAGGGTCCCCGGAGCCCTTTGGATCCCCCAAAAATGGGCTGGAAGCGGCAGGAGCCGCCCCAAAAAGGGATTGAAGGGTCCGGTTCGGGAATGGGGGAGGCTCCGGGGATGGCTCCGATCCGGATCGGGGCGGGCTGGGATTGAGGGAGGGTCCGTTCAGCGACTGGGCAGGGGTCTGGGACTGGGTCAGGGGCTGGCATTGGGGAGGCTTTGGGAATTGGGGAGGGGTCTGGGATTGAGGGGATTGGTCCATCTCGGGATTGGGGCAGGGTCGCTCCCTGGGGGAGGGGTCCATTATTGGGCCAGGGCCTCTCCCCTTCCCGAGCCCAATCCCGTTCCTGATCCTGTTCCCGATCCCAATCCCATTCCCATTTCTGTTCCCGTTCCCAATCTCATTCCCGACCCCGATCCCACTCCCATTCCCGATCCCGATCCTGTTCCCAGTCCCGGTCCCGCCGCTGTTTCCAGGAAATGGCTCTGCTCTCAACCCCGACCCCAAACCCAGCGGGTCAAACACCCCAGATCCTGGGGTCAACTCCCCCCGACCCCAAATCCTGGGGGTTCAAACACTGGGGGGGTCAAACACCCTCAAACCCAAACTCTGGGATGTCAAGCCCTACCCCCTCCCCCCAGCCCCGAACCCCAAATTTTAGGATCAAACCCTCCAAATCCCAGATCCTGGGGTGTCAAACACTCCCCAATTCCCAAACGATGGGGCTAAATACCCCTGATTTTGCTGATGCAAAAAAAACTTCTTTTCAGGGTTGGACGACCTGGTTGCGACAGCGGAACCCTTCTAAAAGACGGATGCTAAGAGACATAACCGGTGCTGTGGGAACAGGATTGGGAATTCTAAATAGCATTGATTCAGAAGTATTAATGAACACATTGGCTGCCACCACTAGATTTGACCAAATTCCAACAACCACTGCAGTCGTCCTTCTTGGCCTTGGGAAGACATCAGGGCTTGCTATCAAACATATTACCAAGTTGGGAGGAAGCAAGCGTAAATGATCACAAATTGGTAATTGATGCACTCGGTGCCACACAAAAGAACGTTTCTTTAGCTCTCAGCTGTATCCAGGCTCAATTAGGGATGCAGTCGGTTGCTGCCTCGATTATAAGAGAAGGTGAAGAAGGCACTTTTCCTACTGAGATTCGGAAAATAGTTTGGGACAGTGCCGCTGATTTTGAAAAGGAATTCCAATCCCGGTGGAACCTAGTGAACTTTACCTATGACCCCATCACAAACATAGCCACAGCTTTGGTGTTAACCGTACGTGATGCCTCAAGTGCGTTTGGTATTCCCCATCATTGCACTAGGACTGGGACACATATGGAGCCACTGGGAATGTGCTGGGGGCAACTGGGACCACGCTGGGGGCAACTGGGGACAAGGGTGAGTGACTGGGGCCCTGCTGGCAGAGACTGGGATCATACTGGACTCATACTGGGATCTTACTGGGAGTGACTGGGACTATTCTGGGGGCAAGTGGGAGAACTGGGAAAACACTGGATGGCACTGGGAACAACGGGAACAGTGCTGGGGGCAAATTGTATCATAACGGGGAATGACTGTCAGCAACTGGGCTCCTGCTGGGAGCAGCCCCTGGCGGCCCCGGGAGCCCCGCACCCCTTTCCCGGCCATGCCGCCCCTCCAGCCCCAGCACCCCCCATTGCCGGGGTGCCGGCACTGCCAGGGGTCCCCCCCTCTCGGGTTCCCCGCTGGGGCTTCTGGGGCTCTCCTCTCTCGGGGCTCCCGCTCAGGGCAGCCGCGGCTCTCCCGGGGCTCCCCAAAACCGGTGTCCCCCCGACGGGGCTCTGCCGCCACCCACACTGGGATGCCCCAAAAACACCTCTCGGGGACCCCCCGATGTCCCCCCGAGGGCCAGCTGCGGCTCGGCTTTGGAGCCCTGCCAGCTCCAAACATCCCTCCCAAAGAACCCGAACCCAGGCACCCCCCAGGATATTTGGGCCGAGCTCCCCCTCCCTGGGCACCTGCGGGATGGGGGCGATGCTCCCGGGGTGCTGCGAGCTCAGGCAGCGCCAGGGCCACGCGATTCCTTCTCTCCTCTCCTCCGGCTGCTCCCTGCTGCCGCTGCGCCTCTTCCTCCCTCCCTCCTCCTCCTGCCCCGCTCCGGGATCCTGAACCATGAGGGGAAAGGAGCGAGGAAAGGGCAGAACCATGAGGGGAAAGGAGCGAGGAAAGGGCGGAACCGTGAGGGGAAAGGAGCGGGGCCAGGGGGACGCGCTGTCCTAAAAAAGCCCGGTTTGACCCAAAATCACCCAAAAGGGCATCAAATGCAGCCTACATCCACATGGTTCGGCCTGACACCAACCAAATGGGATTAAAAGTATCCAGAGGGCTCTAAAATCCAACCAAAGGGGCTTAAAACTGCCCCAAGTGTTTTATAGCCCTCAAGAAATGGCTTAAGATCACCCGTAAATCTTTCAAATGTGACTAAAATCCAGCCTGAAAGTATCTGGTCCAGCCTAAAATCATCCAAAGGTATCTAAAATCACCAAAATGTCCCTGACACCAACACAAGAAGACCTAAAATCACCCTAAAAAGGCTTGGTTCAACCTAAAATTGCCCAAAGCAGCAAAAAACCCTACTTAAATGCACCCAAAATACACAAAAAAGGGACCTAAAATCACCCACACAGGATTAGGATTCACCCATATGGGCCCAGTTTTTCCTAAACTCACTCAAATGGGCCCCAGCCCCACCCACATGGGCCTAAAATCATCCAAAGGGGTCTGAAATCCCCCCTAAACCCCACCAGATTCAGCCTCAAATCAGCCACAGGAGCTGAAAATCCACCCGAAAAGGCTCGGGATCCCCGCAAGGGATCTGAAGCCCACCCTGAACCTGCCCGGTTCGGCCCAAAATCCCCCAAAGGGGCCGAGCCCGAGGCCGAGCCCGGGATCGGCTCCGGGGTCACTCCGGGACCTCCGCGTTCGCTCCGGGCAGTTTTGGCCGCGGCCCCGGACGGGCCTGGGCGGGAGCGGGAGGGACCAGGGAGGGCTCGGGAGGGGTTTGGGCATTTGGGGCTTTTTTGGGCTTTGGGGAATCGTGTTGGGAGTTTATGGGGAATTGTTGGGGTTTTTGGGGAGAGTTATTGGGTTTGGAGGCAGTTGGGGGATTTTGGGGAGTTTGGATTTTGAGGGGTTTTATTGGTGATTTGAGGGGGAAGTTGTTTTCCTGGGGGTATTTGGGGGTTAATTGAAATTTTTTGTGTTTTCTTTAGAATTTTGGAAGGTTTTACTGGGATTTTGTGGGGATTTTGTGGGATCCTCTGGAATTATTTCTGGGTTTTATTGGGATTTTTAGGGGATTTGGAGGCAATTTATTGGAATTGTGGGGGCATTTAGTGGGATTCTTTGGGGATTTGGGTTTGTTAGGAATTTTAGTGGGGATTAGGGGGGGTTTTGTAGGTTTTTTCTAGGTTGTTGTCAAGATTTCTTTGGACTCGTGAGTATTTTGTGGGGCTTGTTGTGGTTTTGGAGACATTTTTGGGAGGATTTGTGGGGTTTAATTGGGATTTTGTGGGCTTTTTTTGGGATTCGAGGGTGTTCTAATGGGAATTTGTGAAATTTAATTGCAATTTCATGGGGTTTATTGGGACTATCAGGGGTTTAAAGCAGATTTTGGTGCCTCTCAGCCCTTCCCCACACCCTGGGACAACTCCAAAGCCCCCCAAAATTCCACTAAAACCCCCCAAAATCCCCCAAAAATCCCAATTAAAAACTCCTAAACACCAAAGAATCCCACAAAATCCCAATGGAAACCACCAAAATTAAAAAAAAAAAAAAAAAAAAAAAAAACAAACAAAAAAAACCGCCCAAAAATTTCAATAAACCCCCAAAAAATAACCACCCCAAAACCCTAAAAAATCCCTAAAATCCAAAATCCTCAAAACCCACAAAACCCCCATAACCCCACAAACCCAGTAATTCTCTCCAAAATCCAATAATTCCCCCTAATCTCCCAACAAAATCCCCCAAAGCCCATACATGCCGCCAAAATCCACCCAAAATACCCCCCGAGCGGCCCAGACTCACCGGGGGCAGTCCTGGATCAGGGGGCACCGGCCGGTGGAACAGGAGCCACCTCAGGGGGCCTGCGGTGCTTTTTGGGGAGGGGGCACCATGGGAAACCCCCCAAAAATGGGGGGGGGGAACCCCTGTGGCACCCCCTCCCCAGAAAGCCCTCTCCCCCGGTTCAGGAATAGCCAAATTCAAGAAAATGTAAACCAGGCTTGACTTTCCAGAAATTATTTTTGGCCGGGTTTAGCTGCACCCTCCAGGCTCAGGATCACCGGTGTATTTGCAGGTTTTGCTCTGCATCATCAGCCTGCCCAGACTCTGCTCGGTGTTTCACAAATGGAGAAGACAATGGATAATGTGCCAAGCTTCCTTGCAAACAGCAACACCTGCATCAGCATGACAGAAAAGAAGGGAAAAAAAAAAAAAAAGAAAATAATCAGCGGTTAGAACAGAGCCAGTGTCCCACCATCTTCCCCTCCACTGTTATTATAGAGGCAAACCTGGGCCTAAAGCTTCCACCTCTCAGTTCCTGATGCTGTTTGACTTCAGCCTTGACTCCCCCTGATCTACCTGACTGCCGTCCAAGTGGGGCTGGGGATGCTCAGCCTGGAAAGAGGAGACACTGGGGAGGCCTCCCTGCAGCTCTGCAGGACTGGAAGGGTCCCACAGGAAAGACGGGGACAGTGTTCAGCCGGGCCCGTGGCAACAGGACAAGGGGGGATGGCTTTCAACTGCAGGAGGCTGATTGAAGTTGGATCTGAGGGAGCTGCTCTTTTACACGGAGGCTGCTGAGGCACTGGCCCAGGCTGTGGATGCCCCATCCTTGGCAACAGGGCTGTGAGCAGCATGGGCTGGGGAAGATTGCTCAGCTCGGAACAAGATGCTCTTTAGATCCACTGTGATGTCACAGATGTGATGTTCCAGCAGGAACTTCCAGCGTCCAGCAAAGAGCACAACACAACCACTGGCCCTTGTGTCAGCCCACCCTGTGCCAGCCCTCGTGCCAGCTCACCCTTCACCATGTTCCCTGTCACTCTTCTCGTCACCTGCGCCCTGATACTCCCATCAGTCCTGAAAGCTCTCTGTTGCCTGGATTTTGTCATCCGTCCCTGCAGGATGCTCACATTTGTCCTGAGGAAGGTACAGTGCCATTCCATGGAGGTGGACACCCCCCAGCTGCCCGGCTGGGCTGGAGTTCTGTGGGGATGGGGTGGGACAGGGACCCCACTCTGAGGTGTTGCTACCTCTGCAGGCTGTCACCGAGAGAGAGGACGAGATGGAGGTGGACATGCAGGCTGATAGAGAGGAGGACATGGAAGTGGATGGCGAAGAGAGTGGAGACAATGCGATGGAGGTGGACATGGAGATGGATACAGAGGAGGAGATGGAAGTGGATGGAGAAGAGAGTGGAGAGGAAGAGATGGAGGTGGACATGCAGATGGATACAGAGGAGGAGATGGAAGTGGATGGAGAAGAGACTGGAGAGGAAGAGATGGAGGTGGACATGGAGATTGATACAGAGGAGGAGATGGAAGTGGATGGAGAAGAGACTGGAGAGGAAGAGATGGAGGTGGACATGCAGATGGATCCAGAGGAGGAGATGGAAGTGGATGGAGAAGAGACTGGTGAAGAAGAGATGGAGGTAGATGTGGAAGAGGAGATGGACGTGGAAATGGAAGAGTACCTTGAGGACATGGACATTGATGAGAAAGATGAGGAAGAGGCCATGATCTTGGGATGAAGAGCAATACCAGCAGCAGGACAGGCATGTGGTCCCCACAGGCAGAGCGGGTCCCCTGCTGCCAGGCTGGGACTGGGCTGGGTGGTCCCTGCTCAGGGATGTGGGACCCGGTGCATTGGGTTCTGGTGGCCATCCCCAGCCTGTGCTGCGCTTGCTGGGCCAGCCTGGGGGCACATGGAAGAGCCCTCTCTGCCTGATTGGAGTGACCGTGCCTCTTGCTTTTCCTCAAGGACCGATGGAGATCCCGGACAGAGATGCCACCCTTTTGTACATACCTTGTAGAGTTTGTTGTTGTCTTTAGGCTATAGGTTTCAGGGCTTCTTTTTGTCTTCTGTAAATACGTTTCATAGACTTTTGTTAGATATGTTCTTAGGTATATACGTTCCATAGATAGTTGTTGTTACAAATATTCTTACAATGTAAATGTGTTCTGTGTTTTCTTTGCTGTTTTTCTGAAAATAAACAAGCTTTATTTTTCACACCCCAGTTCTCTTTCCATTTGCTTCAGGCACAGGTAGCATTTGCAAAGTTGTGGTTTCCGCTTGCTCCAGGTTCCCAGGGCTGGAGGTCGGTGGGGGCACAGCCACAAGCTTTTGTTTGGGGGCAATATTGGGAAGGGGGTGGGAGAGGGGGCACAGGGGGAGGTGGGACCCACTGAGGCTCCCCCAGGTCACCCCAGGACCCCCAGGCCCCGTCCCAGCCCCCCCATTTCCCTCCACAGCCCCGGCTGAGGGGGGCTCAGCCCAGGAGCCGCCGTCGTTCGGGGCTCCCCCGAGGGCAGCCGCCAACGGGAGAGCTCCCGGCTCGGAGAGGCCCCAGCAGAGGAGGGGATCTTGTCCCTCCTCGAGGGCCCTGAAGGGTCTTCAGGCCCCTCTGAAGAGGAGTTTTTCTCTTTTTAGGGATGTTTGGGGGGACCTCACCCCTCCAAGGGTGTTTTTTCCTCCCCATTTTCAGGTGTTTGTGGGGCCACAGCCCCACAAGCCCCTTTTCAGGGGTGATCATGACAGCTTTAAGTGACATTTTTCTGGGGGACTCACTCCAAGCCGCTGTAGGGGATGTTTTGCCCCCCAGGGTGGATTTTTGGGGTTTAAGGGCCCCCGCTCTGGTCGGGTCCCACTCTAACTCCCCTGAAGAGGCCAACACCACTCCTGCTGATTCCGGCAGCGGAGCCCTAGGAGGGTTGTAAGAGTTGAAATTTTTAAATTTCATTTTTATTCTATTTTATTTAAATTCAAATTTATTGATTTTTAGTTTTATTATAACTCGTTGAGAGGACAGCAAGGACATTCAAGGGCAGGAACATTTTTTCCTGGCTGGTGACTGGAATTTCAGACCCTGGCAGTGTGTGCAGAACCACACAGACTGGGATCAAACATGGGCTGGGATCACCTGGACTGAGATCCTATGGACTGGGACCATATGGAATGGGACCATAGGGATCAGGACGGTACACACTGGGATAAACTGGGTTGAGATTCTATGGACTGGGACCACATCGACTGGGATTGCACAGACTGGGATCCCATGGACTGGGAAAAAGCATTGGCTACCATTGGCTACCATCCACATAGAAAGGTGGCCACCTCAAGTTGTCTTGATCCTTTTTGGGTGTCCCATCCCCCTCTTTCCCCCGCCTTCCCCATCGTTCCCCCAATCCCCGCTCCCCTCCCCCGTGTTTGGTTTTGGGGGTTCCAGGCCCCTCCTGCTCCGTGGGGGGGTCCCGATCCCTCTTTGGTTTAATTTGGGGCCCCCAACCCCTTCTCACCGCGACCCCCGCGGCCGGGGGGGCTCTCAGCACCACCAGTGCCACCAGTCCGGCCCCAGCTGCCCCCGCACGCCCCATCCCCATCCCCAGGGTCACCTCCCCCCTCCCCAAATTCCGCTCCCGGGGAGCGCTGGGCGCTGCGGCTCCGCCTGGCGACTGAGGAGTCATCGAGAACAAGCGCTCTGATTGGCTAGAAATGGCCCCGCGCAGTCTCTGATTGGCTAGCGCATTGAGAAGCGCTGTGATCTGCCTGGCAACCGATGAGCAGCGCTATCGCAGGCGCTGATTGCCTGAAAATCGCCGGCCCGGCAACTGAGTTGTCAGCAGCACCGCGCGCTCTGATTGGCCAGGAGCTGTTTTGGGGTGGGGACGGGGGGAACTGGGGACCCCCAGGAGCCCCCCGGCTTTGGGGGTTTCCATCCCCCCTCGGCCCTCGGGGCGGCCCTGGGGCCACCCCAACACCCCCAAAGTGGGGAGGGTCCCCGGAGCCCTTTGGATCCCCCAAAAATGGGCTGGAAGTGGCAGGAGCCGCCCCAAAAAGGGATTGAAGGGTCCGGTCCGGGAATGGGGGAGGCTCCGGGGATGGCTCCGATCCGGATCGGGGCGGGCTGGGATTGAGGGAGGGTCCGTTCAGCGACTGGGCAGGGGTCTGGGACTGGGTCAGGGGCTGGCATTGGGGAGGGTTTGGGAATTGGGGAGGGGTCTGGGATTGAGGGGATTGCTCCATCCCGGGATTGGGGCAGGGTCGCTCCCTGGGGGAGGGGTCCATTATTGGGCCAGGGCCTCTCCCCTTCCCGAGCCCAATCCCGTTCCTGATCCTGTTCCCGATCCCAATCCCATTCCCATTTCTGTTCCCGTTCCCGATCTCATTCCCGACCCCGATCCCACTCCCATTCCCGATCCCGATCCTGTTCCCAGTCCCAGTCCCGCCGCTGTTTCCAGGAAATGGCTCTGCTCTCAACCCCGACCCCAAACCCAGCGGGTCAAACACCCCAGATCCTGGGGTCAACTCCCCCCGACCCCAAATCCTGGGGGTTCAAACACTGGGGGGGTCAAACACCCTCAAACCCAAACTCTGGGATGTCAAGCCCTACCCCCTCCCCCCCCAGCCCCGAACCCCAAATTTTAGGATCAAACCCTCCAAATCCCAGATCCTGGGGTGTCAAACACTCCCCAATTCCCAAACGATGGGGTTAAATACCCCTGATTTTGCTGATGCAAAAAAAACTTCTTTTCAGGGTTGGACGACCTGGTTGCGACAGCGGAACCCTTCTAAAAGACGGATGCTAAGAGACATAACCGGTGCTGTGGGAACAGGATTGGGAATTCTAAATAGCATTGATTCAGAAGTATTAATGAACACATTGGCTGCCACCACTAGATTTGACCAAATTCCAACAACCACTGCAGTCGTCCTTCTTGGCCTTGGGAAGACATCAGGGCTTGCTATCAAACATATTACCAAGTTGGGAGGAAGCAAGCGTAAATGATCACAAATTGGTAATTGATGCACTCGGTGCCACACAAAAGAACGTTTCTTTAGCTCTCAGCTGTATCCAGGCTCAATTAGGGATGCAGTCGGTTGCTGCCTCGATTATAAGAGAAGGTGAAGAAGGCACTTTTCCTACTGAGATTCGGAAAATAGTTTGGGACAGTGCCGCTGATTTTGAAAAGGAATTCCAATCCCGGTGGAACCTAGTGAACTTTACCTATGACCCCATCACAAACATAGCCACAGCTTTGGTGTTAACCGTACGTGATGCCTCAAGTGCGTTTGGTATTCCCCATCATTGCACTAGGACTGGGACACATATGGAGCCACTGGGAATGTGCTGGGGGCAACTGGGACCACGCTGGGGGCAACTGGGGACAAGGGTGAGTG
This sequence comes from Anomalospiza imberbis, assembly GCF_031753505.1. Taxonomy (NCBI): domain Eukaryota; kingdom Metazoa; phylum Chordata; class Aves; order Passeriformes; family Viduidae; genus Anomalospiza; species Anomalospiza imberbis. The sequence continues at coordinate 483,881 of NW_027100244.1, forward strand.
ACTGGGGCCCTGCTGGCAGAGACTGGGATCATACTGGACTCATACTGGGATCTTACTGGGAGTGACTGGGACTATTCTGGGGGCAAGTGGGAGAACTGGGAAAACACTGGATGGCACTGGGAACAACGGGAACAGTGCTGGGGGCAAATTGTATCATAACGGGGAGTGACTGGCAGCAACTGGGCTCCTGCTGGGAGCAGCCCCTGGCAGCCCCGGGAGCCCCGCACCCCTTTCCCGGCCATGCCGCCCCTCCAGCCCCAGCACCCCCCATTGCCGGGGTGCCGGCACTGCCAGGGGTCCCCCCCTCTCGGGTTCCCCGCTGGGGCTTCTGGGGCTCTCCTCTCTCGGGGCTCCCGCTCAGGGCAGCCGCGGCTCTCCCGGGGCTCCCCAAAACCGGTGTCCCCCCGACGGGGCTCTGCCGCCACCCACACTGGGATCCCCCAGAAACACCTCTCGGGGACCCCCCGATGTCCCCCCGAGGGCCAGCTGCGGCTCGGCATTGGAGCCCTGCCAGCTCCAAACATCCCTCCCAAAGAACCCGAACCCAGGCACCCCCCAGGATATTTGGGCCGAGCTCCCCCTCCCTGGGCACCTGCGGGATGGGGGCGATGCTCGCGGGGTGCTGCGAGCTCAGGCAGCGCCAGGGCCACGCGATTCCTTCTCTCCTCTCCTCCGGCTGCTCCCTGCTGCCGCTGCGCCTCTTCCTCCCTCCCTCCTCCTCCTCCCCCGCTCCGGGATCCTGAACCATGAGGGGAAAGGAGCGAGGAAAGGGCAGAACCATGAGGGGAAAGGAGCGAGGAAAGGGCGGAACCGTGAGGGGAAAGGAGCGGGGCCAGGGGGACGCGCTGTCCTAAAAAAGCCCGGTTTGACCCAAAATCACCCAAAAGGGCATCAAATGCAGCCTACATCCACATGGTTCGGCCTGACACCAACCAAATGGGATTAAAAGTATCCAGAGGGCTCTAAAATCCAACCAAAGGGGCTTAAAACTGCCCCAAGTGTTTTATAGCCCTCAAGAAATGGCTTAAGATCACCCGTAAATCTTTCAAATGTGACTAAAATCCAGCCTGAAAGTATCTGGTCCAGCCTAAAATCATCCAAAGGTATCTAAAATCACCAAAATGTCCCTGACACCAACACAAGAAGACCTAAAATCACCCTAAAAAGGCTTGGTTCAACCTAAAATTGCCCAAAGCAGCAAAAAACCCTACTTAAATGCACCCAAAATACACAAAAAAGGGACCTAAAATCACCCACACAGGATTAGGATTCACCCATATGGGCCCAGTTTTTCCTAAACTCACTCAAATGGGCCCCAGCCCCACCCACATGGGCCTAAAATCATCCAAAGGGGTCTGAAATCCCCCCTAAACCCCACCAGATTCAGCCTCAAATCAGCCACAGGAGCTGAAAATCCACCCGAAAAGGCTCGGGATCCCCGCAAGGGATCTGAAGCCCACCCTGAACCTGCCCGGTTCGGCCCAAAATCCCCCAAAGGGGCCGAGCCCGAGGCCGAGCCCGGGATCGGCTCCGGGGTCACTCCGGGACCTCCGCGTTCGCTCCGGGCAGTTTTGGCCGCGGCCCCGGACGGGCCTGGGCGGGAGCGGGAGGGACCAGGGAGGGCTCGGGAGGGGTTTGGGCATTTGGGGCTTTTTTGGGCTTTGGGGAATCGTGTTGGGAGTTTATGGGGAATTGTTGGGGTTTTTGGGGAGAGTTATTGGGTTTGGAGGCAGTTGGGGGATTTTGGGGAGTTTGGATTTTGAGGGGTTTTATTGGTGATTTGAGGGGGAAGTTGTTTTCCTGGGGGTATTTGGGGGTTAATTGAAATTTTTTGTGTTTTCTTTAGAATTTTGGAAGGTTTTACTGGGATTTTGTGGGGATTTTGTGGGATCCTCTGGAATTATTTCTGGGTTTTATTGGGATTTTTAGGGGATTTGGAGGCAATTTATTGGAATTGTGGGGGCATTTAGTGGGATTCTTTGGGGATTTGGGTTTGTTAGGAATTTTAGTGGGGATTAGGGGGGGTTTTGTAGGTTTTTTCTAGGTTGTTGTCAAGATTTCTTTGGACTCGTGAGTATTTTGTGGGGCTTGTTGTGGTTTTGGAGACATTTTTGGGAGGATTTGTGGGGTTTAATTGGGATTTTGTGGGCTTTTTTTGGGATTCGAGGGTGTTCTAATGGGAATTTGTGAAATTTAATTGCAATTTCATGGGGTTTATTGGGACTATCAGGGGTTTAAAGCAGATTTTGGTGCCTCTCAGCCCTTCCCCACACCCTGGGACAACTCCAAAGCCCCCCAAAATTCCACTAAAACCCCCCAAAATCCCCCAAAAATCCCAATTAAAAACTCCTAAACACCAAAGAATCCCACAAAATCCCAATGGAAACCACCAAAATTAAAAAAAAAAAAAAAAAAAAAAAAACAAACAAAAAAAACCGCCCAAAAATTTCAATAAACCCCCAAAAAATAACCACCCCAAAACCCTAAAAAATCCCTAAAATCCAAAATCCTCAAAACCCACAAAACCCCCATAACCCCACAAACCCAGTAATTCTCTCCAAAATCCAATAATTCCCCCTAATCTCCCAACAAAATCCCCCAAAGCCCATACATGCCGCCAAAATCCACCCAAAATACCCCCCGAGCGGCCCAGACTCACCGGGGGCAGTCCTGGATCAGGGGGCACCGGCCGGTGGAACAGGAGCCACCTCAGGGGGCCTGCGGTGCTTTTTGGGGAGGGGGCACCATGGGAAACCCCCCAAAAATGGGGGGGGGGAACCCCTGTGGCACCCCCTCCCCAGAAAGCCCTCTCCCCCGGTTCAGGAATAGCCAAATTCAAGAAAATGTAAACCAGGCTTGACTTTCCAGAAATTATTTTTGGCCGGGTTTAGCTGCACCCTCCAGGCTCAGGATCACCGGTGTATTTGCAGGTTTTGCTCTGCATCATCAGCCTGCCCAGACTCTGCTCGGTGTTTCACAAATGGAGAAGACAATGGATAATGTGCCAAGCTTCCTTGCAAACAGCAACACCTGCATCAGCATGACAGAAAAGAAGGGAAAAAAAAAAAAAAAGAAAATAATCAGCGGTTAGAACAGAGCCAGTGTCCCACCATCTTCCCCTCCACTGTTATTATAGAGGCAAACCTGGGCCTAAAGCTTCCACCTCTCAGTTCCTGATGCTGTTTGACTTCAGCCTTGACTCCCCCTGATCTACCTGACTGCCGTCCAAGTGGGGCTGGGGATGCTCAGCCTGGAAAGAGGAGACACTGGGGAGGCCTCCCTGCAGCTCTGCAGGACTGGAAGGGTCCCACAGGAAAGACGGGGACAGTGTTCAGCCGGGCCCGTGGCAACAGGACAAGGGGGGATGGCTTTCAACTGCAGGAGGCTGATTGAAGTTGGATCTGAGGGAGCTGCTCTTTTACACGGAGGCTGCTGAGGCACTGGCCCAGGCTGTGGATGCCCCATCCTTGGCAACAGGGCTGTGAGCAGCATGGGCTGGGGAAGATTGCTCAGCTCGGAACAAGATGCTCTTTAGATCCACTGTGATGTCACAGATGTGATGTTCCAGCAGGAACTTCCAGCGTCCAGCAAAGAGCACAACACAACCACTGGCCCTTGTGTCAGCCCACCCTGTGCCAGCCCTCGTGCCAGCTCACCCTTCACCATGTTCCCTGTCACTCTTCTCGTCACCTGCGCCCTGATACTCCCATCAGTCCTGAAAGCTCTCTGTTGCCTGGATTTTGTCATCCGTCCCTGCAGGATGCTCACATTTGTCCTGAGGAAGGTACAGTGCCATTCCATGGAGGTGGACACCCCCCAGCTGCCCGGCTGGGCTGGAGTTCTGTGGGGATGGGGTGGGACAGGGACCCCACTCTGAGGTGTTGCTACCTCTGCAGGCTGTCACCGAGAGAGAGGACGAGATGGAGGTGGACATGCAGGCTGATAGAGAGGAGGACATGGAAGTGGATGGCGAAGAGAGTGGAGACAATGCGATGGAGGTGGACATGGAGATGGATACAGAGGAGGAGATGGAAGTGGATGGAGAAGAGAGTGGAGAGGAAGAGATGGAGGTGGACATGCAGATGGATACAGAGGAGGAGATGGAAGTGGATGGAGAAGAGACTGGAGAGGAAGAGATGGAGGTGGACATGGAGATTGATACAGAGGAGGAGATGGAAGTGGATGGAGAAGAGACTGGAGAGGAAGAGATGGAGGTGGACATGCAGATGGATCCAGAGGAGGAGATGGAAGTGGATGGAGAAGAGACTGGTGAAGAAGAGATGGAGGTAGATGTGGAAGAGGAGATGGACGTGGAAATGGAAGAGTACCTTGAGGACATGGACATTGATGAGAAAGATGAGGAAGAGGCCATGATCTTGGGATGAAGAGCAATACCAGCAGCAGGACAGGCATGTGGTCCCCACAGGCAGAGCGGGTCCCCTGCTGCCAGGCTGGGACTGGGCTGGGTGGTCCCTGCTCAGGGATGTGGGACCCGGTGCATTGGGTTCTGGTGGCCATCCCCAGCCTGTGCTGCGCTTGCTGGGCCAGCCTGGGGGCACATGGAAGAGCCCTCTCTGCCTGATTGGAGTGACCGTGCCTCTTGCTTTTCCTCAAGGACCGATGGAGATCCCGGACAGAGATGCCACCCTTTTGTACATACCTTGTAGAGTTTGTTGTTGTCTTTAGGCTATAGGTTTCAGGGCTTCTTTTTGTCTTCTGTAAATACGTTTCATAGACTTTTGTTAGATATGTTCTTAGGTATATACGTTCCATAGATAGTTGTTGTTACAAATATTCTTACAATGTAAATGTGTTCTGTGTTTTCTTTGCTGTTTTTCTGAAAATAAACAAGCTTTATTTTTCACACCCCAGTTCTCTTTCCATTTGCTTCAGGCACAGGTAGCATTTGCAAAGTTGTGGTTTCCGCTTGCTCCAGGTTCCCAGGGCTGGAGGTCGGTGGGGGCACAGCCACAAGCTTTTGTTTGGGGGCAATATTGGGAAGGGGGTGGGAGAGGGGGCACAGGGGGAGGTGGGACCCACTGAGGCTCCCCCAGGTCACCCCAGGACCCCCAGGCCCCGTCCCAGCCCCCCCATTTCCCTCCACAGCCCCGGCTGAGGGGGGCTCAGCCCAGGAGCCGCCGTCGTTCGGGGCTCCCCCGAGGGCAGCCGCCAACGGGAGAGCTCCCGGCTCGGAGAGGCCCCAGCAGAGGAGGGGATCTTGTCCCTCCTCGAGGGCCCTGAAGGGTCTTCAGGCCCCTCTGAAGAGGAGTTTTTCTCTTTTTAGGGATGTTTGGGGGGACCTCACCCCTCCAAGGGTGTTTTTTCCTCCCCATTTTCAGGTGTTTGTGGGGCCACAGCCCCACAAGCCCCTTTTCAGGGGTGATCATGACAGCTTTAAGTGACATTTTTCTGGGGGACTCACTCCAAGCCGCTGTAGGGGATGTTTTGCCCCCCAGGGTGGATTTTTGGGGTTTAAGGGCCCCCGCTCTGGTCGGGTCCCACTCTAACTCCCCTGAAGAGGCCAACACCACTCCTGCTGATTCCGGCAGCGGAGCCCTAGGAGGGTTGTAAGAGTTGAAATTTTTAAATTTCATTTTTATTCTATTTTATTTAAATTCAAATTTATTGATTTTTAGTTTTATTATAACTCGTTGAGAGGACAGCAAGGACATTCAAGGGCAGGAACATTTTTTCCTGGCTGGTGACTGGAATTTCAGACCCTGGCAGTGTGTGCAGAACCACACAGACTGGGATCAAACATGGGCTGGGATCACCTGGACTGAGATCCTATGGACTGGGACCATATGGAATGGGACCATAGGGATCAGGACGGTACACACTGGGATAAACTGGGTTGAGATTCTATGGACTGGGACCACATCGACTGGGATTGCACAGACTGGGATCCCATGGACTGGGAAAAAGCATTGGCTACCATTGGCTACCATCCACATAGAAAGGTGGCCACCTCAAGTTGTCTTGATCCTTTTTGGGTGTCCCATCCCCCTCTTTCCCCCGCCTTCCCCATCGTTCCCCCAATCCCCGCTCCCCTCCCCCGTGTTTGGTTTTGGGGGTTCCAGGCCCCTCCTGCTCCGTGGGGGGGTCCCGATCCCTCTTTGGTTTAATTTGGGGCCCCCAACCCCTTCTCACCGCGACCCCCGCGGCCGGGGGGGCTCTCAGCACCACCAGTGCCACCAGTCCGGCCCCAGCTGCCCCCGCACGCCCCATCCCCATCCCCAGGGTCACCTCCCCCCTCCCCAAATTCCGCTCCCGGGGAGCGCTGGGCGCTGCGGCTCCGCCTGGCGACTGAGGAGTCATCGAGAACAAGCGCTCTGATTGGCTAGAAATGGCCCCGCGCAGTCTCTGATTGGCTAGCGCATTGAGAAGCGCTGTGATCTGCCTGGCAACCGATGAGCAGCGCTATCGCAGGCGCTGATTGCCTGAAAATCGCCGGCCCGGCAACTGAGTTGTCAGCAGCACCGCGCGCTCTGATTGGCCAGGAGCTGTTTTGGGGTGGGGACGGGGGGAACTGGGGACCCCCAGGAGCCCCCCGGCTTTGGGGGTTTCCATCCCCCCTCGGCCCTCGGGGCGGCCCTGGGGCCACCCCAACACCCCCAAAGTGGGGAGGGTCCCCGGAGCCCTTTGGATCCCCCAAAAATGGGCTGGAAGTGGCAGGAGCCGCCCCAAAAAGGGATTGAAGGGTCCGGTCCGGGAATGGGGGAGGCTCCGGGGATGGCTCCCATCCGGATCGGGGCGGGCTGGGATTGAGGGAGGGTCCGTTCAGCGACTGGGCAGGGGTCTGGGACTGGGTCAGGGGCTGGCATTGGGGAGGGTTTGGGAATTGGGGAGGGGTCTGGGATTGAGGGGATTGCTCCATCCCGGGATTGGGGCAGGGTCGCTCCCTGGGGGAGGGGTCCATTATTGGGCCAGGGCCTCTCCCCTTCCCGAGCCCAATCCCGTTCCTGATCCTGTTCCCGATCCCAATCCCATTCCCATTTCTGTTCCCGTTCCCGATCTCATTCCCGACCCCGATCCCACTCCCATTCCCGATCCCGATCCTGTTCCCAGTCCCAGTCCCGCCGCTGTTTCCAGGAAATGGCTCTGCTCTCAACCCCGACCCCAAACCCAGCGGGTCAAACACCCCAGATCCTGGGGTCAACTCCCCCCGACCCCAAATCCTGGGGGTTCAAACACTGGGGGGGTCAAACACCCTCAAACCCAAACTCTGGGATGTCAAGCCCTACCCCCTCCCCCCCAGCCCCGAACCCCAAATTTTAGGATCAAACCCTCCAAATCCCAGATCCTGGGGTGTCAAACACTCCCCAATTCCCAAACGATGGGGTTAAATACCCCTGATTTTGCTGATGCAAAAAAAACTTCTTTTCAGGGTTGGACGACCTGGTTGCGACAGCGGAACCCTTCTAAAAGACGGATGCTAAGAGACATAACCGGTGCTGTGGGAACAGGATTGGGAATTCTAAATAGCATTGATTCAGAAGTATTAATGAACACATTGGCTGCCACCACTAGATTTGACCAAATTCCAACAACCACTGCAGTCGTCCTTCTTGGCCTTGGGAAGACATCAGGGCTTGCTATCAAACATATTACCAAGTTGGGAGGAAGCAAGCGTAAATGATCACAAATTGGTAATTGATGCACTCGGTGCCACACAAAAGAACGTTTCTTTAGCTCTCAGCTGTATCCAGGCTCAATTAGGGATGCAGTCGGTTGCTGCCTCGATTATAAGAGAAGGTGAAGAAGGCACTTTTCCTACTGAGATTCGGAAAATAGTTTGGGACAGTGCCGCTGATTTTGAAAAGGAATTCCAATCCCGGTGGAACCTAGTGAACTTTACCTATGACCCCATCACAAACATAGCCACAGCTTTGGTGTTAACCGTACGTGATGCCTCAAGTGCATTTGGTATTCCCCATCATTGCACTAGGACTGGGACACATATGGAGCCACTGGGAATGTGCTGGGGGCAACTGGGACCACGCTGGGGGCAACTGGGGACAAGGGTGAGTGACTGGGGCCCTGCTGGCAGAGACTGGGATCATACTGGACTCATACTGGGATCTTACTGGGAGTGACTGGGACTATTCTGGGGGCAAGTGGGAGAACTGGGAAAACACTGGATGGCACTGGGAACAACGGGAACAGTGCTGGGGGCAAATTGTATCATAACGGGGAGTGACTGGCAGCAACTGGGCTCCTGCTGGGAGCAGCCCCTGGCAGCCCCGGGAGCCCCGCACCCCTTTCCCGGCCATGCCGCCCCTCCAGCCCCAGCACCCCCCATTGCCGGGGTGCCGGCACTGCCAGGGGTCCCCCCCTCTCGGGTTCCCCGCTGGGGCTTCTGGGGCTCTCCTCTCTCGGGGCTCCCGCTCAGGGCAGCCGCGGCTCTCCCGGGGCTCCCCAAAACCGGTGTCCCCCCGACGGGGCTCTGCCGCCACCCACACTGGGATCCCCCAGAAACACCTCTCGGGGACCCCCCGATGTCCCCCCGAGGGCCAGCTGCGGCTCGGCATTGGAGCCCTGCCAGCTCCAAACATCCCTCCCAAAGAACCCGAACCCAGGCACCCCCCAGGATATTTGGGCCGAGCTCCCCCTCCCTGGGCACCTGCGGGATGGGGGCGATGCTCGCGGGGTGCTGCGAGCTCAGGCAGCGCCAGGGCCACGCGATTCCTTCTCTCCTCTCCTCCGGCTGCTCCCTGCTGCCGCTGCGCCTCTTCCTCCCTCCCTCCTCCTCCTCCCCCGCTCCGGGATCCTGAACCATGAGGGGAAAGGAGCGAGGAAAGGGCGGAACCGTGAGGGGAAAGGAGCGGGGCCAGGGGGACGCGCTGTCCTAAAAAAGCCCGGTTTGACCCAAAATCACCCAAAAGGGCATCAAATGCACCCTACATCCACATGGTTCGGCCTGACACCAACCAAATGGGATTAAAAGTATCCAGAGGGCTCTAAAATCCAACCCAAGGGGCTTAAAACTGCCCCAAGTGTTTTATAGCCCTCAAGAAATGGCTTAAGATCACCCGTAAATCTTTCAAATGTGACTAAAATCCACCCTGAAAGTATCTGGTCCAGCCTAAAATCATCCAAAGGTATCTAAAATCACCAAAATGTCCCTGACACCAACACAAGAAGACCTAAAATCACCCTAAAAAGGCTTGGTTCAACCTAAAATTGCCCAAAGCAGCAAAAAACCCTACTTAAATGCACCCAAAATACACAAAAAAGGGACCTAAAATCACCCACACAGGATTAGGATTCACCCATATGGGCCCAGTTTTTCCTAAACTCACCCAAATGGGCCCCAGCCCCACCCACATGGGCCTAAAATCATCCAAAGGGGTCTGAAATCCCCCCTAAACCCCACCAGATTCGGCCTCAAATCAGCCACAGGGGCTGAAAATCCACCCAAAAAGGCTCGGGATCCCCGCAAGGGATCTGAAGCCCACCCTAAACCTGCCCGGTTCGGCCCAAAATCCCTCAAAGGGGCCGAGCCCGAGGCCGAGCCCGGGATCGGCTCCGGGGTGGCTCCGGGACCTCCGCGTCCGCTCCGGGCAGTTTTGGCCGCGGCCCCGGACGGGCCTGGGCGGGACCGGGAGGGACCAGGGAGGGCTCGGGAGGGGTTTGGGCATCTGGGGCTTTTTTGGGCTTTTGGGAATTGTGTTGGGAGTTTACAGGGAATTGTTGGGGTTTTTGGGGAGAATTATTGGGTGTGGGGGTGTTTGGGAATTTTGGGAGTTTGGATTTCGAGGGGTTTTATTGGTGCTTTGAGGGGGAAGTTTTTTTCCTGGGGGTATTTGGGGGTTAATTGATTTTTTTTGTGTTTTCTTTAGAATTTTGGAAGGTTTTACTGGGATTTTGTGGGGATTTTGTGGGATCCTCTGGAATTATTTCTGGGTTTTATTGGGATTTTTAGGGGATTTGGAGGCATTTTATTGGAATTGTTGGGGCATTTAGTGGGATTCTTTGGGGATTTGGGTTTTTTAGTTATTTTAGTGGGGATTTGGGGGGGCTTGTGGGTTTTTTTGGGTGTTGCCAAGATTTCTTTGGGTCACGTGAGGATTTTGTGGGGCTTGTTGTGGTTTTGGAGACATTTTTGGGGGGGGATTTGTGGGGTTTAATTGGGATTTTGTGAGCTTTTTTTGGGATTCGAGGGTATTCTAATGGGAATTTGTGAAATTTAATGGCGATTTCATGGGGTTTATTGGGACTTTCAGGGGTTTAAACCAGATGTTGGTGCCTCTCAGCCCTTCCCCACACCCTGGGACAACTCCAAAGCCCCCCAAAATTCCACTAAAACCCCCCAAAATCCCCCAAAAATCCCAATTAATAACTCCTAAACACCAAAGAATCCCACAAAATCCCAGTGGAACCCACCAAAATTTAAAAAAAAAAAACCTCCCAAAAATTTCAATAAACCCCCCAAAAAATAACCACCCCAAAACCCTAAAAAATCCCCAAAATCCAAAATCCTCAAATCCCACAAAACCCCCATAACCCCACAAACCCAGTAATTCTCTCCAAAATCCAATAATTCCCCCTAATCTCCCAACAAAATCCCCCAAAGCCCATACATGCCGCCAAAATCCCCCCAAAATCCCCCCAGAGCGCCCCAGACTCACCGGGGGCAGTCCTGGATCAGGGGGCACCGGCCGGTGGAACAGAAGCCGCTTCAGGGGGCCCGCGGAGCTTTTTGGGGAGGGGGCACCATGGGAGACCCCCCAAAAATGGGGGAGGGGAACCCCTGTGGTACCCCCTCCCCCGAATGCCCTCTCCCCCGGTTCAGGAATAGCCAAACTCAAGAAAATGTAAACCAGGCTTGACTTTCCAGAAATTATTTTTGGCCGGGTTTAGCTGCATCCTCCAGGCTCAGGATCACCGGTGTATTTGCAGGTTTTGCTCTGCATCATCAGCCTGCCCAGACTCTGCTCGGTGTTTCACAAATGGAGAAGACAATGGATAATGTGCCAAGCTTCCTTGCAAACAGCAACACCTGCATCAGCATGACAGAAAAGAAGGAAAAAAAAAAAAAAAGAAAGTATTCACCGGTTAGAACAGAGCCAGTGTCCCACCATCTTCCCCTCCACTGTTATTACAGAGGCAAACCTGGGCCTAAAGCTTCCACCTCTCAGTTCCTGATGCTGTTTGACTTCAGCCTTGACTCCCCCTGATCTACCTGACTGCCGTCCAAGTGGGGCTGGGGATGCTCAGCCTGGAAAGAGGAGACACTGGGGAGGCCTCCCTGCAGCTCTGCAGGACTGGAAGGGTCCCACAGGAAAGACGGGGACAGTGTTCAGCCGGGCCCGTGGCAACAGGACAAGGGGGGATGGCTTTCAACTGCAGGAGGCTGATTGAAGTTGGATCTGAGGGAGCTGCTCTTTTACACGGAGGCTGCTGAGGCACTGGCCCAGGCTGTGGATGCCCCATCCTTGGCAACAGGGCTGTGAGCAGCATGGGCTGGGAAGGATTGCTCAGCTCGGAACAAGATGCTCTTTAGATCCACTGTGATGTCACAGATGTGATGTTCCAGCAGGAACTTCCAGCGTCCAGCAAAGAGCACAACACAACCACTGGCCCTTGTGTCAGCCCACCCTGTGCCAGCCCTCGTGCCAGCTCACCCTTCACCATGTTCCCTGTCACTCTTCTCGTCACCTGCGCCCTGATACTCCCATCAGTCCTGAAAGCTCTCTGTTGCCTGGATTTTGTCATCCGTCCCTGCAGGATGCTCACATTTGTCCTGAGGAAGGTACAGTGCCATTCCATGGAGGTGGACACCCCCCAGCTGCCCGGCTGGGCTGGAGTTCTGTGGGGATGGGGTGGGACAGGGACCCCACTCTGAGGTGTTGCTACCTCTGCAGGCTGTCACCGAGAGAGAGGACGAGATGGAGGTGGACATGCAGGCTGATAGAGAGGAGGACATGGAAATGGATGGAGAAGAGAGTGGAGACAATGCGATGGAGGTGGACATGGAGATTGATACAGAGGAGAAGATGGAAGTGGATGGAGAAGAGAGTGGAGAGGAAGAGATGGAGGTGGACATGCAGATGGATACAGAGGAGGAGATGGAAGTGGATGGAGAAGAGACTGGAGAGGAAGAGATGGAGGTGGACATGCAGATGGATACAGAGGAGGAGATGGAAGTGGATGGAGAAGAGACTGGAGAGGAAGAGATGGAGGTGGACATGCAGATGGATACAGAGGAGGAGATGGAAGTGGATGGAGAAGAGACTGGAGAGGAAGAGATGGAGGTGGACATGCAGATGGATACAGAGGAGGAGATGGAAGTGGATGGAGAAGAGACTGGTGAAGAAGAGATGGAGGTAGATGTGGAAGAGGAGATGGACGTGGAAATGGAAGAGTACCTTGAGGACATGGACATTGATGAGAAAGATGAGGAAGAGGCCATGTTCTTGGGATGAAGAGCAATGCCAGCAGCAGGACAGGCATGTGGTCCCCACAGGCAGAGCGGGTCCCCTGCTGCCAGGCTGGGACTGGGCTGGGTGGTCCCTGCTCAGGGATGTGGGACCCGGTGCATTGGGTTCTGGTGGCCATCCCCAGCCTGTGCTGCGCTTGCTGGGCCAGCCTGGGGGCACATGGAAGAGCCCTCTCTGCCTGATTGGAGTGACTGTGCCTCTTGCTTTTCCTCAAGGACCGATGGAGATCCCGGACAGAGATGCCACCCTTTTGTACATACCTTGTAGAGTTTGTTGTTGTCTTTAGGCTATAGGTTTTAGGGCTTCTTTTTGTCTTCTGTAAATACGTTTCATAGACTTTTGTTAGATATGTTCTTAGGTATATACGTTCCATAGATAGTTGTTGTTACAAATATTCTTACAATGTAAATGTGTTCTGTGTTTTCTTTGCTGTTTTTCTGAAAATAAACAAGCTTTATTTTTCACACCCCAGTTCTCTTTCCATTTGCTTCAGGCACAGGTAGCATTTGCAAAGTTGTGGTTTCCGCTTGCTCCAGGTTCCCAGGGCTGGAGGTCAGTGGGGGCGCTGGCACAGCCACAACCTTTTGTTTGGGGGCAATATTGAGAAGGGGGTGGGAGAGGGGGCACAGGGGGAGGTGGGACCCACTGAGGCTCCCCCAGGTCACCCCAGGACCCCCAGGCCCCGTCCCAGCCCCCCCAGTTCCCTCCACAGCCCCGGCTGAGGGGGGCTCAGCCCAGGAGCCGCCGTCGTTCGGGGCTCCCCCGAGGGCAGCCGCCAACGGGAGAGCTCCCGGCTCGGAGAGGCCCCAGCAGAGGAGGGGATCTTGTCCCTCCTCGAGGGCCCTGAAGGGTCTTCAGGCCCCTCTGAAGAGGAGTTTTTCTCTTTTTAGGGATGTTTGGGGGGACCCCACCCCTCCAAGGGTGTTTTTTCCTCCCCATTTTCAGGTGTTTGTGGGGCCACAGCCCCACAAGCCCCTTTTCAGGGGTGATCATGACAGCTTTAAGTGACATTTTTCTGGGGGACTCACTCCAAGCCGCTGTAGGGGATGTTTTGCCCCCCAGGGTGGATTTTTGGGGTTTAAGGGCCCCCGCTCTGGTCGGGTCCCACTCTAACTCCCCTGAAGAGGCCAACACCGCTCCTGCTGATTCCGGCAGCGGAGCCCTGGGAGGGTTGTAAGAGTTGAAATTTTTAAATTTCATTTTTATTCCATTTTATTTAAATTAAAATTTATTGATTTTTAGTTTTATTATAACTCGTTGAGAGGACAGCAAGGACATTCAAGGGCAGGAACATTTTTTCCTGGCTGGTGACTGGAATTTCAGACCCTGGCAGTGTGTGCAGAACCACACAGACTGGGATCAAACATGGGCTGGGATCACCTGGACTGAGATCCTATGGACTGGGACCATATGGAATGGGACCATAGGGATCAGGACGGTACACACTGGGATAAACTGGGTTGAGATTCTATGGACTGGGACCACATCGACTGGGATTGCACAGACTGGGATCCCATGGACTGGGAAAAAGCATTGGCTACCATTGGCTACCATCCACATAGAAAGGTGGCCACCTCAAGTTGTCTTGATCCTTTTTGGGTGTCCCATCCCCCTCTTTCCCCCGCCTTCCCCATCGTTCCCCCAATCCCCGCTCCCCTCCCCCGTGTTTGGTTTTGGGGGTTCCAGGCCCCTCCTGCTCCGTGGGGGGGTCCCGATCCCTCTTTGGTTTAATTTGGGGCCCCCAACCCCTTCTCACCGCGACCCCCGCGGCCGGGGGGGCTCTCAGCACCACCAGTGCCACCAGTCCGGCCCCAGCTGCCCCCGCACGCCCCATCCCCATCCCCAGGGTCACCTCCCCCCTCCCCAAATTCCGCTCCCGGGGAGCGCTGGGCGCTGCGGGTCCGCCTGGCGACTGAGGAGTCATCGAGAACAAGCGCTCTGATTGGCTAGAAATGGCCCCGCGCAGTCTCTGATTGGCTAGCGCATTGAGAAGCGCTGTGATCTGCCTGGCAACCGAGGAGCAGCGCTATCGCAGGCGCTGATTGCCTGAAAATCGCCGGCCCGGCAACTGAGTTGTCAGCAGCGCCGCGCGCTCTGATTGGCCAGGAGCTGTTTTGGGGTGGGGCCGGGGGGAACTGGGGACCCCCAGGAGCCCCCCGGCTTTGGGGGTTTCCATCCCCCCTCGGCCCTCGGGGCGGCCCTGGGGCCACCCCAACACCCCCAAAGTGGGGAGGGTCCCCGGAGCCGTTTGGATCCCCCAAAAATGGGCTGGAAGCGGCAGGAGCCGCCCCAAAAAGGGATTGAAGGGTCCGGTCCGGGAATGGGGGAGGCTCCGGGGATGGCTCCGATCCGGATCGGGGAGGGCTGGGATTGAGGGAGGGTCCGTTCAGCGACTGGGCAGGGGTCTGGGACTGGGTCAGGGGCTGGCATTGGGGAGGGTTTGGGAATTGGGGAGGGGTCTGGGATTGAGGGGATTGCTCCATCCCGGGATTGGGGCAGGGTCGCTCCCTGGGGGAGGGGTCCATTATTGGGCCAGGGCCTCTCCCCTTCCCGAGCCCAATCCCGTTCTTGATCCTGTTCCCGATCCCAATCCCATTCCCATTTCTGTTCCCGTTCCCGATCTCATTCCCGACCCCGATCCCACTCCCATTCCCGATCCCGATCCTGTTCCCAGTCCCGGTCCCGCCGCTGTTTCCAGGAAATGGCTCTGCTCTCAACCCCGACCCCAAACCCAGCGGGTCAAACACCCCAGATCCTGGGGTCAACTCCCCCCGACCCCAAATCCTGGGGGTTCAAACACTGGGGGGGTCAAACACCCTCAAACCCAAACTCTGGGATGTCAAGCCCTACCCCCCCCCCCCCCCCAGCCCCGAACCCCAAATTTTAGGATCAAACCCTCCAAATCCCAGATCCTGGGGTGTCAAACACTCCCCAATTCCCAAACGATGGGGTTAAATACCCCTGATTTTGCTGATGCAAAAAAATGTCTCAGAAATTCAGCCAGCTTGTTCACCTTTTTTGTCAACTTCTTTTCAGGGTTGGACGACCTGGTTGCGACAGCGGAACCCTTCTAAAAGACGGATGCTAAGAGACATAACCGGTGCTGTGGGAACAGGATTGGGAATTCTAAATAGCATTGATTCAGAAGTATTAATGAACACATTGGCTGCCACCACTAGATTTGACCAAATTCCAACAACCACTGCAGTCGTCCTTCTTGGCCTTGGGAAGACATCAGCGCTTGCTATCAAACATATTACCAAGTTGGGAGGAAGCAAGCGTAAATGATCACAAATTGGTAATTGATGCACTCGGTGCCACACAAAAGAACGTTTCTTTAGCTCTCAGCTGTATCCAGGCTCAATTAGGGATGCAGTCGGTTGCTGCCTCGATTATAAGAGAAGGTGAAGAAGGCACTTTTCCTACTGAGATTCGGAAAATAGTTTGGGACAGTGCCGCTGATTTTGAAAAGGAATTCCAATCCCGGTGGAACCTAGTGAACTTTACCTATGACCCCATCACAAACATAGCCACAGCTTTGGTGTTAACCGTACGTGATGCCTCAAGTGCATTTGGTATTCCCCATCATTGCACTAGGACTGGGACACATATGGAGCCACTGGGAATGTGCTGGGGGCAACTGGGACCACGCTGGGGGCAACTGGGGACAAGGGTGAGTGACTGGGGCCCTGCTGGCAGAGACTGGGATCATACTGGACTCATACTGGGATCTTACTGGGAGTGACTGGGACTATTCTGGGGGCAAGTGGGAGAACTGGGAAAACACTGGATGGCACTGGGAACAACGGGAACAGTGCTGGGGGCAAATTGTATCATAATGGGGAGTGACTGGCAGCAACTGGGCTCCTGCTGGGAGCAGCCCCTGGGGGCCCCGGGAGCCCCGCACCCCTTTCCCGGCCATGCCGCCCCTCCAGCCCCAGCACCCCCCATTGCCGGGGTGCCGGCACTGCCAGGGGTCCCCCCCTCTCGGGTTCCCCGCTGGGGCTTCTGGGGCTCTCCTCCCTCAGGGCTCCCGCTCAGGGCAGCCGCGGCTCTCCCGGGGCTCCCCAAAACCGGTGTCCCCCCGACGGGGCTCTGCCGCCACCCACACTGGGATCCCCCGAAAACACCTCTCGGGGACCCCCCGATGTCCCCCCGAGGACCAGCTGCGGCTCGGCTTTGGAGCCCTGCCAGCTCCAAACATCCCTCCCAAAGAACCCGAACCCAGGCACCCCCCAGGATATTTGGGCCGAGCTCCCCCTCCCTGGGCACCTGCGGGATGGGGGCGATGCTCCCGGGGTGCTGCGAGCTCAGGCAGCGCCAGGGCCACGCGATTCCTTCTCTCCTCTCCTCCGGCTGCTCCCTGCTGCCGCTGCGCCTCTTCCTCCCTCCCTCCTCCTCCTCCTCCGCTCCGGGATCCTGAACCATGAGGGGAAAGGAACGAGGAAAGGGCAGAACCGTGAGGGGAAAGGAGCGAGGAAAGGGCAGAACCGTGAGGGGAAAGGAGCGGGGCCAAGGGGACGCGCTGTCCTAAAAAAGCCCGGTTTGACCCAAAATCACCCAAAAGGGCATCAAATGCACCCTACATCCACATGGTTTGGCCTGACACCAACCAAATGGGATTAAAAGTATCCAGAGGGCTCTAAAATCCAACCCAAGGGGCTTAAAACTGCCCCAAGTGTTTTATAGCCCTCAAGAAATGGCTTAAGATCACCCGTAAATCTTTCAAATGTGACTAAAATCCACCCTGAAAGTATCTGGTCCAGCCTAAAATCATCCAAAGGTATCTAAAATCACCAAAATGTCCCTGACACCAACACAAGAAGACCTAAAATCACCCTAAAAAGGCTTGGTTCAACCTAAAATTGCCCAAAGCAGCAAAAAAAACCCTATTTAAATGCACCCAAAATACCCAAAAAAGGGACCTAAAATCACCCACACAGGAATAGGATTCACCCATATGGGCCCAGTTTTTCCTAAACTCACCCAAATGGGCCCCAGCCCCACCCACATGGGCCTAAAATCATCCAAAGGGGTCTGAAATCCCCCCTAAACCCCACCAGATTCGGCCTCAAATCAGCCACAGGGGCTGAAAATCCACCCGAAAAGGCTCGGGATCCCCACAAGGGATCTGAAGCCCACCCTAAACCTGCCCGGTTCGGCCCAAAATCCCCCAAAGGGGCCGAGCCCGAGGCCGAGCCCGGGATCGGCTCCGGGGTCGCTCCGGGACCTCCGCGTCCGCTCCGGGCAGTTTTGGCCGCGGCCCCGGACGGGCCTGGGCGGGACCGGGAGGGACCAGGGAGGGCTCGGGAGGGGTTTGGGCATCTGGGGCTTTTTTGGGCTTTTGGGAATTGTGTTGGGAGTTTACAGGGAATTGTTGGGGTTTTTGGGGAGAATTATTGGGTGTGGGGGTGTTTGGGAATTTTGGGAGTTTGGATTTCGAGGGGTTTTCTTGGTGCTTTGAGGGGGAAGTTTTTTTCCTGGGGGTATTTGGGGGTTAATTGATTTTTTTTGTGTTTTCTTTAGAATTTTGGAAGGTTTTACTGGGATTTTGTGGGGATTTTGTGGGATCCTCTGGAATTATTTCTGGGTTTTATTGGGATTTTTAGGGGATTTGGAGGCATTTTATTGGAATTGTTGGGGCATTTAGTGGGATTCTTTGGGGATTTGGGTTTTTCAGTTATTTTAGTGGGGATTTGGGGGGGCTTGTGGGTTTTTTTAGGTGTTGCCAAGATTTCTTTGGGTCTCGTGAGGATTTTGTGGGGCTTGTTGTGGTTTTGGAGACATTTTTGGGGGGATTTGTGGGGTTTAATTGGGATTTTGTGAGCTTTTTTTGGGATTCGAGGGTATTCTAATGGGAATTTGTGAAATTTAATGGCGATTTCATGGGGTTTATTGGGACTTTCAGGGGTTTAAACCAGATGTTGGTGCCTCTCAGCCCTTCCCCACACCCTGGGACAACTCCAAAGCCCCCCAAAATTCCACTAAAACCCCCCAAAATCCCCCAAAAATCCCAATTAATAACTCCTAAACACCAAAGAATCCCACAAAATCCCAGTGGAACCCAACAAAATTTAAAAAAAAAAAACCTCCCAAAAATTTCAATAAACCCCCCAAAAAATAACCACCCCAAAACCCTAAAAAATCCCCAAAATCCAAAATCCTCAAATCCCACAAAACCCCCATAACCCCACAAACCCAGTAATTCTCTCCAAAATCCAATATTTCCCCCTAATCTCCCAACAAAATCCCCCAAAGCCCATACATGCCGCCAAAATCCCCCCAAAATCCCCCCAGAGCGCCCCAGACTCACCGGGGGCAGTCCTGGATCAGGGGGCACCGGCCGGTGGAACAGAAGCCGCTTCAGGGGGCCCGCGGAGCTTTTTGGGGAGGGGGCACCATGGGAGACCCCCCAAAAACGGGGGAGGGGAACCCCTGTGGTACCCCCTCCCCCGAATGCCCTCTCCCCCGGTTCAGGAATAGCCAAACTCAAGAAAATGTAAACCAGGCTTGACTTTCCAGAAATTATTTTTGGCCGGGTTTAGCTGCATCCTCCAGGCTCAGGATCACCGGTGTATTTGCAGGTTTTGCTCTGCATCATCAGCCTGCCCAGACTCTGCTCGGTGTTTCACAAATGGAGAAGACAATGGATAATGTGCCAAGCTTCCTTGCAAACAGCAACACCTGCATCAGCATGACAGAAAAGAAGGAAAAAAAAAAAAAAGAAAGTATTCAGCGGTTAGAACAGAGCCAGTGTCCCACCATCTTCCCCTCCACTGTTATTACAGAGGCAAACCTGGGCCTAAAGCTTCCACCTCTCAGTTCCTGATGCTGTTTGACTTCAGCCTTGACTCCCCCTGATCTACCTGACTGCCGTCCAAGTGGGGCTGGGGATGCTCAGCCTGGAAAGAGGAGACACTGGGGAGGCCTCACTGCAGCTCTGCAGGACTGGAAGGGTCCCACAGGAAAGACGGGGACAGTGTTCAGCCGGGCCCGTGGCAACAGGACAAGGGGGGATGGCTTTCAACTGCAGGAGGCTGATTGAAGTTGGATCTGAGGGAGCTGCTCTTTTACACGGAGGCTGCTGAGGCACTGGCCCAGGCTGTGGATGCCCCATCCTTGGCAACAGGGCTGTGAGCAGCATGGGCTGGGGAAGATTGCTCAGCTCGGAACAAGATGCTCTTTAGATCCACTGTGATGTCACAGATGTGATGTTCCAGCAGGAACTTCCAGCGTCCAGCAAAGAGCACAACACAACCACTGGCCCTTGTGTCAGCCCACCCTGTGCCAGCCCTCGTGCCAGCTCACCCTTCACCATGTTCCCTGTCACTCTTCTCGTCACCTGCGCCCTGATACTCCCATCAGTCCTGAAAGCTCTCTGTTGCCTGGATTTTGTCATCCGTCCCTGCAGGATGCTCACATTTGTCCTGAGGAAGGTACAGTGCCATTCCATGGAGGTGGACATCCCCCAGCTGCCCGGCTGGGCTGGAGTTCTGTGGGGATGGGGTGGGACAGGGACCCCACTCTGAGGTGTTGCTACCTCTGCAGGCTGTCACCGAGAGAGAGGACGAGATGGAGGTGGACATGCAGGCTGATAGAGAGGAGGACATGGAAGTGGATGGAGAAGAGAGTGGAGACAATGCGATGGAGGTGGACATGGAGATTGATACAGGGGAGGAGATGGAAGTGGATGGAGAAGAGACTGGAGAGGAAGAGATGGAGGTGGACATGCAGATGGATACAGAGGAGGAGATGGAAGTGGATGGAGAAGAGACTGGAGAGGAAGAGATGGAGGTGGACATGCAGATGGATACAGAGGAGGAGATGGAAGTGGATGGAGAAGAGACTGGAGAGGAAGAGATGGAGGTGGACATGCAGATGGATACAGAGGAGGAGATGGAAGTGGATGGAGAAGAGACTGGAGAGGAAGAGATGGAGGTGGACATGCAGATGGATCCAGAGGAGGAGATGGAAGTGGATGGAGAAGAGACTGGTGAAGAAGAGATGGAGGTAGATGTGGAAGAGGAGATGGACGTGGAAATGGAAGAGTACCTTGAGGACATGGACATTGATGAGAAAGATGAGGAAGAGGCCATGATCTTGGGATGAAGAGCAATGCCAGCAGCAGGACAGGCATGTGGTCCCCACAGGCAGAGCGGGTCCCCTGCTGCCAGGCTGGGACTGGGCTGGGTGGTCCCTGCTCAGGGATGTGGGACCCGGTGCATCGGGTTCTGGTGGCCATCCCCAGCCTGTGCTGCGCTTGCTGGGCCAGCCTGGGGGCACATGGAATAGCCCTCTCTGCCTGATTGGAGTGACTGTGCCTCTTGCTTTTCCTCAAGGACCGATGGAGATCCCGGACAGAGATGCCACCCTTTTGTACATACGTTGTAGAGTTTGTTGTTGTCTTTAGGCTATAGGTTTTAGGGCTTCTTTTTGTCTTCTGTAAATACATTTCATAGACTTTTGTTAGATATGTTCTTAGGTATATACGTTCCATAGATAGTTGTTGTTACAAATATTCTTACAATGTAAATGTGTTCTGTGTTTTCTTTGCTGTTTTTCTGAAAATAAACAAGCTTTATTTTTCACACCCCAGTTCTCTTTCCATTTGCTTCAGGCACAGGTAGCATTTGCAAAGTTGTGGTTTCCGCTTGCTCCAGGTTCCCAGGGCTGGAGGTCAGTGGGGGCGCTGGCACAGCCACAAGCTTTTGTTTGGGGGCAATATTGGGAAGGGGGTGGGAGAGGGGGCACAGGGGGAGGTGGGACCCACTGAGGCTCCCCCAGGTCACCCCAGGACCCCCAGGCCCCGTCCCAGCCCCCCCAGTTCCCTCCACAGCCCCGGCTGAGGGGGGCTCAGCCCAGGAGCCGCCGTCGTTCGGGGCTCCCCCAAGGGCAGCCGCCAACGGGAGAGCTCCCGGCTCGGAGAGGCCCCAGCAGAGGAGGGGATCTTGTCCCTCCTCGAGTGCCCTGAAGGGTCTTCAGGCCCCTCTGAAGAGGAGTTTTTCTCTTTTTAGGGATGTTTGGGGGGACCTCACCCCTCCAAGGGTGTTTTTTCCTCCCCATTTTCAGGTGTTTGTGGGGCCACAGCCCCACAAGCCCCTTTTCAGGGGCGATCATGACAGCTTTAAGTGACATTTTTCTGGGGGACTCACTCCAAGCCGCTGTAGGGGATGTTTTGCCCCCCAGGCTGGATTTTTGGGGTTTAAGGGCCCCCGCTCTGGTCGGGTCCCACTCTAACTCCCCTGAAGAGGCCAACACCACTCCTGCTGATTCCGGCAGCGGAGCCCTAGGAGGGTTGTAAGAGTTGAAATTTTTAAATTTCATTTTTATTCTATTTTATTTAAATTAAAATTTATTGATTTTTAGTTTTATTATAACTCGTTGAGAGGACAGCAAGGACATTCAAGGGCAGGAACATTTTTTCCTGGCTGGTGACTGGAATTTCAGACCCTGGCAGTGTGTGCAGAACCACACAGACTGGGATCAAACATGGGCTGGGATCACCTGGACTGAGATCCTATGGACTGGGACCATATGGAATGGGACCATAGGGATCAGGACGGTACACACTGGGATAAACTGGGTTGAGATTATATGGACTGGGACCACATCGACTGGGATTGCACAGACTGGGATCCCATGGACTGGGAAAAAGCATTGGCTACCATTGGCTACCATCCACATAGAAAGGTGGCCACCTCAAGTTGTCTTGATCCTTTTTGGGTGTCCCATCCCCCTCTTTCCCCCGCCTTCCTCATCGTTCCCCCAATCCCCGCTCCCCTCCCCCGTGTTTGGTTTTGGGGGTTCCAGGCCCCGCCTGCTCCGTGGGGGGGGGTCCCGATCCCTCTTTGGTTTAATTTGGGGCCCCCAACCCCTTCTCACCGCGACCCCCGCGGCCGGGGGGGCTCTCAGCACCACCAGTGCCACCAGTCCGGCCCCAGCTGCCCCCGCACGCCCCATCCCCATCCCCAGGGTCACCTCCCCCCTCCCCAAATTCCGCTCCCGGGGAGCGCTGGGCGCTGCGGGTCCGCCTGGCGACTGAGGAGTCATCGAGAACAAGCGCTCTGATTGGCTAGAAATGGCCCCGCGCAGTCTCTGATTGGCTAGCGCATTGAGAAGCGTTTTGATCTGCCTGGCAACCGATGAGCAGCGCTATCGCAGGCGCTGATTGCCTGAAAATTGCCGGCCCGGCAACTGAGTTGTCAGCAGCACCGCGCGCTCTGATTGGCCAGGAGCTGTTTTGGGGTGGGGACGGGGGGAACTGGGGACCCCCAGGAGCCCCCCGGCTTTGGGGGTTTCCATCCCCCCTCGGCCCTCGGGGCGGCCCTGGGGCCACCCCAACACCCCCAAAGTGGGGAGGGTCCCCGGAGCCCTTTGGATCCCCCAAAAATGGGCTGGAAGCGGCAGGAGCCGCCCCACAAAGGGATTGAAGGGTCCGGTCCGGGAATGGGGGAGGCTCCGGGGATGGCTCCCATCCGGATCGGGGCGGGCTGGGATTGAGGGAGGGTCCGTTCAGCGACTGGGCAGGGGTCTGGGACTGGGTCAGGGGCTGGCATTGGGGAGGGTTTGGGAATTGGGGAGGGGTCTGGGATTGAGGGGATTGCTCCATCCCGGGATTGGGGCAGGGTCGCTCCCTGGGGGAGGGGTCCATTATTGGGCCAGGGCCTCTCCCCTTCCCGAGCCCAATCCCGTTCCTGATCCTGTTCCCGATCCCAATCCCATTCCCATTTCTGTTCCCGTTCCCGATCTCATTCCCGACCCCGATCCCACTCCCATTCCCGATCCCGATCCTGTTCCCAGTCCCGGTCCCGCCGCTGTTTCCAGGAAATGGCTCTGCTCTCAACCCCGACCCCAAACCCAGCGGGTCAAACACCCCAGATCCTGGGGTTCAAACACTGGGGGGGTCAAACACCCTCAAACCCAAACTCTGGGATGTCAAGCCCTACCCCCCCCCCTCCCAGCCCCGAACCCCAAATTTTAGGATCAAACCCTCCAAATCCCAGATCCTGGGGTGTCAAACACTCCCCAATTCCCAAACGATGGGGTTAAATACCCCTGATTTTGCTGATGCAAAAAA
Organism: Anomalospiza imberbis; assembly: GCF_031753505.1. NCBI lineage: Eukaryota > Metazoa > Chordata > Aves > Passeriformes > Viduidae > Anomalospiza > Anomalospiza imberbis. The sequence goes on from NW_027100244.1 coordinate 507,401, forward strand.
ATGTCTCAGAAATTCAGCCAGCTTGTTCACCTTTTTTGTCAACTTCTTTTCAGGGTTGGACGACCTGGTTGCGACAGCGGAACCCTTCTAAAAGACGGATGCTAAGAGACATAACCGGTGCTGTGGGAACAGGATTGGGAATTCTAAATAGCATTGATTCAGAAGGATTAATGAACACATTGGCTGCCACCACTAGATTTGACCAAATTCCAACAACCACTGCAGTCGTCCTTCTTGGCCTTGGGAAGACATCAGCGCTTGCTATCAAACATATTACCAAGTTGGGAGGAAGCAAGCGTAAATGATCACAAATTGGTAATTGATGCACTCGGTGCCACACAAAAGAACGTTTCTTTAGCTCTCAGCTGTATCCAGGCTCAATTAGGGATGCAGTCGGTTGCTGCCTCGATTATAAGAGAAGGTGAAGAAGGCACTTTTCCTACTGAGATTCGGAAAATAGTTTGGGACAGTGCCGCTGATTTTGAAAAGGAATTCCAATCCCGGTGGAACCTAGTGAACTTTACCTATGACCCCATCACAAACATAGCCACAGCTTTGGTGTTAACCGTACGTGATGCCTCAAGTGCGTTTGGTATTCCCCATCATTGCACTAGGACTGGGACACATATGGAGCCACTGGGAATGTGCTGGGGGCAACTGGGACCACGCTGGGGGCAACTGGGGACAAGGGTGAGTGACTGGGGCCCTGCTGGCAGAGACTGGGATCATACTGGACTCATACTGGGATCTTACTGGGAGTGACTGGGACTATTCTGGGGGCAAGTGGGAGAACTGGGAACACACGGGATGAAAGTGGGAAAAATGGGAACAGTGCTGGGGGCAAATTGTATCATAATGGGGAGAGACTGGCAGCAACTGGGCTCCTGCTGGGAGCAGCCCCTGGGGGCCCCGGGAGCCCCGCACCCCTTTCCCGGCCATGCCGCCCCTCCAGCCCCAGCACCCCCCATTGCCGGGGTGCCGGCACTGCCAGGGGTCCCCCCCTCTCGGGTTCCCCGCTGGGGTTTCTGGGGCTCTCCTCCCTCAGGGCTCCCGCTCAGGGCAGCCGCGGCTCTCCCGGGGCTCCCTAAACCGGTGTCCCCCCGACGGGGCTCTGCCGCCACCCACACTGGGATCCCCCGAAAACACCTCTCGGGGACCCCCCGATGTCCCCCCGAGGGCCAGCTGCGGCTCGGCTTTGGAGCCCTGCCAGCTCCAAACATCCCCCCAAAAAAAATACCGAACCCAGGCAGCCCCAGGATATTTGGGCCGAGCTCCCCCTCCCTGGGCACCTGCGGGATGGAGGCGATGCTCCCGGGGTGCTGCGAGCTCAGGCAGCGCCAGGGCCACGCGATTCCTTCTCTCCTCTCCTCCGGCGTCTCCCTGCTGCCGCTGCGCCTCTTCCTCCCTCCCTCCTCCTCCTCCCCCGCTCCGGGATCCTGAACCATGAGGGGAAAGGAGCGAGGAAAGGGCAGAACCGTGAGGGGAAAGGAGCGAGGAAAGGGCGGAACCGTGAGGGGAAAGGAGCGGGGCCAAGGGGACGCGCTGTCCTAAAAAAGCCCGGTTTGACCCAAAATCACCCAAAAGGGCATCAAATGCAGCCTACATCCACATGGTTCGGCCTGACACCAACCAAATGGGATTAAAAGTATCCAGAGGGCTCTAAAATCCAACCCAAGGGGCTTAAAACTGCCCCAAGTGTTTTATAGCCCTCAAGAAATGGCTTAAGATCACCCGTAAACCTTTCAAATGTGACTAAAATCCACCCTGAAAGTATCTGGTCCAGCCTAAAATCATCCAAAGGTATCTAAAATCACCAAAATGTCCCTGACACCAACACAAGAAGACCTAAAATCACCCTAAAAAGGCTTGGTTCAACCTAAAATTGCCCAAAGCAGCAAAAAAAACCCTACTTAAATGCACCCAAAATACCCAAAAAAGGGACCTAAATTCACCCACACAGGAATAGGATTCACCCATATGGGCCCAGTTTTTCCTAAACTCACCCAAATGGGCCCCAGCCCCACCCCCATGGGCCTAAAATCATCCAAAGGGGTCTGAAATCCCCCCTAAACCCCACCAGATTCGGCCTCAAATCAGCCACAGGGGCTGAAAATCCACCCGAAAAGGCTCGGGATCCCCACAAGGGATCTGAAGCCCACCCTAAACCTGCCCGGTTCGGCCCAAAATCCCCCAAAGGGGCCGAGCCCGAGGCCGAGCCCGGGATCGGCTCCGGGGTCGCTCCGGGACCTCCGCGTCCGCTCCGGGCAGTTTTGGCCGCGGCCCCGGACGGGCCTGGGCGGGACCGGGAGGGACCAGGGAGGGCTCGGGAGGGGTTTGGGCATCTGGGGCTTTTTTGGGCTTTTGGGAATTGTGTTGGGAGTTTACAGGGAATTGTTGGGGTTTTTGGGGAGAATTATTGGGTGTGGGGGTGTTTGGGAATTTTGGGAGTTTGGATTTCGAGGGGTTTTATTGGTGCTTTGAGGGGGAAGTTTTTTTCCTGGGGGTATTTGGGGGTTAATTGATTTTTTTTGTGTTTTCTTTAGAATTTTGGAAGGTTTTACTGGGATTTTGTGGGGATTTTGTGGGATCCTCTGGAATTATTTCTGGGTTTTATTGGGATTTTTAGGGGATTTGGAGGCATTTTATTGGAATTGTTGGGGCATTTAGTGGGATTCTTTGGGGATTTGGGTTTTTTAGTTATTTTAGTGGGGATTTGGGGGGGCTTGTGGGTTTTTTTGGGTGTTGCCAAGATTTCTTTGGGTCACGTGAGGATTTTGTGGGGCTTGTTGTGGTTTTGGAGACATTTTTGGGGGGGGATTTGTGGGGTTTAATTGGGATTTTGTGAGCTTTTTTTGGGATTCGAGGGTATTCTAATGGGAATTTGTGAAATTTAATGGCGATTTCATGGGGTTTATTGGGACTTTCAGGGGTTTAAACCAGATGTTGGTGCCTCTCAGCCCTTCCCCACACCCTGGGACAACTCCAAAGCCCCCCAAAATTCCACTAAAACCCCCCAAAATCCCCCAAAAATCCCAATTAATAACTCCTAAACACCAAAGAATCCCACAAAATCCCAGTGGAACCCACCAAAATTTAAAAAAAAAAAACCTCCCAAAAATTTCAATAAACCCCCCAAAAAATAACCACCCCAAAACCCTAAAAAAATCCCCAAAATCCAAAATCCTCAAATCCCACAAAACCCCCATAACCCCACAAACCCAGTAATTCTCTCCAAAATCCAATAATTCCCCCTAATCTCCCAACAAAATCCCCCAAAGCCCATAAATGCCGCCAAAATCCCCCCAAAATCCCCCCAGAGCGCCCCAGACTCACCGGGGGCCGTCCTGGATCAGGGGGCACCGGCCGGTGGAACAGAAGCCGCTTCAGGGGGCCCGCGGAGCTTTTTGGGGAGGGGGCACCATGGGAGACCCCCCAAAAACAGGGGAGGGGAACCCCTGTGGTACCCCCTGCCCCAAATGCCCTCTCCCCCGGTTCAGGAATAGCCAAACTCAAGAAAATGTAAACCAGGCTTGACTTTCCAGAAATTATTTTTGGCCGGGTTTAGCTGCACCCTCCAGGCTCAGGATCACCGGTGTATTTGCAGGTTTTGCTCTGCATCATCAGCCTGCCCAGAATCTGCTCGGTGTTTCTCAAATGGAGAAGACAATGGATAATGTGCCAAGCTTCCTTGCAAACAGCAACACCTGCATCAGCACGACAGAAAAGAAGGAAAAAAAAAAAAAAAAGGAAATAATCAGCGGTTAGAACAGAGCCAGTGTCCCACCATCTTCCCCTCCACTGTTATTATAAGAGGCAAACCTGGGCCTAAAGCTTCCACCTCTCAGTTCCTGATGCTGTTTGACTTCAGCCTTGACTCCCCCTGATCTACCTGACTGCCGTCCAAGTGGGGCTGGGGATGCTCAGCCTGGAAACAGGAGACACTGGGGAGGCCTCACTGCAGCTCTGCAGGACTGGAAGGGTCCCACAGGAAAGACGGGGACAGTGTTCAGCCGGGCCCGTGGCAACAGGACAAGGGGGGATGGCTTTCAACTGCAGGAGGCTGATTGAAGTTGGATCTGAGGGAGCTGCTCTTTTACACGGAGGCTGCTGAGGCACTGGCCCAGGCTGTGGATGCCCCATCCTTGGCAACAGGGCTGTGAGCAGCATGGGCTGGGAAGGATTGCTCAGCTCGGAACAAGATGCTCTTTAGATCCACTGTGATGTCACAGATGTGATGTTCCAGCAGGAACTTCCAGCGTCCAGCAAAGAGCACAACACAACCACTGGCCCTTGTGTCAGCCCACCCTGTGCCAGCCCTCGTGCCAGCTCACCCTTCACCATGCTCCCTGTCACTCTTCTCGTCACCTGCGCCCTGATACTCCCATCAGTCCTGAAAGCTCTCTGTTGCCTGGATTTTGTCATCCGTCCCTGCAGGATGCTCACATTTGTCCTGAGGAATGTACGGTGCCATTCCATGGAGGTGGACACCCCCCAGCTGCCCGGCTGGGCTGGAGTTCGGTGGGGATGGTGTGGGACAGGGACCCCACTCTGAGGTGTTGCTACCTCTGCAGGCTGTCACCGAGAGAGAGGACGAGATGGAGGTGGACATGCAGGCTGATACAGAGGAGGACATGGAAATGGATGGAGAAGACAGTGGAGAGGATGCAATGGAGGTGGACATGCAGGTGGATACAGAGGAGGAGATGGAAGTGGATGGGGAAGAGAGTGGAGAGGAAGAGATGGAGGTGGACATGGAGATTGATACAGAGGAGGAGATGGAAGTTGATGGAGAAGAGAGTGGAGAGGAAGAGATGGAGGTGGACATGCAGATGGATACAGAGGAGGAGATGGAAGTGGATGGAGAAGAGACTGGAGAGGAAGAGATGGAGGTGGACATGCAGATGGATACAGAGGAGGAGATGGAAGTGGATGGAGAAGAGACTGGAGAGGAAGAGATGGAGGTAGATGTGGAAGAGGAGAAGGACGTGGAAATGGAAGAGTACCTTGATGACATGGACATTGATGAAAAAGATGAGGAAGAGGCCATGATCTTGGGATGAAGACCAACACCAGCAGCAGGTAAGGCATGTGGTCCCCACAGGCAGAGCAAATCCTCTGCTGCCAGGCTGGGACTGGGCTGGGTGGTCCCTGCTCAGGGATGTGGGACCCGGTGCATTGGGTTCTGGTGGCCATCCCCAGCCTGTGCTGCGCTTGCTGGGCCAGCCTGGGGGCACATGGAAGAGCCCTCTCTGCCTGGTTGGAGTGACTGTGCCTCTTGCTTTTCCTCAAGGACCGATGGAGATCCCGGACAGAGACGCCACCCTTTTGTACATACGTTGTAGAGTTTGTTGTTGTCTTTAGGCCATAGGTTTTAGGGCTTCTTTTTGTCTTCTGTAAATACGTTTCATAGACTTTTGTTGGATATGCTGTTGTGGTTTGACATGGAAGTGAATTCTTTCAGGAAGTTGGGTCAAACCAATCAGTAGTCAAGTTTGGATATTGGCACCTAAATTGGCCACTAAAAGTGTGGATACGCCTCTGAGAACACAGGGGGTTAAAAGCAGGAACTCCCAAGAGCTCGCTCTCTTTGGTTCCGGTCAGGGTGCAGTGCAGATCTCCCCTGCCCAGCCATGGGGCTGGGTGGGGGAGGGGAAGCCATGCGGTCTTGTCGAGGTGAGCCGAGGGGGCTGAAGGACTGGAACCGAGCCAGCTCCTGTGGACAGAAGGGTGGAGAGAAGCAGAGATGCCTTTGTCGTTCCCCCCGCCAAGAGGGAAGAGACAGAGAGTCCAGACGGCACCTGTAACTTTGCCGGCGCGGAGGAGAAGGGGTGGGGGAAGGTGCCCAGCCTTGGCCTTGGGAATCGGCTGCTGGGCAGAGATATCAGCCGTCCAGGGAGTCTGAGCTTTTAACCCTTTCCTGAGAAATGAAGGCTTTGTGAAATATTACTCCTCCTTGATTTGAAGTAGAAGACAGACAGTCTGGGATCCGAGATGATGGAAGAAGAAATTCTTGAGTTGGAAGAAGATGATGGAGTGGCTTGTGGCTGGACTTTTCTTGTTAGCCATAGACTGAACCAAATTCTCCTGACAGAAGCTGCACTTAGGGGGGTGGTTTGGTGAGCCAAGAGACTTGTATTAGTGATTACCAGCAGAGGAGTAGAGAGAACAGAGGAGAGTTGGAGAAAGTGTGGAGAAGCCCTCTATCTTCAAGGAAGAAGAAGAGGAGAAGAAGACCTCTGTTCTTGGACCCTCAGCCCCAGGGGAAAATGGGGGGGACTGTAGTCCCGCAATGAGAAACTGAACTGTTGTCTCTTTTGGTCCATGGCAAAGCATCCTTAAAGGAGCCCTATGAGCAGTCTGTCCATGCACGGTGGTGAGAGCACTGTGACATGGAGAGGAGAGTTTCACCACGGCAGATTTTCTCTGGGCAGTTGCCATGTGTGACATGGAAACACAAGGGTGGCAATTGTGTTTCCTGGGGGGTCTGTGGCACAGGAGAGACTCCTGTCTCCCTTGAAAGATTGAGTATTTGAATATCTGAAGGGTGGCAACTTGATCAGGACCCGGGTGGTGTCTCACTGTGGTTCCATTTGGAAATTAGGTGGGAATTAGTTGGGAGGAGGAAGAGTGTTTTGGAAGGTCTTTGTCCAGGATTGAGTGTCTGTGTTTTTATAGTAGTAGTAGTTTAATAAAGTCCTTTTCTTTGTTATTAAGCTTGAGCCTGCTCTGCTCTGTTCCTGATCACATCTCACAGCAATTATTTAAAAAAGTGCATTTTCATGGGAGTGCTGGCATCACACCAGCGTCAAACCATAACATATGTTCTTAGGTATATACGTTCTATAGATTGTTGTTGTTACAAATATTCTTACAATGTAAATGTGTTCTGTGTTTTCATTGCTGTTTTTCTGAAAATAAACAAGCTTTATTTTTCACACCCCTTTCCAAAGTTCTCTTTCCATTTGCATCAGGCACAGGATCCCGAGAGGATCTGGGGGTACCCGGGTGATGCCGATGATGGTGATGGGGATCCCGTGCTGGGTATAAATATCATGATGAATTCCTGGGGGAATTGTCTATCTCCAGGGTTTTTGGGGTCCCGGTGGATTTTTGGGGGTTCCCAGGGGGGTTTTCAGGATTCCCAAAGGGGGGGATTGGGTGATCCCAGGGGGAACCCAAGGCTGGTTTGGGGTACCTGCCGGTGACAGAGATGGGGACCCTCTGCCATGTAAGAACCTTCTCAGGGGCATCTGGGGGTGCTGGGAGCTCTTGTGGGAATTTTGATGTCCTGGGAGGGTTTGGGGGTGTCTTTGTGGGGATTTTGTGGTCTTGGGGAGTTTTTGGAGGGCTCAGGGTTGGTTTTGGGGTCCCGGGGAGGTCGGGGTGTCCTGGGGGATTTGGGGGTTCCCGGGAGGGTTGGGGGGTTCATGGGCAATGCCGATGACAGAGTGGGACCCCGTGCCGGGTATGAACCTTCTCACTGCGCACGGGCAGCGTCAACGTGTTCAGGGAGATCCTGGGGGGCCCAGGGGTCACCCCAAAACCCAGGGGACCCCAAATGCTCAGGGACCCCCCCAAACTCCCCTCCCCACTGGATCTGCTGCAGGCAGGGGGGCGCCAGCACTCGGCCCCCACCCCCACCATCACAGGGGGCTGTGGAAGAAATCTGGGGGTGCACGGACAGGTCGGGGGGACCCCCAAAGTCCTGGGAAAGGGGGAACACAGGGGAACTCCCAGGAATCCCCACTGGGGGCTTAGGGGAGATCCAGGAGGCGTTTGGGCGAGCCTAATTGTGTCACTATCGTCAGGAAAGGGGACTCCAAGGGTCCACGGTGTCCCCATTCCCAGCAAAAGGTGGGAAAACCCGGGCTGGCTGGGAATAGGGGTTCCGGGTGTCCTCGGTGTTGAGGAAAGGAGGGGCTGGGCACTAGGAAAGGCAGGAATAGGGGTCCAGGGGGTTTCTGGGTTAAGGAAAAGGGGGCTCGGGGGGCTGGGAGAGGCGGCATGGCCGGGAAAGGGGTGCGGGGGTTGCCGGTGCCGGATAAGGGGGTGCGGTGTGGAATCCTGGCCGGGAATGGGGGTGCGGGGGGATGGCGGCGCCCGGGAATGGGGGTTCAGGGGCCCCTCGGTGCTCCGGAATGGGCGACCAAGGAGTCCCGGTGCCGGGGGTCCCCCTCACCTCTCGCTGCCCCCCCGGGGCCCCAGGTGCGCCCCCAGCCCCAGAGCTGGAGCCATCGCGCTGCTCCTCCTCACTCCCAGTACGATCCCAGTATGATCCCAGTAGAACTCGGTCACCCAGGAGCCGCTCCAAGTATGATTCCAGGACAGCCCAGGCACTGCCACTCCTGGAATCCCCCCAGCCCTCTCTGCATTCCAACCAGTCCCGGCTCCATCCCTGCCCCTCCCGCGGCTGCGGGGGCTTCGGGAGTGGGGGAGGAGGAGGAGGGAGGGAGGAAGAGGCGCAGCGGCAGCAGGGAGACGCCGGAGGAGAGGAGAGAAGGAATCGCGTGGCCCTGGCGCTGCCTGAGCTCGCAGCACCCCGGGAGCATCGCCCCCATCCCGCAGGTGCCCAGGGAGGGGGAGCTCAGCCCACATATCCCGGGGCTCCCTGGGTTTGGGTTTTTCTGGGGGGATGTTTGGAGCTGGCAGGGCTCCAAAGCCGAGCCGCAGCTGGTCCTCGGGGGGACATCGGGGGGTCCCCGGGAGGTGTTTTTGGGGGATCCCAGTGTGGGTGGCGGCAGAGCCCCAGCGGGGGGACACTGGTTTTGGGGAGCCCCGGGAGAGCCGCGACTGCCCTGAGCGGGAGCCCCGAGAGAGGAGAGCCCCAGAAGCCCCAGCGGGGAACCCGAGAGGGGGGGACCCCTGGCAGTGCCGGCACCCCGGCAATGGGGGCTGCTGGGGCTGGAGGGGCGGCATGGCCGGGAAAGGGGTGCGGGGCTCCCGGGGCCGCCAGGGGCTGCTCCCAGCAGGAGCCCAGTTGCTGCCAGTCACTCCCCATTATGATACAATTTGCCCCCAGCACAGTCCCTGTTGCTCCCACTTTCATCCAGTGTGTTCCCAGTTGCTCCCAGTCACACCCAGTATGGGGGATGATGTGCCTGGTGTGTTCCCAGTCAGTCTCAGACACTCCCAATATTAGTCCAGTCCTTCCCAGTATGGTCCAGAGATGAGACCAGTGTGCTCCCAGTCACTGCCAGTATGAACCAGTTGTGCCCCACATGGTTCCAGTTGCTCCCTTTCACCCTCACTTTTGTTCCAGTCACTCCCAGTCTCTCCCAGTGTACCCCAGTTCCTTCCAGCATACTCCCAGTCACTCCCAGTTCCTTCCAGCATGATCCCATTTGTTCACAATCACTCCCACTCAGCCTCAGTGTAGTTGCACTCACTGCCAGTATGATCCCTGTCACCCCCAGCATGATCCCAGTTGATCCCAGCATAAGCCCAGTTGTTTCCAGTCACCCCCAGCAAGCACCCAGTGACTCCCAGTTCCTCCCACTTGCTCATAGCATGATCCCAGTTGCTCACAGTTGCTCCCAGTCAAACTCAGAATGATCCCAGTCACTCCCAGTGTATCCTATTTGCGCCAGCATGGTCTCAATTGCCCGCTGCAGGCTCCTACTCTGTCCCAGTGTGATCCCAGTATGATCCCAATATGATCCCAGTCTCCTTCAGTGTGACCGCAGTCTGCCCCAGCATGGGCCCAGCTGCTCCCAGTATGATCCCAGTACGATCCCAGTATAAAAATGTCACTCCCACTGCTGCCATTCCTGGGATCTCCCAGCCCTCTCTGCGTTCCCCCCTCCCGGATCTCCCGAGAGGAGCCCCAAGTGCTGGCAGTCCCCTGGCAGGGTCCCCAGCAAGGCCCAGTTTGGATGTGCACCCCCCAGTTTTCCCAGTTTGCCTCTCCTTTCGCCCGGGCCGGGTTCTCCCTGCCCCCAGCGGGTGGGAGCAGCCGAGAGCCCCGCGCTGCCCATCCCAACCTGTCCCGGCTCCATCCCCGCTCCTGCCGCAGGCTGTCAGGGCTGCAGGAACAGGGCACCAAGGGTGTCACTGCTCTTGGGGGTGGAGGAGGAGGGAGGGAAGAAGAGGGATGGAGGAGGAGAACCAGAAGGGATGGAAGTAGAAGAAGGAGGTGGGCTCAGGGAGGAGGAGGAGGGATGAAAGAGGAGGACTGGGACGAAGAGGAAGAGGAGGGACAAAGGAGGATCAGGAAAAGAAAAAGGAACCACGAGGTCGAGCCCTTCCTGAATTCACAGCCCCGCTGGGACCATCAGCCCCCATCCCATGGGTGACCAGGGATGGGGAGCTCGGCCCAGATATCCTGGGGAGGTCCCTGGGTTGGGTTTTTGGGGGGGATGTTTGGAGAATGAAGAACTGCAAAGCTGAGTGGAAAAGGCCCCTTGGGGGGGAAAATGGGGGGTCCATGTGGCGGCTGACAGCAGAAGCAGCCTGGAGGAGCAGAGCCCTGTGTCCCCCAGGAGCCCAAAGTGGGGAGCCCAGAGAGGGGGGAGCGCCGTCATTGGCGGGACCCTCAACAGCCTGGAGAGGGGCAAGGGGGACTCCTTGGAGCCCCTGCAGCCCAAAGCAGAGAAGGAGGGGAGAAGGGACCCCGAGAGCCCAAAAAGCCCTGGCATCCTGTGCCAGGAAGGTGGACAGAGCTTCAGCCAGAGCTCGGAGCTGGTGGGCCATGAGCAGGTTCACCATGGGGAGAAGCCCTACAAGTGCTTGGAGTGTGGGAAGAGCTTCAGGCAGAGCTCCCACCTGATCCAGCACCAGATGATCCACACCGGGGAATGGCCCTACGAGTGTGGGGAGTGTGGGAAGGGCTTCAGCTGCAGCTCCCACCTCGTCACCCACCAAGGCATGCACACTGGGGAGAGGCCCTACGAGTGTCCCGAGTGTCAGAAGAGGTTTCAGACCAGCTCCAGTCTCCTTAGGCACCAGCGGATTCACATGGAGGAGAGGCCTTTCCGCTGCCCCGACTGCGGGAAGGGCTTCAAACAAAAGTACCACCTCGTCACCCACCAGCGCATCCACACTGGGGAGAGGTCCTACGAGTGTCCCCAGTGTGGGAAGAGCTTCTCCAGGAGCTCTACCTTGACCCAACACCAACGGAGGCACCAGTAAGGGAAACCCTGCAAATGCCTCAGCTGTGGGAAGAGCTTCGTGCCCTGCTCCAACTCCATCCCCCATGGGAGGACCCACTTTGGTCAGAGCCCTGGTGACCCACATTCCCAGTGATCCCTGCTGAGAAGACACCTGGAAGGTGGTCTCCACGTCCTCCTGGATCCCCATAGGCACCTGTATGAACACAGGGGCAGGAACATCCATCAGGACTCTGATCTAAACTGGAAATTCACTGGCAGAAAGCGATTTGTTGACTTTACACCCCAAAGAAATTTCACCCGCTCCTTACAGTTATTTCTTCTGGTGGCATCAAGCAGTGCTGCATGATCTTGGAGGTCTTTTCCATTTCAATAATTTTTTTCTTCACCCTCTCTAAACAACCAAAACTGGGGTGAAAATAAAGAAATTGAGCAAAGAGATCTAAAGCTGCACCATTTACCTGGATTTGGGGGTGAATTTGGGGTTGGTTCAATAGAATATTTGGGAGGATTTGGGTGTTCTGAAGCTATCAAAGGCAGGGGACATGTCCACAATCTCATAGGTGTGCCGGCAAAAGGTGTCCACCTGAGCCCGCCTGTTCTCCAAGAATTCTAATTGTCTGTCCCAGTCCCTGGCCTGGGTCTCCCTATCCGGGATGTTCCCCCAAAGTGCCCAAATCACTGCTGAAGCACCCGAGCTGATCCTGGCTGTAAATGTTCCTGTCCACCAATCTCTCCTGGTCAGTGCCATGGGAGGTGGGAGTTTAGGGGCTCCTGGGGGGACTGGGAAGGGCTTCTGTCAATCCTGTGGGCATTTGTGGTGCTGGGAGGGGGCTTGGCAGGGTCTATGAGGGAGATTTGGGTCCCTGAAAGGGCTGTGTCTTGCAGAGAATTTGGGTGGGTCCTGGGGGAGATGGAAACGGGTTTTGGTGGTTCTTGGGGTCATTTATCTTGCAGGGAGTAGTTGGGGGGGGGTCCTGGCTGGGAGCTGTGGGGTGGTTTGAGGAGTCTGGGAGTGGCTGTGGGGCTGGGAGGGCGTTTTTGGGTGGTTGTGACTCCCCCAGACTCCCAAAGCTGCCACCAGACCCCACCCTCAAGATACTGCCAGAGGTCAGTGGCTCCATGGTGGGGTTCATCGTCCTGGCTCTGCAGAAGATATGGGGGGGTCCCCGGGGCCGTGTGTGTCCCCCCAGAGCGTGTGTGACACCCCCTATCCCATTGTCACCCCCTTGTCCCTCCCCACAGGGCTCCAGCCCCAGCTCCTGCTCCCCCAGAGGGAATTTGGGGAGGGGGCAGGGGGGTGTGCAGCCCCCGCCGGGGGATGGCCCCGGCCCAGCCCCTTTGTTCAGCACCAAGCTGGGCTCGGGGCCGCAGGAGGAAGAGGCCGGTGGGAAGCAGATCCTGCAGCTGGGACAGTGCTGGGGGTCAGGGCAAGGGCCTGCCCTGCACACCTGGCTCAGGTGTGACCCTGCCCTGGCAAGGGAGCGGGACATTCCCATCCCCAGGGATCAGGGCTGGGAGCAGCACTTGGGGCACGGACATGGAAATACTGGGAGCGACTGGGAGCACACTGAGGGCGTGAATTATTCCCCCGCCTCCACCTTCTCCGGCCGCCCTGCCAGCTGAGAAATGCTCGCTGGGCCTCGGCCTTGGCCAACAGCCCCTGGGCTCAGCTCCTTGGAGCTCATCACAAACACTGTCTGCTCCAGGCACTGCTGCTGCCCTGCCAGCTCCTGGCTGCTTTAGGAGCAGCCCCGGGAAGTGTTTTTGTTCCCTCGGTGGCACAACATCCCTGTTCTCACCCTGCCAAAGAAAGCTGTGGATGCCAAGTGTGGCCAGGATGAAACATTGCTGGCACTGAAGCCCCTCTCTTGGGGCCCTACAGACAGCGCTCCAAAAGGAGCCCCTTGGAGCTCTCCTGGGCCAGCGACTCCCTCGGAGTGGGGCCTCTCCGAGCCGGGAACTCTCCCGTTTGCTGCACTCGGGGATCCCCAACAACGAGGGAGCCTGGGCCGATCCCCCCACTCCTCCAGGCTCAACCCTTCCCCCGCTGGGGAGATGCCAAAGCATCGGCAGGGAGCATTTCCCTGTCCTCAGGGGAATTTCTCACAGGTGCCTTGCACTGACTCTTTGTGTCTGTGTGCACACAGGAGTGCCTGTGCTCGGGAAATGTGGCAGAAATGCTGCTCTCTGAGGGCTCTGAGTGCCTTGGATAGCTGAGCCAGTCAGGCCTGTCAGTAGGGTTAAATCACAAGGTCTAAGCTAAGTTAATTTGTGCTAAGAGTTGTTCTTTGCTAAGTTCTTAGGTTTAAAATATAAGCCAAGTTGAATATTGTAAAATGTTATTTCTCAGTGAAATTGCCAAGTAATAGATCATAAGTTCGGTTAAATACTGTAGAGTGCTGCTCTTTTGCTAAATTGTGAAGTTGAAGGTGGAAGTTAAGGTTAAGGTATAAGTTAAGTCCTGTTAAGTTTGAGCTCTGTAAGCTCTTGGGCCTGTATTCCTTTTATCCTTGCCCTCATTTCCTTGTGTCTCACACTCACACAGGGACAGTTCTTGGTTCATTTCTGGTTTGATTGCCTGGATTCTGTTTGGTTTTGTTGTTGCTTTGTTTCCTTTTTTGTGCCTGAAGTGTCCAGTCAGGAGCAGAGTGACTCTTGCCAAGGAACTTTGTGGTGCTGTTGCTCAATATTAAATCTGGTTTTTGCTGCTCCCTTGCTGGGGATTTTTTCAGCGCTCTCAAGCCCTCGCTGGCAACAGGGTGAAGGAGCCCTGGGCCAGGCTCTGGCCCTGGGGCACACGGGGACGCTGGCGGGGGGTCCCTGTCCCCTGTCCCGCCCCCCATGGCCCTGTGTCAGGCTCTGGGCTCGATCTCGTGGAACATCCTTTGGGGGAGGCTGCGGCGCCGGGGGCGGGGGGACCCGGGGGGACAGGGGACCCCGCTGTGCACGAGCAGCGTTGGACTTCTCTGGGGGAACTGGGAGGGGGGGCTGGGGCAGAGTCACCTCCTCAGTGACCTCACACAGCCCCTGTGATGTCACACAGCCCCTGTGATGTCATACAATTTCCTGTGATGTCACACAGCCCCTGTGATGTCACAGAGACAACTCTGAGCTGTCACCCTGTGATGTCAGACAGCTGCTCTGTGATGTCACAGAAGACTCTGAGATGTCACCCTGCAATCTCACTGTTTGTTCTTTGATGTATTGGTACAAAGGCAAAGAGAATAAATGTTTTCAATCTACCATGAATCTCTACTATGTATGGCAAGAAGTAAATCATGTTTTATTTAGCTGCATCTCACCATGGATAAAGCTGTGCATGGAAAGTGGCTCTCACTGCTAGACAATATTATATAGGCCTGGTGGAAAAGGTTATATTAATAGACCAGCAGGGCCTCTCCGAAAGGACACAGATAACCAGGAATAGAGAAAAGAGAAAAACAGAAAAATGACTTTCTACTGTCACAATTTTGTGCCAAAACCTTGGTTATGAGAAGACAAAAAAAAAAGATGTATTAAACCACATGTTTTGCAGTTAGGGACTTCTCTGACTTCAACTCTTAGGACTGAATTGTTCCCCAGGAGCGTATAAAAGTGACTGTGTGAAGAAAACTTTTCCAAATATTCCTAAAAAATTCAGGAGTACTCTGCTGCAAAATTTCAGGCACTTCAGGGCATTTTCACTTCAAGCTTCAAGCGTTTCTATGGAAATGCTTGAGAGACAGCATAATTAATATATCCAACATCTCTGTTTGCAACAAGTTTTTATTTCAGATAGAGGTATAGGAAGGACATTCTCTAAATACAGAGGGTTAAATTCAAAGAATGACACATTTCAGGCAATTTGAGAAACTTATTTTCTTTTCTTAATTTCTCAAACACAGATATTCAAATATTATTTAAAAGCAGACAAGCAACTACAGTAGGGTATTTCTCTACACTAAGGGTAACTTTGCAGAATAGTTATACACTGACAAGACTAAAGGGCATCTGGAGGGAATGCTAAGAAACAAGTCTAATTAAAGCTACAGCTCATTAAATGACTACATTAAGTCCCTAACAGACTAGGTTGCTGTCTTCGAGATATTTCTAGCAACCTCCATCAACGTCACTGTTCTTCTGTGAGGATGTGCAGGTGGAGCCAGTTTCTGCCTCATAGACTTAGGCAACAGCACCGTCGTAACTGGAAGGTGAAGGGCAAGGCCACTCAGAGATGTGTCTGCACAACGAATCCATGTGCTGCAGCATCTTCCTTCCGCAGGAGCAGGAAAGCAGCTTCAGGATTGCCAGTGACAAATGCAACAATTACGCAGCGTTCAAGTGGCTGCCATCGGGTGTGACCCCCCCAGCACAGCTCTGTGCAGGGAACTCCTCTCAGTGGCTGGAGAGCAGCGTCCGGAGGCGAAGTCGCAGCTGACCATAAGCTTTCAGCGCCTCTAGGTGGGCAGCAGGATCTCGGGCCAGGTGCTCAAAGATCTTCCTTCACCTTCACATCGTCATTGCCTTCAATGGCATCATCATTGTCTCCTTCACCTACAGCCACAGGACTGCCTTCTCTGTCATTTTCAGTGCTGCTGTCATCTGCCTCCACAGTCACATCAGTGTTTTCTCCACCTTCCTCTGGATCAGTGCTGTCTTATTTCTGTTCTGTTCCTCTCATCTCCCAAGGTCTTGCAGGAGCTCTGGTCCTTGCTGCTGCTGCTGGTGTCACAGCTCCTTCTCCTGCAGCTAAACCACAGGCCCAAGAAGAGCAGGACGCCAGCAAGAACCCAGAACGGCCACTGCTGCAGGGCACCAAAGAGCACGGCTCCCCAGCCCTCGTCCTGCTGCTCCAGGGGCCCCCGCTCCAGCTCCTGCAGCAGCTGAGCCATCTCACGGTCCAGCAGCTCCTGACGCTCCTTCATTCGCTGGTGCGTGGCCTCATCCAGCCCATCCCCAGCCGGCTGGGGGTACTGGATCAGGCTTTGCACGAGCACGAAGAGCAGTGACAGTAAAGCCATGGTCTGCAGGAGGACACACAGAAGGGGTTCAGTGGGGCCGGAATGGAGACGAACAATGAGGGGCAGGAGCAGCAGGGATGTGGCGGCAGGAAGGAGAGGGCCCCCGGCAGCTGGCAAGGCCTGCACCGCTGCCCCAGCAAGCAGCGCGCCCTCAGCGAGGCGCTCCCGCCGGGGCTGGGCCCTGGATGCGGGGGCAGCCCCAGGTACCGGCGCTTCTCCCCCAGCCCTCCTCCAGCCCCCAGCCCCGTCTCCTCACTGCTGTGCACTCACCGCTTGCCCAGGCTCTACTGGGGCAGCGGCACCCGCTGGGGCCTTTTCTAGCTGCCCCCATTGTGACACGGCGCCTGCGATGTCACAGAACCCAGAGCGCGGCACAGGACAGCCCCGCCCGCCGTCCCCAGCCCGGTCAGGGAACTCATCGTGGCCCTGGGCACCCCGAGCCCCAATAGACACCAAATGCAGATCCATCCCTCGGGAACCTGGGAACACCAGAGCTTCCCTTGACAGAGCAGCACAAGCACCCTCACACACAACCCTTGTCAAATTCAAATCTGGGTGACATGACCCAGGGATGTTCTCAGTGTACAAGTGCAGGCTTTTATTTAATACTGGTGGGGGACATTTTTTATTAGTAGTATTTATACTTACTACTTTGGGGTAGGGTGTCATGTAAGCTAATGCTCTGTTACAGATTTAGTGAGATTTCTTTCTTTCTGGAAGAAATCCAGGTTGCCTGGATGATGCACAGGAAGAGTTAATACCATCCTAAAAAGGCCAGATAATTTAATTACAAAATTTTGATGCCTTCAATAACCTCTTAGCTCTCAAACTCTGTGGTTCAACACCATGCAAAATTCTGGTATAGCCAGGATTTTGTTCAGAAAGCAGAATGTCTGTGTTTTCAAATTTGTGCAAAGATGTACCTCTGTCACTCCCACCATCTTCAGAATTGTCTCCCTTAAACAGTGTTAGCCAATCTCTTTGACTGAGAAAGGAACTTCTGTCTGTTTCTGCTATGTCTTTGTGTATTTATCTCCAAAGGACTGTGAGTACAGGAGAGATTATACTCCTCGACCTTTCTTTGGGGAACTCATCTCTAAATGGAACTGCAGAAATGGGGAGGGAGGAAAGGGAAACAGGATGTGACTTGAGTACCTGCATCGTGACCACAGATGGCCACTGCTAGACAGACACTGAGGTCAGGCTGATCACGCTCGCCCATTGGTGTGTAGCAGAATAATGTTGGGATGGCTAAAACTGCTCTGAATTGGATTTGCTTAACAGATGTCATTAGTAAAAGTATTCCAATAAAGAGTTTTAAACTCTCTTCCGAGCTGATGCCACTTATCATGTATCTTCCCCGCATTCTTCTAGGGAAGCTGTTTTTGATGTTGTCCCTTCCTTCTTTTTACAAAGGAGCAAAAATTATTTGCCAAGTATCACTCTTCCAGATTTGTTTCCTCTCATTTTCCAAGATTTAATAAAGTGAACACTCAGCAGAATAGTTCTGTGTTTTTTGAACACAATTCTTCCTTTACCCAATTGAGGCCCTTCTGTGACCATGAAAACACAAAAACTGTTGTGAGCTACAGTTTACACTTAAGAGGTTGATATGGGTCAGTTCTCCCAGGTTATTCTTAGTTCAACTGCTATGTAAACTGTTGATGTCAGTGACTGGAAGCTGCTCTCCAGGACATTATATATATGATAATTATATGACAGAAAATGCAACATATAGTTGGATCTGACCTTCAAGTTCACTAGCTTAAAAAAAGAAAAAAAAAGTCTATAAGAAATTTGCTGTTTTTTCTATTTATAAATGCCTTCACATTTATATTTAGTTTATGCACATACGAGAGCCTTTCCTTGCATGGACAGTAGTGCCCATCCATCATCAATCTCGGGTATAAGTCTCAATGATAACTGCCTCCAGAAAGCATTTTTGAGACAAAACAGGCAAATTCTTTTGCGTAACTATACAATCTTCCAGTAGTAGGATCTTCACTCTCACATAAACACTTCATGTTTTTCCGCAAAGGAATCTGAGATAGATTTTTCTGAGAGATAACAAACCACCAAAAATTAATTAAATAACAAACAAGAGGAAAACACCATTTCTTCACTCAACACACTTTCCTTGATTTTCATAAGATTTACAGCTGCTGATACTACCACAGGAGCAGGGCTTTGTCTGGTTTTGCTTCCTCTTCCAGCAGAGCAAGCACAGCTGCAAAATGCAAACTCATTTCTAGGCTCTCTTCTACATCACCAGTTTAACACGTTTCAACCAGTCATAGTTGTGCAACACCCCGTCAGGCAACTGGGATTACTGCAGTGTCACAGACAGTTTGAGTGAGGCTCAAGGAGCTGTACATAATTTTAACTATGTTTTGTATGGATAATTAAATGATGCGTGACATGGAGATAAGCCAACTGTACTGAAACTGAACAAACTAACTGCTCTGATGCAACAGTCAAGCATCTCCTCAGTTATAAAATGAAACAGGTTTAAAGCAAAAACAATAGAGAACAGAATGCATGACATTGTAAAGTAGCATGTTCAAAGGACCATTTCTGAACTTTAGGCAAGTGTACTCATCCAGTCAAATTTTCAAAAGAATTCCCGGCACCAAAATGTTCTCTGTTTGCTTTTTCACCATGGTAAAAGAATGGATCACTCTTAGGGGAAAGAAAATCCTGTGTGCAAAACACTGCATGAAACTAAACAATGCTTTAAACGTGGCTAATTTCCATGTGGAGCTGATGATTTTTGCACTGTCGCCCTTCAGCAGAGGAGAAAGAACTGCCTGTCTTCAGTTTACTTATGCAAGATGAAGAAAGAAAGTGAGGAGTGTGAATTTGATCTTGCTTCAATTTACTTCAGTGGCCAAACACTTGCCATGACTTCAGTGGGAGTGAGACTGCATCTTAGCTCATTCAATGTGGAGAAAAACAAATCAGCTGAGAATAATGCTCTTGTTGATTAGATTGATATTACTACCACAGTTGTTTTTAACAGTGCTAAGTAAATCCTCTTTTAAAAGCCAAAGGTTACCTTCAGTTGTGCTTTTTCCTATGTACTGTGTCACAGTGGAGGATTCCTGGTTCTGTGACCAAGTCACCACTGCTCACAGCAAGCATGGCATGCTCTGGGGCGTGGCCACATTCCCAAATGGGAATGATATATGTTTGTGGATGTCACTGGGGACAACATCCAAATCTGGGCTGGGGCATCTCCCTCAGCCAATAAACCAGGGTGCACACTTCTGTAAAATAACTGCATTCACTGAGAAAAAAAGACTACACTAACTAAGATGTCCATGAAAATCAGCAAAGTAAATCAAATCAATAGGGTTACATTTGCAGTTAGGAATCTGCATTTCTGCAGGGAAATTTTAGGATAGCCACAAAGTGAAAAATGTTTAATTTTTGGTTTTTTTTCCTGAGACGGCAATCAATCTTCTCGTTTGGCTATAGTCTACTTTTCCCTATAAAGTAGAACCTAGAGATACACTCAGAAAATATGTATGGAAGTACCTCTCAATTAATTAAAAAATATTATTACTCAGAAGATAGAGACACGACTGTCTACACTGTATGAATTAAACATATATGAATTAGGACACAGACTCTTCCATTCTTTAGTAACAAAACTGATGCTGTCCTGAAAATGACATTAATGAATGAGACTGGTATATGAAAACCTTCTGCATCTGCTCTAGACGTTGGAATGAGCACGTTAAATGATGCAGCAGACAAGGAGGATGCACTTCTTAGGGAAGCTGAATGTCACTTCTGTGCTTAAGGAGTTCTGCAGTTTGGATGAAGGTCACAGGCTATGTCCAGGTGCACGAAAATGAATGATAAATACACACAGTTTCTCTTAGACTGAAAGCAGAGCTAGACAAAGAGTATTAAAATCAGGAATAATTCATCCCCTGGTTTTCTAAAGATGTCAATCTTCTACTAGAAGACAATTTGTGAGCTCCTCCGTATATTAAAGCTATAACATAATAATAGAAGCACCTCAAACTTGTAGAAGTATCTAAGATGCATAGATTAAGTAAGGTCTCTGCAGAGCGAGCACCCTAAAAACATCACAAGAGCAAGCAGTGACAATTTCTGGGATAGTAATGACATGAATCAGTATCTAAAAGTTAAGTATAAGTGAAGAAGAGAATTTTTCAACTAATGGATCAGGGAAAACGTGGGAATAAAGGATATGTGATTAAAGATCATAGTGTATTATATTAACAGAGGTGGAGAATATATGACTTTGATTCTGTATTACAACACATTTCAATTGAGTTGTGTGTAGCTTTAGTTTTATACATGCACAATTTTTTAGAACACATTTTTAGAGTAGGGCATGCAATAAAGGAAATGCATTGTATTGCATTGATCCCCACATGACTCGCTGGAATATCTTAACATTTCCAGCACAGATTCCCACTTCTGAAGATGAAAACCCAGAGAAGATGAAAACCTGTAACTGCCATTAAGAGAAGGTCTAAAATTTTAATTGCTGCCTGAACACAAAGGAGCTGTGACATGCTGTGGTTTCTTGAAGCACTCCTGCAGTTACAGACACATCTTTAACTACCCCACCCTCTCCCTCTTCCCCATCCACCATTGACTGATGCAGCTGGGAGATTCAGTAACTGTGGAGCAAAATCTTGCTTACTTTCAGCTCTCCTGCCCCAGCAAATGCTCAGCTCCTCTGGGAAGATGGATCTATGCCATAAACACACTGCACCTGGAAGAGAATGAAAACTTCCCTTCAAACACACACATGTGACCAGCTTTCTGGAACTGCCTGATGTTGCCAGTTTTCGTCTGTTTTCCACAAAGAAGGGAAAGAACCTTGTATTCTCCTCCTCATGATATTTCAAGTCTGAATTCCAAAGAACAGAGATGCCAGGACTTGTCAGTGACATGACTAACAATCTTATGAGAACTGGCAAGACAGCTCATTTCTCCTACATCTTACAGAAACCTTGGAATTATTTTGTCTGAAACACTTGGGGGAAGCAAGATGGACTTAATTCTGACAACTTTATTAAATATTCAACACATCTGACATCCTGATATCAACAACAAAAATATGGTTTAATTATGATAAGCCATACTGGTATAATTTATAATACGTAAGTGTGAAAAACTGCAATGAATTTTTTCTTGATCCATGTGGAAAAATACACACCTTCCACCCCCCCAAGAAAAGTAAGACAAGGCACAATAAATTCTCGTAATTCTCTTTCTTCTGGCTTTTCAGTTCCATCACAGCTCTCCAAATTAAGATTTATGTGCTATTTTGCATCTGTATCTGTTGTTGATTTGCCCCCCTACAGGGATATAGGTGGATAAGTTTGGACAGGAAACGGTATCCCTCAAACTGAAAGGTTTATAAAGTTGCTAATAAAAGTTTGGGTCAGGGCCTAAATATTAATCATCTGCTCATTGTCTTTTTAAACGAGCTCAGGCATTTTCCCAACCACTTCCAGCAGCTCTCTGGCACTATTCTAAACTAAGATTTCAGACATTTCTTTTTTTCCTGTGTTGACTTCAATATTTTTTTTTCTCCCCCTCTCTACCTGCCAAATGCATCCATCAGGATTTTGCCAAAGGCTATCTGCTTTTGAAGTTGAGAGGAATTCACTAATCGTGAGTGCCAAATCCACAATAAATGCCATTGCCATATGGTATACGCTGCTTTTGGGAATTATCTCAAAAGGCCTAGCTGTGAGAAGACTGGCTGTATGTTAGGAGGGTTTTACTGCTAACTTCCATAACTCATGTCAGGTTTTCAGTTTCTGTATTCATTGGCTTCAGTGAGTTCAACTGTTTCCTGAATTTATAAAAATGTTGTCAAGATGCCTTGATCTTGCTTCCTCCATCTCTCTCACACAAACACATCCAAACACATCTCTACACAGTGGAATAGCATGCACAGTGGCATGCAAATCTAGCAAAAGAGCAGCTTGTAAATAAATAGCATGTCATTCTGCTTACTCAATAAATTCCTCTGGGTGTTAAACTCATGACAAACGTATCATAAGCCCCGATGAAGGGTTTACAGCCTGTCCCATCACACCATCCTGAGTGCAATTCTGCAATGCATAGGAAGACATAAGTTTGAAAAACAGAGCAGAAATAGCTCCCGTAAGGGCAGGGTGCTGACATAGATGAAACATAACTAACTGGAGAGCATTTGTTGTAGCTAAAGAAGATAGCATCAGTGTCACATCTCTGTGCCTGTGGAGGTGTAATCTACATTCAAAGCAACAAGAAATCTATCTCCTTTAAAAAATTGTCCATTAATACATAAATGTGTCTGTGTTGAAACTCCTCAGATACCATTCCCAACTAGAACTACACACAAGACTAAGAAATTCCACAGAGAAACACGGTTTTGTGATCCAAAGAGGCAAGGAGAAAGAAAACCACATATGTGGAGTTTAACATACCAACGTAGTGATAGAAAAAGAATTACAAAAATAAATGTCAGTCCCCTTGAAACACTTGAGGCAGCGCTCTCAACCTTCTCTGATGCTCTAGGAAGACGTGAATGTCCTCCATGTCTCACATCATCCCCACCAGCCACATGGAAATATCTCCAATGCAGCTCTGAGTGTTTCAAGTATAACTCCCCTCTAATTTATGTAGTCTGTTAACATCCTCTTGGAGCAAAAAGAAATAATAGTTTAAAAAGACAGCTGTATTTCAGAAACATGTGCCTCTACACGACAAAAAAAACCCCAGAATTTAATACCGTCCCTAGGCAGAATTCATCCATCTTTAAGGCTTCTATTTTGTATGTCTGATTTGTTTTCCTGGTAAGTAATACAAATGAACTGCTGGCAACATCACATCAAAACAAAAGCAGCAGAATCAGAAAAAAACACTGAAAAGTTTACCTTTCCAGGAAAGCTTCAGTCTTGGGATATTTTGTTTTGACATTCCAGTGACTGGAAGGAACAGCATCACTAAAGACAGCAGGCTGCAGGCATGTGGCACTTGCAAAGTTCTCATTCTGCTCTCTTCTTCTGCATCTTCTTTTGCACTATCTCCCCACTTTTCAAACAACCCAAGTTTTATCTGGAAGAAAAAAAGGAAAACATCTGTAGACCTGCATTACTGCATAAATAATAATTCTGTAAGCAAGCCAGACCTACCTTTAAAGAGCAGCTCATTTAATTTCTTTGCTACAAAAGGATTTTTTTTCTCCAGTACAAGTAAAAATGTTTTGTTTCTTTAATACTAAATTTACACATTTTGACATTGGAAAAATATGTAAACTTTTCAACACCAGTGTCTAGCATAGCTAAAGTTCAAACACAAATTAAATTAATACAGTATCCACACAAAGAATATTTGCCATTCAAAAGTGACCACGCAACTTGTTAGTTCATACCAGTCGACTGGATATCTTAATGTTTTATAACTTTTTATCTCAGTACAAAAGCTATTTTATGTTTATGCTATGACTAGAATGAACTGTAAGGTCTCAGACGCCATGGGGGTACAAGCAGAGTTAACAATGAGTACATACCCATCAAAACTTTCATAAATAAACTAAGAAAATTGGGTAGAACAAGCAGTTGTGTTTAGTTTTAATAGAAAAAAAAGTCAGTGCAGATGATGGATTTAAAAGTGCTTTCAGTATGATATTTCCAGCAGAATAACTGCAACTCATCCACCAAAACATCCTATAAACTTTAATGAGTGTTTCAGGCTGGGGTCAATGGGCTGATATGAGATTTTGTTAGCACAGTGTGCAACTAAGCCAGCTTTGCAGCACTTTTCACTTAATAAGTGTCATTCATAGTCCATAAATCTTGAAGTGTTTTCCAAATGAAAGCAATTATCACTGTCCTTATTTTCCCTATGCAAAAACAGAACCATAAAGCTGCAGTGAACCTATTTCCTCAAGGTCACACAGCACAGTAGTTGAAAAGAAAACAGCAACAGCAATCCTGGTGTCCTTTGTACCCAGCTATCAAGGATCTCTTTTGCCCAATATCTCCACTTTTGCACAAGAAATCATTTTAAATGGTGTCTTGAGTTCTGAAGGCAAAACTTGATGGTTAATAAATCACAGAGATCAGAGTATGAAAATATTTGTAAGACCAGATCCTTCCTCCTGCAAGTGCATGATGCTAGAGGTCAAGGGAGACAGCTGGTGAAATTAAAAATATCAGTGTTTGAGTAATGCTGTAAAACCAAGGAGTAAAGAAATGTTATGCTTAGTCGGGAGATTAATGGCTCATGACTTGCCATGAAAATTATTTTCTGAAAGGTACTGGAACTGCCTGATTAAAAGAGCAATCCTAGCGCCCACGTTAGCCAGCACTTGCACAGACATCAAAAGAGAGGCTTCTTACAAGCCCATGAGGGATGCAGCACAGCTCGTGGCCCCTGGTCTAGCATTCGAGCTCCTGCAGCCCTGGGTCAGGCAACTCTGAGCTACAGCAGCACCCAGAACCATGGCATGAAAGCATGGAAACAGTTTTCTCCAACAGAGGAAATCTCTCTCAGATGAAACTTGGGCTTTCTGAGCCTCCAGAACTTCTGTTAATAGTAAAAGACAAAGAAGTGTGCAAGAAGAGCACGATGGTGAAAGAGAAAGAGGGAAATAATTTGTAAAATGCCCAAAGCGTAGCTCCTATTGCGGAACACTGAGCTTCATTCTTCTCAGTCCCCTCTTCAACACTGACATTCAGTGTCTGAATGTATTACTCTTGGCCAAGGGGAGTGCATGTTCATGAGATGACATGGCGAGAAAACAAACAAACATGAAATGCCTGTTTCATCTTTCCCTTCCCTTTATTGCAGAATGAGATCTGAAGAGAAGGCCCTTACTTCTTCTGTGCCAACACATCTATTTGAGGGTGCACCACAAAAGACTGATCTGGATTGGACTATCGTAGGGTTAAACTGCCTTTAAAAATCTATTTAGGGGGAAGAAGGGGAACAGAGGGGGAGGGGAGGAGGGGGAAGAATATATGAAGGTGAGACACCAGCCCTGTTCATCTTCAGCAGGATGATAGTGACAAACCATACTTCAAAAAGAAGCAATTAAGTGGGAGCCAGTCTCACTGCCAGCATGTTGAGACGTCATGGCCTGAAGGTCTGGGCCTCAGACAACAGGGAATTCACCAAAGGATTTGGGGTTCATTTTCTTGAGGCAAATTACTGTGAAGAATCAAGACTAAATTTGACTAAAAAACCAGTTTTGTCGATGCACTGTCATTTGCTGAATTGATTGAGAATCAGCACCAAACTCGGGCCTTTGGCCATAGCTCACAACCTCACTTTTTCATTTAGGCATCTTTTGCTAATGGGAACCTTCAGGGTTTTTTTTTTTTTTTTTTTTTTTCCCCTCTTTTTCCTTTTATTTGAATAATGTCTCTGAAAAACCATTTGCCTTCACTAGGCGGTTGGTTAGTTTACACTGGAGGCAGCTGCTCTGTGGGCTCGAGCCAACCCTGTCTTTAGATTCATTGCAATCTGGCCAGATTGTCACATATATTTTTAGTTTATGATGATCCTCTAATACAATTCCAGCTTCCACACAGAGTCCTTCCAACAGTCTAGCTCAGGTTAATGAACTTCAGGCCAACTAACTTGCCATTAATCTTCAGGAAATATCCTTCCTCTCTGTAACATAAGCAATGTCAATCAGTGTCCTGTGCTGAAAAGACCCACCGTCACACTGATCCGAAGCAAACAGTCCCATGAGCAGAAATAAAACATGAATCCTAAAAGCAAATTCTACTACCCCGTTCCTTCTTCCCCTCAAAAGTAAGAAGAATTTGGTCAGAGAAGGAAAAATTACTGGTTTGTTCAGTTCTTTGATACTTGAGCTAAGGACCAACACCTTCTAAAACTTCCTCACCATGAAGAGATCCAAAATAAATGAAGAAAAATAGTCTGAAAAGAAAAATGCCGAGGCTAAAGCTGCTTCCCCACCTTGGCTTCAGCTAGGAAATAGCACTGCACTGTGTTAATTATCACCTGCAAGACCGACCAGGGAAGGAAGCCATGCACACACCTCGCTGAAAAGGGGGCATTTCCAGCAGAATAAAGGAGCTTTTATTTGCCTCATGTAGGGGCGGGAGGCACAAGGCTGAGAGGGGCTGAGCAGCCTGGCTCCATCCTGCTTGGACCTCCCAGCAGGGCCCATAAATTGGGACCGGGCTGTGGGTAACGCTGCCAGAAGACAGAAAGTGGAGCTGCGGGTGGGTTGCCATCCTGACAGAGAGAGGGGCCAGACCTGACTGGCACATGTGCCATGGCACGTCCCGAAACGAGGTGTCACCTCCCTGCAATTGGTCACATCTAGTGGAGCCTATAAAACAGATTGCTCCCAAGCTACTGTCTGAAACAAGAAAACCTGGGGCCAATTTACTAAACATAATTTATTCCAGGCCCTTTGTGGCAATAAACAGAGCTCTTCAGCCTTCTCAAACACACAGACAGTAAGGAGCTCTGTGCTTATGGGAGCTTTTTCAGATCGTTCAGCCCAAACCTATCTAAATGCAAAATCTTGCATTCACAAATACTGTGTAGTTTCTGACTTCTCCTGGCATCAAGACGTCCGGAGCTGAAACGACTGTGACCCATCTGCAAACACACACTTTTTAAACTGTATTCAGGAAACTCTCGGTTAATTCTGTGAAAAAAAGCCTTTATGGAATTGGAGGATAATTTAAAACCTGTTTCCAGCACTATTTTTCCAAGGTCATTTTAAAATTCAGAATTTTATTTTCCAATAAAGAGTTGTGGCTCAGTTTTAGTGACTCTAATAGCAATGCTGCAAATTGTGACAACTGAAAATCTAGAGCTATAAGCTCTAGATAAAATCTAGTCACTCCAAGCTTATAAATCTAGCCACTATAGCTTATAAAATCTAGTCACTATAAGCTTATAAGTTAATTATAAACCTAATAAGTAAGTTGCCTAAGCCACGTAGCTTCAATACGTAATTTTCTATCACTGATGCAAGAGTTTTTCTTTCTTCTCCTCATCTATCCTTGTTTGACATCTTGTGGTTTTATTTTATTTTGGTCAATGGAGTCAGAAGAGAGCAAAAAATGTCCCTTCCAGACATCAACAAAATAGCATGAGTGGCCTTTCAGACAAATATATTGCTTTAAAAGATTTAAAACTAACCAGCTACAATATAAACAAAAATTACCCCACCTACGATTCATATTTATTGAAAGGTACATTATCTCTTTATCATCTCTTTATTAAGAGATCAATATCTGTTTATTTAGTTAGAATATTTTCTACTATTGCAAGTAGAAAATCTATATGCACACAAATTTAAAGCACGGTATTTTAACTACAAGTATACAGATATGTGTGTCCAATGCATTATGCAGATATCTCACCTTGAAATTATCATACAAATTCCAAAAGAAAAATTACTGTGGTTGTCTACTGTGTGGTTCAAAACTGTACTATAATCATGAACTGGATATTGAATTGCCTTTGTTAGTAAGAGGGAAAACTGTAAGCATACATGGCTTAGATTAGTAACTTAGAAAGTCAAATAGACTAAAAATAAAATTACACCTTCAGACTTACTTAACAATCTTAACTTAGTTCTGCAATAACAAAGATGACATTGATCCAGAGCATAATGAAACTATGTTCTTGTAGCCCTTAGATAGATGGTCTGTTTATTATTTGGCAGAAGATGCTTTTCTCTTCATTGTGAAATCTCAGTTAAAGCTAACTCCATCCAAGAACTGGTAAGCAGTAATATTCATCACTATTCTCCTACTTATTAAGTAGGTTTTGTGCTGTTTATAGTCCAGAAAGTGTTCCCTTTCAGGATTCAGGAAAATACTGCTTTTTACACAAACCCCAGATCAGCATTACCTCACTTCCTAACACCAGGAGAAATTGATGAATAAAAATACAACGGTACAATCAAAAAGCATTATGTGAGCCTGCAGTAAGTGATTTTCTTTTCATTTTATGTTGCATAAATCACTGGGTTTAGTCTACCTGGTTTAGATGAGGTTTTGCCATGCAGCAGTCTTCGCTATTGTTAAATACCCAAACAATTAGCAGAGACTCCTAAGAAGCATAACCCAGCTTACACTGAGTTTTGCAATACTATAAAGGCTTTAACTTTTACTGAGCTCCTCACAGGATTTACACACCATCCATTCAACACCAATAACTTGGCAAGAAAAATCACCGCTGTGATTCCCACTTGAGAAAAACCAAATCGAGCAAAGAAAAATGAAGGGTCTGAGAGACAATGAGGACACAATTGAGGGAACAGAGTCAGCAAAAAAATCTTCTTGCAGAGAACCATCTGATAATAAATAAAGCTCTCCAATAGAGAGAGAAAATACATTTGAGGATTACACTGGATTTTTTGTTGAGATGAACTCAAGCTCAAGTAAAAAATGGTGACTAAGGAAGTGAAATGAGAGAAGAAGGAGGAAGGAACTCCCTTACTTTGTTTACTTTTTCATACTTTTCAGCATCTTTCTGAAGGGAATCTGCTGGTGGAAGCATTTCTAACAGGCATGTAGTCTGTTTGGAGATAAACACTGGTTGAAATGGTAGAAACCTTACAGAATGGTCTGTGTCACATTGCTCTGAAGAGCTCATCTGACCATGAAATTTACTGTTGGGCACCTAAAATTATACACATGGGAAATGAGCACTACATCCTCAAAAGATATCAGGATCTTTTTCAGGTCAATGTCAGTGAGGTCAGGATTGCACTCAAAAATTTCACACAGACACAGAAGTAATCTTTTCAGAAAGTGACAGATAGACAGCCATGCACACAGACATGTTATGTATCATTACAAACGATGATTCTGAGAAATTTTTTCTGTGGCATTCTATATTTTGGACATGTAACACATAAATCCAAGACTGATGATAAAGCAAATGCTATTCTCTAACCCTAATTATTTGTATATTGTGTCTCCTAAAAAAAAAAAAAAAAAAAAAAAAAAAAACCCACCCAAAAAAAAACCCCAAAAAACAACCAGACTCACTGCTTTCTACATTCTATAGGCTGTTTCTCAAACACAGTATCTATTGTTCAAGAAAAAGGATAGGATGGAAAGCAATTTGTCATCTGAAAATTGTATTTCCAAGAGGAGGTAGGGACATAAATAAAATGTCCCACCAGTCAGATGTGAAGCTGGGATCTTTGCACAGAAATATCAACATGCCTTTCACTCTATAGTTAGATGCATATGTATCTCTTATGGATTCTTTTTCCTCATTTCCTCTTGTTTCCTTTGGGGAAGGAACTATGACTTCAGGTATTACGTCCATCATAACAGCTTTCTATAGGCTCTTTATTTAGAAAGACATGAGAATGCCCTACGAGTCTGATCATTAAAAAAAAAAAAAAACAAAAAAAAAACACCAAAAAAAAACCCAAACAACAAAACCCAAACACAAGCCAAAGAAGAAAGCAGTGTAAAGCACGATTTAGCAACACATAAGAATCAAAAGGAGCCCTAAGCCAAACCTCAGTGTTACATTTTTTTAAGTACAGCATGTTTCCCCAGCAGACCAAAAAAACCACTAATGCTATGAAAAGTGATTCTAAGATGAGTTTTGTAATTCTGGTATCCAAGAAAAGAAAAAAGCAGTAGCATGAAAATTCCTAGAGACATTAATGAAAAGGTAGACTAGATGGAAAACCACTTTCTGCCAAGTACTGTAACATCTGAAGGGTTTCAAAGAGAGACAGAGAATTTTCCTCTGAAATGTCTGTCATCACCTGCAGCACTTGGGGTGGTTTGGCTCAGCTCTGAGTGAAGGAGACAACACTTGCAGGAAGCTCTGCCTGTGGAACAGCCTTGGCCTGCTCTTGAGAAAATACTGGAAAGCCAGAAAAATGTCACAATGGCCATCAGAGAAAACAAATGCTCATTTTGGGGAGATCTGCCTGAGCATTTAAACTCTAGCAGATGGAATTTGTCCTGCTGCAGCCTGAATTACCCTCAGGCAGCACTGTCAAGCCACCTAAACCACTGACCCTGCAACCACCATTCTTCTGCTGGAAGAAACATAAACCTACATTGGCCAACACAAAGGAAGGATTACAGTCTCATTTTCGCCTCCAGGAGTTCTTGCCAGTGCTTTGCTGTGGAAAAACTGTTCTCTGCTATTTCCTTTCATAGGAGACCTTCCAAGATATGCAGGAGTGAAGCATCGGTCCTCTAGCAGGGACCAGAAGTCTGAACTGGCTGATATTTTTGGGCATTACCAGTAATTAGTGGCAATGGGGTATTCTACAGATTAGTTACTTGAACTTGCCCTATCATGACTTTTGTACATTTGTGAAAAACCCAGCTTGAAGGGACAGTAGTGCAGCACTATGGTGAAATCTGTGATATATCAAATCCAGACTTACAGCTCTGCAGGATACAGCAGTAAGGTGGATAGCAGTGCATACTCTGAAAGGGAACAGCCTGTGAGTTTCTGCATGGATACATCTACAGATGCAAGTAGGTGGGGCTCTCCTGTCCTTGATCCAAGCAATCCAGACCTCAGCCAGATCCTAGTGCTGTATGGCTCCATTAATTGCACACTACACAGCAATAGTTTACACATTTCAGCCATACACACATCTGAGGCACCACCAGACAGCCAACTGTGTGCAGGCACAACCTGCAGATCATGCACACAGTCACAACTCAGCAGACTCTACTGAATCAAAAACTCAACCAAAACAACCCTAAAACAAACCCTCCCCAAAGCAGAAGGAAATAAAGGAACAAAGATTTACATTTATATAAATATTTAAAAGGTAAATTTCATTTCACAGCTAATGCTTTATTGTACTAAAATTTGTAGCTATATTATCTCATGTAAGCATTAATGTATTGCCCAACATTTTATAATTTTGTGTAAATGCTTGCAGGCACTCACAGCTGTATCTAAAGTCTGTGACACTCTCCGATAAAAACAAAATGTTACAAATGTTGAGTAGAGGCAACTGCATGTTGTAGTTGGCATCTTAATATAATAAAATATTTTTTTTATTTTTTCTATTTTACAAATCCTGAAAGCATGTTTCCTTAACTGCCAGTACTATTTAGTTTATTGTCAGCTGTGTAGAAGTCAAATCATAACTTTCAAAATAATTCAGGCTAATGCAGTTTAGTAATGGTTAAAAAAATGTGTACTTCATACGGCAGCTGGGCTTTGATCAAATCTGTTTGCTGTATATCCAATGGCATATTTTACTAAAATTCCTTTCATCAACGTATGGCCTCATTATTTGATGCACTGTCAGTGAACTCTGTGCAGCACAGTCTGCAGGGTTTCCTATAAAAACTACACTATAGGGAAAGACATGCCGGAAGGATTTTAATTTCCACTTTCAACAAATTGATTTAAAAATTCATTACTATATTCTTGAAGTCTACTGGAGAAGGGTTTTTTTTAATGCATTGTCCCCCTAATTTTGGATCAACATTTTGTGCAGCTAAAATGTAAAGTGATACACATATGAACGTGTACACTGCACAGCAGTGGTCATCTGTTGGCCCAATAACCCAGTTATTTTATTGTTAGACTGAACACATTTGCTTTCTTCCTGTTTTTTTTAAACACTTGATTTCATTTAAATTTGGAGTATATGTGACAGAGAATCAGCAGAGCCTCTATAAAAAATCCCACTTGTGAGCTTACACAAGTCATTGACTCAATGGGGACCTGCTCCTCTTGATGGGTTTCCCTCAGGTACTCATCATCACAGCATCTGAGCACTTTAAAAGCTTTAATGTCTCCATCCTCTACCCTCTATCCTTGTTAGAGGTAGCTGGATTTCTTTTAATGCTGCCATCGGAGATGACATCCCTTGGATAACATCACACTAGCCGTCAGGACCAGTACCCACATCCCCCTAGTCACACAGCCAACCTTCTCCACAGGGACAACAGACTTGGAACTCCTGCAGGGAGATCCATGACTCACATACCACTTTTTACAGTGTTTTATTTGTGATTTAAGTGCTTGTGCAAACTGCAGAAAATTACAAGCAATCACAGTTTCATTTTCTATAAAGAACTTCACAGAGCTGTGTAAGGAAAAACACACTGCCAGTATGGGTTCAGACAGCAGGTCATCAAAGCTTTAACAGCCCTGTGTCCTCTGATCATCAATTTTACCATTTTCAAGGGTTACAACATGCTGCTATCTATTCAGAGCTTCAAAAACCTTTCTGTTTGTGACACAGCAGGAATCACTTTATATTTGGTGCAACAGTTGTTTTGCTATTTTTAAGCTGCTTTATGAGGGGTGCTATCATGACAGTTCCTGGAATCTGAAACAGCCCTACTGAAAAAGAAACCAAGAATTCATGCATCACCTCCTCCATTCAACACAGAAATACTTCCACTTTAGTTTAAAATCGCAATAACTTTCCTGTGTCTTGTGAGGACACAGTGTGCAAGGATGAATCAGTATTTCACTGAAAAAAAGGAAAAAATTTAGATGGTTAACCAGTTAGTTTCCATAACCAGAAGTCCAACATTAAAAAGGCAGGATGTAAAACACTTCTCATTTCCTTTTCCCCTAAGTCATTTGTCCCCTAAGATGATGAGGCAATCTCAATCTTGAGGGACTTCTGAGGTTTCATTCCTCAGGGAATGAAAGGATTGTCAACACTGGAACAGGAGCTCAGAGAAATTGTGGATTCTCCATCTTTGCAGACATTTGAAGTCTGACTGGACATAGCTCTAAGCAATCTAATCCAAAGCTGAAGTTATCCATCCTTCGAAATACAAATAAAATCATATGACTTCCTCATGTCTCCTTCAATCCTAATTTTTCTACTATTTCCTTTAGCAGTTAATGGACAAATTAATAACTGAACTGAATCACACACTGAAGGTCTTGCTCAACATCCAACACCCTTCCACTTAAACTTGGATGTCTGACAGCCATCAAATGACTTTTTCTACTCTCTAGTGACCTTATCTTCCCAAAGACTCTTCTGATAAGGGCAATGTCTACCTGAGCTGCTTACGAATTAACTACTTCACTATTAAAATCTGACTGAAAACAGGATCATTTTTCTTTTATAACACTGTCCAAAAGCTGAAGCAATTCAAGAACTGATCCATAGGCAGATAATCAACCCCTGTACCAAGAATAGCAATGTGTGCATAGGACAAGTGGAGTACACACAGCATAGGTACAGGCACTGCATTAGCTGTATCACTTAATTCAGTATCTCACAGCTTCCACGTACAGTTCACCCACATGGTCCTGGTTTGCCCATCCCGTGAAAACTAAGCCCACAGCTGAGTGTCAAAGTTATTAACATGGTATGTGAAATAAGGCTTTTGCCTGCACGGAGACAAGAGGGGGATTTATTCCAAGATTTCCCCACTGGAGTCTGAAGAAGTTGGGTGAAAAATGCCACTGGATGAATTATTGACACCCAAACCACGCCAATGACTTCTGCTCGCCCAGCACACAAGACCATCTGTGTGTTCCCTCCTGACCTCTCTTTTCTATCCAGATCAGCAGCTCTTTCCTGCCAGTCTATTATGTCCCAGTGACACCAGGAAGTGGAAGCCATTGTAGTTACCACATTAAATATTTCTCAACATTGCAGGGAAAAAAAACTACTAGAAAGGAATTGGGCTGCATGCTGGCTTAGCTAGAAAAAGAAATGTGGTGGAGAAGATTAAGCTGTGTTTCTATAGCCACAGCTGAGCAGGTGGCAAAGACCCATCACTGGTGCTTGTTCCATAGAGGATTCCACTCCCTGGCAAAACAGTTACTCCTCAAAGAAACCAGGGCTTGAAGATATCCAGGACTCTGCCTGTCAGATGAGCCTTGTGTAAGTTTATGAAGTCTTGGGGTCACTATGATTAACTACCTTCCTTAAGCTGTTCCCCACCAGGCTTTAGTGCTTTTAAACCACTGACCCCTTGAATTAAAGAGGGAGATTTCTCTTTTCACAGCTGTGACTCAACACAGGAAGGAATTCAGAGACATCTGAAAACAAAGCCAGGCAGAATTTAAAACAAAATCCTTTAATGACAGATTTAGCAAGTGATGGGCACAGCTGGAGCTTACAAATACAACTAAGCAAATGAGCATGCATTATACAACAACCTTACATAGACAGATCCTATGAAGGGCAATTTCCTCACAAGGAATTGCAGAAACCTAACTGCTATGAATAAATCATCAGAAAAACTAGATATTGGCTGTTCAAAAGGAATCTGAGTCTTCGGATCCTTTACCAAACTAAATGGTAACCACCCCTAAAATATGTGACAACCAATTAAGAAACTAAAGCCTTCATTTTTAGTTATTGTCTATTTAAATGACAATACAAAATCAAAATTCCTGTGCCTAGAGAAGAATAAAACACTTTTAAGGTAGTTTTCAAAACTTATATAATACCTTTCCTACATTCAACTTAAAATATAACAGTAACTAGTACATACATCATGGAGTCATTGTAAAGAAAATGTGTGCCTACTATTTCTGCTGGGGAAACTGATGCTAAATGTACTCACTAGATATTCTAGGAGGAATTGAAGTGAAAAAAAGAAGTGGAATTAGATAGTAACAGCTAATTATCAGTGTCACTATCTTAAACATGACATGCTTCTTTCTACCCAGTCAAATGGGCTACATGACACAGCAGACTACTTTTAAGAAGCAAGCACAAGTTTGCCGATGAACTTTATAAAGTGCAACAAATATCTTGAAGATAATCAAGCATGAGGAGTTGACCACCTCCACACAGTACTGCAAAGCAAAACAACAATGACTACTGAAAATTCTATTTCCCTTATCTGCCTAGCTGGGGTATGTGACTTGCATTAATGGCACGGGGAATAATGTACTTGCACTCAGACCCTGGACTGACTGATGTCAAATGAAGTTCAACCATTCATATTAATGGGGATCAGCATTTGTCCGAGGGAATGGAAGCCTCTCGGACCTCAGGGTCATGAATTGACAAGCTATCGAACATTTTCTCTGTAGTGCTGACAATCCTCCATCCCCACTGAGCTCAGCTGTCTGGACTCTTAGTCCCGCTCCAGCTGCTTTGTGCTCCTCCTGAGGCACAGAAAGAGCTCATTACAGATTCTTTCTGTGTAATGTGCAATGAGGGCTGAGGTCTCACAACTCCCTTTCTAGGAAATGCAGAATAGTCACATTTCTCCGGACCCCAAGAAAAACAGAGACATACACGTAAACTGTGAGTTTTGTTATTCTGGAGATCTGTAATTGACTAAGCCAGATGGTGACAGAAGTGCCATTAATGCCAAAAAAAAAAAAAAAAAACAAAACAAAAAAAAAACAAAAAAAAAAAAAAAAAAAACCAAAAAAAACAACAAAACAAAAAAACCCAAACCCAAACCACTGAAAATATCTCCTCAAAAGAACAAAGATGACTAATAACTTGTACCAAGAAAATGACTGTTGAATTGCTATTGTCTCACACCACTAATACACTGGCAGGATGCAAAAAGCAGTTTTTCTTACAGATAGATTTTCTGGAAAAATACCTTCTCGCAGAACTTATTCTTGAATGGTTTCAGGATATCTATAAACTCATGGGTTGTAGTCAATCTAATGATCAGCAAGCAGTAACTTCAGACAGCTGATAAAAGTCTGTAGCTGATATTACAGCTAATGTTTTAAAACATTAAAACATGCAAAAGAAACCACTGCAGCAGAGTTTTGGTCTTCTTAATATCAAGTAGAGCAATTCTGGGAGTAAGGACAGTTATAATTTTCACCATCATCATTAATCCTAATAAAATTAAGAAGGGCAATAGTAACAATGATAACCGTAACTTTTTTCCTAAACTTTTTTGGCAACAAAAAGTCTGCCAGATGCAAATTTAAATTTTATGGATGATAAGAAAGTCAGCTGTTTCTAGTGACTTTTACAAGTTATAACCCAGCTCTGGTAGTCAGGACATGCAGAGTGAGTGAATTCAAAAAGCCCACTCAAGCCCTGGCATCTCTGTTTCTTTAGAGGCACCTCAACCACACTCTTGTTTTTCAGAGGAGTTTGTGCAGACATTAAAAACCATAAAGCAATAAAAAGAAAAGAATTCAGCATGCAAGGCCAACCCCAATGAAGGATGAGACAAATGAAAAAAACAAGATTAAAGTAAGTGCATAAAAAATTTCAGTATCATGAGACACTAAACTGACCCATGAACTATAACTTGACCATGTCTCCTTTAATTGTTCCACATAAGGATCTGCTTTCTGAAAAAGAAGAATATCTTTAGCAGACATAGTGCTACAGCCGTTTTTTCCTTTATCAATAGTATATGCGTACTGTAGTGCAAGTTACGGAACTTAAGTTCTACCACAGAAAGAAGCATGTAGGATGTAGGAGACAGACAGCTAGACCAGAAAATGCCTTCTATATGTACCTGCTGAACTACCAGTAGAAGTCACCACAAAACAATGAAGATCTATTCCTGACGGTAATATAAGGTGAAATATAAAAGCTAAAAAGGCAAGACTGCAAACTTAGGCAGTCAGTAACTGAGAAAGTATTCACATTTGATATTCTTTCAGCATTAAAGTGGTCTCTAATTTTTCTTTCCTTAGCAATATGGATCACAAAACATATTACTAATTTTCTACATTTAAGCAGTTCTGGGTTTTCTCCACCTTCAACATTAATTTCCTGTTCCAGAAAAATCCTCTCACACAACAACTTGTTACTTAAATAAGAATACAAAAATGTTTGTAATGGCAAAACTGAAGGCTCATCCAGTCTAGTGGTCTCTTTTCAACAGCAAGAAGAATAAATATAGAACATTTATGTACGATATTTCCCTACCGTTAGTGCCCCCCCTCCTCTCCATCTATTTTCAGCTCAGGAGATTTCCTGAGCCTATTGTGGCCTGTCTATTTTGCAACCCCCAAGTAGATATCACTTTCAAGTACTTGTCCAGCATCCCTCTGAGCCCTTGTAAAATTCTTGCATCTGCAACACCATCTGGCAAACAAGTTTATATGTCTGCTACCCAGGGTGTGAAGAACCACTTCCAATACCAATAGTGCAATGTGATAATGTATTAATTTCCCCTCATACACCACCACCTTCATAACATTAGCCAGAAAGTAGCTCCCATTGGGCAATAAAAAAAGGAAAATTCGGATTTAGTTTGATGCTCATCCAACTGTTTCAACATTAGCTGCATGACACATGCTACCTCATTATTTATTTTGTATAATTGTCTCACGGAGTGAGTGGGAAATTAAGTGAAAATTGGTCAAGAGAAAGTTAAGAAAGTGATAGTAGTCATCAGTTCTAATGAGTGTTTGCTGCCAAAGAGAAATATCTTGCTATGGTCACTGCACAAGACGAGATATTTCACGACTAAATCTTTGGTGAGAATCCAGGATCAGCTTTGAACAAACTAAGTTCAATTCAACAGAGTAAGCATTTGCCAAGGCTGGCAAACATGGGGCAAAATCAGAGCTGAGATCAGTGAAAGACAAATCCTTCAGTTTCACAGCCATCAGTGGCTCAGGATTGGTAGCAGAAGGGTTCCCACACATGAACTGGTGAGTACCTGCAGGCAGGTAGGATGGAAAAGGCATCCCAGCACCCAGCAGCTGGGGAGATCTGTCACATCTCTCCTTGACAAGGCCCTTTGCCTCTCTCACGCTGCAGTAAAATTCACTTTTAGTTTACTGAAATGACCAGGATTTCTCATATTCACAACTTTTACTCTAATAAAGGCAGCATGGAGGTGAAGCGTTTTACTTTTGCACCAGTTGATAATGTATCTTTAAAATCTGCTTTCAAAATTACTGAATAATTTAAGAAATGTGCTTTAAGATTTATGTTATAAACTGACTATGAGGAAGTAAGAGTTATAAGCTCTCTTAATCTTCAGGTTTCAAGGTGTGAGTGATGTAAGAAACATCATCTTGCAATACAGAACAGTAAAATTGTGAAGATTTATGCCTTCCGTTGAAACATCTGGTATTACCCGCCCTTGGTGCCAGAATGGCAGACTGGATGAGCTGCTTGTTTATTCCAGCCAGGGATTTCCCTGACTCCTGGACTTTATGTTAAGGCATGATGAACATCTTACTCCCACTGGAGAATTTTTGCTCTCATGAAGTCAATAGGTCAGAACTTTTGAAATTTACAGCTCGTGAAAGGGATTCCTCCTTTGAGTTTGTTAGATTCTAGTGCATCAGTAGACAAATATAAATACTTAAAACAATTGTACTTTATGTACTCCATACTTGTGCTTCATACAGGCATAGGCATTAATTTAAAGGCCTGTCAGAATACAGCTTCATTAGCAACAGAGTGAATCATGAGGGGTAGGAAATATCCAAAAGGATTGCATCTCACAGAACTACAACAGTAAGCCCTATCAAAAAGTTCCTTTTGTTTTACAACCACAATAAACTTTTCAATTCAGTATTATAAACTGTAATTATCCTGGAGGATCAAACTAGTTGTATTTACTTACTTAGAATTCAGAATAATTTCATTCTTTTTACTACATCTATCAAAAGTCAAATTTTGAGTTAGCAGTGGATCACGATAATGTAAAGGCATTTCTGTTACTGCCTAATGAGTTTCAGAATTGTTTCAAAAAATACACACATTCAAA
Organism: Anomalospiza imberbis; assembly: GCF_031753505.1. Classification (NCBI taxonomy): domain Eukaryota; kingdom Metazoa; phylum Chordata; class Aves; order Passeriformes; family Viduidae; genus Anomalospiza; species Anomalospiza imberbis. Next base: position 546,158 of record NW_027100244.1, read on the forward strand.
AGTTCCATGACTTCATCAAAAACTCACATTGAAGCAATGATGAAATACTTTCCATTTTCCGAAAAAAAGTCTCCACTAGGTTTTAAAACAGAAAAGTTATACTGCCTTTTTCAATTACAGCTACTTGTAAGATTTTCCAGAGGTAGCTACAGTTTGGCTTTGACCCTACTATTGCAAAGTGCCAGAAATACCAAATTATAGCAGGGAAAATGTTGTGTCTGCACACATGTATGTGTTTGTCTACAGTCTGCATGAGCAACTGAAAAACATCCAACATACACACATAGCAAATCGCATAATTAAAACTTACTGTTATGCAGAAGAAAATGATCATTTAAGTAGAAAATAATGGAAGGACAGCAGAGATTTCTCAGTACTAAACCATAATGCTTCATTTAATGAGTAATCCCTGGAGCATATGGATGTTTACCTCGCTCTGGGAAAGCTCAAGTGCATACACAGACAATTACAATGCTTCAGCTGATGTATGATACCTTGTTAGGCTGCTGTAATGCAGTGACATTCTTTCATGGCCTTACAGAGTGCATTTCTGTATTTGCTTCCATGCCAATACAACCTTTGTCTTTGCAAGATTAAATGGCTGCATGTTCAAAGTTAGAATGCCTGAATCTGAATACACAAAGCCCTGGAAACTTAAAAGCTGGAAACCCTGTCTGCAATCTCTCTGACTTTGGCAGGTACATTGTCTGCATCCACTCTGCCTTCAGAAAAATAAAATATTAGTAAATTTTTTAAAAAGGACAAGATTTTGCAATAGGAAAATCACAATACAATTTGGTTGCATTGCATCTTACATGAATAATTGCTGGACAGCAGACTTATTTACATGATCCATTGAATACAATTTTTAAAAAATTAATATGTAGATACAGGCTGGAGATTAAGAGTAAATGCTGGCCAATGGCTTCAGAAAGACTCCAGGTTTTGCCTTGGGAGAATGGCAAAAGGAGAAAATATATTGCTAAAGCCTCTCTTCCCACCTCTTTTATACTGCTGCCTCTTGTCAGAATGTAGGATGCAAAGTTCTGAGACTGGTATTTGGCAAAAGCACGGCTTAAATTATTAAAAAAAAAAAAAAAAGAGGGAAAAGAAAATCTAATGAAACTGCTTTGGTCAATCACACAGAGCTATTGAACACCTCCTTAATGTTGTTAGTCTTCACTTCTCCATGAATTTTGTGAAAGCTGAAGGCAGTACTTCAAACTATTAATCTTCTATGCTTTTAGACTCTATATACAAATCTTATTTTTCTAGTCCATATTACCGGACAAGGAAAGTTAAAATACAGAGATTATAAACTCTACTGCTTGGTCATATGGGGAACTCTAGAACCTCAGAAATGCCCACACTTCTGTATTTCTTTCTATGTATTTGATCCAAAATTCTGGCTATCAATGTGAAAGGAATTTTAAAGTTCTTCTATTAATAACAATCTAAAGATAGAAAAGATTCACGATTCACAAAAAAGTAACCCACGCACACTCAGATACACACACAGTATAGATGGCTGTGCTTTGTTCCACAAGAAACTCTTGTGATTCACTGCACCTGAGTATGAGTTTCCAGGTTTCCATGAACTTACTTCTTAAATATTAAAAACATAATGCATTTAAGAAATTTCTTCCTTTTTTTTATTTTTTTTTTTTTAATGAAGCCAAATGTAGCAATCAATGGTCATCTATGTTCTGGTTGGTATATTTCACACAAGAGACCCTTGATAATAAACCATGGCTGAAATATCAAAATTCCTTCAAATACTTACCTCTGTTAATGGTAACTACAGCTGCACTCAAAATCTGCTGCCCTTGATATCACTTACATTCCCACAGGAATATAAATCTCCATGTTTCAAAAAAGGTATTTGTCTCAGGGCTCTGGAGAAACGCACAGCTTGTTTGTTTGATGCTGCCTGATAGTATTATTGGGTTAACATGATGAAATAGACTCTTTTTTTTTTGTGAAGCTTATCTAGTCTCACATTATTAATCTGAAAACAGGCCAAAAGAAAAAACAGGAAGAGAGATACAACAAATTCAGAGCTCAAATATGGTCATTTGGGCCACTGCAGATCTTCAATAGAAGCAATTTAGTCCAAGACATGGGAATACAGAAAAAGAAACACTATGAAGAGAGACTACTGAAGGCTGTTTCCTATCTGTTAGAAATCAAAGAGCATCAGAGCAAAAATGAAATTGTCTTGTAGCTGAGGTAATAATGTACCTAATGATCTTGAAATGAAATGTTTAAAAAGCTGCATTTCTACCTTTCATTTTAAAAGATGTGCATTTTAATCCCATGAGTAATCCAACAATGATAATTGCAAAACTATATGTATAGTTTTAACTATACTATATGTATAGTTTTAACTATATGTAACATATAATTAAATTTAAACCCAAGATCTATTCCACCCTTGAATCGAAATTATTCCTTTCATCATAGTAAAGGCCTGTTGTTTTTAAAACCTAGTGTCTATATTTATTTCATTTAATTCATAAGCCCCTAGTTATTACTGTAATTTTACTCATACGCCGGTTATCTAATGTGTAATGCTATAGCTGTTTGAAGTGTATTTTCCAAAACCAGAACAGAACTAAGACCCAGAGACACATCACTACCTCTTGCAGAAATGTCACTCATGCTATGAATAAAGCATAAGCTGAGAAAAACATCATTACCCACCAAACAAATAGCATTTACTCAACCAAACCCATGTGTCTGGAGCTGCGCTCCCGAGCTAATTGGAGGCAGATTCTTGTGCCGTGCCACAGGATGCCACAGCTGAGAAACCCCTCGAGCTGGTCATGGAGAGCTCAGCACGCTGTGCAAGGGGAATTGCCAAACTCTGGGACAGGAGGCAGGGCCAGAAATCCCAGAAAGCAGGGTGTGGATATTCTCAGTTCAGTCAGAGAGAAAAAGAGAAGGTTTTCTAACCAGGCGAGAGCCTGGGAGACAGTTGGGAAAGAATGTAAATAATTCTCTAATCTATCTTGTTGTTCACATTGTTTATAGACGGGTTCTGCCACCGTGCGTCATTCACTGCACACCAGTGGTGTGAGATGTTTTTACTCTAAGACCAATGAAATCAGTCCACACGATGTTCTCTATAAATGGAGCGGTGCATATGAAATAGATCGGAGTTCATTCTCTTTGCCTTTGATTTGGAGTCATTTTCGTTCCCGTCCTGCTCTACAGTGACAAGTGAGCAGATGCAAAGATAACCTTTGGTTGGAAGGTTCATCCAGAGGCCACCTTTGGCTCAGGGCCTCACTCAGGGCTGTTGTCCAGGCCTTGGCACTTCAGGGACGTGGTTTAGTGCTGGGCTCGACACTGCTGGGTGACCGGCTGGACTGGATGAGCTCAGAGGTCTTTTCCAACAGAAAGGATTCTGTGATTCCATGATTCCATCTGCTGCATTCAGCCAGGTCCATGTTAGCAGCATTCATTTGCTCACAGTGTCTCCTCAGGCCCAGCTCTTGAGGCCTGAGGCTTCAGCTCCTTCAGCTCCTGGTGCTCAGCTGCTCGTGCTGAACGAGACACTCGGAGAGAAGAGCACAGTCCATCCAATTCCTTCTGGGACACGGAGAGGGGAGGCTGTGCAAACAGGAGCAGTGTTTGGTGTGGCCTCCTCTCTGCCCTGCACGCCTTTCAGCGCTTTGAAGCAGCCAAGAGCTTTCTCCAAGAGTGCAATGGAGCAGCTGTTCCTGCTGCCGGGTCTGGCTCTCTCCAGTCTCTGACCTTGCCTGCTTTTGTCCCTCTTGCTGTGCCCTCTGCTCCCCCAGGGCTCGGTGGCTGCTGCCCAGGACTGTGGGACTGGCACAGATCCCGTGGTTGAGACCCTCCTTTCTGTGCCCTTGGAGCTGCCTGGGCACAGCAGCCTTTTCCATCTGGAAGCTCCCCATGGACAGGGAGTCCCCAGCTCCGCTCCTTGCACAAGCTCCAGGAGCCCAGGGCTGCCATCTCAAGTCCGTGCTGGCCCTGGGGGCTCCCAGGTGGGCACAAGTGGGGCAGCACAGCCAGCAGGGAGCCTGTGAGTCTCTTCCAGCCCTGTCTGCTCTGAGTTTGGGCCTTGGAGCCTCAGGTGGCCAAAGGCAGCTGCTGCTGGTCCCTGTGTGTGCCCGTGTTCAGCGGTGCTGCTCCATCACTCTGTGCCCAGCAACGGGGAAAAGCCTCAGCCCTGCAGGGCCAGGAGCTGCCGGGCTCTGCCTGAGCAGCTCAGCCAGAGGGAAGGGAGCTGCTCCCCACGGGAACCAGGAGCAAAGGGCTGGAGCACCTCGCTCTGGGGCAGAGCCCAACTTCTGTGAGGGAGTAACAGAGTTATTCATGTGCACTGGTGTGTCAGCACTGCAGGTGCTGTGCCTGCAAACACATTCGGGATGTGCAAAAGAATTCTGCAACTCTTGGCTGGATCAGGATGTCAGCAGTGCTGAACTCCAGCTTAGTCCAAAGCAAACACTTGACACCTCTTCTCATATCTGCTAGATTTTTTACCGCAGGGTATCCAGAGAAAAGTAAACAGAGGAGTAAATATTTTCATTGTTTATCAGAAATGTATCTTATTTTGCTGTAAATCTTATTTTTGCTGAAAAATCTGATTTTTGCTGAAAAATCTTACCTATTTTACATGATGTGTTATCTACTTAAAAAGAAATAGAAAAAAATTTTAAAAATGAGAAAAATATGAAAGAGAAAACAAAAAGAAACAAATGTGTAATGAAATCTTCTGTAACTTTGGATTTAAGAGGTAACTGATCTTCTTAAAAGGAGAACTCATTTACTTTGTGCCTGTTCTGATGGCCTGGATCCATCTTACTGACTGACCCCAGCATTCTTTTTTTAAAGACATTGGGTTTTGTTTCCAATATTAAGATTTATTTTTTTAAATTGGTGTTGAAGCAATAGGAGGATGAGAGATGGATTGTGCACGACTGTGTCTTGAGAACAAAAACATTGCAGTTTGAAACTTGGACCTAAAGTAATTAAAATGAAACTTAGAAATCCCAGTGCATTGTGTGACAGCAGCTTTTCCTATAGGATGTGCAGCATCACAAAGACTTCATCAGGGGTTGGGAGTGCTTGGAGCTTTGTCCTGTGCCACTCTGGGATGCCGTGAACCAGGACTTCACCTGCCACCAGCCCAGGTCACCCTCTGCCACCGCAGCTCCTTGGACCTTGTGTCCCCAAAGCAGACACAAAGTGTTTCTGCTGCTCCCCCTTTGCACAAACCCACAGAGAGCTGGGATTTTTCCAAGTCTCGTCTCTCCATTGGGCCATATTCCCAAAGAACCAGCAGCACATCCTGATGAATACGGCAAGTTACGTGGATGGTTGTCAGCTCCACTTCCTGCCTAGAAATCCTGAAACTGCTTCTAAATGCTGCTCCTTCAGCTCCTGGACACCTTCTCACAAAGAGCTGGGAAAAAAAATCCCCTGGCCACCAGCTAAAAGGTGAGTTATGCCAAAGTTAGAGTACTGTGGGAAATCTCTGTCCCTCCCTGTCCTTTTAATGTATCTGTACATGGGGGTGTGCCTGGATGTGTCTTGTGTACAAAGGAAGGAGCGTGCAAGCAACGGGACTGACACTTTCAGTGTCCATGCTATTCCATACCCATGGGCACAGAGACATTATGGAAACCCTGGCACAGACAGGGCCTTCTGTCCATGGGTAGAGACATCTTAGAGCCCCTGGCACACACAGAGCCTTCTGTCCATGGATACAGAGACATCCAAGAGCCCCTGGCACACACACAGAGCCTTCTGTCCATGGATACAGAGACATCCAAGAGCCCCTGGCACACACAGAGCCTTCTGTCCATGGGTACAGAGACATCCAAGAGCCCCTGGCACACACAGGCCTGGCACACACAAGCCTGGCAACACAGGTTGCTTTCCCCACAGGCTGCAGGAGATGAGAACACAACATTTGCCAACACTGACTGAAAGCCACAGCTCCGGGTGCTCCCCGTGAACCCCAGCTCTGCGACCACTGTCTGCCATAAGCTTCAGGGGCTGCAGTGGGAGCCCGGCTGGGCTCTGCCCTGGGGCCATCCTGCAGGGACAGCTGCAAACAGGGAGCATTCCCTTGCCACAAAGAGCCAAGCCATGGCTGCAGGGCAGCTGCTCCAGCCCGGAGTGCACTGCTGAGTGCTGTGCTCTGGGGCTGGGGCTCCCCGCACAGGGGACTGGACTGGTGTGCCACAGGAGACAGAGAAGCAGCACCTTCAGCATAACTGAAGTGGGTGCGTGGGCTGGGAAGAGTGGGGAGGCTCAAGGGGATTCACAGAGCTCATCCTGCTGCAAGGACGAGGAAAAGGGAGTGGGAACTCAGCAGTGAGGAGAGCTGAGGGCAGAAGAGGAGCTCTGAATGACACTAAAATCCCACTGGAGCTCTGAGACATTGCTGCTCCTCAGCCAGTGACAGGATGAGTCCCTAAGCCTGGGGCTCGGCCTTCCTCATGGTGAGGGGCACCAAGGAAGGCAACAGTGTGATGGAGACTGCCATGGGCTGGGAACTCCCTGGGGGACAAGAGGGAGCAGTTGGGAAGTAAAAGGCAGGTGGGGGAGAGAACAGTTCAGAGAAGGGCTGAGCTACAGCTTGAGCAAGCTGCAAAATGTCATTTGGGGTCATCCCAGATTGATTTCATTTCAGAAGCTATTGAACAAGTTTAATTTTTGGGTGGTGCCATGTTTGCCCTTGAAGGTGTACACTCTGCAAACTTGAGCTGTGTTGCTGAAATGCTCAAGCAGGTCTGTGCTGCAGGTCACCCCATTTCTTCTTTGGCTGATTGCGGCCCGGTGCTGAGCTCCAGCAGAGCCCTGGCAGAGCCCAGAGCAGCCTCAGCACCCGCAGAGCCCGGCTGCAAGGAGAGAAACCAGAAAGCGCCCGTCAGCTGAAGGCTCCTGTCCCCTTGTCCCAGCCGCCAGCAGTGCCCAGGCCATGCTGGCCGTGCCCAGAGCTGTGCCCAGAGCTGCCCATCCCAGCTGCCTTTGGGAGCAGAGCAGGAGGGCAGGACATGTGCCCAGCCTGCAGCCGGCCACGGCACATCCAGCCCTCAGCAGCTGCCCAGAGCAGGATGCTCCTGTGCTCGCTGCCATCTCCCCAAAGCTCTGATCCCACCATGCCAAGCAGACCGGACCCACCTCACGCCATCCTCCGCTGGAAGAAAAGCTGGTCCCAAACGATGTCCTCATCCTTCTCCAAGGGCACGGCCAATCCACGCCACAGCTGCTCCCAAGCATTTCCCCATCCAAACTGGACCCCACCTGGAACGCTTCCTCTAGAAAAACACACAACAAATTATTGAAAATAGATTACAGACAAAAAGGGGAACAAGAAAAAAGGTCAAAAATCTTATCTCTGTCAGGGGCTTAAGGAAGGCCCAACCCCTGCATGCCCGGGAAAAACCCACCCACAGGTGAGGGAAGCCCAGGCTTGCTCCCTTCCCCCTGCACTGCCCTCCAAAATAACGGTGATCCCAAAGCAAACAGGGGCAGTGGAGCAGCCCAAGCCCTTCCCTGCCTGCAAAGCAAAGCAGCCCCTGCACAGGTTCTGGAGTCCCACCTCTGCTCCCACCATGGGGGTTTCTTTGTGTCGGGCTGGCTGCCCCAGCCCCAGCCCCAGCCCGGGGCACGGTGGGTGCGGGGGCTGTTGGCAGGGCCAGGAGCCCACTCCCATTTCATCAGCACCCCAGCCCATCCCCCCAGCCCTGCCAAAAGCAGCCTGGCAGCCGACTGAAGGATCAGCTGCATCCTCTCCAGCAAAGGGGGAACCTTTGGTTCCCGGCCAGGCTGTGCAATGCCCAAATCTGGGAGCATCCCCCTGCGTGTGGACTCACCTGCAAATTCCCTGTGGAGCCTGGCTTTGGAGAAGGTGCCAGAATCAAAGTCCATCATCCTCAGCTGCCGGTGACCAGGTGGAGGAAGAGGTTGTCATCCTTGATGTCGTCCTCACTGTCCCCAGCAGCAGCAGCCCCACCTGGTACAGCTTCTCCAGGGCCGCCTCCTCCTTCCCTGAGGTGAGCCCAGGCTGTCAAGGTTCTGCCCAGGGCCCCAGCTGTCAGGGAACCAGGACAAGCAAAACCAGCTCAGATGGTGGCCACCAGTGCTGGGCAGAGCAGCTCAGCTCCAGCACAAGGGCTGCGTGTTCCCATCTGATGACCCCTGGGCAGTGACACAGGCAGGACAAAACCAGTCTGGTTGGCTTTGCCACTGATTGCCAGGACAAGTGTGGAGCTGTTACCTGCCAGGCCCCTGGATCCAACTGTGCACGTTGATCTCTCCCATCTTCTAGGGCAGAAGACCACCCTGCACCCATGGATCACGGAAAAGCTCTTCTAAGGATGGCCTGTCCAAGGGCTGCATGGACAAACACCTCTTAATGAGATCCTGGCACTCTGGGGAAACAAACCAGAAATCACCAGTCAGTTGGAGAAGTTGCCCCCCTGTTCCCATGCCCAGGCCATTCTGGGTGTGCCCAGAGCTGGGCCTAAACTTCCCCATGGATTCTGTGTTTGGAGGAGAGCAGGAGAGCAGGACATGTGCCACCTCCTCAGCAGCTTCCAGAGCAGGATGCTCATGAGCTGCTGCTGTCTCCCAGCACTGGTATTGCCCCCATGGCCAGAGATGAGGACCCACCTTGAGAGAGCCGTCGTGGGAACAAGATCCGCCCCCAGATGATCTCCTGGCCCCTCCTGAACGGGTGCTTCCCCATGACCAGGTGGTACAGCAGGAGGCCCAGGGACCAGATCGTCGCTGCCTCGCCGTGGTAGTGTTGGTGGTGGATCCACTCTGGTGGGCTGTAGGACAGGGTTCCTGTGGAACACAGACAGAGTTCATCAGGGGGACGCTGCTGCTCCCAGAGCCTGACCCCAGCACCCCATGGCATGTGGGGGCTGCCCCAGTGGCACACAGGGTGACTGCTGCCCTCTCACCAGCACCTGGGACTTGTGTACAGACTTGGGGCTGGAAAAGAAGCCACTGGTGTTGGAAGAGGGCAGCAGAAATCCTGGGAAGGCCCAGTCATGACACACAAAAGCAAAACTCATCCAGTGGTGGAGAAAGCCGCTCTACTCCCCGCCTGCACGGCCCCCCAAAAATGTTAACCAGTCAAGGCAAACAGTGGGAGCAGAGCAGTCCAAGCCCTTCTCGCCTGCACACCAAACCATCCAGGGCACGGGGTCAGACCCCCCCTCTCTGCTACCCCCACTGGGGTTTTTGTCAGGCTGGCTGCCCCAGCTCCAGCCTTAGCCCAGGCCACAGTGGGTGCTGAAGGCTGTCGGCAGGGCTGGAGCTGGCCCCCCTCACACCCCCACCCAAATCAGCTTGGCTCCAGCATTAATCCCATCCTGGCTGCAATAGGGGGAGCCCTGGGGCTGCACCCCGGCTGGGCCATGAGATGCCCAGGAGCATCCCCTGGCAGAGCTCACCTGAAAACTGGGTGTAGGCTGTGTCTTGGAGGAAGGCGCCACAGCCAAAGTCAATCAGTTTCAGCTGCCTGGTGGCCAGGTCGAGCAGGATGTTCTCAGGCTTGATGTCCCTGTGCAGGACCCCGCAGCTGGTGCAGTGCCGCACAGCCTCCAGCACCTGGCGGAACAGCCCCCGCGCCTCGTCCTCCAGCAGGAACCTCCGCTCCGCCAGGAAACCTGACAGCTCCTGGCACCGCTCCGGACGCTCCAGCACCAGCACGACGCTGTCAGGGAGCTCAAGCCACTCCAGGAGCTGAATGACACCAGTGCAGCCAGAGGACACCTTGTCCAGCAGCACGACCTCCAGGGGTGCGCTGGTGCCGTCGGGCTGCGGGAGGAGCGCGATGCCGTCAGTGGGGCTGAGGCCGTGCCAGGGCTGGGGAACCCCTCAGCCAGCCCGGGATGCTCTGCATGCCCCGCTCAGCCCGTGCCCGCTCTCCCTGCAGGGCTCCCGGCGGCTCCCACCCTGCCGGGCCCCAGCTCCTCGCCACCCGGCACGGCCCGGCTTCTGCCGCTGGCCCCGCTCACTCACCAGCTCGCCCCAGTGCCGGACGCGGTTCCGTGGCACCCTTTTGATGGCCACCTGCAAGCAAGAGAGAGCAGTGGGTTGAGCGCGCCGCCCGCCCCGCCGGGCCCCATCCTCCTCCTCCTCCGCCCCCTCCACCTCCTCCTCCTCCTGCTAATCCTCCTCCTCCTCCGCCCCCTTCTCCTGCGCCCACCGCCGGCCCCGCCGCTCACCGGGGCGCCGTCCGAGAGCCGCGTGGCCGCGAAGACGCTGCCGAAGCCGCCGCTGCCCAGCAGCGAACCCAGCCGGTACCGCTCCTGCAGGGCCTCCTCCTGCGCCTTCCCTGCGGGCGGGACGGGGCTGTCAGCGCTCGGCCCGGGGCCAGGAGCGGCCCCCGAGCGCTCCCCGAGTGCCCCGGGCCGGCCCTCCCCAGGCGTTCTGTCCCTGGAACGGGACAGCGGCGGAGCTCGGGCCGGGGAAGCCGCAGCGGGGGCGGCGGGAGCGGCCGCACCGCGTGTGTCCTCCGCGGGGCCCGGGAGGAGCTGGGGCCGGGGCCGGGACTGGAGCCCACGTCGGGGCCGGGGCCGGGCTCAGGCCAGGCGGAGCCAGAGGGCGGCGGTGCCGCCCCAGCCCCAGGCACTGATGCCCGCCCAGCAGCGCCACCGCCAGCACGACCAGAGCCGGGCGGAGACGAGACCCCGGCGGGACGGCCGGGGACGGGGACGGGGATGAGGACGGGGCAGCCCCGCCGGGGGCCGGGGGCGGGCTGGGGACATGGCCCGGCAGGGGGAGGGGGAGACTGGGAGAGGAGGGGACACCGTGAAAGGGAGAGCGGGAGAGGGTGCGGGACAGCAGGAGAGGGAGAGGAGATGCGAGAGGGACTCAATAGAGTATGTGCTTTAGCTGCCGCTGCTGCTGCCGCTGCTGCCGCTGCTGCTGCCGCTGCAACTGAAGCTCCGGGGCCGTTTGTCCCCGTGTCCGTTTTTCCGTTGCCTGCTCGCCCCCGCGCCCAGCCCCCCGCTCCCCGGGGGCAGCCCCTGAGCCTGTCCAAACACGGGAACTTTGCCCTGTTCAGCCCAGACCCAGAGTCTGGACTCCTACACAGGGGAACAGGAATCCCCTCGGTCGCTGCCATGCATTGTCCCCGCTGAGGATCAAACCCTATCGGGGCACATTCCCTGAGTGCAGAATTTGTACCGGTCCCAGGCACTGCACTTACCTCTCCAGCAATGATTTAAAAAAAAAAAAAAATGGGGAAGGCAAACTGTGTGTAGCTCATGGTATTTTAGAGTGTCTAAAATTCGCCAAGTAATGGATCTTAGAGATGAGATCTATTTGGATTAAGGGGATGGAGCAGTAGTGCGAGATGGAAAAGAGGAGCATAAAAATAAACAGAGAAAAACATCTTCAGTTGTTTCTTTCCATTTTCATTTCATTTCTTAAAAGCTGTTTCAGTTTTCCCAGAATCTTCTCCACACTCCTGTTTGCTCTTTCCAAGAACCTTTCCTGGAGAACGAGGTGCAGCTTCTGTCACAAGATGTGCCACCAACTGCAGCTTCTCTAGGCTTTCCACACCTTGTGTGCAGCTCAACTCTTGCAGCACAGCAGGAGAAATGTTTGAAGAACTTGACAGCTTGTTCTTTCTTTTCCTTGTGGGCTGGGCAGTTGTGCCATTGGTAAGGTTTTCATTGTTACAGTTCTGCCCTAAGAAACCATGATGGGCTACCAGGAATTGTCAGGGAATGCAAGCCTGACTGAATGCAGAGAAAGAATCTGCAGAGCCTGCATCCAGAAATGGACAGCTGTGTGAAAATCATTGCAACATCCCCATGGGCATCTTGAAAGTGATCTAGAAGATGAAAATGCTCTGACAGAGGGCATGTGTTTCTGAGTTCAGTGTAGAGGATTCCACATCTAGTGCATTGGTTCATAAATCAAGAGTTCAATCAGTTCATGGAAAGCACCAGAACAAGCTGGACCTCTCAGCCTTAAACACTTCAGTTGTTCAGGGACCCAAAAATGTTCCATAGAAAGAGCATTAGAAGGAGAGGAAAGAGACAGAGAGACAGAAAGACAGAAGCTCCACAGAAAGACACACATGTGGCTCCCAGCTCCTGGGGTTCCAGTGTGGGTGAGACACAAACCCCAGGAGAAGGCAGACTCCATAGCAGGGGCTGACCTTGTGCTCCTTGGTTTTAAGCCCCTGGGCCTTCGTGGGCCTCCCCCCAGCTGGGACTTGTGATAGCTCGGGCGTTCAGAGCCGGGTTAGCGCTGTCCCAGCTGTGGGACTGATTGACAGCTCAATCCAAGGTGTCTTGGGACACTGATCTCATCCAGCCTCTGACAGTGACCATGGTGACACTGGGGAACCTCATGGAACCGTGGGTCAGTGTGACAATGCAGGTCCAAGGACACCATGGTGATATCCAGGTTTGCTCAGCACCAGAGACACCTTTGCCTTGTTTGTCCCCAGCTGTCATCACTGCCTCCAGTGTTCTGCTCTAACTGGAACCTGGGAACACTTTCACATGAGTTGTGTCCCTCAGTGGGACCCATTAAAAGTTAAAGAAAGTCTGGGCTTTGAATCTGACTTTGAGTTCTTGAGAAGTTCTTTGAGTACACTCTGAGGTCTGGGTCCGATGCAAAGAGCACCAAAGCCCCAGAGGGTCATTAACGTCCTGGTGCTGTGTCTGTGCTGCTGAGCTGGGCCAGGCTCCTGGCCCAGAGGCAGCTCCTGGCAAGGGCAGCACTGCAGAGAGACAGCAGTGGCCAGGAGCAGCTCCTGTGCACAGCCCAGCAGGGCTGGGGCACTGCCAGGGCATCGCAGGGACACGAGCAGGGCGCAGACAGAGCTCACAGGGGCTCAGCACTGGCAGGGGCTGTGGGGTGTCCCAGAGGGGGCTGTGTCACAGCAGCGCCTCTGTGGCTGTGTCACGGAGGCACAGAGCAGCTGTGATGTCAGAGAGGGGCTGTGTGACAGCACAGCGTGGGTTGTGTGAGGTCATCAAGCAGCTATGGCATGATAGAGGGGACAGTGTGACATCAGAGAGCAGGCTGTGACATCATGGCATGGCTGTATGACATCATAGAGCGGGCAGTGAGGTCAAAGTGTGTGCTGTGACATCACTGAGTGGCAGTATGACATCACAGGGAGGGTTTTGTGACATCACAGCGGGGCTTGTGACATCACACAGCAGGGTGTGACATCATAGTGTGAGGCCATAGGGCAGACTCTGCCGTCATGTAGAGAGTGGCTCTGTGACATCAGAGTGTGGGTTGTGACATCACCGAGTTGGCTGTGTGACATCATAGAGCAGGCTATGACATCATGGAACAGACTGTGATGTCACAGGATGACTTTGTGATGTCATAGTACAGGGTGAATTTCTGACATCACAGAATCTTCTGTAACAGCACAGCTTTGTGACATCACAGAGTGACATCGCAGAGTTGGGCCTATGACATCACAAGGGAGCTATGTGGCATCCAAGGGTGGGTTGTGACACCCCAGGGGCTGTGTGACATCACAGGGGCTGTGTGAGGTCACTGGGGAGGTGACTCTGCCCCAGCCCCCCTCCCAGTTCCCCCAGAGAAGTCCAACGCTGCTCGTGCACAGCGGGGTCCCCTGTCCCCCCGGGTCCCCCCACCCCCGGCGCCGCAGCCTCCCCCAAAGGATGTTCCACGAGATCGAGCCCAGAGCCTGACACAGGGCCATGGGGGGCGGGACAGGGGACAGGGACCCCCCGCCAGCGTCCCCGTGTGCCCCAGGCCAGAGCCTGGCCCAGGGCTCCTTCACCCTGTTGCCAACGAGGGCTTGAGAGCGCTGAAAAAATCCCCAGCAAGGGAGCAGCAAAAACCAGATTTAATATTGAGCAACAGCACCACAAAGTTCCTTGGCAAGAGTCACTCTGCTCCTGACTGGACACTTCAGGCACAAAAAAGGAAACAAAGCAACAACAAAACCAAATAAATTCCAGGCAATTAAATCAGAAATTAACCAAGAACTGGGGCTTTCATTCCTATGGAAAAGAACTGTCCTTCTTCCTGCAGATGCCCGTGGCCACAACTGGGATTTCACCTCCAACACTGCCTGTTGTGACAGACTGGAGGAGATTGTGGGCTGGAAACATTTTGTGTGTGGGGGAGGAAGGGGCAGGTCCAGCCTTGCCCTGCCCTGGAACCCCAGCCCTGCCCTGCCCTGGAACCCCAATCCCCCCAGGGCCTCTATCCCAGCCCAGCAGTGTCTGCCAGTCCCTGGCACAGCACAGGCAATGCTCCACAGCCACCTCTGGAGCCCCCAGCCCAGCTCCTGAGTGACCAAATGACCCCAAGTCCCACCTGGGGGAAGGGCCCAGGAAGACCAAGGGGTATTTAAGGCTGAGCACAAGGCGAGCACACATCTTGACCCTACCTCCTCTTGGAATTTCTATCTAAACAGTGTTGGAACCCAGGAGTTGGTAGCTCTGTGTGTGCTTCTCTAAATCTTTTTCATCATTCTCTTTTTCTGTCTCTCGTTCTTTTATTTCTGACCTCTTGAAAATGTTGAGCAACTTAAAACTCAGATGGCTTAGAGTTTGTGAAGTTGAATGGACCAATATACAGCTTTGAGAAGTGTTTTGTGTTCATTGAATGTCTTATTAAACCTTTTGCCGAAGTTTCAGCTCCTTGGCTCCAACTCCCACCTGCTTTCCTTGGAGAAGGAGCTGCCCCAAACACAGAGGGATGTTCTTTTCTTGTCAGCCAGCAAAGCCAAGGGAAAACACAGCTCCATCAAATGCAAAAGTCATTCCTCTGCTGGATATTAAATCCACTTTGCACAGCAGACAGTCTCAGAGCAATGGAAAACACCTTCTGTGCCCAGCACAGGTCCCAAGGTCCCCCCAAACCCTCCCTGCCCCAATTCTGCCCAGATTTGCTCTTTGCACACACGAGTCACACACTGAAGGCACGAGCTCCTTCCATGCCCAGAGGGAGGAAAAGCGGGAAAGTGGATGAAGAGCTCTCCTGGGCAGAGCCAAGGTCCAAGGGCCCCTGCAGGGAACCACAACTCATCAGGTTTGTGTCCTTTGGGCTCAGGGACTGGTGACACTCAGAAGCACAGAAAGGTTTCTTGCCAACAAACACAAGTTGAATATTTGAACAGTTTAATAATCCCAGCTCTTCCCTCAGCTCTCTGTGATGTCCCAGCAGCATCTGACATGTCCCCCATCCCCAAGGGATTTCCATACAGGAACAGTTTTAGACAGAGACATAAGAAAAGGCAATACTGTGACAGATATTAATATAAGTAAGGTGTTGATTAATGTGATATTTATTTGAACTTCTTAAAGATTGGGCAACTCCCTGAAGCTCAAAGCATGTAACCAGTCAGTTGAGAGGCCCTTGCGTGACCAGAGAGCATCTGGAGGAGGAAATCTGGGAGTAACAGGAAGGACATAGATCCAGCTGGTCTAGTGAAGAGATGTCCTTAGACATGGCCATTTCAACAGAAGAGGTGGAAATACCTGAAGGAAGAGAGAGATGATGTAGTAAACAATATTGGTGACTCAAGTAAAGGGGAAGATCAGTATTTCTTCTCCTTCTCCCATCAGTACACTTCCAGGAAATTCCTGGAGGGAAGACTTTGGTATTTCTTAAAAGTACTCAAGTGACCCAGATAATAAAAATGTCCTTGTATATTATGAAATGTACAAGAATTTAAACCTGTGCCCCTTTCCAGGCAGATATCAGCTGTGTGCCCATGGACAGGCAGTGCCACTTGTGCCCTGAGGTGCCGAACTGGGATTGGATCTCTCAGAGAGGAGCTGAGGGAGAGCAGAGCACCTTGCAAGCTGCAGGTCCCTGCCAGCCCCGCAGGGCTCCTGTGCCATCAACATCTGCTCTGCTCCAGCCTGAAACAGGGCCCAGCATGGTGCCGGGATCATCAGAGAGCTGAGGTGTGTGCTGGAATTCAATGCCCTCCCCATGGCGCAGCAGCCCTGCATTTCCCTGCTCCAGCCTTGGTCTCCAGCACAGCCATGGAGGCTCTTTGGGCTCCTGAGTGTTCCTGCAGCCACCAAGGGCAGCTGAGCTCTGCCTTTGGCACAGTCAGCCCTGGCCAGCGCAGGCCATGCTCAGCAATTCCTTGTCTGTGCCCGGCCTTGCTGCCAGCCTCGGCAGCGGCTGCGTGGCCCCTTTGTGACCCTGTGCTGGCCCGGCCATGGTGCCACAGCCCCTGTGCAGGCCCAGCCCAGGACAGGAGCATTGCGGCTGGGAACGGCCCCTGTGCCGTGGTGCCCACAGCAGCCTTGGGGCTCTGTGCCCCATGGCCTCCCTGCTGGGCAGCCTCTGCCAGCTCCTGCAGAGCCCGTGGCACCTGTGGGGCCGCACAGACAGCCCTGCCCTGGGCTCTGCCGGCCTCTGGGCCAGCAGAGAGGCCAGCCAGGGCTGGCCATGGCCGGGAAAAGGCCCTGAGACCCGCAGGAGGATGGAGCTGGGCCACAGCCAAACTCAGCCCAGGGCAAAGCTGGGCTCAGCAGCCAGGGCTGCCAAGGTCTGGGGACAGAGGCGGGCGGAGACAAATGTCCTGGGCCCCCTCCCTGCTGTGTCCATGCCCCCAAGGGCACAGAGCAGCCTCCTCTCTCAGACACTTGCCTGTTTTCCATGCCTTGCACAGGCGCTGGCCCTGCCCCACAAGGCCTGGGCTGAGTCCTGCCCTGCACGCTCAGCCAGGCTGGGATGGACACTGATGGTTTCTGTGCCAGGCTCTCTGAGCCCAGCCCAGCTCCCTGCAAGCTCTGCCAGCTGCCCTGAGCTCTGTGCAGCACCAAGGGCCTCTCCCCAGCACAGCCCAGCCGGCTCTGGCCCCACAGCTCTGCTCAGCCCAGGCTGCTCTGGCCACTGGCCCCACGGCCTCAGCCCCTGGCCAGGGCACAGCAGCAGCTGCAGCTCAGCCAGGACTCAGCCCCAGCCATGGGGGAAGGGGCTTGGCCAAGGCCAAAGGAGGCTCCCTGGGTGCCCTGCTCCCCTCGGGCTGAGGTGCTGAGAGCTCTGCAGCCCCTGCTGCCATCCCATCTGCCCAGGCCAGCACAAGAGCCCCGGCCTTGGGGCCCTCCAGAGCTGCTCCTGCTCCAGGCCCAGGGCCCATCCCAAAGCTGGGGCAGCCACAAAGCTGTCTTAGGGTGAAGAGCCTGGCTCTGTGTTCTCCATCCCCTCCTTGCTGGCGCTGCCAGGCTAGGATGAGGAGCCCCTCAGCCTTCCCTGCTCTGGGCTGGACAAGCCCAGCTCCCTCAGCCTCTGCTCACAGCCCGAGGGCTCCAGCCCTACCTTGGAGGCCCTTCCCTAACCCTGCTCCAGCTGCCAGACATCTTTCCTGCCCTGGGGAACCCAGCCCAGGCCACAGGGACATGGATAATCCACGTCCTTGATGTCCTGGTCACACAGCCCTGGCCCCTTTTCCCCATGTCAGGCTCTGGGGGGGATCCTGTGGAATGTCCTTTGGTGGGGGCTGTGGCTCCAGGTGGACCGGGGGGATACCAGGGGATAAGGGACCCCACTGGGCATGAACAGCATTGGACTTGTTGGGAGAAACTGTGAGGGGGAGCTGGGGCGGAGTGACCAACCCAGTGACGTCACAGAGCCCTCCTGGGATGTCACACAGCCCCTCTGTGATGTCACAGCCTGCTCTGGGATATCAGACCTCTGCCCTATGATGTCACAGCAGGCTCTGGGATGTCACAGAGGCAGTCTATGATGCTGTAGCTGCTCGATGACCTCACATAACTCTGTGACCTCATGTTACCAGATGATAAATTATCTACACCAGGTGAGTTAACACCGGAGCTTGTTCTCCAAAACCCCAGGCCTATGGAAACCACAAAATGCCCATTGTGTCAGAAGGGGAACTGGAAGTTCACCAGCCTCAGTGTCCTGCCAGCTCAGCCAGGCCCACTGGAACACTGGGGTCCACGACCACCAGGGACCACCAGAGAGACCCCCAGAACAGAAGAGAGCATGCAAAAGGGGAGGGGAAATACGTTAATGATTCTGGGGGAATGATTATCAGATGTGTGTTTAGTCCAGGACAATCAATGAATATGTGTGCAAAATACAGAATATGAACAGAAACTTTCCTGTACTCAGCACGCTCGGCTTTGGGAGGAGCTATCCCCCGTGCATCCGGCTGAATAAAGAATGCTGCTTCTTAATGCTGCATTGGGGTTAAGGAGTTTTCTGTTTTACTGAATTTTTGGAAACACTCCACTCCCAAGGAAAGCTCTGTCTCCTGCTGCTCACAAACAGAGAAGCGCTGGTGGCAGATGTGGGGGTCGGAGGCTGCCTGGGACACAGTGACCATGAAATAATCAAGATTTCAATGTTTTGTGAAAGAAGGAGGGGTAGCAACAAAACTTCCACACTGAAATTAGGAAGGGCAGACTTTGGCCTATTTAGGATGCAGATTTGGGGAGTACCGAATAAGGTACTGATTTTTTAAGGGAAACAGCCCTTTAAAACAAAGGGGTCCTGAGAGGATGGACACATTTCAAGGAAGTAATCTTACAGGGGAAGGAGCAGCCTGTGCCAGTGTAGCAAAAGATGAGCTGGTGAGGAAAATGACTGCCCTGACTGCCCATGGAGCTTCTGTGGGAACTCAAAGGAAAAATAGAGGGTGCATTAACTTTGGACAGAATGTCAGGCAACTTTGGAAGTGTTAAAGGATGTTATTAGGTCATGGAGAAAGAAAAGTTGAGAGGTGAAACTCAACTACTGCTTAAGTTGGCCACTTCTGTGAAAAAAAATTGAAAAGGTTTCTGTAAATAAATTAATAGCAAAATCTGGGATAAGGAGAACATCTTTATTGGATGCAGTGGAGAATATAGTAAGTAAAGACAAAGAAAAGACTGAGTAACTTAACACCTTGTTTGTATCAATTTTCAATATTAGGATAGG
This sequence comes from Anomalospiza imberbis, assembly GCF_031753505.1. Lineage (NCBI taxonomy): Eukaryota > Metazoa > Chordata > Aves > Passeriformes > Viduidae > Anomalospiza > Anomalospiza imberbis. The sequence goes on from NW_027100244.1 coordinate 565,076, forward strand.
TTGTCCTCAGGACAAGAAATCTCCTGAGCTGGTAGATAGGCACAGGGAGCAGAACAGCCCCCTGTAGTCCAGGAGGGAGCAGCTGGGGACCTGCTGAGACACTCAGATGCTCACAGGTGTATGGGATCAGATGGGATCCATCCTAGGGGGATGAGGGAGCTGGTGGATGAACTCGCCAAGCTCCTCTCCATCATTTACCATCAGTCCTGGCTCAGCAGGGAGGTCCCAGAGCACTGGAGGAGCCAGTGTGAGCCCATCCCCAAGAAGGGCTGGAAGGAGGATCTGGGGAACTCCAGGCCTGTCAGCCTGACCTCGGTGCCCGGCAAGGTTATGGAACAGATCACCCTGAGTGCCATCACAGGGCACCCACAGGATGGCCGAGGGGTCAGAGCCAGCCAGCGTGGATTTAAATGTCTGCATTCATGATCTGGATGAGGGGACTGAGTCCACCATCAGGAAATTTGCAGATGACAAGCTGGCTGTGAGTGTTGATCTGCTGGAGGGGAGGAGGGCTCTGCACAGGGACCTGGACAGGCTGGATCCAGGGCCCAAATCCAGCAAGGTGAGGTTTAACAAGTCCAAGTGCCAGGACACGGCACTCGATGTGCTGCCCAACAAGTGCCGAGCACAGGGGAAGAATCACTGCCCTGGTCCTGCTGGCCACACCGTTCCTGATCCAGGCCAGGAGCCAATGGCCTTCTTGGCCACCTGGGCACACTGCTGGCTCATGTCCAGCCTGCTGTCCATCAGTCCCTGCAGATCCCTTTCTGCCTGGCTGCTGTCCAGCCACTCTGTCCCCTGCTCTGCACACAGACATTGCTGCTGCAGCTCCAGAGAAGGCAACAAAAGGGCATCTCTGCAGAAAACTCTGCTGGCAGACCCTTTAGTTCCTCTAAATCCACCAAGAGCACAGCCCCTCATTGACACAGTCTGTGGCCACAGGGAAGGTGGAGAGAAACAAAATGAGAAATGGCACAAACAAGGATATTTCTTTGTGGACAACATTAAAATGTAAAACAAAGAAAAAGAACCTCCAAAATGAAACCAACAAGAAACATCAAAGATAACTTTTATTACAAGTGATTTGCAGAAATTGGCCAGCAGTTTAATGTTCCTGAAAGCATCCAGTCATCAGTCTCCTCACTGCAACCTTGAGCTCCTGGTTCCTCAGGCTGTAGATGAGGGGGTTCAGGGCTGGAGGCACCACCGAGTACAGAACTGACAAGGCCAGATCCAGGGATGGGGACGAGATGGAGGGGGGCTTCAGGTGAGCAAATGTGGCAGTCGTGAGGAACATGGAGACCACAGCCAGGTGAGGGAGGCAGGTGGAAAAAGCTTTGTGCCATCCCTGCTCAGAGGGGATCCTCAGCATGGCCCTGAAGATCTGCACATAGGAGAAAACAACGAACACAAAACAGCCAAAAGCTAAACAGCCACTAACCACAATGAGCCAAAGTTCCCTGAAGTAGGATTTGGAGCAGGAGAGCTTGAGGATCTGGGGGATTTCACAGAAGACCTGGCCCAGGGCAGTGCCATGGCACAGGGGCAGGGAAAATGTATTGGCCGTGTGCAGCAGCGAATTGAGAAAGGCACTGGCCCAGGCAGCTGCTGCCATGTGGGCACAAGCTCTGCTGCCCAGGAGGGTCCCGTAGTGCAGGGGTTTGCAGATGGACACATAGTGGTCATAGCACATGATGGTCAGGAGGGAAAACTCTGTCCCAAGGAAGAAGATAATCAGAAAAAGCTGTGCAGCACATGCCATGTAGGAGATGGTGCTGTGTCCCAGAGGGAATTGTGCATGGCTTTGGGGACAGTGGTGCAGATGGAGCCAGGTCGCTGAGGGCCAGGTTGAGCAGGAAGAAGAACATGGGCGAGTGCAGGTGGTGGCCGCAGGCTACGGCGCTGATGATGAGGCCGTTGCCCAGGAGGGCAGCCAGGGAGAGGCCCAGGAAGAGGCAGAAATGCAGGAGCTGCAGCTGCCGCGCGTCTGCCAGTGCCAGCAGGAGGAAGTGGCTGTTGGAGCTGCTGTTGGACATTGGCTGTGGCTGCACATGGGGTTCTGTAATAAAAGTAATAATGGAATAGTTGGGTTTGGAGAGGACTTTAAATATCCCAGCACAGCTTGGGGGTACTTTCCCAACCCTGCCTGCCCAGGGCTCTGCTGCCTGGAGCTGTCCCTGCCAGCAGCTGCTCCCCTGTGCCCAGGGCTGGGCCCTGCCAGTGCTGCCAGAGCCCAGCCCAGCCCTGGGGGCTCAGCTCTGCCCTGCAGACCCCTCCCAGCTCAGGCACTGCCCAGGGGCAGCTCTGGCTCTGCAGGCTCTGATGGCAATGTCAGAGCAACCCTGAGGAGGCTGGAAAAGCAACACTGATGCTGCCTCTAAGGGGCCCTGTGCTCATTTCTGTCACTGCCTGGTTTATTCAGATCTGAGACAATTTTTTTATATTTCTCATCGTGAACTGAGAGATGACTATCTATGTGCAATTTCCCATACAGGCAACACAGATCAGTACACTAAAAATGCAGGATTTTCCCATTTTGTAGCCCATGACTGGCTGTGCTCCCTGTTTAATATGCTTGGAAATGTTCTGGAGGTAAATGTCATGCTGGGAGCAATCCTGAGCAATACAGAATCCTCACCACACAAGAAGAACACTTTCCAGCCTTTCCAGCTGTCTCCTTCCACCCACATTTTGTCCCCCAGCGCTGGGAGCAGCTCCCCAGGCCGGCTGAGAGCTGTCCCTGGCAGGCAGCAGAGTCCCTGGCCCAGCACAGCGCCCTGAGCTGCAGGACCCTGCTCTGCAGGACAGCCCTGGGCACCCCTGGCTGCTCTGCACAAGAGATGATCAGAGAATGTACTCACAGGGTCTGTGGGCATTGGGATGTTCCAGCTGTAGGAGATCACTCCAGGAGCTGCAGCTGCATTGTCCTGCAGCCAGAGGTTCCTGTGCCAAGGGCTGGCACTGATTCTGCCCCAGGCACTTCTCAGCACCTTCCCAGCCCTGACTGATGGAAGCTCTCTGTGCCTCTGTGCTGTGCCCGGGCTGGCTGCAGGCAGTGCCCCAGCCCTGCTGGGCTGGGAGAAGAGCTGCTCATCCAGAGAAATGTGCTTTTGAAGCTCTCCTTGGTTACCAGGATCACTCTCTGTGCCAGGAGCCCGGCCCAGCTCAGCAGCACAGACACAGCACAAGGACTCTAATGACCCTCTGGGGCTTTGTGCTCAGGCCCTGAACATCAGGCCCTGAGAGGGAGCTGCAGAAATCTCTCCAGAACTCCAAGACAGAATCCAACTCCAAAGTTTCTTTGACTTTTAATGGGTTCCACTGAGGGACACGACTGAGAAAGTGTCCCCAGGCCCCAGGCAGAGCAGAGAACTGGAGGCACTGATGACAGGTGGGGACAAAGAGAAGCCAAGTGTTGGTGCCCTGGGGCACAGCAGCATCTGTGCCACCAAGGGCCGTGCCACCAAGGGCCGTGAGGAGACACCTTGTCCTGAGGCTGGGGCCTCCTGGCACAGCCCCAGCCAGGCTGGGCACTGTCACCCCCTTTTCCTGCCCTCAGCATCCCCCCCTAGCCCACATCCCAGTGGCCTCAAGGATCTGCTGGAAGGAGTCCCTGGGGAGCCTTGCTCAGGAATGGCCCTGGGGGCTCCTTCATGCTCCCAGGGACTGCAGGTTTTTCAAAGCACTTTGGCTTTGGCTTTTGCCTTGGAGTCTCTGAGAGCTTTGTGCAATCATGGCCTCCAATTATCTGCTGTAATTAGTCCCTGGAGAGGCTTTGTCAGGAACAACACTCAGTGGGGCTCATTAATGCTTCAAGGTACTTCAGTTCTTTTAAGGTACTTGGTGTTTCCCTTTTGATCCAGACTCTGTGAGAGGTTTGTGCAATCATGGCCCCAATTATCTGCTTTAACGTGTCCCTTGAGAGCTTTGTACTGACACTCAGTGGGGCTCATTGATGTTTTGAGATACTCAAGGAGTTTAAGGTACTTTGGATTTTCCTTTCCACACTGAGTTTCTGAGATTTTTTTTTTTACCATCCTGGCCTCCAGTTCTCTCCTCCAAGGAGTCCATGAGGAGCCTGTGTTTGGGATGGACCTCAGTGGCACCCATTAATGCTTTGAGACATTTTGGGTTTTTCCTCTGACTTTGACTCCTGGAAAGGTTTGTGCAATCTCCTCTCAGGCCTTGAGGTTCCAGGGCTCAGCTCCAAATGCACCACAGGGCTCATTAGGATCAAGCAACTTCTGACAAACCATGGCTCTGCCTTGATTTCCCTCTGCTCTAATGTAGTTCATTAAGAAGGTTTCCTTTTACAGTTATGGAGAAATATTTCAAAGAGCTTCTAAGAAATATGTATTCCTATTTTAAAGAGTGTCTTTTATTACTGTTCTCATTAGAGAAGAGGTGATTGCAGCATTCTGTGATTGATATTGATGTAGGGCCGCTCCTAAAGAGGTCTGGCCAGGTCAGAGAAGTTTAACTTGAGGTCTGACCCAGTGTGGACACCTTGCCCCACATTCCCTAACCCCATGTGAGAAACTATTTTCACTTTCACAAATGTAAATGGTTTATTACGACCTTATCAAAATACAACAGAAGAGTGAATAAAGAATAAATACAGTGCCAGAAGCAAAGCATTCAGTCACCCTGTGCTCATCTACAAAATGGATGCTCTATCTTTTATACCTCTAGCCCCTCCCAAAGTCTTGTCAATCCACTTCTTCTTCACTGTCCAGTGGTGGAGATCACTTTCTTACAGCTTGATTGGAGGTCAGGCGCTGCCATAGCAACAAGCCGACCCTCCCAAATGCCTTGACTACTGAGGGCATCCCGTGATAACAATGCAAGAGGGAGGGGAAAGATAACTATACACCTACACAACTTCTCTTAACATATACTTAATATTCACCCCTTAATTGTGAGAGTCAACAATAGGATTACCCATCTATAACAAACCCCCTTTTCTTTTTCTATAAGTCATTTTGCTTGAACAATTACATTAAAAAAATTCTCTCTCTCTTGAATGAGTCATACTAGCAGCTGTTGATGTGGGCAAGGACAGTGGGAACAGGAGAAAAATCTCAGGTTTTCCTTAGACACACTTATTTGGAATGGACAAAAGGGCCTTACAGAGGTCCAGTATGGCTCTGACTCCCATCTACCGTGCCTATGTGGTTGCGATCCATAGTCATTGTATCTTAGGGGTCCAGAGGCCAGCTCGGTCTCGCCCTCCAGTCCCTTTTGTATTCAAAGACAGTTGGGGAATTACAGATGTCCAGTATGGCCTTTTGTCCCTACCTTACCATGCCTACGGGGTTGCTACCCACAGCAGGGCTATAGGGTCTTCTTGGTAGTGAACAAAGGGGTCTTGCCCTGCTTCCTTTGTCTTATTTTCTTAAAGAAGCTGTCCCATCACCTTTTACGGACCCTTGTGTACTTCCCATCAACAGATGCTGATAATTCTCACCCATTAACACAGAAAGACAGTCCTCAAACTGGTTGGTGGAAGCTTGACTTTGGGCATCTCGGTGTCTTTCTGGTTGTCTTTCAGTCTCTGCTTAAGAGTCAATCTCGTTTCACCCAGTCTGGATGTTGTAGTTCACTCTTTGGGTTCTTCTACCGGGCCTTTAACTTTTGGCATGAGTCCATCTGTTGGCATGAGTCCATCCCCACTCTGCAGTTCACACGGCTGATTCGGTGATGAACAGTGCCTGAAAGGGACCTTCCCACTGAGGAGTTAGAGGTTGATCTCTCCATGACTTGATCATTACTTGATCCAATCCCCAGAATTAACATTATGGATTCTGAAATCCAGGGTGTTAGTTTGAGGAATTGCCTCTTTATGTCTTAGCCCTTGTAAGGTTTCTCCTATAGACATAACATATTTCTTGGCATTGGCTTCCCCTTCCTCATAGATGGCAATGCTCTGGGGTGAGGTCAAAAAGGGTAACCAAATGTCATTTCATAGGGTGACACCCCCAGATCTGACCGGGGTTGGTTTCTAATTTTTAATAAGGACAAAGGGAGACATTTTATCTATGACGTGGGTTTCAGTCATCAGCTCAACTAGAGCTCTTTTAAGAGTTTGATTCATCCTCTCAGTGTGACCAGAACTCTGTGGATGCCATGGAGTATGTAATTCCCATTTACTCCCAGGGTTTGAACAACTTTTTGCAATATTTTAGAGGTGAAATGAGTTCCTTGGTCTGAATCAATCCTGTTCACCATCCCATATTGGGGAATGATTGATTCTAGAAGTGTTTTACTCACAACATTGGCATTGGCTTTAACCGTGGGTACCGCCTCTACCCAGTGAGTCAAGTTGCCTACTATCACTAGTAAAAACTTCCACCGTTGTACATGGGGAAGCTCGGTAAAGTCTACTTGGATGTTTTGACAGGGTCTTAAGGCTAGTTCTTGCCCTCCTCTGGGTGTTTTCCTCATGATTTTCTGACTCACTTGTTGGCATATCACACACCTTTCAGTTACTTGCTTAGCTATCCCCAAAAAATTCCAATGCAGCCCCAGTCCCTTAGAAATTGATCACTTAGCGCTTGTGTACCCCAATGTGTTGTTCCATGTATGCCTTCTAACATTTTCCTGGCAAGGAGTTTATTCAACATTTGTCTCCCATCTGCTAATCTCCACTTCCCTTTGTTATCATTCTTAGCTCCTATTCTAAGGAATTCTTTCTCTTCTGTCTCACTGAATACGGGAACTTCTTCTATTTCTCCCATAGGGGTTAATGCTATCATTAGTTTTTCTGACCCTGATTTGGCTGAATTCTTAGCGTCTAAATCTGCTAAATGGTTCCACTGTTCTTCTTGAGTCACCCCTTTTTTATGTCCTTTAACATATACTACTGCCACTTCTTCTGGTATTTGTAAGGTTTCTATCACTTCTAAAATAAGTTTTTAGTTCCTTTCCCCATTGAATTTAATAGCCCACACTCTTCCCAGATTTTCCCATAGGTATGCACTACTCCAAAAGCATATTTTGAGTCTGTATATATTGTTCCTCTTTTCTGTGCTAATATTTCCAGAGTTTGCTTTAGGGCATACAACTCACATGCTTGGGCTGACCAGTTGGAAGGTAACTTTCCTTTTTCTAGGGCCACTAACTCTTCATCTACTATAATGTATCCTGATACCCATTGTCCCCGGATTACCTGTGGAAATCCATCAATGTACAATCATTTCCCTCCTTGGAATGGTTGATGTGTTAGGTCCTCTCTTACTTTAGTTTGATAATTTATAACCTCTAGGCAATTATATATTAATTCCTCACCTGGATTTCCATCTAAAAACTGGGCAGGGTTCAGTTGGTTACTCACAATTAACTCTAATTATCCATTGTCTATTAGGATGGCTTCATATTTTAGCACTTGGGAATCAGTGAGCCATTTCTCAGCCTTTTAGCTGAGGATACTCCTTACTGAGTGAGTGGTATATATTTTCAATTTTCCCCCAGAGGTTAATTTTTTGCTTTCTTCTACGAGTAGGGCGCTCGCTGCCACCGCCTGAATGCAGGTTGGCCACCCCCAGCTGGCAGGGTCTTGCAGTTTTGATAAACAGGCCACTGGTTTCCTGGATCCTCCCCGGTCCTGGGCTAACACTCCATGTGCTGCCCCTTTTTCTATATCCACAAACAGATAGAAGGGTTTGTCTAAGGCAGGAAGACTCAGTGCTGCTGCACTGACTAATTTTTTCTTTAAAGCTTCAAAATTTGCTTGTCGTCTTCTTCCCACCTTATCTCTTCTTCTATTAACTTTTCAAACAAGAACCTGATGGCCTGCATGTATCCTTCAATCCATAGCCTACACTATCCCAACAGGCCTAAAAGCCCTCTGACTTCTCTCTTAGATTTTGGCCGTGGGAGTGAGGCAATCCCTGCAATTCTCTGAGGGTTCAGCCACTGGCTCCCTTGACAAATCACACGTCCTAGGCATTTTACTTCCCTCTCTACAAATTGGAGTTTCCCTTTTGATACTCAAAGTCCTTGGCTCCCCAGAAAACTTAACAATGCTATGGTGGATTCTCGAACTTTGTTTTCTTCCCGTCCTGAGAGAAGCAAATCGTCTCCATACTGGATGATCTTTATCTCAGGTTTGATGGAGAATTGTTTGGTTTGGGGATTTGGAAAACCCTTGTGGTAACCTAGTCCACCGAAGCTGTTGCTTTCTCCCTGAATCGGGGTCCTCCCATTCAGAGGCAAACATATCCCTACTTTCTCCTGCCAGTGGACATGCCCAAAAGGCATCTTTTAGGTCTGTCACACTAAACCACTGGTGTGCTGGGGGGATATTACTCAGTAGTGTATAGGGCTTAGGCACTACTGGGTACTGATTCACTGTTCTTTTGTTAACTTCTCTTAAATCTTGGACAAGCTTGTAAGTCCCATCAGACTTCTTTACTGGTAAAACAGGTGTATTATGGGGGACATACATGGTTCTAAGGCACCCTACTCAAGTAGGTCCTGGGTGGCCAGCTGCAGTCCTTGTCTCCCTTCCAGGGAGAGTGGGTATTGTCATACCTGAACTGGATGGTTCTCATCAACTGTTTTTATTACTACAGGTTTCATGTTCAATTTACCTTGATTTTTTGGTTTTGCCCGCACCATCTCATGAATTTTGTCCTCATTCTCTTCTGTTAATTGGAGAAGTTTAACCACCATTTTTCCTTCCTCTGGCAGTACTCCAATGTCTAACTGCACCTGTAAATCCCACCCTAATAGATTTCACCCTGCTTCTGGAACTAATAGAACATCCCCTGTTGAGGATTTTTTGCAGGACAATGGACACATTCAGCAGATGCACAGTCCAGCCTTCTGGTAACAAAGGAACCAGTTCTAGAAACGGGGTCAGTGAATCCTTGACGACAGGAAAAGAAGAAGTCAGAGGAATCCGCAAAGTTGTCAGCAAAATAAAAAAGAGAACTCAGGGTGGGCCAGACAACCAAAGCAAGACGCATGAAGAATTGGGTGATCCAACCAGCATTTAACTTTAGACGCATAAACAGCTAGGATTAACCAATCATGTATTAGATAGAGACTCTTGCACAGCAGAACTGATTCTAAATACAGGCCTCTGTACAATAAAATTGGCTTCACTTGATCATATTGATCATGGCGAGATGTCCCATTTGTGATTCTCCGCACCACAATTCCTATCTCAGACCCCAGGTCTAATGATGCATGGCGATGCATAGAATCCCTTAGACACTCTAGAAACTCAGATGGAGTCTCGGAAGGCCCCTGCTTAATAGAATACAGGACAGACCATTTTTTGGTGTTTGGGATAGCTCTCTCCACTCCCAGTGCTATCCAATCTTGATAATCTGCTAATTTCTGAAACTCTGCCGATATATTTGGATCCCATTTAGGATCCCTTGGAGAGGGAAAAATTCTCTTACATCCAATCACTGGCTTTTACGGTGATCCTCTGCCAAAGCCCCTGCTGTTCTCAGGATCAGCTGCTTTTCTGTTTCAGTGAAAGTATCCAGTAATACCTGGGTGTCTCTCCAATCTGGGTTGTGTTGTTTGATAACATATTGTAAATGCTTCGCAATAAGTGTCAGGTTGCTGTGGTAATTTTTAGCAATCCTTTCCCACGCCTCTAGATCAGGGGTGGAGAATGGTACTTTAACCATCAGTCTCCCTCCTTCTGGTCCCACTGCCTCTCGCAGAGCGGCCTGTAACACTGCTTGTCTCCTGGTTCTGGACAAAACCGGACTGCCAGGAGGGGAGTGGGTTTGAGTAGATGTCCCTTCCAAGCCTGCATCCTCTTTTTTTGGAAAGTCCACCTCATCCTCATCCTCATCCTCATCCTCATCCTCATCCTCATCCTCATCCTCCCGTCTCCTAGGAGGCACTTTCAGCAAATCTATTGTATCTTGTTCTTGAGCTGCAGCACGGTAGACCTTATCTGATTTGGTACATGGCTGTCCTATGCTGCACGCTGAGCAACATTGCTTAATTTGCCCTCTATTTCCTTTGTTTTCCTTCTCAAGGGCTAACACCAGTGGGTCTGAGGGAGCGCTGAGCCCACAGTGCCTCTCCCATTCCAGATGATTTCGTAAGGCAAGAAACATATCAGCATAAGAGACCTCATCCTACTTCCTTCCTGTCTAAAAACCGCATTAACTGCAACAAGGTATTACAATCTAAAGTTCCTGCCGGTGGCCACTTGGCTCAATCTTCCAGCCTGTATAATGGCCACCACCGCATGCAGTGTTGGATTAAATCTTGTTCTCCAATCCCCCCCTACTGGTGACTTCTTTCCAGTGGGTTAAGATACACCCTAAAGAGCTAGCTCGGGGTAACTTCTTTGCTCTGGTGCGTTCCCATTATCTCCTTCTCCTTCTCACTTCCACCCAAAACTCTCTTCACAAAGCCTCACAGTCCTTTCCCAATTCTCCTCCCACGTGCAACCCCAGGTTACAGGTACCAGATGTGATTTTCCACACACAAGCTTTAAAATCTGAGGTTCAAAATGGGCTCAATTAGGAAACATCCATCCACACTCAGAGCATATGCCCTGCCGCCTGCTGAACAGCAATACCAACGCTTCTCACAAACTCCGCACTGCAATAGTGCCCATGGAGGGTGCCAGTCTCTCGAGGTGCCCAAGGCTCCCAAGAATTGCCCACAAAGGCAGGCTATTCCACTTACTCCTTCGTGAATTTCTAAATTCTCCACAGTGGGTTGCTTCCAATCTAGAGAAACGATGTAAATTACCTTTATGTTACCATTAGCTGAGGTCCAATAAAGTCCCTCTAAATAAACCCATTCATCCCCTTTATCTATCCAGTGATTCACTGGATTTACAAACTCCCAGGGGTCAAACCCGAACCACTGAGGCAGTGGAATCCTCTCAGTTCGTCTAGCCACAGTTAAAACATGCACAATCTACACAAACACATTCAAACATGCCACGTGTCCTCACCCACACTTCTTTGCTTGCTCTGCTTCTCCCCAGCTGCCTCCCCGCAGGATGCTATCTGCCCACACAGCCTCCCAGCCGGCACCCTGGGCCTCACTTGGCCGCCTCACTAGTAGGCAGAGCCTCCCCGCCCCGCACCATGGGTACACTCACTCACTCGCCCCCTCCTTCGTATAACTGAGCCCACAAAGGCACTCACTCACACAATCACAAAAACCCACCTACATTAACCACAATGTCCAGACACCATAAGCGCACAATAGCAGTAAGTAGAATCACAGCATTAAGGTCCAGATTCACTTGACCCACCCCCAGGATCACTAGTGGTCACAGAATTGAACAGTAAATATCCCTTCCTCCTGCCGCTCTATTGGCAAATGGACCCTTCCCCCTCCCTCCGGCCATGCTTGGTTGGCGACTGCTTGCAAGCCCCAAACCTTTACTCACACAGGGACTGAGCTGTGCACCAGATGTCTCTGAGCAGCTTACCAGCAGCCCTTTTGGTCAAGGCCCCTTTTAAGCTTGATACACACTGTTTATCTCTGCACAGAGTGCCTGGAGCACGGTCAGGCAGTGCCGGGATCCCGGGTGTGGTTCTGGTCCCCACAACTGAGCAATGGCAGCCCCAGGCTCAGAGCCAGTCAGAAAGCCAACCAAGTGAGACCAGAGGGAGGGCACCCTTCCAGTTTCTCTTGGGCATGGCCGCAAAACAACCCCTGCTACTTCTTCCTCCACCAGTGTTTGGGCTGTGCTGGTGGCAGAGCCAGCCAGGTTGTGCTCTGCCTTCCAAAGCCTGTTGGGAGCGGGCATGAAAAGCTCTGCATGCACAGCGGAGAGTCCTGGAAGGTGCTGGCAACAGCTTCCTGCGGGAACAGGGCTCTGGGCTCTGGCTGGAACAGCCTGGTTTTGGTGCCGTGACCGCAGGCAGGAGTTGAGGCAGGTGAAGAGGCAGCAGGCAGCTTGTGTTTGTAGAGGGCCTGGGGCTGCCCCTCTGAACCTCCACCTGGAAACACACTTGGGAGAATATGAGCTACAGCTGGAGTGCCTGTCCTGAAAGGACCTGAAGTCATTAAGCCTTTCCAGCTTTTCTTAAGAGTGTGTTGGTGTTGCCCAAGAAAGCTTCATTTGGAGAAATGCCTTTGGAGGAAAAGGGCTTGCTTCTCAAGGAAAGTGCTTCCCAGGGAGCTCCCAGTGAGGTAGGTGCAAGGGTCCCCCTTTGGCTCTCTGTGGCAGAGTGGCAAGGGAAGGGAGAAGGCTGTGAAGAGCGGGTTTGGCATCTGCCTGGACCTGCAGAGACCAACCCAAGCACCTGCAGCAGGGTGTGTTCCCCCTTTGGACAGAGGCATGAGCAGGAGCATCTCTGTCCAGCCGTGAGCCCCAGAGCTCTCTCTGAGAGCTGTGAATTAAAAGGCCTTTACACACACACTTTTCACCTCTTCCCTGTCTGCTGTGTTTCAACTCTTGGCAATGTGCATTTGCCTCTTGCTTAGTGGAAGCTGCTGTGGCCCAGAGCCAGCACAGAGCTGGGCTGTGTGGGCCAGGCAGCGTGGAGAGTCTTGGCTGATCTTGGTGTGTCCCTGGCCTCAGAAAAGGCTGGGAAGGTTTGCCTCCCAAGGCGTCCTGCTCATTGGCTCTCCCTGTACATCCTGGAGAGAACAAGGTAGGCATTTCTGGCAGCTGGGCATCAGCAGGCCTGAGAGTGGGGGCATGTTGTGGAGACAGCCCAGCTGAGATACCCTGAGAGGAGCCCAGTGCTCCTTGCTCCCCTCTGCTGACAAGTGAGTGTTTGTCTGGTTTTGGGATGGCCCTGGCTGTGTGAGGGGTGCTGCGTGGACACGAGACAGCCGGTCCTGTCCCGCTGGGTCCCAGCAGTGCCTCACAGCAGTCCTGCATCCACGTCAGGATGCTGGCCAAGAGAGGTCCTGGAAGCTGAGGCAGCTGATTTTAAGCTTGTGCAGGTGCCTACAGGCCAAGGCCAATGGTGTTCCCTCAGGATACAGCAGTCCTGAGGGGTCTCCCTCGTTCAAACAAATCGGCAGCCAAATGTATGGTCTACCAAAAGCCCTTTTATTGACCTGGCGGGAGGGCAGGGGTCTGCACCCACTAAAATGTTTCTCTGCCACATATAAATTTAAGTGGGTTGATGTAGGAATGTATCAAACATACCGTCCTTCTTTACACGGCTGTGGTGATTTGATAGGCAGGGGGTTAGAAATACATGGTGTCTGATTCCCAAACTTGAAGCTGATTTCCAGGTGCTGGCCAGGAGCGGTCTCGATGCCCCAAAGCAGCACAAAGTCTTCATCACAGCTTCCCTGCACAGGGCTGATTCCACACTTGCCCTTAGTTCTTCTGGTAGACTATGTCTAAAGCTTTTTGTCAGGTCACTCTTATGTCAAGTTAGGCCACCAGGTTCTTCTTATGCTAACTGGTGCTAAGTACTTAGGTATGTCTGTGCTAATTACTTGTTTACTCATGTGCATTGCTTGTGCTTACTTATGTCAAACAAAGGCCTTGTTCCATCCCCAAAGGTGCCTGAGGCCACCCGCTCCTTGTGGCACCAGTTGCTTTCCTGTGGAATGTTCTCCCTCCCCAAGGGTAAAGAGGGAGCTGGAGAAAGAGCTTGCCCGGCTGCTCTCCATCCTTTCCCAGCACTCCTGGTGAAGTGGAGAAGTCCGAGCTGAGCGCAAAGGTGCAAATGGAACAGCCGTGCACGGGAAGGCTCGGTGGGAAGGATGATCCAGGATCCATAGGCCTGGCAGCCTGAGCGTGCTCCAGGGGAAGGCCTTGGAGCAGATCCTCCTGAGTGCCATCCCACGGCACCTGCAGGGAACCAGGGCGTTTGCTGGAGGGTGGGAAAGCTCTGCGGAGGGATGGGGACAGCTGGGGCTCCTGGCGGGGTGTTGAGGGCTTCTGTGTGGGAGTCTGGGGGGGTTGGTGTTGGGGGGGTGTTGGAGAAGGAGTTGTCTGGAAGGTGAGAGGTCTAGGCTGGAATTTGAGTCAGTTTGAAGGCAGCATCTGTGCTTTGGCACAGTTTTGGTTAGGGAGGGCAGAAAGAATATCTGTGACTTTTCCTCTTCATGGTCCTGATTCTCCTGCAGGGAACAAGAGGGGAGAGCTGTACTTTACTGGCCACTTAGAAATCTGTACCAGGGGGAGGATTAGCCCTTTTGTAATCTACTCATTTCTTTGGGCTACTTTTGTACCACTGAGTGGACTCTCATTTCTTGAGAGCTTTTATTCCTTAAGAGAATTAGGATATTATCATCCCTTCCTAGAAAACCAAAGCATGGCCCTTGTTTTTTGCCCTTTTTTTGTGTAGTGTTATGTTCTGTAAAGTGACCCTCAGTGGATGAAGTTAAGGCAAATGAGTTGCTGCTTTGAGATGGGAAGCAAAATTACAAATCTTCACCTCCTCAGGCCATCCCAATTAATTTGGGAAGTTTGCAACTTTTTGGAACTACTTGAGTCGAGCAATGGGAAGTAAAGCATTCCTGAACTGAGGATTCTTACTTGCCAGATTCTTCTGTGCCTTCGCCGCTGAGATGGTTTTGTGCTGAAGGCAATAACTTCAATGAGAAGATAATTTCAGCATGGAGTAAGAGCTTCTGACAGAGACCCAAGTGTTGCCAGCAGTTGCTCCAGGTGCTCCTGCCAACAGCCCCTGCAGGCAGGAGTGCAGCCCCCAATGCACGTGGGCTTTGGCTCCCTCTGGCACAGAAGCCCCCCACGGGCACAGGTCTCTGGGGCAGGAGACAGGCACTGGTGATGCCAGGGCTCGGGGGTGGCAGGTCTGCTTGGGCAGGGACCCTGCCACATCTGCTGATGTCAGCGCTCCCCGGGCGCAAGGGGTCAGAGCAGCATTCCTGCCCTGGCCCACACGTTCCTTGTCTGTGTCACACAGCCACGCTTAGGATGGCCACCAGCCAGGACGTGTCCCAAGGAGGCCGTGCCAGCTTCTGTGGAAGGCCCCATGCCCTTCCCAGCGCAGCTGCGTCGGCAGCCCTGGGGCCTCCTTCTGCTGCCCTGAGCCCGCAGAGCAGGGCAGCGTTTGCTGATGGTTTGAGCCGTTCCTAAAGATCCTGTCGGGGTGTCTTAGACACTTGGGGTGAGGGATTCCTTCCAACCTGAGCCACTTTGGGTGGGCTGGGGGTGGTCCCAGGGCAGGGGGCAGTGTGTGCAGGGGCCCTTTGTGACATGGTGCAGCATGGTCACCGTGGCATGGAACGGGACAGCGTGTCCAAGGGCCCTTTGTGACACGGGGTGACATAGGAGCTGGTGGTGACAAGGCCACACCACAGTGCTCGGAGCACGCGACGGGACAGGACGGGACAGAGCGGTGCCGTGAGGAGCCCCCGCACAGCACACTTGTTCGTGTCTGACCCAGAGCTTTTCCGAGGTGCTATTCCTGCAGCTGACCTCGAGGCCAGACCACAGGACTTGGTGACCCGTGGCCTTCCCAAGGCTTCTCTTCTGCAGGTGTCCTCGAGGGCAGACCGTGGGACTTGGTGCCCCAGAGGCATCTCCCATCCCTGCCACCAGTGCCCTCGAGGCCAGACCACAATCCTTGACAGGAGTCTCCTGTCCTTGTGGCAAGGAGCCCTCGAGACCAGAGTGCAGGACTTGCTGTCCTGTAGCCTTCCTGAGGCTTCTCTCTTGAAGGTGCCTTCCAGGCACGACTGCAGGCCTTGCTGACTCGGAGATTTCTGAGACATCTCTCCTGTGAGTCGTCACAAATCCAGTCACTGACATGGAGCAGAGATCCCCGAGAGTGCCCAAGCTGGCCTGGGTGGAGGAAGAGGAAGAAGGCCCTGGAGCTGGCCCAGCACAGGAGACTGAAGAGGTGGTGCGGTTCAAGCCTCTGCAGGAGGGTGAGTGGCAGAGCTGGGCTGCTGGGCTGCAGGGCTGGTGGCTGCAGCCAGCTTGGCCACATCCCATCCCATTGCATCCTATTGCATCCCATTGCATCCTATTGCATCCCATCCCATCCCATTGCATCCCATCCCATCCCATCCCATCCCATCCCATCCCATCCCATCCCATCCCATCCCATCCCCTGGGGACATGCCCATGGACAGGACGGAATAGGGGCCAGGACAGACACCCCAGAGCCGTGCTCCATCCCTTGGGACATCCCGAGGCTGTTCCTACCTGGGGAGCGCAGGGCTGGGCTGTGTTCTCCGGCCTCGCCCGCAGCCCCTCAGCTCAGGCTGCGCTCGCTCTTTGCCAGATGCAGCCGTGCAGCGCACACAAGAGCAGGAACGCACCCGTGGCCTCTTCCGCAGAACAGCGCAGGTACCTGCAGCCATCCCCACCTGGGCTGGGCCTGCTGTCACTGCTCAGCCGAGCACCGCGCTTGGAGCATTCTGTGGAACATCCCTGGCTTTGAGGGCCATGGCAGTGGGGTGGCAAGGGAAGCACTTCTCTGGGGAAGCTGGGGACATTCCTCCCTCTGGCAGCTTTCCAAGTCTCCCCGTGCCTTCTCCAGGTGCCTGCCATGGTGAGGTACATCCACCAGTGGCTCATGGCCAATCAGTTTGCTGAGCACAGGCTGAACAGGGCCCTGCTGGATCTCACCAAAGAGCAGCCTGCTGACGTAGTAATGACGCTCCTGCGTGTGGCCCCATCCTGTGACAGGTATGGGGCCCACCTGCCCAGAGGGCTCAGGGCTCCCCAGCCCATCAGCCTGTACAGCCTGTCCCAGGTGTCTGACCAACAGAGAGTTCCAGGGCCCTCTGGCTGCTCCCTTTGCCAGCCCTGGCACGTCAGCCCCCGAGCCTTCTGCCATGCTTCCTCGCTGGCCCTCAGGGACCTGTCCCCACAGGGCTGGGCTGTCTGGGTGCTGCTGGCGAGGGGCAGTGGGCAGAGGCAGGGCTGGCAGCCAGCTCAGCTCCCCGCTGCCGCCCAGGCCACGGTGCTGTGTCCCAGACTCCTCTGAGACAGAGCTCTGACCCCACAGAGCTGCTTTGACCATGTGGAAGAGCATCATGTGCTCGCCCAGGACTGCGGAGCCGGCGCAGCTGATACTCCTCGATGTGCTGGGGAGCTGGCCAGAGCACAGCACATGCACCTCCGATGGGGACAAAACGGGTGTCTTTGTCCTGGCTGTGAGTTTCTGACACTGGCCTTTGCTGGCCCCAAGGCCACCTGTCCAGCAGCTCTGCATCCTCCTTCCCCCACTGCATCTCCCTGCCTCAGGCGCTGGGCTGAAACCTGGCCTCGGGGCAGCTTCAGGGCCACCAGGCCCGGTGCTCCCCCTGTGTCTCTCCGGGCCTCTCCCTCCCATGCTCGGGCCCTGCCACACGGACACCTCGGCACTGAGCACTGTCTCGGGCTGCTCTGTCCTTTGCAGGCAACTGTGGTGATGTGGAAGATCCTCCAGATGCCCTGTGTCCCACATGTAGTGACCGTGTATTTCCCCCGCCTCTTTGTGCATCTGCTCTTCCAAGTGTTCTTCAGCACGTTGGATGTGCCAGCGGAGGTCGATACCTTCTGGAAGGGATGCCAGCAGCAATACGGCCTTGCCACCAACCCCAACAGGTGCTCCATGCCAGTCCTCCTGTCCCTGCCAGGTGCCCAGGGCAGGAGCCAGTGCTCCCAGCGTGACCTGGGCTTTGCTCTGCATGCAGGTTTGCAGTGCGGACCCTGAAGTCCCTGCTCTGCCAAATGCAGCACGAGGATGTGGTGGTGGCAATAGAACGCAAGTGTGGCTGGGACACGCTGCTGTGTGCTGACACCCACCACTATGCCGTGGGTCTGCTGGCCAGGTGAGACCCCCTTCTCCCCACTGCCTCTGACATTTGTGCTCAGTGCCCAGGGTGCCCCACACAGTCCCCGTGGTCGTGGGCCAGAGGGCCTTGTCACCGAGGAACAGCCAAGCCGACTGGAAAAGGCTGGGAGAGGAGGGGGCCCACAAGGAGCCACCTCCCAAATAGCCCAGGGCCCTTACAGGATGCTGGGGAAAGGCCAGACCTCTGTGAGTCAGTCCTGGGAGAGGTTTGTCCCCCGGCCCAAAGTCTTGGTTTCTTTTTCTCCTGCCAGGGAGATGTCCTGTGTCTCCATCCCCTTGTGCTCAAGGATCGCTCGCGACCTGCTCCGGCTGCTCAGCACACAGGAGCCACGCTGGGAACTGCCCGCCCTGGCGTTCCTTGTGGAGGTGAGCCTGATGGCCAGCGCTGCCTCGCTCAGCTGCCTCCCAGCTCTCTGCCCTCTCGTAGCCGCAACTGCCTGGGACGGTGCCCACGCCCTGCGCTGCTGCCTGGGCCCAGCCCTGTGCTGTTCCGGGCTCTTGCCGGCCAGGTCCCCTGTCACTGCCCTGTGCCTTTCAGGTTCTTGAGTGCCTGAACTTGAGTGAACGCGGTGCTAAGAGAATCCTGCAAATCTTGTCAAGGCACCTGCGGAGCGAGTGCAGGGAGAGGCGTCGCCTGGCGCTCAGGGCCCTTCTTGTGCTCATCGATGAACCCTTGATGGTGAGAAGGGGGCAGCGGCTGAGGCTGCGCTTGGGAATGCAGTCGCTTGGGCTTGGCTGGGCTTTGGGCGCTGGGGCAGCTGCTCCCAGCTCTCCTGCCTCCTGGTTCAACTGCCCAAGTGCTTCGGAACAGCCCTTTGGCCCCTAGGCCCTGCGGCAGCAGGATGGCGTTTCACAAACTTGTGTTCTGCACAGAGCGAAAAAATGTGGAGCCTGACTGAAAGTCTTGTGGAGCTCCTGTGGGACGCAGATGGAGAGATAGTCAGCATGACAGTCAGGCTCCTCAGCTTTATCTTCTGGGACAAGGCCATGCTGATACCCAGCCCCATCGCACTGCAGCTGGTTGAGGCGCTCCTGCCACTCTTTGACCACGTAAGGCTCGCTGCCCCCAGCCACGGCCACTGACTGCTGCCTGGACACTTTGTGCCCTGTGGATTTGCAGGCCTGAGCCAAGCTGAGCCCCGTGCAGCCGATGCTGAGGTCTTTTTTTCTTCCTTTCATACAGGACAATAGCCATGTGCAGCTGCTCTCCATACTGCTCTTCCAAACATTGATGTCTCTTCCACTGGAAAAGGAAGAAAAGGCCCTGAAGACACACGTGCGCCAGAGCCTGCTGCCACTCTTCTTCCACTGCCATGATGAGAATCAGCATGTGGCACAGGTGAGGACTCATGGGCTGCTGCTGTCCCCCTGGGAGGGGGCTCAGCTGCCTCCTGCCCTAGCGCCTCGTGGGCTGCAGCATCCTCCAGGCCTTGGCACAGGGACACAGGGACACAGGTCCTGCGCCCTGGGCTGTGGGGCCATCTCCGCATCTCTGCTGCTCTCCAGGTTTCTCAGGAAACGCTGCTTTGTGTGGCTGAGTTCCTGAAGAGGAGGGATCTTCAAAAACTGGTGAAGAACAAGAAGCTGTGGAAGTTCACCGAGTGCCTGGTAAGGACGGCCTGGAAGTGCCAGCCTCAGGCTGGAGAAGCCCCCTGAGCGCGGTGCTCAGTGTGTGGGCTGGCAGCTGTGCCCCTGCCCGCTGCTGCACCCAGAGGCTGCGCGGGCTCTTCTCCAGGCTCCCGTGGGCCCGAGCCGGGGCCGATGGAGCCCCGGCCCGGCGGGGCCGCGGGGCGGGGCGGCGCCGCGGCTCCCGGGGCAGCAGCCGCCCCTCTGCCCCCTCCAGAGCCCGGCGCCCGCGGCTGCTGGCCGCGCCTCAGGGCTGTGCGGGCAGGGGAGGCCGGGGCTGGGCGCAGGGAGCGCCCGGCACAGGGGCTGAGCCCGCGCCAACCCTTCCCTCCTGCCGCTCTCTGCAGCTGGCCGACGACAGGAGCCGAGCGGCCGAGCACCTGCGCCGGGCCCTGCAGTACCTGGACAGCCCGCAGCAGTCCCTGCGAGAGGAGGCCATCAGGTTCATCGGTGAGCCGTGAGCCCGGGCTCCCCTTCCCTCCCCGCCCCGCCGCAGCTCGGCCCCAGCCCCGGCTGCTGCCCCGGCAGCGCCATCCGGGCCCGGCGCCGTGGAGCCCCGCCTGGCCTCGGCGCTGCTGCCGCCCTCTCGCAGCCGTGCCCTGGGCCGGCAGCGTGCGGCAAGGGCCCGGGCTGAGCCCTGCCGGGCCAGGAGGCCGTGTGGCCACAGGGCTGGCAGCGCCGCTGGCAGGGAGCTGTGCCGCTGGGCCGTGACAGGCTCTGTGTTCACAGGGATGGCCGGGCAGCACCTCAGGGGGAAGAAGGAAGAGCTCCAGCTCATCTGTGAGGGTGAGTGAGGGCAGCGGGCTGTCAGCGGGGGCTGGCGGGGGAGCTGCAAGCCCTGCCCCGGCTGCCGAGGGCTCTGCTCCCTGTGCGGACGAGGGGCGGTGTGGGCAGAGCACACAGAGACGTCAGGGCCACCTGGGGGATTCGTGGCCAGCAGCTTCGGGCTGATCCTGTTGGTCCCTGCTCCCTGCTGGCCATGGCTAGAGCCGGCTGGCACGGCCCTGGAACGGGGGTCTCCTCGGGTCCCCTCAGATCCGGGAACTGACCATGGCTCTGTTCCTCTCTCTTTCAGCCCTTGAAGGCATGGCAGATGACATCAGCGTCGCCGTCGGAAGCCTGGCAATTCAAACACTGTACGTCCTCCAGGCAGTAGAGAGAGCTCGATATTCCATCTTCGACAGCCTGCATGATCAGCTCCACAGGGCATGGAGGACACGGCCTCGTCTCTCAGGGCTCAGCTGGCTGCACTGCTGGAGCTCTGCAGAGAGCTGATCCCAGAAGCTCTGTCTGCTGGGGCCACCTGAGCCAGAAGCAATGTTTCATTTGTTCAACATTGTTCTTTCCTTATTTTCCTTTTTCCTTAGCATAAAAATGTAGGATATAAATGTAGGATATGTTGTAATAGACAGACTCCCAGGATCTTTCATTTGCTGCCCAGGGTCTGCAGAGCACAGGGGTAGAGGGGAAAACGGGTCCTTGTGCTCAGCAAGCGGCCCAGGCCAGCAGTGGGGAAGGGAAAAGTAGCCCCTTGGCCTTTGCTGGTTCTGCTGAAGCCTTTGTGCTGGCGACAGAGTGGCTGTGCAGGGCTGGAGCTGCGGGGATCCCTGTCAGACTGGTGCCTGGGGATGGCCACAAGCCCTCTCCCAGCCAGGAAGCGCCATCTGTGTCCTCCTGCCCGTGTGTTGCTGGCTGCACACCCGGGCAATGTGTAGATGCAATGATTTCTGTTGCACGTCCTGACCAGTATAAAGTAACGCCTTTGATTCTCTAACCCTGAATTTGCTGTTGGAGATGTTTCATTTTCACACAGTTTCAGTGACAAAGGTACCCCCCCGACTGAAGATGGGATCCTCAAAGCTCACCCCCCCTCCCAGATGGGAGGAGAAAACAGCCTTGGCCCTTTGCTGGAGGGGGGCACCCAGTAATCAGTGGAGGCTCCAAAATCAGCCCCCAGTCCCCTCCCCACTTCTAAAGACATAGAACACGTTTTCCCCCAGCCCTCCTGTATCCCCTCTCATTCCAAAATGCTCCCACACCCCCAAGATGCCCTGAAGCTCCCCCAGCCACTATAGTCCCTGCAAAGCCCCCCGAGAAATTGCCCCGGACCCCCTGATACCCCTTCCCACTTCCAAACACATGGAGCCAGTCATGACACAGCTCCCCAAATCCCTCCAACCTCCCCTTTCCCCAAATTCCCCCAGCACTTCCAGATCCTCCAGGCCCCTTGGCCCTGTAGCCTCTTGAAAATCCCACCAGCCTACCCTAGGATGCCCCGAGCCCCCCCTGCACCTCCAGACACGTAGAGCCAGTCATCCAGCAGTGCAGCTGCATGGCTGAGGGGGCTGCAGGGGCTGTTTTGGGGGTGCAGCTGCTGCCAGCCTCCCCTGCAAAGGCTGAAGCTCCGCAGGTCTTTGGTCAGGATGCCCTGGCCAGCTCCCACCTGAAGACCACCAGCGTGTCCCCTCAGGCCATGGCCGTGTGTGAGTGAAATTGCAGGGGGGCAGGGGGGAGAATAAGGGTTTGTTTGAGGTCAGGGAATGTGATATGGGGCTTGGGGGGGCTTTGGGGAAGTTATGGGCAGCTGGGGTGGGGTCTTTGGGGGAGTTACAGACAACTGCGGGGTTGAAACAGGGGTTGGGAGGTCTCTGGGGCGTTTCCAGGGGCTGACAGGAGGGTTTGGGGGAGCTCTGGCGATGTTCCGGAAGTCTGGGGGACGTGACATGGGAGTTTGGGCTTTAAATCTGCCCTGGGTGAAGAACTTAATATTTATAATCCTGTTAGAAATGAACAGGCTTTTTGACACAATTAAATGGGGACAAAGTCTTCAAAGCAAAAAGAAACTTTGTTGCTATTTGGCACCAAAGGAGTACACAGAAGCTTGATGAGTTCAAGAGAGAAAAAGAGTTAATTTTATTTCTGACTTTGCAATATATAGAATTCTAAAAGTGGCAGTAGATTGGAGGATGAAATTGCCACTTCTGTAACCACACTGGTCAAACTAACAGTCTATTAATTTTCTCCTCCCACAAAGAAGAATGTAAAACAATCATTATTTGCATGAACAGTGCATGAGAACTTTAGTAGAAATATGTAAACATTATCAGAAGGCTAAGAAAGTTTTATGAGAACTTTAAAACTTTCAAAATAACTATAAAAGAAAACTTAACACTTTTAAAAATGAGGGCAACAACTGTTCATTCATACCGATTCAGCCGAGCCGAATTTGCATGTCCCTCCCGAGAGCAGAACACACACACCTTCCAACAAAGTGGAAAATTTTCGGGCATTTCCCGGCTGGGGCAGTCCCTGTCCCCTTTCCCATTGGCTCGGTACTGGGGCACTTCCATTCTCTCCTGACCACCTGCTTTTCTGTCTACTCCCCCATCATCTGAATTCCTTTTTAGTCAGGGCTTCAACCCCGCCCCTCTCCAGCAACACCCAACAAACCAACCAGAACATATCCAAACCACAAACAACAACACATAGAACCAACAGCTTTCATTCTTTAGCTGAATAATCTTTTGGCTTCAGCAAAATGTCACCTCGTCTCTCACAACCCTATAAAGTCTTTGTTCTTCTTCCCTAAGTTCAGGAGTTTAGCATGGCCTTGGCTGAGGAGCAGTCCATGTCAATAAGTAAAGCTCACTAAAAATATCAATTGATTTAGCTAGTTGAAATGATCGTGGATCGTGTGTTTTATAGAGGGCACGTAATGAGGGGGACATGATGGGCAGATCGGGAAGTCCCGAGTACCTTCCAAGTAGCTCAGCCAAGGGGGAAAGGGAATGAAAGAAAATGCAGCCGGGAAAGAAGAAAAGAAGGCTACTTGATCCAAGTGATTGGGAGACTGCGTTGGACACACGCCTGATGCACGCTCTCCCTTTATGCCAATCAAGGGACTTTTACAGGACTCCTCTGTCTCCTTTCTGCACACCACCCTCTAGCCACGTAAATTTGACGCTCTGAGAGCTGTCAGACCTTCACCAGAAGCGGTCAGACATTCACCAGGAGCTGTCAGACCTTCAAAGGAGCTCTCCGACCTTCAGCAGAAGCTGTCAGACCTTCACTAGGAGCTGTCACACCTTCACCTGGAGCTGTCACAGCTTCAGCAGGAGCTGTCAGACCTTCACCAAGACCTGTCCCACCTCCAGCAGGAGCTGTCACACCTTCACCTGCAGCTGTCACAGCTTCAGCAGGAGCTGTCAGACCTTCACCAGAAGCTATCACACCTTCAGCAGGAGCTCTCTGACCTTCAGGAGGAGCTATCAGACCTAAACAAGACCTGTCAGACCGACAGCAGGAGCTGTCAGAACTCCGGCAGGAGCTGTCTCAACTTCACTAGGAGTTGTCCCACCTTCACCAGGAGCTGTCACACCTTCAGCAGGAGCTGTCAGATTATCAGAAGGAGCTGTCAGACCTCCAGCAGGAGCTGTCACACCTTCAGCAGGAGCTGTCAAACATTCACCTGGAGATGTCACACTTTCACCAGGAGCTGTCACACCTTCAGCAGGAGCTGTCGAACATTCACCAGGAGGTGTCAGACCTTCAGCAGGAGCTGTCAGACCTTCACCAGGAGTTTTCACATGTTCACCAGGAGCTGTCAGAACTTCACCAGGAGCTGTCACACCTTCACCAGAAGCTGCCAGACCTTCAGAACGAGCTGTCACACTTTCAGCAGGACCTGTCACACCTTAACCAGGAGCTGTCACACCTTCACTAGGAGCTGTCACAAATTCAGCAAGAGCTGTCAGACCTTCAGTAGGAGCTGTCAGACCTTCAGCAGGAGTTGTCAGACCTTTGGCAGGAATGGTCAGAATTTAGGAGGAGCTGTCAGACCTTCACCAGGAGCTGTCACACCTTCACCAGAAGCTGCCAGACCTTCAAGAGGAGCTTTCAGTCTTTCACCAGGAGCTGTCACACCTTCAGAAAGAGCTGTCAGACCTTCAGCAGGAGCTGTCAGACCTTCAGTAGGAGCTGTCAGACCTTCACCAGGAGCTGTCAGACCACCAGGATGAGCCGTCACACCTTCAGAAGGAGCTGTCACAGCTTCAGCAAGAGCTGTCAGACCTCCAGCAGGAGCTGTCAGATTTTTACCAGAAGCTGTCCGACCTTCACTAGGAGGTTTCATAACTTCACCAGGAGCTGTCAGACCTTCACTAGGAGCTGTCACACCTTCACAGGAGCTGTCAGACCTTCACCAGGAAGTGTCACACCTTCAGCAGAAGCTGTCAGACCTTCACTAGGAGCTGTCAGACCTTTGGCAGGAGCTGAAAGACCTTAACCAGGCTCATACTGGGAATGACAGGTCTCATACCGGGTGTAGCCGCTCCCGACCTCAAGACCCCATGATGTCCCCCTAAGGCCCGCCACGGCTGATCTTTGGAGCCCTGCCAGCTCCAAATATCCCCCGCAAAAAACCCCAAACCCAGGCAGCCCCAGGATATTTGGGCCGAGCTCCCCCTCCCTGGGCACCTGCGGGATGGGGGCGATGCTCCCGGGGTGCTGCGAGCTCAGGCAGCGCCAGGGCCACGCGATTCCTTCTCTCCTCTCCTCCGGCTGCTCCCTGCTGCCGCTGCGCCTCTTCCTCCCTCCCTCCTGCTCCTCCCCTGCTCCGCGATCCTGAACCATGAGGGGAAAGGGGGCGAGGAAAGGGCGGAACCGTGAGGGGAAAGGAGCGGGGCCAAGGGGACACGCTGTCCTAAAAAAGCCCGGTTTGGTTTAAAATCACCCAAAAGGGCATCAAATGCAACCTACATCCACATGGTTTGGCCTGACATCAGCCAAATGGTATTAAAAGTATCCAAAGGGCTCTAAAATCCAAACAATGGGGTCTAAAATTGCCTCAAATGTTTTAAAAGACACATGAAATGGCTTAAAATCACCCTTAAATCCCTCAAATGCAGCTAAAATCCACCCTGAAAGTACCTGCTTTGGCCTAAAATCACCTTAATGGCTTGGTTTGACCTAAAATTGCCCAAAGAAGCAAAAAAAACCCTACTTAATTGGACCCTAAATCACAAAAAAGGGACCTAAAATCATGCACACAAGATTAAGATTCACCCATATGGACCTAAAATCACCCAAAGGGGTCTGAAATCCCCCCTAAACCCCACCAGATTCGGCCTCAAATCAGCCACAGGGGCTTAAAATCCACCCAAAAAGGCTCGGGATCCCCGCAAGGGATCTGAAGCCCACCCTAAACCTTCCCAGTGTGGCCCAAAATCCCCCAAAGGGGCCGAGCCCGAGGCCGAGCCCGGGATCGGCTCCGGGGTCACTCCGGGACCTCCGCGTCCGCTCCGGGCAGTTTTGGCCGCGGCCCCGGACGGGCCTGGGCGGGACCGGGAGGGACCAGGGAGGGCTCGGGAGGGGTTTGGGCATCTGGGGCTTTTTTGGGCTTTGGGGAATTGTGTTGGGAGTTTACAGGGAATTATTGGGGTGTTTGGGGAGAATTATTGGTTTGGAGGCAGTTGGGGAATTTTGGGGAGTTTGGATTTTGAGGGGTTTTATTGGTGCTTTGAGGGGGAAGTTTTTTTCCTGGGGGTATTTGGGGCTAATTGAAATTTTTGCTGTTTTCTTTTGACTTTTGGAAGGTTTTACTGGGATTTTGTGGGATCCTCTGGAATTATTTCTGTGTTCTATTGGAATGTTTGGGGGATTTGGAGGCATTTTATTGGAATTGTGGGGGCATTTAGTGGGATTCTTTGGGGACTTGGGTTTGTTAGGAATTTTAGCGGGGATTTTGCGGGGGGTTTTGTGGGGTTTTTTTGGGTGTTGCCAAGATTTCTTTGGGTCTCCTGAGGATTCTGTGGGGCTTCATGTGGTTTTGGAGACATTTTTTGGGGGGGATTTGTGGGGTTTAATTGGGATTTTGTGAGCTTTTATTGGGATTCGAGGGTGTTCTAATGGGAATTTGTGAGATTTAATTGCGATTTCATGGGGTTTATTGAGACTTTCAGGGGTTTAAAGGAGACTTTGGTGCCTCTCAGCCCTTCCCTACACCCTGGGACAACTCCAAAGCCCCCCAAAATTCCACTAAAACCCCCCAAAATCCCCCCAAAATCCCAATAAAAACCTCCAAAACCCCAAAGAATCCAACAAAATCACAGTGAAACCCACCAAAATTAAAAAAAAACTCCCAAAAATTTCAGTAAACCCCCCCAAAAAACCCCAGAAAACCCTAAAAAAATCATCGAAATCCTCAATTCCACAAAACCCTGCAAAGTCCCATAACCCCCCAAACCCAGTAATTCTCTCCAAAATCCAGTAATTCCCCCTAAGTTACCAACAAAGTCCCCCAATGCCCAAAAATGCTGCCAAAATCCCCCCAGAATCCCCCCAGAGCCCCCAGACTCACCGGGGGCAGTCCTGGATCAGGGGGCACCGGCCGGTGGAACAGGAGCCACTTCAGGGGGCCCGCGGAGCTTTTTGGGGAGGGGGCACCATGGGAGACCCCCCAAAAACGGGGGAGGGGAACCCCTGTGGTACCCCCTCCCCCGAATGCCCTCTCCCCCGGTTCAGGAATAGCCAAACTCAAGAAAATGTAAACCAGGCTTGACTTTCCAGAAATTATTTTTGGCCGGGTTTAGCTGCACCCTCCAGGCTCAGGATCACCGGTGTATTTGCAGGTTTTGCTCTGCATCATCAGCCTGCCCAGACTCTGCTCGTTGTTTCACAAATGGAGAAGACAATGGATAATGTGCCAAGCTTCCTTGCAAACAGCAACACCTGCATCAGCATGACAGAAAAGAAGGGAAAAAAAAAAAAAAAAAAAAATTCACCGGTTAGAACAGAGCCAGTGTCCCACCATCTTCCCCTCCGCTGTTATTACAGAGGCAAATCTGGGCCTAAAGCTTCCACCTCTCAGTTCCTGATGCTGTTTGACTTCAGCCTTGACTCCCCCTGATCTACCTGACTGCCGTCCAAGTGGGGCTGGGGATGCTCAGCCTGGAAAGAGGAGACACTGGGGAGGCCTCCCTGCAGCTCTGCAGGACTGGAAGGGTCCCACAGGAAAGACGGGGACAGTGTTCAGCCGGGCCCGTGGCAACAGGACAAGGGGGGATGGCTTTCAACTGCAGGAGGCTGATTGAAGTTGGATCTGAGGGAGCTGCTCTTTTACACGGAGGCTGCTGAGGCACTGGCCCAGGCTGTGGATGCCCCATCCTTGGCAACAGGGCTGTGAGCAGCATGGGCTGGGGAAGATTGCTCAGCTCGGAACAAGATGCTCTTTAGATCCACTGTGATGTCACAGATGTGATGTTCCAGCAGGAACTTCCAGCGTCCAGCAAAGAGCACAACACAACCACTGGCCCTTGTGTCAGCCCACCCTGTGCCAGCCCTCGTGCCAGCTCACCCTTCACCATGTTCCCTGTCACTCTTCTCGTCACCTGCGCCCTGATACTCCCATCAGTCCTGAAAGCTCTCTGTTGCCTGGATTTTGTCATCCGTCCCTGCAGGATGCTCACATTTGTCCTGAGGAAGGTACAGTGCCATTCCATGGAGGTGGACACCCCCCAGCTGCCCGGCTGGGCTGGAGTTCTGTGGGGATGGGGTGGGACAGGGACCCCACTCTGAGGTGTTGCTACCTCTGCAGGCTGTCACCGAGAGAGAGGACGAGATGGAGGTGGACATGCAGGCTGATAGAGAGAAGGACATGGAAGTGGATGGAGAAGAGAGTGGAGACAATGCGATGGAGGTGGACATGGAGATTGATACAGAGGAGGAGATGGAAGTGGATGGAGAAGAGAGTGGAGAGGAAGAGATGGAGGTGGACATGCAGATGGATACAGAGGAGGAGATGGAAGTGGATGGAGAAGAGACTGGAGAGGAAGAGATGGAGGTGGACATGCAGATGGATCCAGAGGAGGAGATGGAAGTGGATGGAGAAGAGACTGGTGAAGAAGAGATGGAGGTAGATGTGGAAGAGGAGATGGACGTGGAAATGGAAGAGTACCTTAAGGACATGGACATTGATGAGAAAGATGAGGAAGAGGCCATGATCTTGGGATGAAGAGCAATACCAGCAGCAGGACAGGCATGTGGTCCCCACAGGCAGAGCGGGTCCCCTGCTGCCAGGCTGGGACTGGGCTGGGTGGTCCCTGCTCAGGGATGTGGGACCCGGTGCATTGGGTTCTGGTGGCCATCCCCAGCCTGTGCTGCGCTTGCTGGGCCAGCCTGGGGGCACATGGAAGAGCCCTCTCTGCCTGATTGGAGTGACCGTGCCTCTTGCTTTTCCTCAAGGACCGATGGAGATCCCGGACAGAGATGCCACCCTTTTGTACATACGTTGTAGAGTTTGTTGTTGTCTTTAGGCTATAGGTTTTAGGGCTTCTTTTTGTCTTCTGTAAATACGTTTCATAGACTTTTGTTAGATATGTTCTTAGGTATATACGTTCCATAGATAGTTGTTGTTACAAATATTCTTACAATGTAAATGTGTTCTGTGTTTTCTTTGCTGTTTTTCTGAAAATAAACAAGCTTTATTTTTCACGCCCCAGTTCTCTTTCCATTTGCTTCAGGCACAGGTAGCATTTGCAAAGTTGTGGTTTCCGCTTGCTCCAGGTTCCCAGGGCTGGAGGTCGGTGGGGGCGCTGGCACAGCCACAAGCTTTTGTTTGGGGGCAATATTGGGAAGGGGGTGGGAGAGGGGGCACAGGGGGAGGTGGGACCCACTGAGGCTCCCCCAGGTCACCCCAGGACCCCCAGGCCCCGTCCCAGCCCCCCCAGTTCCCTCCACAGCCCCGGCTGAGGGGGGCTCAGCCCAGGAGCCGCCGTCGTTCGGGGCTCCC
Source organism: Anomalospiza imberbis (assembly GCF_031753505.1). Lineage (NCBI taxonomy): Eukaryota > Metazoa > Chordata > Aves > Passeriformes > Viduidae > Anomalospiza > Anomalospiza imberbis. Next base: position 594,218 of record NW_027100244.1, read on the forward strand.
CCGAGGGCAGCCGCCAACGGGAGAGCTCCCGGCTCGGAGAGGCCCCAGCAGAGGAGGGGATCTTGTCCCTCCTCGAGTGCCCTGAAGGGTCTTCAGGCCCCTCTGAAGAGGAGTTTTTCTCTTTTTAGGGATGTTTGGGGGGACCTCACCCCTCCAAGGGTGTTTTTTCCTCCCCATTTTCAGGTGTTTGTGGGGCCACAGCCCCACAAGCCCCTTTTCAGGGGTGATCATGACAGCTTTAAGTGACATTTTTCTGGGGGACTCACTCCAAGCCGCTGTAGGGGATGTTTTGCCCCCCAGGGTGGATTTTTGGGGTTTAAGGGCCCCCGCTCTGGTCGGGTCCCACTCTAACTCCCCTGAAGAGGCCAACACCACTCCTGCTGATTCCGGCAGCGGAGCCCTAGGAGGGTTGTAAGAGTTGAAATTTTTAAATTTCATTTTTATTCTATTTTATTTAAATTCAAATTTATTGATTTTTAGTTTTATTATAACTCGTTGAGAGGACAGCAAGGACATTCAAGGGCAGGAACATTTTTTCCTGGCTGGTGACTGGAATTTCAGACCCTGGCAGTGTGTGCAGAACCACACAGACTGGGATCAAACATGGGCTGGGATCACCTGGACTGAGATCCTATGGACTGGGACCATATGGAATGGGACCATAGGGATCAGGACGGTACACACTGGGATAAACTGGGTTGAGATTCTATGGACTGGGACCACATCGACTGGGATTGCACAGACTGGGATCCCATGGACTGGGAAAAAGCATTGGCTACCATTGGCTACCATCCACATAGAAAGGTGGCCACCTCAAGTTGTCTTGATCCTTTTTGGGTGTCCCATCCCCCTCTTTCCCCCGCCTTCCCCATCGTTCCCGCAGTCCCCGCTCCCCTCCCCCGTGTTTGGTTTTGGGGGTTCCAGGCCCCTCCTGCTCCGTGGGGGGGTCCCGATCCCTCTTTGGTTTAATTTGGGGCCCCCAACCCCTTCTCACCGCGACCCCCGCGGCCGGGGGGGCTCTCAGCACCACCAGTGCCACCAGTCCGGCCCCAGCTGCCCCCGCACGCCCCATCCCCATCCCCAGGGTCACCTCCCCCCTCCCCAAATTCCGCTCCCGGGGAGCGCTGGGCGCTGCGGGTCCGCCTGGCGACTGAGGAGTCATCGAGAACAAGCGCTCTGATTGGCTAGAAATGGCCCCGCGCAGTCTCTGATTGGCTAGCGCATTGAGAAGCGCTGTGATCTGCCTGGCAACCGATGAGCAGCGCTATCGCAGGCGCTGATTGCCTGAAAATCGCCGGCCCGGCAACTGAGTTGTCAGCAGCGCCGCGCGCTCTGATTGGCCAGGAGCTGTTTTGGGGTGGGGACGGGGGGAACTGGGGACCCCCAGGAGCCCCCCGGCTTTGGGGGTTTCCATCCCCCCTCGGCCCTCGGGGCGGCCCTGGGGCCACCCCAACACCCCCAAAGTGGGGAGGGTCCCCGGAGCCCTTTGGATCCCCCAAAAATGGGCTGGAAGCGGCAGGAGCCGCCCCAAAAAGGGATTGAAGGGTCCGGTCCGGGAATGGGGGAGGCTCCGGGGATGGCTCCGATCCGGATCGGGGCGGGCTGGGATTGAGGGAGGGTCCGTTCAGCGACTGGGGAGGGGTCTGGGACTGGGTCAGGGGCTGGCATTGGGGAGGGTTTGGGAATTGGGGAGGGGTCTTGGATTGAGGGGATTGCTCCATCCCGGGATTGGGGCAGGGTCGCTCCCTGGGGGAGGGGTCCATTATTGGGCCAGGGCCTCTCCCCTTCCCGAGCCCAATCCCGTTCCTGATCCTGTTCCCGATCCCAATCCCATTCCCATTTCTGTTCCCGTTCCCGATCTCATTCCCGACCCCGATCCCACTCCCATTCCCGATCCCGATCCTGTTCCCAGTCCCGGTCCCGCCGCTGTTTCCAGGAAATGGCTCTGCTCTCAACCCCGACCCCAAACCCAGCGGGTCAAACACCCCAGATCCTGGGGTCAACTCCCCCCGACCCCAAATCCTGGGGGTTCAAACACTGGGGGGGTCAAACACCCTCAAACCCAAACTCTGGGATGTCAAGCCCTACCCCCCCCCGCCCCCCAGCCCCGAACCCCAAATTTTAGGATCAAACCCTCCAAATCCCAGATCCTGGGGTGTCAAACACTCCCCAATTCCCAAACGATGGGGTTAAATACCCCTGATTTTGCTGATGCAAAAAAATGTCTCAGAAATTCAGCCAGCTTGTTCACCTTTTTTGTCAACTTCTTTTCAGGGTTGGACGACCTGGTTGCGACAGCGGAACCCTTCTAAAAGACGGATGCTAAGAGACATAACCGGTGCTGTGGGAACAGGATTGGGAATTCTAAATAGCATTGATTCAGAAGTATTAATGAACACATTGGCTGCCACCACTAGATTTGACCAAATTCCAACAACCACTGCAGTCGTCCTTATTGGCCTTGGGAAGACATCAGCGCTTGCTATCAAACGTATTACCAAGTTGGGAGGAAGCAAGCGTAAATGATCACAAATTGGTAATTGATGCACTCGGTGCCACACAAAAGAACGTTTCTTTAGCTCTCAGCTGTGTCCAGGCTCAATTAGGGATGCAGTCGGTTGCTGCCTCGATTATAAGAGAAGGTGAAGAAGGCACTTTTCCTACTGAGATTCGGAAAATAGTTTGGGACAGTGCCGCTGATTTTGAAAAGGAATTCCAATCCCGGTGGAACCTAGTGAACTTTACCTATGACCCCATCACAAACATAGCCACAGCTTTGGTGTTAACCGTACGTGATGCCTCAAGTGCGTTTGGTATTCCCCATCATTGCACTAGGACTGGGACACATATGGAGCCACTGGGAATGTGCTGGGGGCAACTGGGACCACGCTGGGGGCAACTGGGGACAAGGGTGAGTGACTGGGGCCCTGCTGGCAGAGACTGGGATCATACTGGACTCATACTGGGATCTTACTGGGAGTGACTGGGACTATTCTGGGGGCAAGTGGGAGAACTGGGAACACACTGGATGGCACTGGGAACAACGGGAACAGTGCTGGGGGCAAATTGTATCATAACGGGGAATGACTGTCAGCAACTGGGCTCCTGCTGGGAGCAGCCCCTGGCGGCCCCGGGAGCCCCGCACCCCTTTCCCGGCCATGCCGCCCCTCCAGCCCCAGCACCCCCCATTGCCGGGGTGCCGGCACTGCCAGGGGTCCCCCCCTCTCGGGTTCCCCGCTGGGGCTTCTGGGGCTCTCCTCTCTCGGGGCTCCCGCTCAGGGCAGCCGCGGCTCTCCCGGGGCTCCCCAAAACTGGTGTCCCCCCGACGGGGCTCTGCCGCCACCCACACTGGGATCCCCCGAAAACACCTCTCGGGGACCCCCCGATGTCCCCCCGAGGGCCAGCTGCGGCTCGGCTTTGGAGCCCTGCCAGCTCCAAACATCCCTCCCAAAGAACCCGAACCCAGGCACCCCCCAGGATATTTGGGCCGAGCTCCCCCTCCCTGGGCACCTGCGGGATGGGGGCGATGCTCCCGGGGTGCTGCGAGCTCAGGCAGCGCCAGGGCCACGCGATTCCTTCTCTCCTCTCCTCCGGCTGCTCCCTGCTGCCGCTGCGCCTCTTCCTCCCTCCCTCCTCCTCCTCCCCCGCTCCGGGATCCTGAACCATGAGGGGAAAGGAGCGAGGAAAGGGCAGAACCATGAGGGGAAAGGAGCGAGGAAAGGGCGGAACCGTGAGGGGAAAGGAGCGGGGCCAGGGGGACGCGCTGTCCTAAAAAAGCCCGGTTTGACCCAAAATCACCCAAAAGGGCATCAAATGCAGCCTACATCCACATGGTTCGGCCTGACACCAACCAAATGGGATTAAAAGTATCCAGAGGGCTCTAAAATCCAACCAAAGGGGCTTAAAACTGCCCCAAGTGTTTTATAGCCCTCAAGAAATGGCTTAAGATCACCCGTAAATCTTTCAAATGTGACTAAAATCCACCCTGAAAGTATCTGGTCCAGCCTAAAATCATCCAAAGGTATCTAAAATCACCAAAATGTCCCTGACACCAACACAAGAAGACCTAAAATCACCCTAAAAAGTCTTGGTTCAACCTAAAATTGCCCAAAGCAGCAAAAAACCCTACTTAAATGCACCCAAAATACACAAAAAAGGGACCTAAAATCACCCACACAGGATTAGGATTCACCCATATGGGCCCCGTTTTTCCTAAACTCACCCAAATGGGCCCCAGCCCCACCCACATGGGCCTAAAATCATCCAAAGGGGTCTGAAATCCCCCCTAAACCCCACCAGATTCGGCCTCAAATCAGCCACAGGGGCTGAAAATCCACCCAAAAAGGCTCGGGATCCCCGCAAGGGATCTGAAGCCCACCCTAAACCTTCCCAGTGTGGCCCAAAATCCCCCAAAGGGGCCGAGCCCGAGGCCGAGCCCGGGATCGGCTCCGGGGTCACTCCGGGACCTCCGCGTCCGCTCCGGGCAGTTTTGGCCGCGGCCCCGGACGGGCCTGGGCGGGACCGGGAGGGACCAGGGAGGGCTCGGGAGGGGTTTGGGCATCTGGGGCTTTTTTGGGCTTTGGGGAATTGTGTTGGGAGTTTACAGGGAATTATTGGGGTGTTTGGGGAGAATTATTGGTTTGGAGGCAGTTGGGGAATTTTGGGGAGTTTGGATTTTGAGGGGTTTTATTGGTGCTTTGAGGGGGAAGTTTTTTTCCTGGGGGTATTTGGGGCTAATTGAAATTTTTGCTGTTTTCTTTTGACTTTTGGAAGGTTTTACTGGGATTTTGTGGGATCCTCTGGAATTATTTCTGTGTTCTATTGGAATGTTTGGGGGATTTGGAGGCATTTTATTGGAATTGTGGGGGCATTTAGTGGGATTCTTTGGGGACTTGGGTTTGTTAGGAATTTTAGCGGGGATTTTGCGGGGGGTTTTGTGGGGTTTTTTTGGGTGTTGCCAAGATTTCTTTGGGTCTCCTGAGGATTCTGTGGGGCTTCATGTGGTTTTGGAGACATTTTTTGGGGGGGATTTGTGGGGTTTAATTGGGATTTTGTGAGCTTTTATTGGGATTCGAGGGTGTTCTAATGGGAATTTGTGAGATTTAATTGCGATTTCATGGGGTTTATTGAGACTTTCAGGGGTTTAAAGGAGACTTTGGTGCCTCTCAGCCCTTCCCTACACCCTGGGACAACTCCAAAGCCCCCCAAAATTCCACTAAAACCCCCCAAAATCCCCCCAAAATCCCAATAAAAACCTCCAAAACCCCAAAGAATCCAACAAAATCACAGTGAAACCCACCAAAATTAAAAAAAAACTCCCAAAAATTTCAGTAAACCCCCCCAAAAAACCCCAGAAAACCCTAAAAAAATCATCGAAATCCTCAATTCCACAAAACCCTGCAAAGTCCCATAACCCCCCAAACCCAGTAATTCTCTCCAAAATCCAGTAATTCCCCCTAAGTTACCAACAAAGTCCCCCAATGCCCAAAAATGCTGCCAAAATCCCCCCAGAATCCCCCCAGAGCCCCCAGACTCACCGGGGGCAGTCCTGGATCAGGGGGCACCGGCCGGTGGAACAGGAGCCACTTCAGGGGGCCCGCGGAGCTTTTTGGGGAGGGGGCACCATGGGAGACCCCCCAAAAACGGGGGAGGGGAACCCCTGTGGTACCCCCTCCCCCGAATGCCCTCTCCCCCGGTTCAGGAATAGCCAAACTCAAGAAAATGTAAACCAGGCTTGACTTTCCAGAAATTATTTTTGGCCGGGTTTAGCTGCACCCTCCAGGCTCAGGATCACCGGTGTATTTGCAGGTTTTGCTCTGCATCATCAGCCTGCCCAGACTCTGCTCGTTGTTTCACAAATGGAGAAGACAATGGATAATGTGCCAAGCTTCCTTGCAAACAGCAACACCTGCATCAGCATGACAGAAAAGAAGGGAAAAAAAAAAAAAAAAAAAAATTCACCGGTTAGAACAGAGCCAGTGTCCCACCATCTTCCCCTCCGCTGTTATTACAGAGGCAAATCTGGGCCTAAAGCTTCCACCTCTCAGTTCCTGATGCTGTTTGACTTCAGCCTTGACTCCCCCTGATCTACCTGACTGCCGTCCAAGTGGGGCTGGGGATGCTCAGCCTGGAAAGAGGAGACACTGGGGAGGCCTCCCTGCAGCTCTGCAGGACTGGAAGGGTCCCACAGGAAAGACGGGGACAGTGTTCAGCCGGGCCCGTGGCAACAGGACAAGGGGGGATGGCTTTCAACTGCAGGAGGCTGATTGAAGTTGGATCTGAGGGAGCTGCTCTTTTACACGGAGGCTGCTGAGGCACTGGCCCAGGCTGTGGATGCCCCATCCTTGGCAACAGGGCTGTGAGCAGCATGGGCTGGGGAAGATTGCTCAGCTCGGAACAAGATGCTCTTTAGATCCACTGTGATGTCACAGATGTGATGTTCCAGCAGGAACTTCCAGCGTCCAGCAAAGAGCACAACACAACCACTGGCCCTTGTGTCAGCCCACCCTGTGCCAGCCCTCGTGCCAGCTCACCCTTCACCATGTTCCCTGTCACTCTTCTCGTCACCTGCGCCCTGATACTCCCATCAGTCCTGAAAGCTCTCTGTTGCCTGGATTTTGTCATCCGTCCCTGCAGGATGCTCACATTTGTCCTGAGGAAGGTACAGTGCCATTCCATGGAGGTGGACACCCCCCAGCTGCCCGGCTGGGCTGGAGTTCTGTGGGGATGGGGTGGGACAGGGACCCCACTCTGAGGTGTTGCTACCTCTGCAGGCTGTCACCGAGAGAGAGGACGAGATGGAGGTGGACATGCAGGCTGATAGAGAGAAGGACATGGAAGTGGATGGAGAAGAGAGTGGAGACAATGCGATGGAGGTGGACATGGAGATTGATACAGAGGAGGAGATGGAAGTGGATGGAGAAGAGAGTGGAGAGGAAGAGATGGAGGTGGACATGCAGATGGATACAGAGGAGGAGATGGAAGTGGATGGAGAAGAGACTGGAGAGGAAGAGATGGAGGTGGACATGCAGATGGATCCAGAGGAGGAGATGGAAGTGGATGGAGAAGAGACTGGTGAAGAAGAGATGGAGGTAGATGTGGAAGAGGAGATGGACGTGGAAATGGAAGAGTACCTTAAGGACATGGACATTGATGAGAAAGATGAGGAAGAGGCCATGATCTTGGGATGAAGAGCAATACCAGCAGCAGGACAGGCATGTGGTCCCCACAGGCAGAGCGGGTCCCCTGCTGCCAGGCTGGGACTGGGCTGGGTGGTCCCTGCTCAGGGATGTGGGACCCGGTGCATTGGGTTCTGGTGGCCATCCCCAGCCTGTGCTGCGCTTGCTGGGCCAGCCTGGGGGCACATGGAAGAGCCCTCTCTGCCTGATTGGAGTGACCGTGCCTCTTGCTTTTCCTCAAGGACCGATGGAGATCCCGGACAGAGATGCCACCCTTTTGTACATACGTTGTAGAGTTTGTTGTTGTCTTTAGGCTATAGGTTTTAGGGCTTCTTTTTGTCTTCTGTAAATACGTTTCATAGACTTTTGTTAGATATGTTCTTAGGTATATACGTTCCATAGATAGTTGTTGTTACAAATATTCTTACAATGTAAATGTGTTCTGTGTTTTCTTTGCTGTTTTTCTGAAAATAAACAAGCTTTATTTTTCACGCCCCAGTTCTCTTTCCATTTGCTTCAGGCACAGGTAGCATTTGCAAAGTTGTGGTTTCCGCTTGCTCCAGGTTCCCAGGGCTGGAGGTCGGTGGGGGCGCTGGCACAGCCACAAGCTTTTGTTTGGGGGCAATATTGGGAAGGGGGTGGGAGAGGGGGCACAGGGGGAGGTGGGACCCACTGAGGCTCCCCCAGGTCACCCCAGGACCCCCAGGCCCCGTCCCAGCCCCCCCAGTTCCCTCCACAGCCCCGGCTGAGGGGGGCTCAGCCCAGGAGCCGCCGTCGTTCGGGGCTCCCCCGAGGGCAGCCGCCAACGGGAGAGCTCCCGGCTCGGAGAGGCCCCAGCAGAGGAGGGGATCTTGTCCCTCCTCGAGTGCCCTGAAGGGTCTTCAGGCCCCTCTGAAGAGGAGTTTTTCTCTTTTTAGGGATGTTTGGGGGGACCTCACCCCTCCAAGGGTGTTTTTTCCTCCCCATTTTCAGGTGTTTGTGGGGCCACAGCCCCACAAGCCCCTTTTCAGGGGTGATCATGACAGCTTTAAGTGACATTTTTCTGGGGGACTCACTCCAAGCCGCTGTAGGGGATGTTTTGCCCCCCAGGGTGGATTTTTGGGGTTTAAGGGCCCCCGCTCTGGTCGGGTCCCACTCTAACTCCCCTGAAGAGGCCAACACCACTCCTGCTGATTCCGGCAGCGGAGCCCTAGGAGGGTTGTAAGAGTTGAAATTTTTAAATTTCATTTTTATTCTATTTTATTTAAATTCAAATTTATTGATTTTTAGTTTTATTATAACTCGTTGAGAGGACAGCAAGGACATTCAAGGGCAGGAACATTTTTTCCTGGCTGGTGACTGGAATTTCAGACCCTGGCAGTGTGTGCAGAACCACACAGACTGGGATCAAACATGGGCTGGGATCACCTGGACTGAGATCCTATGGACTGGGACCATATGGAATGGGACCATAGGGATCAGGACGGTACACACTGGGATAAACTGGGTTGAGATTCTATGGACTGGGACCACATCGACTGGGATTGCACAGACTGGGATCCCATGGACTGGGAAAAAGCATTGGCTACCATTGGCTACCATCCACATAGAAAGGTGGCCACCTCAAGTTGTCTTGATCCTTTTTGGGTGTCCCATCCCCCTCTTTCCCCCGCCTTCCCCATCGTTCCCGCAGTCCCCGCTCCCCTCCCCCGTGTTTGGTTTTGGGGGTTCCAGGCCCCTCCTGCTCCGTGGGGGGGTCCCGATCCCTCTTTGGTTTAATTTGGGGCCCCCAACCCCTTCTCACCGCGACCCCCGCGGCCGGGGGGGCTCTCAGCACCACCAGTGCCACCAGTCCGGCCCCAGCTGCCCCCGCACGCCCCATCCCCATCCCCAGGGTCACCTCCCCCCTCCCCAAATTCCGCTCCCGGGGAGCGCTGGGCGCTGCGGGTCCGCCTGGCGACTGAGGAGTCATCGAGAACAAGCGCTCTGATTGGCTAGAAATGGCCCCGCGCAGTCTCTGATTGGCTAGCGCATTGAGAAGCGCTGTGATCTGCCTGGCAACCGATGAGCAGCGCTATCGCAGGCGCTGATTGCCTGAAAATCGCCGGCCCGGCAACTGAGTTGTCAGCAGCGCCGCGCGCTCTGATTGGCCAGGAGCTGTTTTGGGGTGGGGACGGGGGGAACTGGGGACCCCCAGGAGCCCCCCGGCTTTGGGGGTTTCCATCCCCCCTCGGCCCTCGGGGCGGCCCTGGGGCCACCCCAACACCCCCAAAGTGGGGAGGGTCCCCGGAGCCCTTTGGATCCCCCAAAAATGGGCTGGAAGCGGCAGGAGCCGCCCCAAAAAGGGATTGAAGGGTCCGGTCCGGGAATGGGGGAGGCTCCGGGGATGGCTCCGATCCGGATCGGGGCGGGCTGGGATTGAGGGAGGGTCCGTTCAGCGACTGGGGAGGGGTCTGGGACTGGGTCAGGGGCTGGCATTGGGGAGGGTTTGGGAATTGGGGAGGGGTCTTGGATTGAGGGGATTGCTCCATCCCGGGATTGGGGCAGGGTCGCTCCCTGGGGGAGGGGTCCATTATTGGGCCAGGGCCTCTCCCCTTCCCGAGCCCAATCCCGTTCCTGATCCTGTTCCCGATCCCAATCCCATTCCCATTTCTGTTCCCGTTCCCGATCTCATTCCCGACCCCGATCCCACTCCCATTCCCGATCCCGATCCTGTTCCCAGTCCCGGTCCCGCCGCTGTTTCCAGGAAATGGCTCTGCTCTCAACCCCGACCCCAAACCCAGCGGGTCAAACACCCCAGATCCTGGGGTCAACTCCCCCCGACCCCAAATCCTGGGGGTTCAAACACTGGGGGGGTCAAACACCCTCAAACCCAAACTCTGGGATGTCAAGCCCTACCCCCCCCCGCCCCCCAGCCCCGAACCCCAAATTTTAGGATCAAACCCTCCAAATCCCAGATCCTGGGGTGTCAAACACTCCCCAATTCCCAAACGATGGGGTTAAATACCCCTGATTTTGCTGATGCAAAAAAATGTCTCAGAAATTCAGCCAGCTTGTTCACCTTTTTTGTCAACTTCTTTTCAGGGTTGGACGACCTGGTTGCGACAGCGGAACCCTTCTAAAAGACGGATGCTAAGAGACATAACCGGTGCTGTGGGAACAGGATTGGGAATTCTAAATAGCATTGATTCAGAAGTATTAATGAACACATTGGCTGCCACCACTAGATTTGACCAAATTCCAACAACCACTGCAGTCGTCCTTATTGGCCTTGGGAAGACATCAGCGCTTGCTATCAAACGTATTACCAAGTTGGGAGGAAGCAAGCGTAAATGATCACAAATTGGTAATTGATGCACTCGGTGCCACACAAAAGAACGTTTCTTTAGCTCTCAGCTGTGTCCAGGCTCAATTAGGGATGCAGTCGGTTGCTGCCTCGATTATAAGAGAAGGTGAAGAAGGCACTTTTCCTACTGAGATTCGGAAAATAGTTTGGGACAGTGCCGCTGATTTTGAAAAGGAATTCCAATCCCGGTGGAACCTAGTGAACTTTACCTATGACCCCATCACAAACATAGCCACAGCTTTGGTGTTAACCGTACGTGATGCCTCAAGTGCGTTTGGTATTCCCCATCATTGCACTAGGACTGGGACACATATGGAGCCACTGGGAATGTGCTGGGGGCAACTGGGACCACGCTGGGGGCAACTGGGGACAAGGGTGAGTGACTGGGGCCCTGCTGGCAGAGACTGGGATCATACTGGACTCATACTGGGATCTTACTGGGAGTGACTGGGACTATTCTGGGGGCAAGTGGGAGAACTGGGAACACACTGGATGGCACTGGGAACAACGGGAACAGTGCTGGGGGCAAATTGTATCATAACGGGGAATGACTGTCAGCAACTGGGCTCCTGCTGGGAGCAGCCCCTGGCGGCCCCGGGAGCCCCGCACCCCTTTCCCGGCCATGCCGCCCCTCCAGCCCCAGCACCCCCCATTGCCGGGGTGCCGGCACTGCCAGGGGTCCCCCCCTCTCGGGTTCCCCGCTGGGGCTTCTGGGGCTCTCCTCTCTCGGGGCTCCCGCTCAGGGCAGCCGCGGCTCTCCCGGGGCTCCCCAAAACTGGTGTCCCCCCGACGGGGCTCTGCCGCCACCCACACTGGGATCCCCCGAAAACACCTCTCGGGGACCCCCCGATGTCCCCCCGAGGGCCAGCTGCGGCTCGGCTTTGGAGCCCTGCCAGCTCCAAACATCCCTCCCAAAGAACCCGAACCCAGGCACCCCCCAGGATATTTGGGCCGAGCTCCCCCTCCCTGGGCACCTGCGGGATGGGGGCGATGCTCCCGGGGTGCTGCGAGCTCAGGCAGCGCCAGGGCCACGCGATTCCTTCTCTCCTCTCCTCCGGCTGCTCCCTGCTGCCGCTGCGCCTCTTCCTCCCTCCCTCCTCCTCCTCCCCCGCTCCGGGATCCTGAACCATGAGGGGAAAGGAGCGAGGAAAGGGCAGAACCATGAGGGGAAAGGAGCGAGGAAAGGGCGGAACCGTGAGGGGAAAGGAGCGGGGCCAGGGGGACGCGCTGTCCTAAAAAAGCCCGGTTTGACCCAAAATCACCCAAAAGGGCATCAAATGCAGCCTACATCCACATGGTTCGGCCTGACACCAACCAAATGGGATTAAAAGTATCCAGAGGGCTCTAAAATCCAACCAAAGGGGCTTAAAACTGCCCCAAGTGTTTTATAGCCCTCAAGAAATGGCTTAAGATCACCCGTAAATCTTTCAAATGTGACTAAAATCCACCCTGAAAGTATCTGGTCCAGCCTAAAATCATCCAAAGGTATCTAAAATCACCAAAATGTCCCTGACACCAACACAAGAAGACCTAAAATCACCCTAAAAAGTCTTGGTTCAACCTAAAATTGCCCAAAGCAGCAAAAAACCCTACTTAAATGCACCCAAAATACACAAAAAAGGGACCTAAAATCACCCACACAGGATTAGGATTCACCCATATGGGCCCCGTTTTTCCTAAACTCACCCAAATGGGCCCCAGCCCCACCCACATGGGCCTAAAATCATCCAAAGGGGTCTGAAATCCCCCCTAAACCCCACCAGATTCGGCCTCAAATCAGCCACAGGGGCTGAAAATCCACCCAAAAAGGCTCGGGATCCCCGCAAGGGATCTGAAGCCCACCCTAAACCTGCCCGGTTCGGCCCAAAATCCCCCAAAGGGGCCGAGCCCGAGGCCGAGCCTGGGATCAGCTCCGGGGTCGCTCCGGGACCTCCGCGTCCGCTCCGGGCAGTTTTGGCCGCGGCCCCGGACGGGCCTGGGCGGGACCGGGAGGGACCAGGGAGGGCTCGGGAGGGGTTTGGGCATCTGGGGCTTTTTTGGGCTTTGGGGAATTGTGTTGGGAGTTTATGGGGAACTGTTGGGGTTTTTGGGGAGAATTATTGGGTTTGGAGGCAGTTGGGGGATTTTGGGGAGTTTGGTTTTGAGGGGTTTTATTGGTGCTTTGAGGGGGAAGTTGTTTTCCTGGGGGTATTTGGGGGTTAATTGAAATTTTTTGTGTTTTCTTTAGAATTTTGGAATGTTTTACTGGGATTTTGTGGGGATTTTGTGGGATCCTCTGGAATTATTTCTGGGTTTTATTGGGATTTTTAGGGGATTTGGAGGCAATTTATTGGAATTGTGGGGGCATTTAGTGGGATTCTTTGGGGATTTGGGTTTGTTAGGAATTTTAGTGGGGATTAGGGGGGGTTTTGTAGGTTTTTTCTAGGTTGTTGTCAAGATTTCTTTGGACTCGTGAGTATTTTGTGGGGCTTGTTGTGGTTTTGGAGACATTTTTGGGAGGATTTGTGGGGTTTAATTGGGATTTTGTGGGCTTTTATTGGGATTCGAGGGTGTTCTAATGGGAATTTGTGAAATTTAATTGCAATTTCATGGGGTTTATTGGGACTTTCAGGGGTTTAAAGGAGACTTTGGTGCCTCTCAGCCCTTCCCCACAACCTGGGACAACTCCAAAGCCCCCCAAAATTCCACTAAAACCCCCCAAAATCCCCCAAAAATCCCAATTAAAAACTCCTAAACACCAAAGAATCCCACAAAATCCCAATGGAACCCACCAAAATTAAAAAAAAAAAAAAAAAAAAAAAAAAAAAAAAAAAAAAAAAACCACAAAAAAAAAAAACGCCCAAAAATTTCAATAAACCCCCCAAAAAATAACCACCCCAAAACCCTAAAAAATCCCTAAAATCCAAAATCCTCAAAACCCACAAAACCCCCATAACCCCACAAACCCAGTAATTCTCTCCAAAATCCAATAATTCCCCCTAATCTCCCAACAAAATCCCCCAAAGCCCATACATGCCGCCAAAATCTCCCCAAAATCCCCCCAGAGCGGCCCAGACTCACCGGGGGCAGTCCTGGATCAGGGGGCACCGGCCGATGGAACAGGAGCCGCTTCAGGGGGCCTGCGGTGCTTTTTGGAGAGGGGGCACCATGGGAAACCTCCCAAAAATGGGGGGGGGGGGAACCCTGTGGCACCCCCTCCCCAGAAAGCCCTTTCCCCCGGTTCAGGAATAGCCAAATTCAAGAAAATGTAAACCAGGCTTGACTTTCCAGAAATTATTTTTGGCCGGGTTTAGCTGCACCCTCCAGGCTCAGGATCACCGGTGTATTTGCAGGTTTTGCTCTGCATCATCAGCCTGCCCAGACTCTGCTCGGTGTTTCACAAATGGAGAAGACAATGGATAATGTGCCAAGCTTCCTTGCAAACAGCAACACCTGCATCAGCATGACAGAAAAGAAGGGAAAAAAAAAAAAAAAGAAAATAATCAGCGGTTAGAACAGAGCCAGTGTCCCACCATCTTCCCCTCCACTGTTATTATAGAGGCAAACCTGGGCCTAAAGCTTCCACCTCTCAGTTCCTGATGCTGTTTGACTTCAGCCTTGACTCCCCCTGATCTACCTGACTGCCGTCCAAGTGGGGCTGGGGATGCTCAGCCTGGAAAGAGGAGACACTGGGGAGGCCTCCCTGCAGCTCTGCAGGACTGGAAGGGTCCCACAGGAAAGACGGGGACAGTGTTCAGCCGGGCCCGTGGCAACAGGACAAGGGGGGATGGCTTTCAACTGCAGGAGGCTGATTGAAGTTGGATCTGAGGGAGCTGCTCTTTTACATGGAGGCTGCTGAGGCACTGGCCCAGGCTGTGGATGCCCCATCCTTGGCAACAGGGCTGTGAGCAGCATGGGCTGGGGAAGATTGCTCAGCTCGGAACAAGATGCTCTTTAGATCCACTGTGATGTCACAGATGTGATGTTCCAGCAGGAACTTCCAGCGTCCAGCAAAGAGCACAACACAACCACTGGCCCTTGTGTCAGCCCACCCTGTGCCAGCCCTCGTGCCAGCTCACCCTTCACCATGTTCCCTGTCACTCTTCTCGTCACCTGCGCCCTGATACTCCCATCAGTCCTGAAAGCTCTCTGTTGCCTGGATTTTGTCATCCGTCCCTGCAGGATGCTCACATTTGTCCTGGGGAAGGTACAGTGCCATTCCATGGAGGTGGACACCCCCCAGCTGCCCGGCTGGGCTGGAGTTCTGTGGGGATGGGGTGGGACAGGGACCCCACTCTGAGGTGTTGCTACCTCTGCAGGCTGTCACCGAGAGAGAGGACGAGATGGAGGTGGACATGCAGGCTGATAGAGAGGAGGACATGGAAGTGGATGGAGAAGAGAGTGGAGACCATGCGATGGAGGTGGACATGGAGATTGATACAGAGGAGGAGATGGAAGTGGATGGAGAAGAGAGTGGAGAGGAAGAGATGGAGGTGGACATGCAGATGGATCCAGAGGAGGAGATGGAAGTGGATGGAGAAGAGACTGGAGAGGAAGAGATGGAGGTGGACATGCAGATGGATCCAGAGGAGGAGATGGAAGTGGATGGAGAAGAGACTGGTGAAGAAGAGATGGAGGTAGATGTGGAAGAGGAGATGGATGTGGAAATGGAAGAGTACCATGAGGACATGGACATTGATGAGAAAGATGAGGAAGAGGCCATGATCTTGGGATGAAGAGCAATACCAGCAGCAGGGCAGGCATGTAGTCCCCACAGGCAGAGCGGGTCCCCTGCTGCCAGGCTGGGACTGGGCTGGGTGGTCCCTGCTCAGGGATGTGGGACCCGGTGCATTGGGTTCTGGTGGCCATCCCCAGCCTGTGCTGCGCTTGCTGGGCCAGCCTGGGGGCACATGGAAGAGCCCTCTCTGCCTGATTGGAGTGACCGTGCCTCTTGCTTTTCCTCAAGGACCGATGGAGATCCCGGACAGAGATGCCACCCTTTTGTACATACCTTGTAGAGTTTGTTGTTGTCTTTAGGCTATAGGTTTTAGGGCTTCTTTTTGTCTTCTGTAAATACGTTTCATAGACTTTTGTTAGATATGTTCTTAGGTATATACGTTCCATAGATAGTTGTTGTTACAAATATTCTTACAATGTAAATGTGTTCTGTGTTTTCTTTGCTGTTTTTCTGAAAATAAACAAGCTTTATTTTTCACACCCCAGTTCTCTTTCCATTTGCTTCAGGCACAGGTAGCATTTGCAAAGTTGTGGTTTCCGCTTGCTCCAGGTTCCCAGGGCTGGAGGTCGGTGGGGGCGCTGGCACAGCCACAAGCTTTTGTTTGGGGGCAATATTGGGAAGGGGGTGGGAGAGGGGGCACAGGGGGAGGTGGGACCCACTGAGGCTCCCCCAGGTCACCCCAGGACCCCCAGGCCCCGTCCCAGCCCCCCCAGTTCCCTCCACAGCCCCGGCTGAGGGGGGCTCAGCCCAGGAGCCGCCGTCGTTCGGGGCTCCCCCGAGGGCAGCCGCCAACGGGAGAGCTCCCGGCTCGGAGAGGCCCCAGCAGAGGAGGGGATCTTGTCCCTCCTCGAGGGCCCTGAAGGGTCTTCAGGCCCCTCTGAAGAGGAGTTTTTCTCTTTTTAGGGATGTTTGGGGGGACCTCACCCCTCCAAGGGTGTTTTTTCCTCCCCATTTTCAGGTGTTTGTGGGGCCACAGCCCCACAAGCCCCTTTTCAGGGGTGATCATGACAGCTTTAAGTGACATTTTTCTGGGGGACTCACTCCAAGCCGCTGTAGGGGATGTTTTGCCCCCCAGGCTGGATTTTTGGGGTTTAAGGGCCCCCGCTCTGGTCGGGTCCCACTCTAACTCCCCTGAAGAGGCCAACACCACTCCTGCTGATTCCGGCAGCGGAGCCCTGGGAGGGTTGTAAGAGTTGAAATTTTTAAATTTCATTTTTATTCTATTTTATTTAAATTCAAATTTATTGATTTTTAGTTTTATTATAACTCGTTAGAGGACAGCAAGGACATTCAAGGGCAGGAACATTTTTTCCTGGCTGGTGACTGGAATTTCAGACCCTGGCAGTGTGTGCAGCACCACACAGACTGGGATCAAACATGGGCTGAGATCACCTGGACTGAGATCCTATGGACTGGGACCATATGGAATGGGACCATAGGGATCAGGACGGTACACACTGGGATAAACTGGGTT
The DNA here is from genome assembly GCF_031753505.1 of Anomalospiza imberbis. NCBI lineage: Eukaryota > Metazoa > Chordata > Aves > Passeriformes > Viduidae > Anomalospiza > Anomalospiza imberbis. The sequence goes on from NW_027100244.1 coordinate 610,912, forward strand.
GAGATTCTATGGACTGGGACCACATGGACTGGGATTGCACAGACTGGGATCCCATGGACTGGGAAAAAGCATTGGCTACCATTGGCTACCATCCACATAGAAAGGTGGCCACCTCAAGTTGTCTTGATCCTTTTTGGGTGTCCCATCCCCCTCTTTCCCCCGCCTTCCCCATCGTTCCCCCAATCCCCGCTCCCCTCCCCCGTGTTTGGTTTTGGGGGTTCCAGGCCCCTCCTGCTCCGTGGGGGGGTCCCGATCCCTCTTTGGTTTAATTTGGGGCCCCCAACCCCTTCTCACCGCGACCCCCGCGGCCGGGGGGGCTCTCAGCACCACCAGTGCCACCAGTCCGGCCCCAGCTGCCCCCGCACGCCCCATCCCCATCCCCAGGGTCACCTCCCCCCTCCCCAAATTCCGCTCCCGGGGAGCGCTGGGCGCTGCGGGTCCGCCTGGCGACTGAGGAGTCATCGAGAACAAGCGCTCTGATTGGCTAGAAATGGCCCCGCGCAGTCTCTGATTGGCTAGCGCATTGAGAAGCGCTGTGATCTGCCTGGCAACCGATGAGCAGCGCTATCGCAGGCGCTGATTGCCTGAAAATCGCCGGCCCGGCAACTGAGTTGTCAGCAGCGCCGCGCGCTCTGATTGGCCAGGAGCTGTTTTGGGGTGGGGACGGGGGGAACTGGGGACCCCCAGGAGCCCCCCGGCTTTGGGGGTTTCCATCCCCCCTCGGCCCTCGGGGCGGCCCTGGGGCCACCCCAACACCCCCAAAGTGGGGAGGGTCCCCGGAGCCCTTTGGATCCCCCAAAAATGGGCTGGAAGCGGCAGGAGCCGCCCCAAAAAGGGATTGAAGGCTCCGGTCCGGGAATGGGGGAGGCTCCGGGGATGGCTCCGATCCGGATCGGGGCGGGCTGGGATTGAGGGAGGGTCCGTTCAGCGACTGGGGAGGGGTCTGGGACTGGGTCAGGGGCTGGCATTGGGGAGGGTTTGGGAATTGGGGAGGGGTCTTGGATTGAGGGGATTGCTCCATCCCGGGATTGGGGCAGGGTCGCTCCCTGGGGGAGGGGTCCATTATTGGGCCAGGGCCTCTCCCCTTCCCGAGCCCAATCCCGTTCCTGATCCTGTTCCCGATCCCAATCCCATTCCCATTTCTGTTCCCGTTCCCGATCTCATTCCCGACCCCGATCCCACTCCCATTCCCGATCCCGATCCTGTTCCCAGTCCCGGTCCCGCCGCTGTTTCCAGGAAATGGCTCTGCTCTCAACCCCGACCCCAAACCCAGCGGGTCAAACACCCCAGATCCTGGGGTCAACTGCCCCCGACCCCAAATCCTGGGGGTTCAAACACTGGGAGGGTCAAACACCCTCAAACCCAAACTCTGGGATGTCAAGCCCTACCCCCACCCCCCCAGCCCCGAACCCCAAATTTTAGGATCAAACCCTCCAAATCCCAGATCCTGGGGTGTCAAACACTCCCCAATTCCCAAACGATGGGGTTAAATACCCCTGATTTTGCTGATGCAAAAAAAACTTCTTTTCAGGGTTGGACGACCTGGTTGCGACAGCGGAACCCTTCTAAAAGACGGATGCTAAGGGACATAACCGGTGCTGTGGGAACAGGATTGGGAATTCTAAATAGCATTGATTCAGAAGTATTAATGAACACATTGGCTGCCACCACTAGATTTGACCAAATTCCAACAACCACTGCAGTCGTCCTTATTGGCCTTGGGAAGACATCAGCGCTTGCTATCAAACATATTACCAAGTTGGGAGGAAGCAAGCGTAAATGATCACAAATTGGTAATTGATGCACTCGGTGCCACACAAAAGAACGTTTCTTTAGCTCTCAGCTGTATCCAGGCTCAATTAGGGATGCAGTCGGTTGCTGCCTCGATTATAAGAGAAGGTGAAGAAGGCACTTTTCCTACTGAGATTCGGAAAATAGTTTGGGACAGTGCCGCTGATTTTGAAAAGGAATTCCAATCCCGGTGGAACCTAGTGAACTTTACCTATGACCCCATCACAAACATAGCCACAGCTTTGGTGTTAACCGTACGTGATGCCTCAAGTGCGTTTGGTATTCCCCATCATTGCACTAGGACTGGGACACATATGGAGCCACTGGGAATGTGCTGGGAGGAACTGGGACCACGCTGGGGGCAACTGGGGACAAGGGTGAGTGACTGGGGCCCTGCTGGCAGAGACTGGGATCATACTGGACTCATACTGGGATCTTACTGGGAGTGACTGGGACTATTCTGGGGGCAAGTGGGAGAACTGGGAACACACGGGATGAAAGTGGGAACAACGGGAACAGTGCTGGGGGCAAATTGTATCATAATGGGGAGTGACTGTCAGCAACTGGGCTCCTGCTGGGAGCAGCCCCTGGCGGCCCCGGGAGCCCCGCACCCCTTTCCCGGCCATGCCGCCCCTCCAGCCCCAGCACCCCCCATTGCCGGGGTGCCGGCACAGCCAGGGGTCCCCCCCTCTCGGGTTCTCCGCTGGGGCTTCTGGGGCTCTCCTCTCTCGGGGCTCCCGCTCAGGGCAGCCGCGGCTCTCCCGGGGCTCCCCAAAACCGGTGTCCCCCCGACGGGGCTCTGCCGCCACCCACACTGGGATCCCCCAAAAACACCTCTCGGGGACCCCCCGATGTCCCCCTGAGGGCCAGCTGCGGCTCGGCTTTGGAGCCCTGCCAGCTCCAAACATCCCTCCCAAAGAACCCGAACCCAGGCACCCCCCAGGATATTTGGGCCGAGCTCCCCCTCCCTGGGCACCTGCGGGATGGGGGCGATGCTCTCGGGGTGCTGCGAGTTCAGGCAGCGCCAGGGCCACGCGATTCCTTCTCTCCTCTCCTCCGGCTGCTCCCTGCTGCCGCTGCGCCTCTTCCTCCCTCCCTCCTCCTCCTCCCCCGCTCCGGGATCCTGAACCATGAGGGGAAAGGAGCGAGGAAAGGGCAGAACCGTGAGGGGAAAGGAGCGAGGAAAGGGCGGAACCGTGAGGGGAAAGGGTCGGGGCCAGGGGGACGCGCTGTCCTAAAAAAGCCCGGTTTGACCCAAAATCACCCAAAAGGGCATCAAATGCAGCCTACATCCACATGGTTTGGCCTGACACCAACCAAATGGGATTAAAAGTATCCAGAGGGCTCTAAAATCCAACCCAAGGGGCTTAAAACTGCCCCAAGTGTTTTATAGCCCTCAAGAAATGGCTTAAGATCACCCGTAAATCTTTCAAATGTGACTAAAATCCACCCTGAAAGTATCTGGTCCAGCCTAAAATCATCCAAAGGTATCTAAAATCACCAAAATGTCCCTGACACCAACACAAGAAGACCTAAAATCACCCTAAAAAGTCTTGGTTCAACCTAAAATTGCCCAAAGCAGCAAAAAACCCTACTTAAATGCACCCAAAATACACAAAAAAGGGACCTAAAATCACCCACACAGGATTAGGATTCACCCATATGGGCCCAGTTTTTCCTAAACTCACCCAAATGGGCCCCAGCCCCACCCCCATGGGCCTAAAATCATCCAAAGGGGTCTGAAATCCCCCCTAAACCCCACCAGATTCGGCCTCAAATCAGCCACAGGGGCTGAAAATCCACCCAAAAAGGCTCGGGATCCCCGCAAGGGATCTGAAGCCCACCCTAAACCTGCCCGGTTCGGCCCAAAATCCCCCAAAGGGGCCGAGCCGAGGCCGAGCCCGGGATCGGCTCCGGGGTCGCTCCGGGACCTCCGCATCCGCTCCTGGCAGTTTTGGCCGCGGCCCCAGATGGGCCTGGGTGGGACCGGGAGGGACCAGGGAGGGCTCGGGAGGGGTTTGGGCATCTGGGGCTTTTTTGGGCTTTTGGGAATTGTGTTGGGAGTTTACAGGGAATTGTTGGGGTTTTTGGGGAGAATTATTGGGTGTGGGGGTGTTTGGGAATTTTGGGAGTTTGGATTTTGAAGGGTTTTCTTGGTGCTTTGAGTGGGAAGTTTTTTTCCTGGGGGTATTTGGGGGTTAATTGATTTTTTTTGTGTTTTCTTTTGAATTTTGGAAGGTTTTACTGGGATTTTGTGGGATCCTCTGGAATTATTTCTGGGTTTTATTGGGATTTTTAGGGGATTTGGAGGCATTTTATTGGAATTGTGGGGGCATTTAGTGGGATTCTTTGGGGATTTGGGTTTTTTAGTTATTTTAGTGGGGATTTGGGGGGGCTTGTGGGTTTTTTTGGGTGTTGCCAAGATTTCTTTGGGTCTCGTGAGGATTTTGTGGGGCTTGTTGTGGTTTTGGAGACATTTTTGGGGGGATTTGTGGGGTTTAATTGGGATTTTGTGAGCTTTTTTTGGGATTCGAGGGTATTCTAATGGGAATTTGTGAAATTTAATTGCGATTTCATGGGGTTTATTGGGACTTTCAGGGGTTTAAACCAGATGCTGGTGCCTCTCAGCCCTTCCCCACACCCTGGGACAACTCCAAAGCCCCCCAAAATTCCACTAAAACCCCCCAAAATCCCCCAAAAATCCCAATTAAAAACTCCTAAACACCAAAGAATCCCACAAAATCCCAGTGGAACCCACCAAAATTAAAAAAAAAAAAAAACCTCCCAAAAATTTCAATAAACCCCCCAAAAAATAACCACCCCAAAACCCTAAAAAATCCCCAAAATCCAAAATCCTCAAATCCCACAAAACCCCCATAACCCCACAAACCCAGTAATTCTCTCCAAAATCCAATAATTCCCCCTAATCTCCCAACAAAATCCCCCAAGGCCCATAAATGCCGCCAAAATCCCCCCAAAATCCCCCCAGAGCGCCCCAGACTCACCGGGGGCAGTCCTGGATCAGGGGGCACCGGCCGGTGGAACAGAAGCCGCTTCAGGGGGCCCGCGGAGCTTTTTGGGGAGGGGGCACCATGGGAGACCCCCCAAAAACGGGGGAGGGGAACCCCTGTGGCACCCCCTCCCCAGAAAGCCCTCTCCCCCGGTTCAGGAATAGCCAAACTCAAGAAAATGTAAACCAGGCTTGACTTTCCAGAAATTATTTTTGGCCGGGTTTAGCTGCACCCTCCAGGCTCAGGATCACCGGTGTATTTGCAGGTTTTGCTCTGCATCATCAGCCTGCCCAGACTCTGCTCGGTGTTTCACAAATGGAGAAGACAATGGATATTGTGCCAAGCTTCCTTGCAAACAGCAACACCTGCATCAGCATGACAGAAAAGAAGGGGAAAAAAAAAAAAAAGAAAATATTCACCGGTTAGAACAGAGCCAGTGTCCCACCATCTTCCCCTCCACTGTTATTATAGAGGCAAACCTGGGCCTAAAGCTTCCACCTCTCAGTTCCTGATGCTGTTTGACTTCAGCCTTGACTCCCCCTGATCTACCTGACTGCCGTCCAAGTGGGGCTGGGGATGCTCAGCCTGGAAACAGGAGACACTGGGGAGGCCTCCCTGCAGCTCTGCAGGACTGGAAGGGTCCCACAGGAAAGACGGGGACAGTGTTCAGCCGGGCCCGTGGCAACAGGACAAGGGGGGATGGCTTTCAACTGCAGGAGGCTGATTGAAGTTGGATCTGAGGGAGCTGCTCTTTTACACGGAGGCTGCTGAGGCACTGGCCCAGGCTGTGGATGCCCCATCCTTGGCAACAGGGCTGTGAGCAGCATGGGCTGGGGAAGATTGCTCAGCTCGGAACAAGATGCTCTTTAGATCCACTGTGATGTCACAGATGTGATGTTCCAGCAGGAACTTCCAGCGTCCAGCAAAGAGCACAACACAACCACTGGCCCTTGTGTCAGCCCACCCTGTGCCAGCCCTCGTGCCAGCTCACCCTTCACCATGCTCCCTGTCACTCTTCTCGTCACCTGCGCCCTGATACTCCCATCAGTCCTGAAAGCTCTCTGTTGCCTGGATTTTGTCATCCGTCCCTGCAGGATGCTCACATTTGTCCTGAGGAAGGTACAGTGCCATTCCATGGAGGTGGACACCCCCCAGCTGCCCGGCTGGGCTGGAGTTCTGTGGGGATGGGGTGGGACAGGGACCCCACTCTGAGGTGTTGCTACCTCTGCAGGCTGTCACCGAGAGAGAGGACGAGATGGAGGTGGACATGCAGGCTGATAGAGAGGAGGACATGGAAGTGGATGGGGAAGAGAGTGGAGACAATGCGATGGAGGTGGACATGGAGATTGATACAGAGGAGAAGATGGAAGTGGATGGAGAAGAGAGTGGAGAGGAAGAGATGGAGGTGGACATGCAGATGGATACAGAGGAGGAGATGGAAGTGGATGGAGAAGAGACTGGAGAGGAAGAGATGGAGGTGGACATGGAGATTGATACAGAGGAGAAGATGGAAGTGGATGGAGAAGAGAGTGGAGAGGAAGAGATGGAGGTGGACATGCAGATGGATCCAGAGGAGGAGATGGAAGTGGATGGAGAAGAGACTGGTGAAGAAGAGATGGAGGTAGATGTGGAAGAGGAGATGGACGTGGAAATGGAAGAGTACCTTGAGGACATGGACATTGATGAGAAAGATGAGGAAGAGGCCATGATCTTGGGATGAAGAGCAATACCAGCAGCAGGACAGGCATGTGGTCCCCACAGGCAGAGCGGGTCCCCTGCTGCCAGGCTGGGACTGGGCTGGGTGGTCCCTGCTCAGGGATGTGGGACCCGGTGCATTGGGTTCTGGTGGCCATCCCCAGCCTGTGCTGCGCTTGCTGGGCCAGCCTGGGGGCACATGGAAGAGCCCTCTCTGCCTGATTGGAGTGACCGTGCCTCTTGCTTTTCCTCAAGGACCGATGGAGATCCCGGACAGAGATGCCACCCTTTTGTACATACGTTGTAGAGTTTGTTGTTGTCTTTAGGCCATAGGTTTTAGGGCTTCTTTTTGTCTTCTGTAAATACGTTTCATAGACTTTTGTTAGATATGTTCTTGGGTATATATGTTCCATAGATAGTTGTTGTTACAAATATTCTTACAATGTAAATGTGTTCTGTGTTTTCTTTGCTGTTTTTCTGAAAATAAACAAGCTTTATTTTTCACACCCCAGTTCTCTTTCCATTTGCTTCAGGCACAGGTAGCATTTGCAAAGTTGTGGTTTCCGCTTGCTCCAGGTTCCCAGGGCTGGAGGTCGGTGGGGGCGCTGGCACAGCCACAAGCTTTTGTTTGGGGGCAATATTGGGAAGGGGGTGGGAGAGGGGGCACAGGGGGAGGTGGGACCCACTGAGGCTCCCCCAGGTCACCCCAGGACCCCCAGGCCCCGTCCCAGCCCCCCCAGTTCCCTCCACAGCCCCGGCTGAGGGGGGCTCAGCCCAGGAGCCGCCGTCGTTCGGGGCTCCCCCGAGGGCAGCCGCCAACGGGAGAGCTCCCGGCTCGGAGAGGCCCCAGCAGAGGAGGGGATCTTGTCCCTCCTCGAGGGCCCTGAAGGGTCTTCAGGCCCCTCTGAAGAGGAGTTTTTCTCTTTTTAGGGATGTTTGGGGGGACCTCACCCCTCCAAGGGTGTTTTTTCCTCCCCATTTTCAGGTGTTTGTGGGGCCACAGCCCCACAAGCCCCTTTTCAGGGGTGATCATGACAGCTTTAAGTGACATTTTTCTGGGGGACTCACTCCAAGCCGCTGTAGGGGATGTTTTGCCCCCCAGACTGGATTTTTGGGGTTTAAGGGCCCCCGCTCTGGTCGGGTCCCACTCTAACTCCCCTGAAGAGGCCAACACCACTCCTGCTGATTCCGGCAGCGGAGCCCTAGGAGGGTTGTAAGAGTTGAAATTTTTAAATTTCATTTTTATTCTATTTTATTTAAATTCAAATTTATTGATTTTTAGTTTTATTATAACTCGTTGAGAGGACAGCAAGGACATTCAAGGGCAGGAACATTTTTTCCTGGCTGGTGACTGGAATTTCAGACCCTGGCAGTGTGTGCAGAACCACACAGACTGGGATCAAACATGGGCTGGGATCACCTGGACTGAGATCCTATGGACTGGGACCATATGGAATGGGACCATAGGGATCAGGACGGTACACACTGGGATAAACTGGGTTGAGATTCTATGGACTGGGACCACATCGACTGGGATTGCACAGACTGGGATCCCATGGACTGGGAAAAAGCATTGGCTACCATTGGCTACCATCCACATAGAAAGGTGGCCACCTCAAGTTGTCTTGATCCTTTTTGGGTGTCCCATCCCCCTCTTTCCCCCGCCTTCCCCATCGTTCCCCCAGTCCCCGCTCCCCTCCCCCGTGTTTGGTTTTGGGGGTTCCAGGCCCCTCCTGCTCCGTGGGGGGGTCCCGATCCCTCTTTGGTTTAATTTGGGGCCCCCAACCCCTTCTCACCGCGACCCCCGCGGCCGGGGGGGCTCTCAGCACCACCAGTGCCACCAGTCCGGCCCCAGCTGCCCCCGCACGCCCCATCCCCATCCCCAGGGTCACCTCCCCCCTCCCCAAATTCCGCTCCCGGGGAGCGCTGGGCGCTGCGGGTCCGCCTGGCGACTGAGGAGTCATCGAGAACAAGCGCTCTGATTGGCTAGAAATGGCCCCGCGCAGTCTCTGATTGGCTAGCGCATTGAGAAGCGTTTTGATCTGCCTGGCAACCGATGAGCAGCGCTATCGCAGGCGCTGATTGCCTGAAAATCGCCGGCCCGGCAACTGAGTTGTCAGCAGCGCCGCGCGCTCTGATTGGCCAGGAGCTGTTTTGGGGTGGGGCCGGGGGGAACTGGGGACCCCCAGGAGCCCCCCGGCTTTGGGGGTTTCCATCCCCCCTCGGCCCTCGGGGCGGCCCTGGGGCCACCCCAACACCCCCAAAGTGGGGAGGGTCCCCGGAGCCCTTTGGATCCCCCAAAAATGGGCTGGAAGCGGCAGGAGCCGCCCCAAAAAGGGATTGAAGGGTCCGGTCCGGGAATGGGGGAGGCTCCGGGGATGGCTCCGATCCGGATCGGGGCGGGCTGGGATTGAGGGAGGGTCCGTTCAGCGACTGGGCAGGGGTCTGGGACTGGGTCAGGGGCTGGCATTGGGGAGGGTTTGGGAATTGGGGAGGGGTCTGGGATTGAGGGGATTGCTCCATCCCGGGATTGGGGCAGGGTCGCTCCCTGGGGGCGGGGTTCATTATTGGGTCAAGGTTTCTCCCCTTCCCGAGCCCAATCCCGTTCCTGATCCTGTTCCCGATCCCAATCTCATTCCCATTTCTGTTCCCGTTCCCGATCTCATTCCCGACCCCGATCCCACTCCCATTCCCGATCCCGATCCTGTTCTCAGTCCTGGTCCCGCCGCTGTTTCCAGTAAATGGCTCTGCTCTCAACCCCGACCCCAAACCCAGCGGGTCAAACACCCCAGATCCTGGGGTCAACTCCCCCCGACCCCAAATCCTGGGGGTTCAAACACTGGGGGGGTCAAACACCCTCAAACCCAAACTCTGGGATGTCAAGCCCCACCCCCAGCCCCGAACCCCAAATTTTAGGATCAAACCCTCCAAATCCCAGATCCTGGGGTGTCAAACACTCCCCAATTCCCAAACAATGGGGTTAAATCCCCCTGACCCCAAATCCTGGGGTTTGAAACATTTGGGGTGTCCAACACCCCCAATTCCCAAAATCTTGGCTCAAATCCCCCCAAATCCCAAATCCTGAGGTGTCAAACACCCCACACCCCCAAAGTTTGGGGTTAAAACCCCCAATCTCCAACTTCCTGGGGTTTGAAATATCTGGGGTGCCCAACCCACCTCCTCCCCAAAGTTTGGGCTCAAACACCCCAATACCCAAACTTTGGGGTCAAGGCCCCCCGATCCCAAACGTGGGGGTGTCAAATCCCCCTGATCCTCTCAACTTTGGGGTTAAATCCCCCTTAAATCCTGGGGTCAATGCCCAAATTCTGGGGTCAAAACCCCCTGACCCCAAATCCTGGAGTTTGAAACATCTGGGTTGTCCAAACGCCCTGATCCCAAAGTTTGGGGGTCAAACCACCCTGATCCTCAAATCCTGAGGTCAAAAACCCCAAATCCCAAACCCTGGTGTCAAACCCCCCCAAACCCCAAATTTTAGGGTCAAACACCCCCAATTCCCAAAGCTTGGGGTCAAAATCCCCCAAACCCTTAGGCCTCAACCCCCCCCCCCCACCCCCTAAATTTTAAGATCAAACACCCCCAATCCCCGAAGTTTGGGGTCATGACCCCCCCAGTCCCCAATCCCCTCCCCCCAAACCCCCTCCAGCCCTGGGGGGCACAGTGGGGTTTGGGTTTATTTGGGATTTTTTTGGGGTTATTTGGGGTTTGTTTAGGTTTATTTGGGGTTTGTTTAGGTTTATTTGGGGTTATTTGGGGTTTGTTTAGAGTTATTTGGGGTTTATTTGGGGTTATTTGGGCAGCTCCAGGTGCAATGTCTGCAGAGACCCTGGGTCCAACGCTGGGGAAAAAAAGGGGATTGGGGTGGGAATTGGGGGATTCAGGATGGGGAAAGATCCTGGGTGGGAAAAGGGGATTTGGGGTTGAAAAAGAGATTTGGGGTGGGAGAAGGGGATTGGGGTGGGGAAAGGGGAATTGGGGTGGTAAAGAAGATTTGGCATGCACAAAGAAATATTTGGGGTGGAAAAGGGAGATTTTGGGATGGGAAAAGGGATTTGGGGACACACAAAGGATCTGGGGTGGAAAAAGGAGAATTTGTGGTGGGAAAATGAAATTTGGGTTGCACAAAGAAGGATTTGAGATCAAAAAAGGAGCTTTGGGATGAAAAGATATTTTGAGGTTGAAAAAAGGAAGATTTGGGACAAAAAAGGGAGGATTTGGGATAAACAAGGGAGGATTTAGGATAACAAAGGAGAACTTGAGATAAAAAAAGAAGGATTTGGGATAAAAAAAGGAGAATTAAGTACAAAAAAGGAGGATTTCGGATGAACTGAACTTACCTGGGGGAGTGGGGGCGTGCAGGGGGGTTTGGGGCAGGGTCAGGACCATTTTTGGGGCAGTTTTCTGGGATTTTGAAATATTTCGATGGGATTTGGGGGCAGGTCTATGGCATTTGGGGACAGTTTGATGGGATTTATGGTGTGTTGGGGTGGTTTTGAGGGATTTTCAGGTGTTTCTATGGGCTTTTGGGCTGGTCTGGAGGGTCTTTAGGGTGTTTCTATGAGATTTTGGGGCAGCTTGAAGGATTTGGGGCAGCTTTAGGGTATTCAGGGGCAATTTTGAGGGCTTTTGGGGGGGTTTGGTGGGATTTCAGGACATTTCTATGGGATTTTGGGGTGGTTTGGTGGGATTTTGGGTGTTTTGCGGCGGTTTTTGGGTATTTAGGGGTGGGTTTGATGCAGTTTTTTGTGATTTTTGGGTATTTCAGGCCCGTTTTTTTTTAGTTTGGGGTTATTTTGGAGTTATTTTGGAATGTTCCCCCAGATACCTGGGAATGTTCCCCAGACACCTGGGAATGTTCCCCCAGAAACCTGGGAATGTTCCCCCAGAAACCTGGGAATGTTCCCCAAAAACCCAGGAATGTTCCCCGAGACACCCAGGAATGTTCCCCCAGAAACCTGGGAATGTTCCCCCCAAATCCAGAAATGCTCCCAAAAAAAAAAAAACCAATATCCTGAAATAGTCTCCCAGAAATTCAGAAATTTTCCCCAAAGAAATCCAGAAATGATGCTCCAAAAAATCCGGGAACATTCCCAACAAACTAGGAAATTCCTCCAGAAAATCGAGAATTATTCCCCCCCAAAGAATCCAAACCAAACCTCGTTCCCCATCCAGAAACATTCCCCAAAAAATCCAGAAATTCCCCCTTGAAAAAAATCCAGAAATCCCTCCCCAAAAACTAGTAACTCCCCCATCAAAACCTTAGAAATTCCCCCCTAAGAAGTCCAGTATTTCCTTCCCCCCCCTCAAATTTGGTATTTGCCCCCCAAAATCCAGAAATTCCCCTCTAAAAACCAGATATTCCCCCCAAAAATCCCGATATTTTCCCAAAACATCCAGCCCCAAGCCCCCCTCATCCTCTCTCCCCCCCGAGCCCCAAAATCCCCAAGTGCCCTAAAGCCCGGCCGGAATCCCCGGAATGCCCGGAATGCCGGGACTGCCCCAGACCTCACTGGCTGAGGAGCACGGAGAGCATCAGCTCCTGGGGCTGCTCAGGGAGCTCGGGCAGGAACAGGATGTGCTTCGGGGCTTCCCACAGCTGGGGGAAACGGGAGAAAAACCCCAAAATCAGCCCCAAAGCTGCCCCAATCAGGCCCAAAATCTGCCCAAAGTCACTCTGGATACACACCAAAAAAATCTGTCCAAAATCCCCCAAAATCCTAAAAAAAACACCCACAAAAATTGCCCAAAATCCCCCAAAAAAACAAAAAAATCACCCCAAAATCCCACAAAAGTCTTTCCCAAACCCCACAGAAACCCCACCTAAATCCAATAAAAATCTCCTCAAAATCCTCACCAAAAATCCCATCAAAAATCCCACTAAAAAATTCACAACAAAATTCCACAAAAATCCCCTCAAATGCCCGCAAAACTTTCACAAAGAATCCTCAAAAATCCCACAAAATCCACCCAAAATTCCAGGTAAAGCCCCACCAAAATTCCACAAAAGTGCCCCAAAATCCCCCATAGAATCCTCCCACTAAAAATCCCCACAAGAATCGCCCCAAAGCCCACACAAATCCTTCAAAATCCCAACAAAAATCACACCCAAAATCCCCCCTAAATCCCACAGAAAAATCTCTCAAAAAGTCCCACTAAATCCCCGTGAAAATCCCACAGAATCCACACAGAAAAATCTGCACAAAAATCCCCCCAAAAATCTCCAAAGCACACAAAATCCACACATAACATCCCTCCAAATTACCCAAAATATCCCACAAAAATTTCCCCAGAAACCCCCCAAACTCCACCAAAAATCCACTCAAAAAATCTGCACCAAAATCCCACCAAACCCCTCTCAAATCCCCCAAAAATGCTCCCAAGTCCCTTCAAATCCCACCCAAAGTCTGAGAAAATCCAACCAAAAAATCCCTACAAAAACTTCCCTCAAAATCCCACCAAACCCCAACAAAATCTCACAAAATCCACCCCAAAAATCCCACAAAGATCACTCAAAAAACTTCCTGCAAAAATCCTCCAAAATCCTCCTCACAATCCCCAATAAACCCTCCCAAAAATTCCAGTGAAAACCTCCCATAAATATTCCGCCCATAAAATCCCATATGTCTGGACTCAAGGGCTCAGACGGGAATTGGTCCCTAATCCAAATCCCTTAAATCCCATTAAAATCCCATCAAATACCCAAAAAAATCTTATCAAACCTCATTAAAATCCCATAAGATTCCATTAAAATCCCTTAAGTTCTCACTAAAATCCCTTAAGTTCTCACTAAAATCCCATAAAACCTCTCTGAAATCCCACAAGTCCCCTCAGTCCCTCAGGTTTTGGGGTCACTTGTTGGGGAAGATGAAATAGGAAAACCTTATAAATATGATTGCCTGGCAAAAGATTTGGAAAATACAGACATTGAGATGAGAACTAGATTTGAAATAACAAACCTTGACTACTGAATAACTAGAAAATAATAGTATAGCCAGGCTGAAAGCAACCCCCCCTTCTGATTAAACAACGCCCTTTACCTGCAGATAGGTCCAAAGGTCAAATGGAATGCTCTGTCTCACCCCCAATGTATGGTTCATCCCACACCTGTGATCCTCCCCTGAAGTATCAGGTATCTGTGACCCCATTGGCCCAAGTCCTGCTCCAGCCCACCTTGAAGCCCCCTGATAAGGTGTGCCCGAGGGACCAGACTCTTTCTTGGACCTTCCCCTGGGACCCTCACCTGGAACCCTCGCTCTCTCCCTCTCCCTGGGCCTGCCACGAGTTGGGCCTGGCAACTCCAAGCAGGGCCTTTGACCCCTTTTAATAAACCACATCTTCCAAGACCTGACTTCAGAGAACTCTCATCCATCCAAACCGTCCTGGAGTCCCGCGCTCTCTGCAGAGATGAAGATGGTCAGAGTAACAAGAAGACAGAGTGGCAATGCTACAGATGCCCTGAGGAATTCAGTCCATGTTTGGCATCCTTTAAGGGAGATGAAAAAAATGAACTCTTGCTTTTTTCTTCACTGGCAATGGAACAAAGCTATTTAATTTTAGAACAAAGCCATCTCATGTCTTTCTTCTAAGGACAAGCAAAGGAAGGTTGGAAAGCCACAAATCCACAGGCAAAGCCATGGCTGTGTCACTGCTCATCACCAAGGAGTGGGGACAGGTGACAGGTCTGGAGTTGAATCCACCTCCACCATGCCAGATATATCCCCAGTGTGATGGCACCCTCAGGCTTGCTCCCTTGGCCAACATGATCCTAAAACTGCCAGAACAGGCAGCCAGGGGGGAGCTTTGCTCTGGTGCACCCTTGTCTTACTGCACACACATCAATCAGTGAGGAATGACTTTGCACTCGAGTTCAGATTCCTGTTGAAACTCCTGCTTTGGACACAAACCCATGTAACTGTCTCCAGATGCAAGGGTCACAGCTGTACAGTCATGCTGCCAGATGTCTACCATGGCCAGTTACCAACCACTGATTGATTCTCTTAATTCAAGTGCCAGATCCCTCCTATTACAGCTCCTCTCCCCCTTGATGCCTTGCATCACAGCCAGCAGACTATCCTTCATCCTGAGGATCTAGGGTGCTCTTTGCCAGCTGCATCCAATCTTGCATCTATTCTTCATCTCCATTGCCACTACCAAATTACTGTGAGATAGCTCTTCATGCAGATGAAGGCTGAATGTTAATTAATAGTGTTAATATCTGCCAATGTGTTTCCTTATCATCTCCACCAAGCTCTTTTACCATGACATAATCAGGCTGTTTTACTTCTATCCTGGCTCTGATCCTCTGTCTGCATCTCTTGTTACCAGCCAGTCCTTCTACATCAGGTAAGTCCAAAATCCCCAATAGAACAAAACCAACACTCTTTCTCAAAAAGATCATATTTCTCTCTTTGCATGAAATCAATCCAGCTATTTGCATCTAAAAGAGTGAAATGTTCTTTTTCTTCTAGAGTGACTTTTTAGCCAGTCCTGGATCTTAAACCACTATTAAAACCTATTATTTTGATTGTACTGCCCCAATGCACAAACCTCACCTTCTCCCACATTTCCCCCTGCCTGCTCTTTCATTTCTCTAGGCCATGTCCCAAAAACTTAGCTTTCTAACACAATCATATTATTCTTCTCCAACAGCAACTTCCATTTGCTGCCCCATCCCTGTATTTTCCAATCAACATCTCAGCACACAGTTTTCCAGCCTTATCCCCTCCCAGTTTTACTAGGTCTTCTCTCATTCTCCACTTCACATTGCCCCACAAAAAGAAAAACTTCCTACCTGGTTAGAACACATTTCTACCCCAGTACTGGTTCTTCAGTGGTAGAAAACATTTCAGACCACAGCAGATTTTCTTTCAATTGAGATAGCTCAACATCAGCTTCTCAAAGCTTACCAACAACCAAGGCTCAACTTCTCTGCTGCAAGAAACTCAGCAGACTACTTAAAGCTTCACAAACTTCTACAAAAGACCCTCAGCTCTCTACACATCCCTCATATCGCTTCCTGGTCATTAATCACTCCTTCCACCTGAGAGGGCAGGAAATTGCAGACAGATGGGTCCCTTTCAAGGGCCTCTTGACACCCTGAGAGCTTCCCTCATCTTCCTTCAAACTGCCTTCTTCTGCTTCTCCCCATACCCTAAAATCAGTGCTCATCTCCTGTGTTTGTGCCCATCTGTATCTTCTTCAACCTTTATTTTTTTTCTTCCTTTCAAAGGTAAATTGTCTAAATCACAAAAACCTTTACTTGGCTGAATGGAGTGATCGCATAATCAATGGATCTGTAAACCCCGTGTTTCTGCTGCTCCTTATCGCCTGTTCACACCTTTAAAACAGCAGCAAACATCCACCCTACCTCCTCCCTGAGCGGGGCCACTGCAATCCCCTTATCTGACTCCTACATAAAGCACTCCAGAGCATTCCTTGAGACACCTTCTGCCTCCCAGAAGGTGTCTGGGATGGCTGAAACAGTTCTTTAAACCAGGAATCAAACACTTCTCTTTAAAGCATTTCAGTGCTTGATAGAGAAACATCGTACATCGATTGCAATTAACAGGGAGGAGACATCTCCTTGCTCCACACGAAAACGTTGTCAGCCATTAACACCTTCAGGAGGCTCTGCTTGAGTGGAAATAGTGCACCTTGGGATCTCGGCTATCAATCTGCTCAGCAGGGGAAGGGGTCAGAATGGTGAAAAAACAGCTATTTGGGCCTTCAAAACAGTTTCTCTTGCAAGTCATTCTCCCCTTGAGTTTCTGTTCTAGTTAACAAATGGTGAAGCTGCCACACTTCTGATTTTCCACAGAGCTATCCTCAGTAAAAGCTGTCATGTCAGTGTTTCCACGACATACCCCTGGGTGCTGCGGGGCAGCGGCGTCTCCCGTTCCCGAGCCTGCGCAGCCTGCTGGGCGTGCGGCGGCAGTGGGAGCCGCCGGAGCCGGGGCGCTGGCCGCTGTTCCGTCGGGCCCCGGCCCAGCAGGCGGGCAGCCCGCCCCGCTCCGCCCGGCGGGGGCGGTGCCCGCTGCGCGGCTCCGCGGCACGGCTCCGCCGCTCCTTGGGCCGTGCCGGGCTCCCTCGTGTCGGCCCGCGGTGCCGCGGCTCCGCACACCGCGTCTCTCTCTGCGCCCCATCCCTGCCCCGCGCCGGGGGCGGGGGGCGCCGCGCCGGGTCTGCGTTCCGCGCCGGTGCCTGTGTCCGCCGCGGTGCCCTCTGCCAGCGCTGCGGCGGGCGGCACCGCCGAGCTGCCGGCTGCTTCGGCCCCGCTCCCCGCCTGCCGCGGGGGCTGAGGCTGCGGCGGGGCGCGGGGCTGTTTACCTTGAGCGCGGCTGCTGACGCGGCCGGCGGGAGGCCGGTGGGTTCCCGTGGCCGCGGACCCTCCCCGTCGGCTTTGTGGACCCTCCCCGCCTGCCAGGTGACCGTGCGTCCGAGGGACCGCGGGCGGTTTTGGCAGGAGGTCCTGGATAAGGCTGAGGAGATGTGCGACTCTGCCTCCTCGCAGCGCCTGCAGGATCGCGGAGGAGGCTCCTCTGGCTCTGCTGATGCTGCGGGGAGCGTGGTGTCAAGTGATGCTGCACTGCCTCGCAGTCAGGTGGCTGCTGCTGTCCCTGTGGAGCCCACGGGACGGGACACGGCAGGTGATGCGACCTTGCCAGGGGGTCCCCAGGCTTTCCCTGTGCTTAGGGGCGTTACTCACGGCACCCATCAGCCTTTATCGTTTAAGATGGTGAAAGAAATCCGTGACACCGTTGCCCTGCGTGGTGTCGGGTCTGCTGAAGTTATGCGGACGATCCGAATGCTCCTTGCTGAGATGCTGACACCTTCCGACATCCGTTCTGTGGCACATGCTCTTTTTGACTCTGTGCAGTTTGAGGTTTTTGAGGCCAAGTGGGCTCGTTTGGCAGCCAGCGCTGTGCAAAGGAATGCTATGCTCGGGCCGCAGGATCCCCTCGTGAGGATGACCTCATGCAACAAGCTCTGTGATGTCACAGCCCAATCTGTGACCTCACACAACCCACGCTGTGCTGTCACACAGCCCCTCTCTGACATCACAGCTGCTCTGTGCCTCCATGACACAGCCACAGAAGTGCTGCTGTCACAGATTGGGCTATGGCATCACAGAGTTTGTTGTGTGAGGTCATCAAGCAGCTAAGGCATGATAGAGGGGACAGTGTGACATCAGAGAGCAGGCTGTGACATCATGGCATGGCTGTATGACATCATAGAGCGGGCAGTGAGGTCAAAGTGTGTGCTGTGACATTACAGAGTGGCAGTATGACATCACAGGGAGGGTTTTGTGACATCAGAGAGTGGACTGTGACATCATAGAGTCAGGTATGAGGCCATAGAGCAGATTCTGCTGTCATGGAGGGTTGCTCTGTGACATCAGAGTGTGGGTTGTGACATCACCGGGTGGCTGTGTAACTTCATAGAGCAGGCTGTGACATCAAAGAACAAACAGTGAGATTGCAGGGTGACATGTCAGAGTCTTCTGTGACATCACAGAGCAGCTGTCTGACATCACAGGGTGACATCTCAGAGTTGTCTCTGTGACATCACAGGGGCTGTGTGACCTCACAGGAGGTTGTGTGACATCACAGGGGCTGTGTGAGGTCACTGGGGAGGTGACTCTGCCCCAGCCCCCCCTCCCAGTTCCCCCAGAGGAGTCCAACGCTGCTCGTGCACAGCGGGGTCCCCTGTCCCCCCGGGTCCCCCCGCCCCCGGCGCCGCAGCCTCCCCCAGAGGATGTTCCACGAGATCGAGCCCAGAGCCTGACACAGGGCCATGGGGGGCGGGACAGGGGACAGGGACCCCCGGCAGCGTGCTCGTATTCCCCAGGGCCAGAGCCTGGCCCAGGGCTCCTTCACCCTGTTGCCAACGAGGGCTTGAGAGCGCTGAAAAAATCCCCAGCAAGGGAGCAGCAAAAACCAGATTTAATATTGAGCAACAGCACCACAAAGTTCCTTGGCAAGAGTCACTCTGCTCCTGACTGGACACTTCAGGCACACCAAGGAAACAAAGCAACAACAAAACCAAACAGAATCCAGGCAATCAAACCAAAAATGAACCAAGAACTGTCCCTGTGTGAGTGTGAGACACAAGGAAATGAGGGCAAGGATAAAAGGAATACAGGCCCAAGAGCTTACAGAGCTCAAACTTAACAGAACTTGACTTATACCTTAACCTTAACTTCCACCTTCAACTTCACAATTTAGCAAAAGAGCAGCACTTTACAGTATTTAACCGAACTTATAACCTATGACTTTGCAATTTAACTGAGAAATAACATTTTACAATATTCAACTTGGCTTATATATTAAATGTAAAAACTTAGCAAAGAACAACTCTTAGCACACATTAACTTAGCTTAGACCTTGTGATTTAACCCTACTGACAGGCCTGACTGGCTCAGCTCTCCAAGGCACTCAGACCCCTCAGAGAGCAGCATTTCTGCCACATTTCCCGAGCACAGGCACTCCTGTGTGCACACAGACACAAAGAGTCAGTGCAAGGCACCTGTGAGAAATTCCCCTGAGGGCAGGGAAATGCTCCCTGCCGATGCTTTGGCATCTCCCCAGCAGGGGAAGGGTTGAGCCTGGAGGAGTGGGGGGATCGGCCCAGGCTCCCTCGTTGTTGGGGATCCCCGAGTGCAGCAAACGGGAGAGTTCCCGGCTCGGAGAGGCCCCACTCCGAGGGAGTCGCTGGCCCAGGAGAGCTCCAAGGGGCTCCTTTTGGAGCGCTGTCTGTAGGGCCCCAAGAGAGGGGCTTCAGTGCCAGCAATGTTTCATCCTGGCCGCACTTGGCATCCACAGCTTTCTTTGGCAGGGTGAGAACAAGGCTGTTGTGCCACCGAGGGAACAAAAACACTTCCCGGGGCTGCTCCTAAAGCAGCCAGGAGCTGGTTGGGCAGCAGCAGTGCCTGGTGCAGACAGTGTTTGTGATGAGCTCCAAGGAGCTGAGCCCAGGGGCTGTTGGCCAAGGCCGAGGCCCAGCGAGCATTTCTCAGCTGGCAGGGCGGCCGGAGAAGGTGGAGGCGGGGGAATAATTCACGCCCTCAGTGTGCTCCCAGTCGCTCCCAGTATTTCCATGTCCGTGCCCCAAGTGCTGCTCCCAGCCCTGATCCGTGGGGATGGGAATGTCCCGCTCCCTCGCCGGGGCAGGGTCACACCTGAGCCAGGTGTGCAGGGCAGGCCCTTGCCCTGAACCCCAGCACTGTCCCAGCTGCAGGATCTGCTTCCCACCGGCCTCTTCCTCCTGCGTCCCCGAGCCCAGCTTGGTGCTGAACAAAGGGGCTGGGCCGGGGCCATCCCCCGGCGGGGGCTGCACACCCCCCTGCCCCCTCCCCAAATTCCCTCTGGGGGAGCAGGAGCTGGGGCTGGAGCTCTGTGGGGAGGGACAAGGGGGTGACAATGGGATGGGGGGTGTCACACACGCTCTGGGGGGACACACACGGCCCCGGGGACCCCCCCATATCTTCTGCAGAGCCAGGACGATGAACCCCAACATGGAGCCACTGACCTCTGGCAGTATCTTGAGGGTGGGGTCTGGTGGCAGCTTTGGGAGTCTGGGGGAGTCACAACCACCCAAAAACGCCCTCCCAGCCCCACAGCCACTCCCAGACTCCTCCAACCACCCCACAGCTCCCAGCCAGGACCCCCCCCCCAACTACTCCCTGCAAGATAAATGACCCCAAGAACCACTAAAACCCGTTTCCATCTCCCTCAGGACCCACCCAAATTCTCTGCAAGACACACAGCCCTGTCAGGGACCCAAATCTCCCTCATAGACCCTGCCAAGCCCCCTCCCAGCACCACAAATGCCCACAGGATTGACAGAAGCCCTTCCCAATCCCCCCAGGAGCCCCTAAACTCCCACCTCCCATGGCACTGACCAGGAGAGGTTGGTGGACAGGAACATTTACAGCCAGGATCAGCTCGGGCGCTTCAGCAGTGATTTGGGCACTTTGGGGGAACATCCCGGATAGGGAGACCCAGGCCAGGCACTGGGACAGACAATTAGAATTCTTGGAGAACAGGCGGGCTCAGGTGGACACCTTTTGCCGGCACACCTATGAGATTGTGGACATGTCCCCTGCCTTTGATAGCTTCAGAACACCCAAATCCTCCCTAATGTTCTATTGAACCAACCCCGAATTCACCCCCAAATCCAGGTAAATGGTGCAGCTTTAGATCTCTTTGCTCAATTTCTTTATTTTCACCCCAGTTTTGGTTGTCTAGACAGGGTGAGGAAAGAAATTATTGAAATGGAAAAGACCTCCAAGATCATGCAGCACTGCTTGATGCCACCAGAAGAAATAACTGGACAGAGCGGGTGAAATTTCTTTGGGGTGTAAAGTCAACAAATCGCTTTCTGCCAGTGAATTTCCAGTTTAGATCAGAGTCCTGATGGGTGTTCCTGCCCCTGTGTTCATCCAGGTGCCTATGGGGATCCAGGAGGATGTGGAGACCACCTTCCAGGTGTCTTCTCAGCAGGGATCACTGGGAATGTGGGTCACCAGGGCTCTGACCAAAGTGGGTCCTCCCATGGGGGATGGAGTTGGAGCAGGGCACGAATCTCTTCCCACAGCTGAGGCATTTGCAGGATTTCCCTTACCGGTGCCTCTGTTGGTGTTGGGTCAAGGTAGAGCTCCTGGAGAAGCTCTTCCCACACTGGGGACACTCGTAGGGCCTCTCCCCAGTGTGGATGCGCTGGTGGGTGACGAGGTGGGACTTTTGTTTGAAGCCCTTCCCACAGTTAGGGCAGCGGAAAGGCCTCTCCTCCGTGTGAATCCCCTGGTGCCTGAGGAGACTGGAGCTGGTCTGAAACCTCTTCTGACACTCGGGACACTCGTAGGGCCTCTCCCCAGTGTGTATGCCTTGGTGGGTGACGAGGGCAGAGCTGCAGCTGAAGCCCTTCCCACACTCCCCACACTCGTAGGGCCATTCCCCGGTGTGGATCATCTGGTGCTGGATCAGGTGGGAGCTCTGCCTGAAGCTCTTCCCACACTCCAAGCACTTGTAGGGCTTCTCCCCATGGTGAACCTGCTCATGGCCCACCAGCTCCGAGCTCTGGCTGAAGCTCTGTCCACCTTCCTGGCACAGGATGCCAGGGCTTTTTGGCCTCCCGGGGTCCCTTCTCCCCTCCTTCTCTGCTTTGGGCTGCAGGGGCTCAAAGGAGTCCTCCCTGCCCCTCTCCAGGCTGTTGAGGGTCCCGCCAATGACGGCACTCCCCCCTCTCTGGGCTCCCCACTTTGGGCTCCTGGGGGACACAGGGCTCTGCTCCTCCAGGCTGCCTCTGCTGTCAGCTGCCACTTGGACCCCCCATTTTCCCCCAAGGGGCCTTTTCCGCTCAGCTTTGCAGTTCTTCATTCTCCAAACATCCCCCCAAAAAACCCAACCCAGGGACCCCCCAGGATATCTGGGCCGAGCTCCCCATCCCTGGTCACCCATGGGATGGGGGCTGAAGGTCCCAGCGGGGCTGTGAATTCAGGAAGGGCTCGACCTCGTGGTTCCTTTTTCTTTTCCTGATCCTCCTTTGTCCCTCCTCTTCCTCTTCGTCCCACTCCTCCTCTTCCATCCCTCCTCCTCCTCCCTAAGCCCACCTCCTTCTCCTACTTCCATCCCTTCTGGCTCTCCTCCTCCATCCCTCTTCTTCCCTCCCTCCTCCTCCTCCCCCAGGAGCAGTGACACCCTTGGTGCCCCGTTCCCGTAGCCCTGGCAGCCCGCGGCAGGAGCAGGGATGGAGCCGGGACAGGTCGGGATGGGCAGCACGGGGCTCACGGCTGCTCCCACCCGCTGGGGGCGAGGGGAACCTGGCCTGGGCAAAAGGAGAGGCAAAAGGAGAGGCAAACTGGGAAAACTGGGGGCTGCACATCCAAACTGGGCCTTGCTGGGGACCCTGCCAGGGGACTGCCAGCCCTTGGGGCTCCTCTCGGGAGATCCGGGAGGGGGGAACGCAGAGAGGGCAGGGGGATCCCAGGAATGGCAGCACTGGGAGTGACTTTTTTATACTGGGATCGTACTGGGATCATACTGGGAGCAGCTGGGCCCATGCTGGGGCAGACTGCGCTCACACTGAAGGAGACTGGGATCATATTGGGATCATACTGGGATCACACTGGGACAGAGTAGGAGCCTGCAGCGGGCAATTGAGACCATGCTGGTGCAAATAGGATACACTGGGAGTGACTGGGTTCATTCTGAGTTTGACTGGGAGCAACTGTGAGCAACTGGGATCATGCTATGAGCAACTGGGAGGAACTGGGAGTCACTGGGTGCATGCTGGGGGTGACTGGAAACAACTGGGCTTATAACTGGGATCAGCTGGGATCATGCTGGAGGTGACAGGGATCATATTGGCAGTGAGTGCAACTACACTGAGGCTGACTGGGAGTGGTTGTGAACAAATGGGATCATGCTGGAAGGAACTGGGAGTGACTGGGAGTATGCTGGAAGGAACTGGGGTACACTGGGAGAGACTGGGAGTGACTGGAACAAAAGTGAGGGTGAAAGGGAGCAACTGGAACCATGTGGGGCACAACTGGTTCATACTGGGAGTGACTGGGAGCACACTGGTCTCATCTCTGGACCATACTGGGAAGGACTGGACTAATACTGGGAGTGTCTGAGACTGACTGGGAACACACCAGGCACATCATCCCCCATACTGGCTGTGACTGGGAGCAACTGGGAACACACTGGATGAAAGTGGGAGCAACAGGGACTATGCTGGGGGCAAATTGTATCATAATGGGGAGTGACTGGCAGCAACTGGGCTCCTGCTGGGAGCAGCCTCTGGCGGCCCCGGGAGCCCCGCACCCCTTTCCCGGCCATGCCACCCCTCCAGCCCCAGCACCCCCCATTGCCGGGGTGCCGGCACTGCCAGGGGTCCCCCCATCTCGGGGTCCCCGCTGGGGCTTCTGGGGCTCTCCTCTCTCTGGGCTCCCGCTCAGGGCAGCCGCGGCTCTCCTGGGACTCCCCAAAACCGGTGTCCACCCGCCGGGGCTCTGCTGCCCTCACCGCCCACCGGGACCCCTGAAAAACACCTCCCGGGGACCCCCCGATGTCCCCCCGAGGACCAGCTGCGGCTCGGCTTTGGAGCTCTACCAGCTCCAAACATCCCCCCAAAAAAACCCAAACCCAGGGAGCCCCGGGATATTTGGGCCGAGCTCCCCCTCCCTGGGCACCTGCGGGATGGGGGCGATGCTCCCGGGGTGCTGCGAGCTCAGGCAGCGCCAGGGCCACGCGATTCCTTCTCTCCTCTCCTCCGGCTGCTCCCTGCTGCCGCTGCGCCTCTTCCTCCCTCCCTCCTCCTCCTCCCCCGCTCCCGAAGCCCCCGCAGCCGCGGGAGGGGCGGGGATGGAGCCGGGACAGGTCGGAACGCAGAGAGGGCTGGGGGGGATGCCAGGAGTGGCAGTGCCTGGGCTGTCCTGGAATCATACTGGGAGCGGCTCCTGGGTGACCGAGTTCTACTGGGATCATACTGGGATCGTACTGGGAGTGAGGAGGAGCAGCGCGATGGCTCCAGCGCTGGGGCTGGGGGCGGTCCTGGGGCCCCGGGGGGGCAGCGAGAGGTGAGGGGGACCCCCGGCACCGGGACTCCTTGGTCGCCCATTCCGGAGCACCGAGGGGCCCCTGAACCCCCATTCCAGGGCGCCACCATCCCCCCGCACCCCCATTCCCGGCCGGGATTCCACCCCGCACCCCATTATCCGGCACCGGCAACCCCCGCACCCCTTTCCCGGCCATGCCACCTCTCCCAACCCCCAGAGCCCCCTTTTCTTTCACCCAGAGACCCCCTGGACCCCTATTCCTGCCTTTCCCAGCGCCCAGCCCCTCCTTTCCTCAACACCGAGGACACCTGGGACCCCTATTCCCAGCCAGCCCGGGTTTTCTCACTTTTTGCAGGGAATGGGGACACCGGGGACCCTTGGAGTCCCCTTTCCCTACGATAGTGACACAATTAAGCTCGCCCAAACGCCTCCTGGATCTCCCCTAAGCCCCCAGTGGGGATTCCTGGGAGTTCCCCTGTGTTCCCCCTTTCCCAGGACTTTGGGGGTCCCCCCGACCTGTCCGTGCACCCCCAGATTTCTTCCACAGCCGCCTGTGATGGTGGGGGTGGGGGCCGAGTGCTAGCGCCCCCCTGCCTGCAGCAGATCCAGCGGGGAGGGGAGTTTGGGGGGGTCCCTGAGCATTTGGGGTCCCCTGGGTTTTGGGGTGACCCCCGGGCCCCCCAGGATCTCCCTGGACACGCTGACGCTGCCCGTGCGCAGTGAGAAGGTTCATACCCGGCACGGGGTCCCAGCTCTGTCATCAGCATTGCCCAGGAACCCCCAAACCCTCCCGGGAACCCCCAAATCCCCCGGGACACCCAGACCTCCTCGGGACCCCAAAATCATCCCTGGGCCCTCCAAAAACTCCCCAAGACCACAAAAACCCCACACAGACACCCCCCCAAACTATCCCAGGACATCAAAATTCCTACAAGACCTCCCAGCACCCCCAGACACCCCTGAGAAGGTTCTTACATGGCAGAGAGTCCCCATCTCTGTCACCGGCAGGTACCCCAAACCAGCCTTGGGTTCCCCCTGGGATCGCCCAATCCCCCCTTTGGGAATCCTGAAAACCCCCCTGGGAACCCCCAAAAATCCACCGGGACCCCAAAAACCCTGGAGATAGGCAAAACCCCCCCCCAGGAATTCATCATGAAATTTATACCCAGCACGGGATCCCCATCACCATCATCGGCATCACCCGGGTACCCCCAGATCCTCTCGGGATCCTGTGCCTGATGCAAATGGAAAGAGAACTTTGGAAAGGGGTGTGAAAAATAAAGCTTGTTTATTTTCAGAAAAACAGCAATGAAAACACAGAACACATTTACATTGTAAGAATATTTGTAACAACAACTATCTATAGAACATATATACCTAAGAACATATGTTATGGTTTGACGCTGGCGCGATGCCAGCACTCCCATGAAAATGCACTTTTTAAAATAATTGCTGGGAGATGTGATCAGGAACAGAGCAGAGCAGGCTCAAGCTTAATAACAAAGAAAAGAACTTTATTAAACTACTACTACTATAAAAACACAGACACTCAATCCTGGACGAAGACCTTCCAAAACACTCTTCCTCCTCCCAACTAATTCCCACCTAATTTCCAAATGGAACCACAGTGAGACACCACCCGGGTCCTGATCAAGTTGCCACCCTTCAGATATTCAAATACTCAATCTTTCAAGGGAGACAGGAGTCTCCCCTGTGCCACAGACCCCCCAGGAAACACAATTGCCACCCTTGTGTTTCCATGTCACACATGGCAACCACCTGGAGAAAATCTGCCATGGTGACACTCTCCTCTCCATGTCACAGTGCTCTCACCACCGTGCATGGACAGACTGCTCATAGGGCTCCTTTAAGGATGCTTTGCCATGGACCAAAAGAGACAACAGTTCAGTTTCTCATCTTGGGACTACAGTCCCCCCCATTTTCCCCCTGGGGCTGAGGGTCCAAGAACAGAGGTCTTCTTCTCCTCTTCTTCTTCCTTGACGATAGAGGGCTTCTCCACACTTTCTCCAACTCTCCTCTGTTCTCTCTACTCCTCTGCTGGTAATCACTAATACAAGTCTCTTGGCTCACCAGACCACCCCCCTAAGTGCAGCTTCTGTCAGGAGAATTTGGTTCAGTCTATGGCTAACAAGAAAAGTCCAGCCACAAGCCACTCCATCATCTCCTTCCAACTCAACAATTTCTTCTTCCATCATCTCGGATCCCAGACTGTCTCTCTTCTACTTCAAATCAAGGAGGAGTAAAATTTTACAAAGCCTTCATTTCTCAGGAAAGGGTTAAAAGCTCAGACTCCCTGGATGGCTGATATCTCTGCCCAGCAGCGGATTCCCAAGGCCAAGGCTGGGCACCTTCCTCCACCCCTTCTCCTCCGCGCCGGCAAAGTTACAGGTGCCGTCTGGACTCTCTGTCTCTTCCCTCTTGGCGGGGGGAACGACAAAGGCATCTCTGCTTCTCTCCACCCTTCTGTCCACAGGAGCTGGCTCGGTTCCAGTCCTTCAGCCCCCTCGGCTCACCTCGACCAGACCACATGGCTTCCCCTCCCCCGCCCAGCCCGATGGCTGGGCAGGGGAGATCTGCACTGCACCTTGACCGGAACCAAAGAGAGCGAGCTCTTGGGAGTTCCTGCTTTTAACCCCCTGTGTTCTCAGAGGCGTATCCACACCTTTAGTGGCCACTTTAGGTGCCAATATCCAAACTTGACTACTGATTGGTTTGACCCAACTTCCTGAAAGAATTCACTTCCATGTCAAACCACAACAGCATATCCAACAAAAGTCAATGAAACGTATTTACAGAAGACAAAAAGAAGCCCTGAAACCTATGGCCTAAAGACAACAACAAACTCTACAACGTATGTACAAAAGGGTGGCGTCTCTGTCCAGGATCTCCATCGGTCCTTGAGGAAAAGCAAGAGGCACAGTCACTCCAATCAGGCAGAGAGGGCTCTTCCATGTGCCCCTAGGCTGGCCCAGCAAGCGCAGCACAGGCTGGGGATGGCCACCAGAACCCAATGCACCGGGTCCCACATCCCTGAGCAGGGACCACCCAGCCCAGTCCCAGCCTGGCAGCAGGGGACCCGCTCTGCCTGTGGGGACCACATGCCTGTCCTGCTGCTGGTATTGCTCTTCATCCCAAGATCATGGCCTCTTCCTCATCTTTTTCATCAATGTCCATGTCCTCAAGGTACTCTTCCATTTCCACGTCCATCTCCTCTTCCACATCTACCTCCATCTCTTCTTCTCCAGTCTCCTCTCCATCCACTTCCATCTCCTCCTCTGTATCCATCCGCATGTCCACCTCCATCTCTTCCTCTCCAGTCTCTTCTCCATCCACTTCCATCTCCTCCTCTGTATCAATCTCCATGTCCACCTCCATCTCTTCCTCTCCACTCTCTTCTCCATCCACTTCCATCTCCTCCTCTGTATCAATCTCCATGTCCACCTCCATCGCATTGTCTCCACTCTCTTCTCCATCCACTTCCATGTCCTCCTCTCTATCAGCCTGCATGTCCACCTCCATCACGTCCTCTCTCTCGGTGACAGCCTGCAGAGGTAGCAACACCTCAGAGTGGGGTCCCTGTCCCACCCCATCCCCACAGAACTCCAGCCCAGCCGGGCAGCTGGGGGGTGTCCACCTCCATGGAATGGCACTGTACCTTCCCCAGGACAAATGTGAGCATCCTGCAGGGACGGATGACAAAATCCAGGCAACAGAGAGCTTTCAGGACTGATGGGAGTATCAGGGCGCAGGTGACGAGAAGAGTGACAGGGAACATGGTGAAGGGTGAGCTGGCACGAGGGCTGGCACAGGGTGGGCTGACACAAGGGCCAGTGGTTGTGTTGTGCTCTTTGCTGGACGCTGGAAGTTCCTGCTGGAACATCACATCTGTGACATCACAGTGGATCTAAAGAGCATCTTGTTCCGAGCTGAGCAATCTTCCCCAGCCCATGCTGCTCACAGCCCTGTTGCCAAGGATGGGGCATCCACAGCCTGGGCCAGTGCCTCAGCAGCCTCCGTGTAAAAGAGCAGCTCCCTCAGATCCAACTTCAATCAGCCTCCTGCAGTTGAAAGCCATCCCCCCTTGTCCTGTTGCCACGGGCCCGGCTGAACACTGTCCCCGTCTTTCCTGTGGGACCCTTCCAGTCCTGCAGAGCTGCACTGAGGCCTCCCCAGTGTCTCCTGTTTCCAGGCTGAGCATCCCCAGCCCCACTTGGACGGCAGTCAGGTAGATCAGGGGGAGTCAAGGCTGAAGTCAAACAGCATCAGGAACTGAGAGGTGGAAGCTTTAGGCCCAGATTTGCCTCTGTAATAACAGTGGAGGGGAAGATGGTGGGACACTGGCTCTGTTCTAACCGGTGAATATTTCCTTTTTTTTTTTTTTTTCTTCTTTTCTGTCATGCTGATGCAGGTGTTGCTGTTTGCAAGGAAGCTTGGCACAATATCCATTGTCTTCTCCATTTGTGAAACACCGAGCAGAGACTGGGCAGGCTGATGATGCAGAGCAAAACCTGCAAATACACCGGTGATCCTGAGCCTGGAGGATGCAGCTAAACCCGGCCAAAAATAATTTCTGGAAAGTCAAGCCTGGTTTACATTTTCTTGAGTTTGGCTATTCCTGAACCGGGGGAGAGGGCATTCAGGGGAGGGGGTGCCACAGGGGTTCCCCTCCCCCGTTTTTGGGGGGTCTCCCATGGTGCCCCCTCCCCAAAAAGCTCCGCGGGCCCCCTGAAGCGGCTTTTGTTCCACCGGCTGGTGCCCCCTGATCCAGGACTGCCCCCGGTGCGTCTGGGGCGCTCTGGGGGGATTTTGGGGGGATTTTGGCGGCATGTATGGGCTTTGGGGGATTTTGTTGGGAGATTAGGGGGAATTATTGGATTTTGGAGAGAATTACTGGGTTTGTGGGGTTATGGGGGTTTTGTGGGATTTGAGGATTTTGGATTTTAGGGATTTTTTAGGGTTTTGGGGTGGTTATTTTTTTGGGGGGTTTATTGAAATTTTTGGGAGGTTTTTTTTTTTTTTTAATTTTGGTGGGTTCCACTGTGATTTTGTGGGATTCTTTGGTGTTTAGGAGTTTTTTATTGGGATTTTTGGGGGACTTTGGGGGGTTTTAGTGGAATTTTGGGGGGCTTTGGAGTTGTCCCAAGGTGCGAACAAGGGCTGAGAGGCACCAACATCTGGTTTAAACCCCTGAAAGTCCCAATAAACCCCATGAAATCGCAATTAAATTTCACAAATTCCCTATAGAACACACTCAAATCCCAATAAAAACTCACAAAATCCGGAATAAATCCCACAAATCCCCCCCAAAACTGTCTCCAAAACCACAAGAAGCCCCACAAAATCCTCATGAGACCCAAAGAAATCTTGGCAACACCCAAAAAAAAAAACAAAAAACCCCCTCAAATCCCCACTAAAATTCCTAAAAAACCCAAATCCCCAAAGAATCCCACTAAATGCCCCCACAATTCCAATAAAATGCCTCCAAATCCCCTAAAAATCCCAATAAAACCCAGAAATAATTCCAGAGGATCCCACAAAATCCCCACAAAATCCCAGTAAAACCTTCCAAAATTCAAAAGAAAACACAAAAAAAATCAATTAACCCCCAAATACCCCCAGGAAAAAAACTTCCCACTCAAAGCACCAATAAAACCCCTCAAAATCCAAACTCCCAAAATTCCCAAACCCCCCCACACCTAATAATTCTCCCCAAAAACCCCAACAATTCCCTGTAAACTCCCAACACAATTCCCAAAATCCCAAAAAAGCCCCAGATGCCCAAACCCCTCCCGAGCCCTCCCTGGTCCCTCCCGGTCCCGCCCAGGCCCGTCCGGGGCCGCGGCCAAAACTGCCCGGAGCGAACGCGGAGGTCCCGGAGCGACCCCGGAGCCGATCCCGGGCTCGGCCTCGGGCTCGGCCCCTTTGGGGGATTTTGGGCCGAACCGGGCAGGTTTAGGGTGGGCTTCAGATCCCTTGCGGGGATCCCGAGCCTTTTTGGGTGGATTTTCAGCCCCTGTGGCTGATTTGAGGCCGAATCTGGTGGGGTTTAGGGGGGATTTCAGACCCCTTTGGGTGATTTTAGGCCCATGGGGGTGGGGCTGGGGCCCATTTGGGTGAGTTTAGGCAAAACTGGGCCCATATGGGTGAATCCTAATCCTGTGTGGGTGATTTTAGGTCCCTTTTTTGTGTATTTTGGGTGCATTTAAGTAGGGTTTTTTGCTGCTTTGGGCAATTTTAGGTTGAACCAAGCCTTTTTAGGGTGATTTTAGGTCTTCTTGTGTTGGTGTCAGGGACATTTTGGTGATTTTAGATACCTTTGGATGATTTTAGGCTGGACCAGATACTTTCAGGGTGGATTTTAGTCACATTTGAAAGATTTACGGGTGATCTTAAGCCATTTCTTGAGGGCTATAAAACACTTGGGGCAGTTTTAAGCCCCTTTGGTTGGATTTTAGAGCCCTCTGGATACTTTTAATCCCATTTGGTTGGTGTCAGGCCAAACCATGTGGATGTAGGCTGCATTTGATGCCCTTTTGGGTGATTTTGGGTCAAACCGGGCTTTTTTAGGACAGCGCGTCCCCTTGGCCCCGCTCCTTTCCCCTCACGGTTCTGCCCTTTCCTCGCTCCTTTCCCCTCACGGTTCTGCCCTTTCCTCGCTCCTTTCCCCTCATGGTTCAGGATCCCGGAGTGGGGGAGGAGGAGGAGGGAGGGAGGAAGAGGCGCAGCGGCAGCAGGGAGCAGCCGGAGGAGAGGAGAGAAGGAATCGCGTGGCCCTGGCGCTGCCTGAGCTCGCAGCACCCCGGGAGCATCGCCCCCATCCCGCAAGTGCCCGGGGAGGGGGAGCTCGGCCCAAATATCCTGGGGGGTGCCTGGGTTCGGGTTCTTTGGGAGGGATGTTTGGAGCTGGCAGGGCTCCAAAGCCGAGCCGCAGCTGGCCCTCGGGGGGACATCGGGGGGTCCCCGAGAGGTGTTTTTGGGGGATCCCAGTGTGGGTGGCGGCAGAGCCCCGTCGGGGAGACACCGGTTTTGGGGAGCCCCGGGAGAGCCGCGGCTGCCCTGAGCGGGAGCCCCGAGAGAGGAGAGCCCCAGAAGCCCCAGCGGGGAACCCGAGAGGGGGGACCCCTGGCAGTGCCGGCACCCCGGCAATGGGGGGTGCTGGGGCTGGAGGGGCGGCATGGCCGGGAAAGGGGTGCGGGGCTCCTGGGGCCACCAGGGGCTGCTCCCAGCAGGAGCCCAGTTGCTGCCAGTCAGTCCCCGTTATGATACAATTTGCCCCCAGCACTGTTCCCGTTGTTCCCACTTTCATCCCGTGTGTTCCCAGTTCTCCCACTTGCCCCCAGAATAGTCCCAGTCACTCCCAGTAAGATCCCAGTATGAGTCCAGTATGATCCCAGTCTCTCCCAGCAGGGCCCCAGTCACTCACCCTTGTCCCCAGTTGCCCCCAGCGTGGTCCCAGTTGCCCCCAGCACATTCCCAGTGGCTCCATATGTGTCCCAGTCCTAGTGCAATGATGGGGAATACCAAATGCACTTGAGGCATCACGTACGGTTAACACCAAAGCTGTGGCTATGTTTGTGATGGGGTCATAGGTAAAGTTCACTAGGTTCCACCGGGATTGGAATTCCTTTTCAAAATCAGCGGCACTGTCCCAAACTATTTTCCGAATCTCAGTAGGAAAAGTGCCTTCTTCACCTTCTCTTATAATCGAGGCAGCAACCGACTGCATCCCTAATTGAGCCTGGATACAGCTGAGAGCTAAAGAAACGTTCTTTTGTGTGGCACCGAGTGCATCAATTACCAATTTGTGATCATTTACGCTTGCTTCCTCCCAACTTGGTAATATGTTTGATAGCAAGCGCTGATGTCTTCCCAAGGCCAAGAAGGACGACTGCAGTGGTTGTTGGAATTTGGTCAAATCTAGTGGTGGCAGCCAATGTGTTCATTAATCCTTCTGAATCAATGCTATTTAGAATTCCCAATCCTGTTCCCACAGCACCGGTTATGTCTCTTAGCATCCGTCTTTTAGAAGGGTTCCGCTGTCGCAACCAGGTCGTCCAACCCTGAAAAGAAGTTGACAAAAAAGGTGAACAAGCTGGCTGAATTTCTGAGACATTTTTTTGAATCAGCAAAATCAGGGGTATTTAACCCCATCGTTTGGGAATTGGGGAGTGTTTGACACCACAGGATCTGGGATTTGGAGGGTTTGATCCTAAAATTTGGGGTTCGGGGCCTGGGGGGGGGGGGGTAGGGCTTGACATCCCAGAGTTTGGGTTTGAGGGTGTTTGACCCCCCCAGTGTTTGAACCCCCAGGATTTGGGGTCGGGGGGAGTTGACCCCAGGATCTGGGGTGTTTGACCCGCTGGGTTTGGGGTCGGGGTTGAGAGCAGAGCCATTTCCTGGAAACAGCGGCGGGACCGGGACTGGGAACAGGATCGGGATCGGGAATGGGAGTGGGATCGGGGTCGGGAATGAGATCGGGAACGGGAACAGAAATGGGAATGGGATTGGGATCGGGAACAGGATCAGGAACGGGATTGGGCTCGGGAAGGGGAGAGGCCCTGGCCCAATAATGGACCCCTCCCCCAGGGAGCGACCCTGCCCCAATCCCGGGATGGAGCAATCCCCTCAATCCCAGACCCCTCCCCAATTCCCAAACCCTCCCCAATGCCAGCCCCTGACCCAGTCCCAGACCCCTCCCCAGTCGCTGAACGGACCCTCCCTCAATCCCAGCCCGCCCCGATCCGGATCGGAGCCATCCCCGGAGCCTCCCCCATTCCCGGACCGGACCCTTCAATCCCTTTTTGGGGCGGCTCCTGCCGCTTCCAGCCCATTTTTGGGGGATCCAAAGGGCTCCGGGGACCCTCCCCACTTTGGGGGTGTTGGGGTGGCCCCAGGGCCGCCCCGAGGGCCGAGGGGGGATGGAAACCCCCAAAGCCGGGGGGCTCCTGGGGGTCCCCAGTTCCCCCCGTCCCCACCCCAAAACAGCTCCTGGCCAATCAGAGCGCGCGGCGCTGCTGACAACTCAGTTGCCGGGCCGGCGATTTTCAGGCAATCAGCGCCTGCGATAGCGCTGCTCATCGGTTGCCAGGCAGATCACAGCGCTTCTCAATGCGCTAGCCAATCAGAGACTGCGCGGGGCCATTTCTAGCCAATCAGAGCGCTTGTTCTCGATGACTCCTCAGTCGCCAGGCGGACCCGCAGCGCCCAGCGCTCCCCGGGAGCGGAATTTGGGGAGGGGGGAGGTGACCCCGGGGATGGGGATGGGGCGTGCGGGGGCAGCTGGGGCCGGACTGGTGGCACTGGTGGTGCTGAGAGCCCCCCCGGCCGCGGGGGTCGCGGTGAGAAGGGGTTGGGGGCCCCAAATTAAACCAAAGAGGGATCGGGACCCCCCCACGGAGCAGGAGGGGCCTGGAACCCCCAAAACCAAACACGGGGGAGGGGAGCGGGGATTGGGGGAACGATGGGGAAGGCGGGGGAAAGAGGGGGATGGGACACCCAAAAAGGATCAAGACAACTTGAGGTGGCCACCTTTCTATGTGGATGGTAGCCAATGGTAGCCAATGCTTTTTCCCAGTCCATGGGATCCCAGTCTGTGCAATCCCAGTCGATGTGGTCCCAGTCCATAGAATCTCAACCCAGTTTATCCCAGTGTGTACCGTCCTGATCCCTATGGTCCCATTCCATATGGTCCCAGTCCATAGGATCTCAGTCCAGGTGATCCCAGCCCATGTTTGATCCCAGTCTGTGTGGTTCTGCACACACTGCCAGGGTCTGAAATTCCAGTCACCAGCCAGGAAAAAATGTTCCTACCCTTGAATGTCCTTGCTGTCCTCTCAACGAGTTATAATAAAACTAAAAATCAATAAATTTTAATTTAAATAAAATAGAATAAAAATTAAATTAAAAAATTTCAACTCTTACTTACAGTACTCCAATAATGATTTAAACCAAAACCACCTTTTGCTGGGAATGGAGACACCGGGGACCCTTGGAGTCCCCTTTCCCTACGATAGTGACACAATTAAGCTCGCCCGAACTCCTCCTGGATCTCCCCTAAGCCCCCAGTGGGGATTCCTGGGAGTTCCCCTGTGTTCCCCCTTTCCCAGGACTTTGGGGGTCCCCCCGACCTGTCTGTGCACCCCCAGATTTCTTCCACAGACTCCTGTGATGGTGAGGGGTGGGGGCCGAGTGCTGGTGCCCCCCTGCCTGCAGCAGATCCAGCGGTGAGGGGAGTTTGGGGGGGTCCCTGAGCATTTGGGGTCCCCTGGGTTTTGGGGTGACCCCCGGGCCCCCCAGGATCTCCCTTGACACGCTGACACTGCCCGTGCATAGTGAGAAGGTTCATACCCGGCACGGGGTCCCAGCTCTGTCACCAGCATCGCCCAGGAACCCCCAAACCCTCCCGGGAACCCCCAAACCCCAATACCCCGACCTCCCCGGGACCCCAAAACCATTTCTGGGCCCTCAAAAAACTCCGCAAGACTGCAAAAACCCCACACAGATACCCCCCAAACACTCCCAGGACATCAAAATTCCCACAAGAGCTCCCAGCACCCCCCAGACCCCCCTGAGAAGGTTCATACCACTCAGGGGGTCCCCATCTCTGTCACTGGCAGGTACCCCAAACCAGCCTTGGGTTCGCCCTGGGATTGCCCAATCCCCCCCTTTGGGAATCCTGAAAACCCCCCTGGGATCCCCCCAAAAATCCACCGGGACCCCAAAAACTATGGATATAGACAAAACCCCCCCAGGAATTTATAATGAAATTTATACCCAACACGGGGTCCCCATCACCATCATCGGCATCACCCGGGTACCCCCAGATCCTCTCGGGACTCCCAAACCCGCCTGGGACCCCCAAACCCTCCCAGGTATCCCTAAATCCTCCCAGGAGTCCCAACCCTCCCCGGGCTCCGCTGCCAGAATCAGCAGGGGTGGTGTTGGCCTCTTCAGGGGAGTTAGAGTGGGACCCGACCAGAGCGGGGGCCCTTAAACCCCAAAAATCCACCCTGGGGGGCAAAACGTCCCCTACAGCGGCTTGGAGTGAGTCCCCCAGAAAAATGTCACTTAAAGCTGTCATGATCACCCCTGAAAAGGGGCTTGTGGGGCTGTGGCCCCACAAACACCTGAAAATGGGGAGGAAAAAACACCCTTGGAGGGGTGAGGTCCCCGCAAACATCCCTAAAAAGAGAAAAACTCCTCTTCAGAGGGGCCTGAAGACCCTTCAGGGCCCTCGAGGAGGGACAAGATCCCCTCCTCTGCTGGGGCCTCTCCGAGCCGGGAGCTCTCCCGTTGGCGGCTGCCCTCGGGGGAGCCCCGAATGACAGCGGCTCCTGGGCTGAGCCCCCCTCAGCCGGTAATGCGGAGGGAACTG
The DNA here is from genome assembly GCF_031753505.1 of Anomalospiza imberbis. NCBI lineage: Eukaryota > Metazoa > Chordata > Aves > Passeriformes > Viduidae > Anomalospiza > Anomalospiza imberbis. The sequence continues at coordinate 646,382 of NW_027100244.1, forward strand.
GGGGGGCTGGGACGGGGCCTGGGGGTCCTGGGGTGACCTGGGGGAGCCTCAGTGGGTCCCACCTCCCCCTGTGCCCCCTCTCCCACCCCCTTCCCAATATTGCCCCCAAACAAAAGGTTGTGGCTGTGCCAGCGCCCCCACCGACCTCCAGCCCTGGGAACCTGGAGCAAGCGGAAACCACAACTTTGCAAATGCTACCTGTGCCTGAAGCAAATGGAAAGAGAACTGGGGTGTGAAAAATAAAGCTTGTTTATTTTCAGAAAAACAGCAAAGAAAACACAGAACACATTTACATTGTAAGAATATTTGTAACAACAACTATCTATGGAACGTATATACCTAAGAACATATCTAACAAAAGTCAATGAAACGTATTTACAGAAGACAAAAAGAAGCCCTAAAACCTATAGCCTAAAGAAACCAACAAACTCTACAAGGTATGTACAAAAGGGTGGCATCTCTGTCCGGGATCTCCATCGGTCCTTGAGAAAAAGCAAGAGGCACAGTCACTCCAGTCAGGCAGAGAGGGCTCTTCCATGTGCCCCCAGGCTGGCCCAGCAAGCGCAGCACAGGCTGGGGATGGCCACCAGAACCCAATGCACCGGGTCCCACATCCCTGAGCAGGGACCACCCAGCCCAGTCCCAGCCTGGCAGCAGGGGACCCGCTCTGCCTGTGGGGACCACATGCCTGTCCTGCTGCTGGTATTGCTCTTCATCCCAAGATCATGGCCTCTTCCTCATCTTTCTCATCAATGTCCATGTCCTCAAGGTACTCTTCCATTTCCACGTCCATCTCCTCTTCCACATCTACCTCCATCTCTTCTTCACCAGTCTCTTCTCCATCCACTTCCATCTCCTCCTCTGTACCCATCTGCATGTCCACCTCCATCTCTTCCTCTCCAGTCTCTTCTCCATCCACTTCCATCTCCTCCTCTGTATCCATCTGCATGTCCACCTCCATCTCTTCCTCTCCATTCTCTTCTCCATCCACTTCCATCTCCTCCTCTGTATCCATCTGCATGTCCACCTCCATCTCTTCCTCTCCACTCTCTTCTCCATCCACTTCCATCTTCTCCTCTGTATCAATCTCCATGTCCACCTCCATCGCAATGTCTCCACTGTCTTCTCCATCCACTTCCATGTCCTCCTCTCTATCAGCCTGCATGTCCACCTCCATCTCGTCCTCTCTCTCGGTGACAGCCTGCAGAGGTAGCAACACCTCAGAGTGGGGTCCCTGTCCCACCCCATCCCCACAGAACTCCAGCCCAGCCGGGCAGCTGGGGGGTGTCCACCTCCATGGAATGGCACTGTACCTTCCTCAGGACAAATGTGAGCATCCTGCAGGGACGGATGACAAAATCCAGGCAACAGAGAGCTTTCAGGACTGATGGGAGTATCAGGGCGCAGGTGACGAGAAGAGTGACAGGGAGCATGGTGAAGGGTGAGCTGGCACGAGGGCTGGCACAGGGTGGGCTGACACAAGGGCCAGTGGTTGTGTTGTGCTCTTTGCTGGACGCTGGAAGTTCCTGCTGGAACATCACATCTGTGACATCACAGTGGATCTAAAGAGCATCTTGTTCCGAGCTGAGCAATCTTCCCCAGCCCATGCTGCTCGCAGCCCTGTTGCCAAGGATGGGGCATCCACAGCCTGGGCCAGTGCCTCAGCAGCCTCCGTGTAAAAGAGCAGCTCCCTCAGATCCAACTTCAATCAGCCTCCTGCAGTTGAAAGCCATCCCCCCTTGTCCTGTTGCCACGGGCCCGGCTGAACACTGTCCCCGTCTTTCCTGTGGGACCCTTCCAGTCCTGCAGAGCTGCACTGAGGCCTCCCCAGTGTCTCCTCTTTCCAGGCTGAGCATCCCCAGCCCCACTTGGACGGCAGTCAGGTAGATCAGGGGGAGTCAAGGCTGAAGTCAAACAGCATCAGGAACTGAGAGGTGGAAGCTTTAGGCCCAGGTTTGCCTCTGTAATAACAGTGGAGGGGAAGATGGTGGGACACTAGCTCTGTTCTAACCAGTGAATATTTCCTTTTTTTTTTTTTCCCTTCTTTTCTGTCATGCTGATGCAGGTGTTGCTGTTTGCAAGGAAGCTTGGCACATTATCCATTGTCTTCTCCATTTGTGAAACACCGAGCAGAGTCTGGGCAGGCTGATGATGCAGAGCAAAACCTGCAAATACACCGGTGATCCTGAGCCTGGAGGATGCAGCTAAACCCGGCCAAAAATAATTTCTGGAAAGTCAAGCCTGGTTTACATTTTCTTGAGTTTGGCTATTCCTGAACCGGGGGAGAGGGCATTCGGGGGAGGGGGTACCACAGGGGTTCCCCTCCCCCGTTTTTGGGGGGTCTCCCATGGTGCCCCCTCCCCAAAAAGCTCCGCGGGCCCCCTGAAGCGGCTTCTGTTCCACCGGCCGGTGCCCCCTGATCCAGGACTGCCCCCGGTGAGTCTGGGGCGCTCTGGGGGGATTTTGGGGGGATTTTGGCGGCATGTATGGGCTTTGGGGGATTTTGTTGGGAGATTAGGGGGAATTATTGGATTTTGGAGAGAATTACTGGGTTTGTGGGGTTATGGGGGTTTTGTGGGATTTGAGGGTTTTGGATTTTGGGGATTTTTTAGGGTTTTGGGGTGGTTATTTTTTGGGGGGTTTATTGAAATTTTGGGGCGTTTTTTTTTTTTTTTAATTTTGGTGGGTTCCACTGGGATTTTGTGGGATTCTTTGGTGTTTAGGAGTTTTTAATTGGGATTTTTGGGGGATTTTGGGGGGTTTTAGTGGAATTTTGGGGGGCTTTGGAGTTGTCCCAGGGTGTGGGGAAGGGCTGAGAGGCACCAACATCTGGTTTAAACCCCTGAAAGTCCCAATAAACCCCATGAAATCGCCATTAAATTTCACAAATTCCCATTAGAATACCCTCGAATCCCAAAAAAAGCTCACAAAATCCCAATTAAACCCCACAAATCCCCCCAAAAATGTCTCCAAAACCACAACAAGCCCCACAAAATACTCACGAGACCCAAAGAAATCTTGGCAACACCCAAAAAAACCCACAAGCCCCCCCAAATCCCCACTAAAAAACTGAAAAACCCAAATCCCCAAAGAATCCCACTAATTGCCCCAACAATTCCAATAAAATGCCTCCAAATCCCCTAAAAATCCCAATAAAACCCAGAAATAATTCCAGAGGATCCCACAAAATCCCCACAAAATCCCAGTAAAACCTTCCAAAATTCAAAAGAAAACACAAAAAAAATCAATTAACCCCCAAATACCCCCAGGAAAAAGACTTCCCACTCAAAGCACCAAGAAAACCCCTCAAAATCCAAACTCCCAAAATTCCCAAACACCTCCACACCCAATAATTCTCCCCAAAAACCCCAACAATTCCCTGTAAACTCCCAACACAATTCCCAAAAGCCCAAAAAAGCTCCAGATGCCCAAACCCCTCCCGAGCCCTCCCTGGTCCCTCCCGGTCCCGCCCAGGCCCGTCCGGGGCCGCGGCCAAAACTGCCCGGAGCGGACGCGGAGGTCCCGGAGCGACCCTGGAGCCGATCCCGGGCTCGGCCTCGGGCTCGGCCCCTTTGGGGGATTTTGGGCCACACTGGGCAGGTTTAGGGTGGGCTTCAGATCCCTTGCGGGGATCCCGAGCCTTTTTGGGTGGATTTTCAGCCCCTGTGGCTGATTTGAGGCCGAATCTGGTGGGGTTTAGGGGGGATTTCAGACCCCTTTGGATGATTTTAGGCCCATGGGGGTGGGGCTGGGGCCCATTTGAGTGAGTTTAGGCAAAACTGGGCCCATATGGGTGAATCCTAATCCTGTGTGGGTGATTTTAGGTCCCTTTTTTGTGTATTTTGGGTGCATTTAAGTAGGGTTTTTTGCTGCTTTGGGCAATTTTAGGTTGAACCAAGCCTTTTTAGGGTGATTTTAGTTCTTCTTGTGTTGGTGTCAGGGACATTTTGGTGATTTTAGATACCTTTGGATGATTTTAGCTGGACCAGATACCTTCAGGGTGGATTTTAGTCACATTTGAAAGATTTACGGGTGACCTTAAGCCATTTCTTGAGGGCTATAAAACACTTGGGGCAGTTTTAAGCCCCTTGGGTTGGATTTTAGAGCCCTCTGGATACTTTTAATCCCATTTGGTTGGTGTCAGGCCGAACCATGTGGATGTAGGCTGCATTTGATGCCCTTTTGGGTGATTTTGGGTCAAAGCGGGCTTTTTTAGGACAGCGCGTCCCCTTGGACCTCCTCCTTTCCCCTCATGGTTCCGCCCTTTCCTCGCTCCTTTCCCCTCATGGTTCAGGATCCCGGAGCGGGGGAGGAGGAGGAGGGAGGGAGGAAGAGGCGCAGCGGCAGCAGGGAGCAGCCGGAAGAGAGGAGAGAAGGAATCGCGTGGCCCTGGCGCTGCCTGAGCTCGCAGCACCCCGGGAGCATCGCCCCCATCCCGCAGGTGCCCAGGGAGGGGGAGCTCGGCCCAAATATCCTGGGGCTGCCTGGGTTTGGGATTTTTTGGGGGGATGTTTGGAGCTGGCAGGGCTCCAAAGCCGAGCCGCAGCTGGCCCTCGGGGGGACATCGGGGGGTCCCCGAGAGGTGTTTTCGGGGGATCCCAGTGTGGGTGGCGGCAGAGCCCCGTCGGGGGGACACCGGTTTTGGGGAGCCCCGGGAGAGCCGCGGCTGCCCTGAGCGGGAGCCCCGAGAGAGGAGAGCCCCAGAAGCCCCAGCGGGGAACCCGAGAGGGGGGGACCCCTGGCAGTGCCGGCACCCCGGCAATGGGGGGTCCGGCATGGCCGGGAAAGGGGTGCGGGGCTCCCGGGGCCACCAGGGGCTGCTCCCAGCAGGAGCCCAGTTGCTGCCAGTCACTCCCCATTATGATACAATTTGCCCCCAGCACTGTTCCTGTTGTTCCCACTTTCATCCCGTGTGTTCCCAGTTCTCCCACTTGCCCCCAGAATAGTCCCAGTCACTCCCAGTAAGATCCCAGTATGAGTCCAGTATGATCCCAGTCTCTGCCAGCAGGGCCTCAGTCACTCACCCTTGTCCCCAGTTGCCCCCAGTGTGGTCCTAGTTGCCCCCAGCGCATTCCCAGTGGCTCCATATGTGTCCCAGTCCTAGTGCAATGATGGGGAATACCAAATGCACTTGAGGCATCACGTACGGTTAACACCAAAGCTGTGGCTATGTTTGTGATGGGGTCATAGGTAAAGTTCACTAGGTTCCACCGGGATTGGAATTCCTTTTCAAAATCAGCGGCACTGTCCCAAACTATTTTCCGAATCTCAGTAGGAAAAGTGCCTTCTTCACCTTCTCTTATAATCGAGGCAGCAACCGACTGCATCCCTAATTGAGCCTGGATACAGCTGAGAGCTAAAGAAACGTTCTTTTGTGTGGCACCGAGTGCATCAATTACCAATTTGTGATCATTTACGCTTGCTTCCTCCCAACTTGGTAATATGTTTGATAGCAAGCGCTGATGTCTTCCCAAGGCCAGTAAGGACGACTGCAGTGGTTGTTGGAATTTGGTCAAATCTAGTGGTGGCAGCCAATGTGTTCATTAATACTTCTGAATCAATGCTATTTAGAATTCCCAATCCTGTTCCCACAGCACCGGTTATGTCTCTTAGCATCCGTCTTTTAGAAGGGTTCCGCTGTCGCAACCAGGTCGTCCAACCCTGAAAAGAAGTTGACAAAAAAGGTGAACAAGCTGGCTGAATTTCTGAGACATTTTTTTGCATCAGCAAAATCAGGGGTATTTAACCCCATCGTTTGGGAATTGGGGAGTGTTTGACACCCCAGGATCTGGGATTTGGAGGGTTTGATCCTAAAATTTGGGGTTCGGGGCCTCGGGGGGGGGGGGGGTAGGGCTTGACATCCCAGAGTTTGGGTTTGAGGGTGTTTGACCCCCCCAGTGTTTGAACCCCCAGGATTTGGGGTCGGGGGGAGTTGACCCCAGGATCTGGGGTGTTTGACCCGCTGGGTTTGGGGTCGGGGTTGAGAGCAGAGCCATTTCCTGGAAACAGCGGCGGGACCGGGACTGGGAACAGGATCGGGATCGGGAATGGGAGTGGGATCGGGGTCGGGAATGAGATCGGGAACGGGAACAGAAATGGGAATGGGATTGGGATCGGGAACAGGATCAGGAACGGGATTGGGCTCGGGAAGGGGAGAGGCCCTGGCCCAATAATGGACCCCTCCCCCAGGGAGCGACCCTGCCCCAGTCCCGGGATGGAGCAATCCCCTCAATCCCAGACCCCTCCCCAATTCCCAAACCCTCCCCAATGCCAGCCCCTGACCCAGTCCCAGACCCCTCCCCAGTCGCTGAACGGACCCTCCCTCAATCCCAGCCCGCCCCGATCCGGATCGGAGCCATCCCCGGAGCCTCCCCCATTCCCGGACCGGACCCTTCAATCCCTTTTTGGGGCGGCTCCTGCCGCTTCCAGCCCATTTTTGGGGGATCCAAAGGGCTCCGGGGACCCTCCCCACTTTGGGGGTGTTGGGGTGGCCCCAGGGCCGCCCCGAGGGCCGAGGGGGGATGGAAACCCCCAAAGCCGGGGGGCTCCTGGGGGTCCCCAGTTCCCCCCGTCCCCACCCCAAAACAGCTCCTGGCCAATCAGAGTGCGCGGCGCTGCTGACAACTCAGTTGCCGGGCCGGCGATTTTCAGGCAATCAGCGCCTGCGATAGCGCTGCTCATCAGTTGCCAGGCAGATCAAAACGCTTCTCAATGCGCTAGCCAATCAGAGACTGCGCGGAGCCATTTCTAGCCAATCAGATCGCTTGTTCTCGATGACTCCTCAGTCGCCAGGCGGAGCCGCAGCGCCCAGCGCTCCCCGGGAGCGGAATTTGGGGAGGGGGGAGGTGACCCTGGGGATGGGGATGGGGCGTGCGGGGGCAGCTGGGGCCGGACTGGTGGCACTGGTGGTGCTGAGAGCCCCCCCGGCCGCGGGGGTCGCGGTGAGAAGGGGTTGGGGGCCCCAAATTAAACCAAAGAGGGATCGGGACCCCCCCACGGAGCAGGAGGGGCCTGGAACCCCCAAAACCAAACACGGGGGAGGGGAGCGGGGATTGGGGGAACGATGGGGAAGGCGGGGGAAAGAGGGGGATGGGACACCCAAAAAGGATCAAGACAACTTGAGGTGGCCACCTTTCTATGTGGATGGTAGCCAATGGTAGCCAATGCTTTTTCCCAGTCCATGGGATCCCAGTCTGTGCAATCCCAGTCGATGTGGTCCCAGTCCATAGAATCTCAACCCAGTTTATCCCAGTGTGTACCGTCCTGATCCCTATGGTCCCATTCCATATGGTCCCAGTCCATAGGATCTCAGTCCAGGTGATCCCAGCCCATGTTTGATCCCAGTCTGTGTGGTTCTGCACACACTGCCAGGGTCTGAAATTCCAGTCACCAGCCAGGAAAAAATGTTCCTGCCCTTGAATGTCCTTGCTGTCCTCTCAACGAGTTATAATAAAACTAAAAATCAATAAATTTGAATTTAAATAAAATAGAATAAAAATGAAATTTAAAAATTTCAACTCTTACAACCCTCCTAGGGCTCCGCTGCCGGAATCAGCAGGAGTGGTGTTGGCCTCTTCAGGGGAGTTAGAGTGGGACCCGACCAGAGCGGGGGCCCTTAAACCCCAAAAATCCACCCTGGGGGGCAAAACGTCCCCTACAGCGGCTTGGAGTGAGTCCCCCAGAAAAATGTCACTTAAAGCTGTCATGATCACCCCTGAAAAGGGGCTTGTGGGGCTGTGGCCTCACAAACACCTGAAAATGGGGAGGAAAAAACACCCTTGGAGGGGTGAGGTCCCCCCAAACATCCCTAAAAAGAGAAAAACTCCTCTTCAGAGGGGCCTGAAGACCCTTCAGGGCCCTCGAGGAGGGACAAGATCCCCTCCTCTGCTGGGGCCTCTCCGAGCCGGGAGCTCTCCCGTTGGCGGCTGCTCTCGGGGGAGCCCCGAACGACGGCGGCTCCTGGGCTGAGCCCCCCTCAGCCGGTAATGCGGAGGGAACTGGGGGGGCTGGGACGGGGCCTGGGGGTCCTGGGGTGACCTGGGGGAGCCTCAGTGGGTCCCACCTCCCCCTGTGCCCCCTCTCCCACCCCCTTCCCAATATTGCCCCCAAACAAAAGGTTGTGGCTGTGCCCCCACCGACCTCCAGCCCTGGGAACCTGGAGCAAGCGGAAACCACAACTTTGCAAATGCTACCTGTGCCTGAAGCAAATGGAAAGAGAACTGGGGTGTGAAAAATAAAGCTTGTTTATTTTCAGAAAAACAGCAAAGAAAACACAGAACACATTTACATTGTAAGAATATTTGTAACAACAACTATCTATGGAACATATATACCCAAGAACATATCTAACAAAAGTCTATGAAACGTATTTACAGAAGACAAAAAGAAGCCCTAAAACCTATAGCCTAAAGACAACAACAAACTCTACAACGTATGTACAAAAGGGTGGCATCTCTGTCCGGGATCTCCATCGGTCCTTGAGGAAAAGCAAGAGGCACAGTCACTCCAGTCAGGCAGAGAGGGCTCTTCCATGTGCCCCCAGGCTGGCCCAGCAAGCGCAGCACAGGCTGGGGATGGCCACCAGAACCCAATCCACCGGGTCCCACATCCCTGAGCAGGGACCACCCAGCCCAGTCCCAGCCTGGCAGCAGGGGACCCGCTCTGCCTGTGGGGACCACATGCCTGTCCTGCTGCTGGTATTGCTCTTCATCCCAAGATCATGGCCTCTTCCTCATCTTTCTCATCAATGTCCATGTCCTCAAGGTACTCTTCCATTTCCACGTCCATCTCCTCTTCCACATCTACCTCCATCTCTTCCTCTCCAGTCTCTTCTCCATCCACTTCCATCTCCTCCTCTGTATCCATCTGCATGTCCACCTCCATCTCTTCCTCTCCATTCTCTTCTCCATCCACTTCCATCTCCTCCTCTGTATCCATCTGCATGTCCACCTCCATCTCTTCCTCTCCACTCTCTTCTCCATCCACTTCCATCTTCTCCTCTGTATCAATCTCCATGTCCACCTCCATCGCAATGTCTCCACTGTCTTCTCCATCCACTTCCATGTCCTCCTCTCTATCAGCCTGCATGTCCACCTCCATCTCGTCCTCTCTCTCGGTGACAGCCTGCAGAGGTAGCAACACCTCAGAGTGGGGTCCCTGTCCCACCCCATCCCCACAGAACTCCAGCCCAGCCGGGCAGCTGGGGGGTGTCCACCTCCATGGAATGGCACTGTACCTTCCTCAGGACAAATGTGAGCATCCTGCAGGGACGGATGACAAAATCCAGGCAACAGAGAGCTTTCAGGACTGATGGGAGTATCAGGGCGCAGGTGACGAGAAGAGTGACAGGGAGCATGGTGAAGGGTGAGCTGGCACGAGGGCTGGCACAGGGTGGGCTGACACAAGGGCCAGTGGTTGTGTTGTGCTCTTTGCTGGACGCTGGAAGTTCCTGCTGGAACATCACATCTGTGACATCACAGTGGATCTAAAGAGCATCTTGTTCCGAGCTGAGCAATCTTCCCCAGCCCATGCTGCTCGCAGCCCTGTTGCCAAGGATGGGGCATCCACAGCCTGGGCCAGTGCCTCAGCAGCCTCCGTGTAAAAGAGCAGCTCCCTCAGATCCAACTTCAATCAGCCTCCTGCAGTTGAAAGCCATCCCCCCTTGTCCTGTTGCCACGGGCCCGGCTGAACACTGTCCCCGTCTTTCCTGTGGGACCCTTCCAGTCCTGCAGAGCTGCACTGAGGCCTCCCCAGTGTCTCCTCTTTCCAGGCTGAGCATCCCCAGCCCCACTTGGACGGCAGTCAGGTAGATCAGGGGGAGTCAAGGCTGAAGTCAAACAGCATCAGGAACTGAGAGGTGGAAGCTTTAGGCCCAGGTTTGCCTCTGTAATAACAGTGGAGGGGAAGATGGTGGGACACTAGCTCTGTTCTAACCAGTGAATATTTCCTTTTTTTTTTTTTCCCTTCTTTTCTGTCATGCTGATGCAGGTGTTGCTGTTTGCAAGGAAGCTTGGCACATTATCCATTGTCTTCTCCATTTGTGAAACACCGAGCAGAGTCTGGGCAGGCTGATGATGCAGAGCAAAACCTGCAAATACACCGGTGATCCTGAGCCTGGAGGATGCAGCTAAACCCGGCCAAAAATAATTTCTGGAAAGTCAAGCCTGGTTTACATTTTCTTGAGTTTGGCTATTCCTGAACCGGGGGAGAGGGCATTCGGGGGAGGGGGTACCACAGGGGTTCCCCTCCCCCGTTTTTGGGGGGTCTCCCATGGTGCCCCCTCCCCAAAAAGCTCCGCGGGCCCCCTGAAGCGGCTTCTGTTCCACCGGCCGGTGCCCCCTGATCCAGGACTGCCCCCGGTGAGTCTGGGGCGCTCTGGGGGGATTTTGGGGGGATTTTGGCGGCATGTATGGGCTTTGGGGGATTTTGTTGGGAGATTAGGGGGAATTATTGGATTTTGGAGAGAATTACTGGGTTTGTGGGGTTATGGGGGTTTTGTGGGATTTGAGGGTTTTGGATTTTGGGGATTTTTTAGGGTTTTGGGGTGGTTATTTTTTGGGGGGTTTATTGAAATTTTTGGGAGGTTTTTTTTTTTTTTTAATTTTGGTGGGTTCCACTGGGATTTTGTGGGATTCTTTGGTGTTTAGGAGTTTTTAATTGGGATTTTTGGGGGATTTTGGGGGGTTTTAGTGGAATTTTGGGGGGCTTTGGAGTTGTCCCAGGGTGTGGGGAAGGGCTGAGAGGCACCAACATCTGGTTTAAACCCCTGAAAGTCCCAATAAACCCCATGAAATCGCCATTAAATTTCACAAATTCCCATTAGAATACCCTCGAATCCCAAAAAAGCTCACAAAATCCCAATTAAACCCCACAAATCCCCCCAAAAATGTCTCCAAAACCACAACAAGCCCCACAAAATCCTCACGAGACCCAAAGAAATCTTGGCAACACCCAAAAAAACCCACAAGCCCCCCCAAATCCCCACTAAAAAAACTGAAAAACTAAATCCCCAAAGAATCCCACTAAATGCCCCAACAATTCCAATAAAATGCCTCCAAATCCCCTAAAAATCCCAATAAAACCCAGAAATAATTCCAGAGGATCCCACAAAATCCCCACAAAATCCCAGTAAAACCTTCCAAAATTCAAAAGAAAACACAAAAAAAATCAATTAACCCCCAAATACCCCCAGGAAAAAGACTTCCCACTCAAAGCACCAAGAAAACCCCTCAAAATCAAAACTCCCAAAATTCCCAAACACCTCCACACCCAATAATTCTCCCCAAAAACCCCAACAATTCCCTGTAAACTCCCAACACAATTCCCAAAATCCCAAAAAAGCCCCAGATGCCCAAACCCCTCCCGAGCCCTCCCTGGTCCCTCCCGGTCCCGCCCAGGCCCGTCCGGGGCCGCGGCCAAAACTGCCCGGAGTGGACGCGGAGGTCCCGGAGCGACCCCGGAGCCGATCCCGGGCTCGGCCTCGGGCTCGGCCCCTTTGGGGGATTTTGGGCCACACTGGGCAGGTTTAGGGTGGGCTTCAGATCCCTTGCGGGGATCCCGAGCCTTTTTGGGTGGATTTTCAGCCCCTGTGGCTGATTTGAGGCCGAATCTGGTGGGGTTTAGGGGGGATTTCAGACCCCTTTGGATGATTTTAGGCCCATGGGGGTGGGGCTGGGGCCCATTTGGGTGAGTTTAGGCAAAACTGGGCCCATATGGGTGAATCCTAATCCTGTGTGGGTGATTTTAGGTCCCTTTTTTGTGTATTTTGGGTGCATTTAAGTAGGGTTTTTTGCTGCTTTGGGCAATTTTAGGTTGAACCAAGCCTTTTTAGGGTGATTTTAGTTCTTCTTGTGTTGGTGTCAGGGACATTTTGGTGATTTTAGATACCTTTGGATGATTTTAGCTGGACCAGATACTTTCAGGGTGGATTTTAGTCACATTTGAAAGATTTACGGGTGACCTTAAGCCATTTCTTGAGGGCTATAAAACACTTGGGGCAGTTTTAAGCCCCTTGGGTTGGATTTTAGAGCCCTCTGGATACTTTTAATCCCATTTGGTTGGTGTCAGGCCGAACCATGTGGATGTAGGCTGTATTTGATGCCCTTTTGGGTGATTTTGGGTCAAAGCGGGCTTTTTTAGGACAGCGCGTCCCCTTGGACCTCCTCCTTTCCCCTCATGGTTCCGCCCTTTCCTCGCTCCTTTCCCCTCATGGTTCAGGATCCCGGAGCGGGGGAGGAGGAGGAGGGAGGGAGGAAGAGGCGCAGCGGCAGCAGGGAGCAGCCGGAGGAGAGGAGAGAAGGAATCGCGTGGCCCTGGCGCTGCCTGAGCTCGCAGCACCCCGGGAGCATCGCCCCCATCCCGCAGGTGCCCAGGGAGGGGGAGCTCGGCCCAAATATCCTGGGGCTGCCTGGGTTTGGGATTTTTTGGGGGGATGTTTGGAGCTGGCAGGGCTCCAAAGCCGAGCCGCAGCTGGCCCTCGGGGGGACATCGGGGGGTCCCCGAGAGGTGTTTTCGGGGGATCCCAGTGTGGGTGGCGGCAGAGCCCCGTCGGGGGGACACCGGTTTTGGGGAGCCCCGGGAGAGCCGCGGCTGCCCTGAGCGGGAGCCCCGAGAGAGGAGAGCCCCAGAAGCCCCAGCGGGGAACCCGAGAGGGGGGGACCCCTGGCAGTGCCGGCACCCCGGCAATGGGGGGTGCTGGGGCTGGAGGGGCGGCATGGCCGGGAAAGGGGTGCGGGGCTCCCGGGGCCGCCAGGGGCTGCTCCCAGCAGGAGCCCAGTTGCTGCCAGTCACTCCCCATTATGATACAATTTGCCCCCAGCACTGTTCCTGTTGTTCCCACTTTCATCCCGTGTGTTCCCAGTTCTCCCACTTGCCCCCAGAATAGTCCCAGTCACTCCCAGTAAGATCCCAGTATGAGTCCAGTATGATCCCAGTCTCTGCCAGCAGGGCCTCAGTCACTCACCCTTGTCCCCAGTTGCCCCCAGCGTGGTCCCAGTTGCCCCCAGCACATTCCCAGTGGCTCCATATGTGTCCCAGTCCTAGTGCAATGATGGGGAATACCAAACGCACTTGAGGCATCACGTACGGTTAACACCAAAGCTGTGGCTATGTTTGTGATGGGGTCATAGGTAAAGTTCACTAGGTTCCACCGGGATTGGAATTCCTTTTCAAAATCAGCGGCACTGTCCCAAACTATTTTCCGAATCTCAGTAGGAAAAGTGCCTTCTTCACCTTCTCTTATAATCGAGGCAGCAACCGACTGCATCCCTAATTGAGCCTGGATACAGCTGAGAGCTAAAGAAACGTTCTTTTGTGTGGCACCGAGTGCATCAATTACCAATTTGTGATCATTTACGCTTGCTTCCTCCCAACTTGGTAATATGTTTGATAGCAAGCGCTGATGTCTTCCCAAGGCCAGTAAGGACGACTGCAGTGGTTGTTGGAATTTGGTCAAATCTAGTGGTGGCAGCCAATGTGTTCATTAATACTTCTGAATCAATGCTATTTAGAATTCCCAATCCTGTTCCCACAGCACCGGTTATGTCTCTTAGCATCCGTCTTTTAGAAGGGTTCCGCTGTCGCAACCAGGTCGTCCAACCCTGAAAAGAAGTTGACAAAAAAGGTGAACAAGCTGGCTGAATTTCTGAGACATTTTTTTGCATCAGCAAAATCAGGGGTATTTAACCCCATCGTTTGGGAATTGGGGAGTGTTTGACACCCCAGGATCTGGGATTTGGAGGGTTTGATCCTAAAATTTGGGGTTCGGGGCTGGGGGGGGGGGGGGGGTAGGGCTTGACATCCCAGAGTTTGGGTTTGAGGGTGTTTGACCCCCCCAGTGTTTGAACCCCCAGGATTTGGGGTCGGGGGGAGTTGACCCCAGGATCTGGGGTGTTTGACCCGCTGGGTTTGGGGTCGGGGTTGAGAGCAGAGCCATTTCCTGGAAACAGCAGCGGGACCGGGACTGGGAACAGGATCGGGATCGGGAATGGGAGTGGGATCGGGGTCGGGAATGAGATCGGGAACGGGAACAGAAATGGGAATGGGATTGGGATCGGGAACAGGATCAGGAACGGGATTGGGCTCGGGAAGGGGAGAGGCCCTTGCCCAATAATGGACCCCTCCCCCAGGGAGCGACCCTGCCCCAGTCCCGGGATGGAGCAATCCCCTCAATCCCAGACCCCTCCCCAATTCCCAAACCCTCCCCAATGCCAGCCCCTGACCCAGTCCCAGACCCCTCCCCAGTCGCTGAACGGACCCTCCCTCAATCCCAGCCCGCCCCGATCCGGATCGGAGCCATCCCCGGAGCCTCCCCCATTCCCGGACCGGACCCTTCAATCCCTTTTTGGGGCGGCTCCTGCCGCTTCCAGCCCATTTTTGGGGGATCCAAAGGGCTCCGGGGGCCCTCCCCACTTTGGGGGTGTTGGGGTGGCCCCAGGGCCGCCCCGAGGGCCGAGGGGGGATGGAAACCCCCAAAGCCGGGGGGCTCCTGGGGGTCCCCAGTTCCCCCCGTCCCCACCCCAAAACAGCTCCTGGCCAATCAGAGCGCGCGGCGCTGCTGACAACTCAGTTGCCGGGCCGGCGATTTTCAGGCAATCAGCGCCTGCGATAGCGCTGCTCATCGGTTGCCAGGCAGATCAAAACGCTTCTCAATGCGCTAGCCAATCAGAGACTGCGCGGGGCCATTTCTAGCCAATCAGAGCGCTTGTTCTCGATGACTCCTCAGTCGCCAGGCGGACCCGCAGCGCCCAGCGCTCCCCGGGAGCGGAATTTGGGGAGGGGGGAGGTGACCCTGGGGATGGGGATGGGGCGTGCGGGGGCAGCTGGGGCCGGACTGGTGGCACTGGTGGTGCTGAGAGCCCCCCCGGCCGCGGGGGTCGCGGTGAGAAGGGGTTGGGGGCCCCAAATTAAACCAAAGAGGGATCGGGACCCCCCCACGGAGCAGGAGGGGCCTGGAACCCCCAAAACCAAACACGGGGGAGGGGAGCGGGGATTGGGGGAACGATGGGGAAGGCGGGGGAAAGAGGGGGATGGGACACCCAAAAAGGATCAAGACAACTTGAGGTGGCCACCTTTCTATGTGGATGGTAGCCAATGGTAGCCAATGCTTTTTCCCAGTCCATGGGATCCCAGTCTGTGCAATCCCAGTCGATGTGGTCCCAGTCCATAGAATCTCAACCCAGTTTATCCCAGTGTGTACCGTCCTGATCCCTATGGTCCCATTCCATATGGTCCCAGTCCATAGGATCTCAGTCCAGGTGATCCCAGCCCATGTTTGATCCCAGTCTGTGTGGTTCTGCACACACTGCCAGGGTCTGAAATTCCAGTCACCAGCCAGGAAAAAATGTTCCTGCCCTTGAATGTCCTTGCTGTCCTCTCAACGAGTTATAATAAAACTAAAAATCAATAAATTTGAATTTAAATAAAATAGAATAAAAATGAAATTTAAAAATTTCAACTCTTACAACCCTCCTAGGGCTCCGCTGCCGGAATCAGCAGGAGTGGTGTTGGCCTCTTCAGGGGAGTTAGAGTGGGACCCGACCAGAGCGGGGGCCCTTAAACCCCAAAAATCCAGCCTGGGGGGCAAAACGTCCCCTACAGTGGCTTGGAGTGAGTCCCCCAGAAAAATGTCACTTAAAGCTGTCATGATCACCCCTGAAAAGGGGCTTGTGGGGCTGTGGCCCCACAAACACCTGAAAATGGGGAGGAAAAAACACCCTTGGAGGGGTGAGGTCCCCCCAAACATCCCTAAAAAGAGAAAAACTCCTCTTCAGAGGGGCCTGAAGACCCTTCAGGGCCCTCGAGGAGGGACAAGATCCCCTCCTCTGCTGGGGCCTCTCCGAGCCGGGAGCTCTCCCGTTGGCGGCTGCCCTCGGGGGAGCCCCGAACGACGGCGGCTCCTGGGCTGAGCCCCCCTCAGCCGGGGCTGTGGAGGGAACTGGGGGGGCTGGGACGGGGCCTGGGGGTCCTGGGGTGACCTGGGGGAGCCTCAGTGGGTCCCACCTCCCCCTGTGCCCCCTCTCCCACCCCCTTCCCAATATTGCCCCCAAACAAAAGGTTGTGGCTGTGCAAGCGCCCCCACTGACCTCCAGCCCTGGGAACCTGGAGCAAGCAGAAACCACAACTTTGCAAATGCTACCTGTGCCTGAAGCAAATGGAAAGAGAACTGGGGTGTGAAAAATAAAGCTTGTTTATTTTCAGAAAAACAGCAAAGAAAACACAGAACACATTTACATTGTAAGAATATTTGTAACAACAACTATCTATGGAACATATATACCCAAGAACATATCTAACAAAAGTCTATGAAACGTATTTACAGAAGACAAAAAGAAGCCCTAAAACCTATAGCCTAAAGACAACAACAAACTCTACAACGTATGTACAAAAAGGGTGGCATCTCTGTCCGGGATCTCCATCGGTCCTTGAGGAAAAGCAAGAGGCACGGTCACTCCAATCAGGCAGAGAGGGCTCTTCCATGTGCCCCCAGGCTGGCCCAGCAAGCGCAGCACAGGCTGGGGATGGCCACCAGAACCCAATGCACCGGGTCCCACATCCCTGAGCAGGGACCACCCAGCCCAGTCCCAGCCTGGCAGCAGGGGACCCGCTCTGCCTGTGGGGACCACATGCCTGTCCTGCTGCTGGTATTGCTCTTCATCCCAAGATCATGGCCTCTTCCTCATCTTTCTCATCAATGTCCATGTCCTCAAGGTACTCTTCCATTTCCACATCCATCTCCTCTTCCACATCTACCTCCATCTCTTCTTCACCAGTCTCTTCTCCATCCACTTCCATCTCCTCCTCTGGATCCATCTGCATGTCCACCTCCATCTCTTCCTCTCCAGTCTCTTCTCCATCCACTTCCATCTTCTCCTCTGTATCAATCTCCATGTCCACCTCCATCTCTTCCTCTCCATTCTCTTCTCCATCCACTTCCATCTCCTCCTCTGTATCCATCTGCATGTCCACCTCCATCTCTTCCTCTCCACTCTCTTCTCCATCCACTTCCATCTCCTCCTCTGTATCAATCTCCATGTCCACCTCCATCGCATTGTCTCCACTCTCTTCGCCATCCACTTCCATGTCCTCCTCTCTATCAGCCTGCATGTCCACCTCCATCTCGTCCTCTCTCTCGGTGACAGCCTGCAGAGGTAGCAACACCTCAGAGTGGGGTCCCTGTCCCACCCCATCCCCACAGAACTCCAGCCCAGCCGGGCAGCTGGGAGGTGTCCACCTCCATGGAATGGCACTGTACCTTCCTCAGGACAAATGTGAGCATCCTGCAGGGACAGATGACAAAATCCAGGCAACAGAGAGCTTTCAGGACTGATGGGAGTATCAGGGCACAGGTGACGAGAAGAGTGACAGGGAACATGGTGAAGGGTGAGCTGGCACGAGGGCTGGCACAGGGTGGGCTGACACAAGGGCCAGTGGTTGTGTTGTGCTCTTTGCTGGACGCTGGAAGTTCCTGCTGGAACATCACATCTGTGACATCACAGTGGATCTAAAGAGCATCTTGTTCCGAGCTGAGCAATCTTCCCCAGCCCATGCTGCTCACAGCCCTGTTGCCAAGGATGGGGCATCCACAGCCTGGGCCAGTGCCTCAGCAGCCTCCGTGTAAAAGAGCAGCTCCCTCAGATCCAACTTCAATCAGCCTCCTGCAGTTGAAAGCCATCCCCCCTTGTCCTGTTGCCACGGGCCCGGCTGAACACTGTCCCCGTCTTTCCTGTGGGACCCTTCCAGTCCTGCAGAGCTGCAGGGAGGCCTCCCCAGTGTCTCCTGTTTCCAGGCTGAGCATCCCCAGCCCCACTTGGACGGCAGTCAGGTAGATCAGGGGGAGTCAAGGCTGAAGTCAAACAGCATCAGGAACTGAGAGGTGGAAGCTTTAGGCCCAGGTTTGCCTCTATAATAACAGTGGAGGGGAAGATGGTGGGACACTGGCTCTGTTCTAACCGCTGATTATTTTCTTTTTTTTTTTTTTTCCCTTCTTTTCTGTCATGCTGATGCAAGTGTTGCTGTTTGCAAGGAAGCTTGGCACATTATCCATTGTCTTCTCCATTTGTGAAACACCGAGCAGAGTCTGGGCAGGCTGATGATGCAGAGCAAAACCTGCAAATACACCGGTGATCCTGAGCCTGGAGGGTGCAGCTAAACCCGGCCAAAAATAATTTCTGGAAAGTCAAGCCTGGTTTACATTTTCTTGAATTTGGCTATTCCTGAACTGGGGGAGAGGGCTTTCTGGGGAGGGGGTGCCACAGGGGTTCCCCCCCCCCCATTTTTGGGGGGTTTCCCATGGTGCCCCCTCCCCAAAAAGCACCGCGGGCCCCCTGAGGTGGCTCCTGTTCCACCGGCCGGTGCCCCCTGATCCAGGACTGCCCCCGGTGAGTCTGGGGCGCTCTGGGGGGATTTTGGGGAGATTTTGGCGGCATGTAAGGGCTTTGGGGGATTTTGTTGGGAGATTAGGGGGAATTATTGGATTTTGGAGAGAATTACTGGGTTTGTGGGGTTATGGGGGTTTTGTGGGTTTTGAGGATTTTGGATTTTAGGGATTTTTTAGGGTTTTGGGGTGGTTATTTTTTGGGGGGTTTATTGAAATTTTTGGGCGGTTTTTTTTTTTTTTTGTTTTTTTTTTTTTTTTTTTTTTAATTTTGGTGGGTTCCATTGGGATTTTGTGGGATTCTTTGGTGTTTAGGAGTTTTTAATTGGGATTTTTGGGGGATATTGGGGGTTTCAGTGGAATTTTGGGGGGCTTTGGAGTTGTCCCAGGGTGTGGGGAAGGGCTGAGAGGCACCAAAGTCTCCTTTAAACCCCTGAAAGTCCCAATAAACCCCATGAAATTGCAATTAAATTTCACAAATTCCCATTAGAACACCCTCGAATCCCAATAAAAGCCCACAAAATCCCAATTAAACCCCACAAATCCTCCCAAAAATGTCTCCAAAACCACAACAAGCCCCACAAAATACTCACGAGTCCAAAGAAATCTTGACAACAACCTAGAAAAAACCTACAAAACCCCCCCTAATCCCCACTAAAATTCCTAACAAACCCAAATCCCCAAAGAATCCCACTAAATGCCCCCACAATTCCAATAAATTG
This sequence comes from Anomalospiza imberbis, assembly GCF_031753505.1. Lineage (NCBI taxonomy): Eukaryota > Metazoa > Chordata > Aves > Passeriformes > Viduidae > Anomalospiza > Anomalospiza imberbis. The sequence goes on from NW_027100244.1 coordinate 665,477, forward strand.
CCTCCAAATCCCCTAAAAATCCCAATAAAACCCAGAAATAATTCCAGAGGATCCCACAAAATCCCCACAAAATCCCAGTAAAACCTTCCAAAATTCTAAAGAAAACACAAAAAATTTCAATTAACCCCCAAATACCCCCAGGAAAACAACTTCCCCCTCAAAGCACCAATAAAACCCCTCAAAACCAAACTCCCCAAAATCCCCCAACTGCCTCCAAACCCAATAATTCTCCCCAAAAACCCCAACAATTCCCCATAAACTCCCAACACAATTCCCCAAAGCCCAAAAAAGCCCCAGATGCCCAAACCCCTCCTGAGCCCTCCCTGGTCCCTCCCGGTCCCGCCCAGGCCCGTCCGGGGCCGCGGCCAAAACTGCCCGGAGCGAACGCGGAGGTCCCGGAGCCACCCCGGAGCCGATCCCGGGCTCGGCCTCGGGCTCGGCCCCTTTGGGGGATTTTGGGCCGAAGCGGGCAGGTTTAGGGTGGGCTTCAGATCCCTTGCGGGGATCCCGAGCCTTTTTGGGTGGATTTTCAGCCCCTGTGGCTGATTTGAGGCCGAATCTGGTGGGGTTTAGGGGGGATTTCAGACCCCTTTGGATGATTTTAGGCCCATGTGGGTGGGGCTGGGGCCCATTTGAGTGAGTTTAGGAAAAACTGGGCCCATATGGGTGAATCCTAATCCTGTGTGGGTGATTTTAGGTCCCTTTTTTGTGTATTTTGGGTGCATTTAAGTAGGGTTTTTTGCTGCTTTGGGCAATTTTAGGTTGAACCAAGCCTTTTTAGGGTGATTTTAGGTCTTCTTGTGTTGGTGTCAGGGACATTTTGGTGATTTTAGATACCTTTGGATGATTTTAGGCTGGACCAGATACTTTCAGGGTGGATTTTAGTCACATTTGAAAGATTTACGGGTGATCTTAAGCCATTTCTTGAGGGCTATAAAACACTTGGGGCAGTTTTAAGCCCCTTTGGTTGGATTTTAGAGCCCTCTGGATACTTTTAATCCCATTTGGTTGGTGTCAGGCCGAACCATGTGGATGTAGGCTGCATTTGATGCCCTTTTGGGTGATTTTGGGTCAAACCAGGCTTTTTAGGACAGCGCGTCCCCCTGGCCCCGCTCCTTTCCCCTCACGGTTCCGCCCTTTCCTCGCTCCTTTCCCCTCATGGTTCTGCCCTTTCCTCGCTCCTTTTCCCTCACGGTTCAGGATCCCGGAGCGGGGCAGGAGGAGGAGGGAGGGAGGAAGAGGCGCAGCGGCAGCAGGGAGCAGCCGGAGGAGAGGAGAGAAGGAATCGCGTGGCCCTGGCGCTGCCTGAGCTCGCAGCACCCCGGGAGCATCGCCCCCATCCCGCAGGTGCCCAGGGAGGGGGAGCTCGGCCCAAATATCCTGGGGGGTGCCTGGGTTCGGGTTCTTTGGGAGGGATGTTTGGAGCTGGCAGGGCTCCAAAGCCGAGCCGCAGCTGGCCCTCGGGGGGACATCGGGGGGTCCCCGAGAGGTGTTTTCAGGGCATCCCAGTGTGGGTGGCGGCAGAGCCCCGTCGGGGGGACACCGGTTTTGGGGAGCCCCGGGAGAGCCGCGGCTGCCCTGAGCGGGAGCCCCGAGAGAGGAGAGCCCCAGAAGCCCCCAGCGGGGAACCCGAGAGGGGGGGACCCCTGGCAGTGCCGGCACCCCGGCAATGGGGGGTGCTGGGGCTGGAGGGGCGGCATGGCCGGGAAAGGGGTGCGGGGCTCCCGGGGCCGCCAGGGGCTGCTCCCAGCAGGAGCCCAGTTGCTGCCAGTCACTCCCCGTTATGATACAATTTGCCCCCAGCACTGTTCCCGTTGTTCCCAGTGCCTTCCAGTGTTTTCCCAGTTCTCCCACTTGCCCCCAGAATAGTCCCAGTCACTCCCAGTAAGATCCCAGTATGAGTCCAGTATGACCCCAGTCTCTGCCAGCAGGGCCCCAGTCACTCACCCTTGTCCCCAGTTGCCCCCAGCGTGGTCCCAGTTGCCCCCAGCACATTCCCAGTGGCTCCATATGTGTCCCAGTCCTAGTGCAATGATGGGGAATACCAAACGCACTTGAGGCATCACGTACGGTTAACACCAAAGCTGTGGCTATGTTTGTGATGGGGTCATAGGTAAAGTTCACTAGGTTCCACCGGGATTGGAATTCCTTTTCAAAATCAGCGGCACTGTCCCAAACTCTTTTCCGAATCTCAGTAGGAAAAGTGCCTTCTTCACCTTCTCTTATAATCGAGGCAGCAACCGACTGCATCCCTAATTGAGCCTGGATACAGCTGAGAGCTAAAGAAACGTTCTTTTGTGTGGCACCGAGTGCATCAATTACCAATTTGTGATCATTTACGCTTGCTTCCTCCCAACTTGGTAATATGTTTGATAGCAAGCGCTGATGTCTTCCCAAGGCCAAGAAGGACGACTGCAGTGGTTGTTGGAATTTGGTCAAATCTAGTGGTGGCAGCCAATGTGTTCATTAATCCTTCTGAATCAATGCTATTTAGAATTCCCAATCCTGTTCCCACAGCACTGGTTATGTCTCTTAGCATCCGTCTTTCAGAAGGGTTCCGCTGTCGCAACCAGGTCGTCCAACCCTGAAAATAAGTTTTTTTTTCCATCAGCAAAATCAGGGGTATTTAACCCCATCGTTTGGGAATTGGGGAGTGTTTGACACCCCAGGATCTGGGATTTGGAGGGTTTGATCCTAAAATTTGGGGTTCGGGGCTGGGGGGGGGGGGGGGGTAGGGCTTGACATCCCAGAGTTTGGGTTTGAGGGTGTTTGACCCCCCCAGTGTTTGAACCCCCAGGATTTGGGGGTCGGGGGGAGTTGACCCCAGGATCTGGGGTGTTTGACCCGCTGGGTTTGGGGTCGGGGTTGAGAGCAGAGCCATTTCCTGGAAACAGCGACGGGACCGGGACTGGGAACAGGATCGGGATCGGGAATGGGAGTGGGATCGGGGTCGGGAATGAGATCGGGAACGGGAACAGAAATGGGAATGGGATTGGGATCGGGAACAGGATCAGGAACGGGATTGGGCTCGGGAAGGGGAGAGGCCCTGGCCCAATAATGGACCCCTCCCCCAGGGAGCGACCCTGCCCCAATCCCGAGATGGAGCAATCCCCTCAATCCCAGACCCCTCCCCAATTCCCAAACCCTCCCCAATGCCAGCCCCTGACCCAGTCCCAGACCCCTCCCCAGTCGCTGAACGGACCCTCCCTCAATCCCAGCCCGCCCCGATCCGGATGGGAGCCATCCCCGGAGCCTCCCCCATTCCCGGACCGGACCCTTCAATCCCTTTTTGGGGCGGCTCCTGCCGCTTCCAGCCCATTTTTGGGGGATCCAAAGGGCTCCGGGGGCCCTCCCCACTTTGGGGGTGTTGGGGTGGCCCCAGGGCCGCCCCGAGGGCCGAGGGGGGATGGAAACCCCCAAAGCCGGGGGGCTCCTGGGGGTCCCCAGTTCCCCCCGTCCCCACCCCAAAACAGCTCCTGGCCAATCAGAGCGCGCGGCGCTGCTGACAACTCAGTTGCCGGGCCGGCGATTTTCAGGCAATCAGCGCCTGCGATAGCGCTGCTCATCGGTTGCCAGGCAGATCAAAACGCTTCTCAATGCGCTAGCCAATCAGAGACTGCGTGGGGCCATTTCTAGCCAATCAGAGCGCTTGTTCTCGATGACTCCTCAGTCGCCAGGCGGACCCGCAGCGCCCAGCGCTCCCCGGGAGCGGAATTTGGGGAGGGGGGAGGTGACCCTGGGGATGGGGATGGGGCGTGCGGGGGCAGCTGGGGCCGGACTGGTGGCACTGGTGGTGCTGAGAGCCCCCCCGGCCGCGGGGGTCGCGGTGAGAAGGGGTTGGGGGCCCCAAATTAAACCAAAGAGGGATCGGGACCCCCCCACGGAGCAGGAGGGGCCTGGAACCCCCAAAACCAAACACGGGGGAGGGGAGCGGGGATTGGGGGAACGATGGGGAAGGCGGGGGAAAGAGGGGGATGGGACACCCAAAAAGGATCAAGACAACTTGAGGTGGCCACCTTTCTATGTGGATGGTAGCCAATGGTAGCCAATGCTTTTTCCCAGTCCATGGGATCCCAGTCTGTGCAATCCCAGTCGATGTGGTCCCAGTCCATAGAATCTCAACCCAGTTTATCCCAGTGTGTACCGTCCTGATCCCTATGGTCCCATTCCATATGGTCCCAGTCCATAGGATCTCAGTCCAGGTGATCCCAGCCCATGTTTGATCCCAGTCTGTGTGGTTCTGCACACACTGCCAGGGTCTGAAATTCCAGTCACCAGCCAGGAAAAAATGTTCCTGCCCTTGAATGTCCTTGCTGTCCTCTCAACGAGTTATAATAAAACTAAAAATCAATAAATTTGAATTTAAATAAAATAGAATAAAAATGAAATTTAAAAATTTCAACTCTTACAACCCTCCTAGGGCTCCGCTGCCGGAATCAGCAGGAGTGGTGTTGGCCTCTTCAGGGGAGTTAGAGTGGGACCCGACCAGAGCGGGGGCCCTTAAACCCCAAAAATCCACCCTGGGGGGCAAAACATCCCCTACAGCGGCTTGGAGTGAGTCCCCCAGAAAAATGTCACTTAAAGCTGTCATGATCACCCCTGAAAAGGGGCTTGTGGGGCTGTGGCCCCACAAACACCTGAAAATGGGGAGGAAAAAACACCCTTGGAGGGGTGAGGTCCCCCCAAACATCCCTAAAAAGAGAAAAACTCCTCTTCAGAGGGGCCTGAAGATCCTTCAGGGCACTCGAGGAGGGACAAGATCCCCTCCTCTGCTGGGGCCTCTCCGAGCCGGGAGCTCTCCCGTTGGCGGCTGCCCTCGGGGGAGCCCCGAACGACGGCGGCTCCTGGGCTGAGCCCCCCTCAGCCGGGGCTGTGGAGGGAACTGGGGGGGCTGGGACGGGGCCTGGGGGTCCTGGGGTGACCTGGGGGAGCCTCAGTGGGTCCCACCTCCCCCTGTGCCCCCTCTCCCACCCCCTTCCCAATATTGCCCCCAAACAAAAGGTTGTGGCTGTGCCAGCGCCCCCCACCGACCTCCAGCCCTGGGAACCTGGAGCAAGCGGAAACCACAACTTTGCAAATGCTACCTGTGCCTGAAGCAAATGGAAAGAGAACTGGGGTGTGAAAAATAAAGCTTGTTTATTTTCAGAAAAACAGCAAAGAAAACACAGAACACATTTACATTGTAAGAATATTTGTAACAACAACTATCTATGGAACGTATATACCCAAGAACATATCTAACAAAAGTCTATGAAACGTATTTACAGAAGACAAAAAGAAGCCCTAAAACCTATAGCCTAAAGACAACAACAAACTCTACAACGTATGTACAAAAGGGTGGCATCTCTGTCCGGGATCTCCATCGGTCCTTGAGGAAAAGCAAGAGGCACGGTCACTCCAATCAGGCGGAGAGGGCTCTTCCATGTGCCCCCAGGCTGGCCCAGCAAGCGCAGCACAGGCTGGGGATGGCCACCAGAACCCAATGCACCGGGTCCCACATCCCTGAGCAGGGACCACCCAGCCCAGTCCCAGCCTGGCAGCAGGGGACCCGCTCTGCCTGTGGGGACCACATGCCTGTCCTGCTGCTGGTATTGCTCTTCATCCCAAGATCATGGCCTCTTCCTCATCTTTCTCATCAATGTCCATGTCCTCAAGGTACTCTTCCATTTCCACGTCCATCTCCTCTTCCACATCTACCTCCATCTCTTCTTCACCAGTCTCTTCTCCATCCACTTCCATCTCCTCCTCTGGATCCATCTGCATGTCCACCTCCATCTCTTCCTCTCCAGTCTCTTCTCCATCCACTTCCATCTTCTCCTCTGTATCAATCTCCATGTCCACCTCCATCTCTTCCTCTCCAGTCTCTTCTCCATCCACTTCCATCTCCTCCTCTGTATCCATCTGCATGTCCACCTCCATCTCTTCCTCTCCACTCTCTTCTCCATCCACTTCCATCTCCTCCTCTGTATCAATCTCCATGTCCACCTCCATCGCATTGTCTCCACTCTCTTCGCCATCCACTTCCATGTCCTCCTCTCTATCAGCCTGCATGTCCACCTCCATCTCGTCCTCTCTCTCGGTGACAGCCTGCAGAGGTAGCAACACCTCAGAGTGGGGTCCCTGTCCCACCCCATCCCCACAGAACTCCAGCCCAGCCGGGCAGCTGGGGGGTGTCCACCTCCATGGAATGGCACTGTACCTTCCTCAGGACAAATGTGAGCATCCTGCAGGGACGGATGACAAAATCCAGGCAACAGAGAGCTTTCAGGACTGATGGGAGTATCAGGGCGCAGGTGACGAGAAGAGTGACAGGGAACATGGTGAAGGGTGAGCTGGCACGAGGGCTGGCACAGGGTGGGCTGACACAAGGGCCAGTGGTTGTGTTGTGCTCTTTGCTGGACGCTGGAAGTTCCTGCTGGAACATCACATCTGTGACATCACAGTGGATCTAAAGAGCATCTTGTTCCGAGCTGAGCAATCTTCCCCAGCCCATGCTGCTCACAGCCCTGTTGCCAAGGATGGGGCATCCACAGCCTGGGCCAGTGCCTCAGCAGCCTCCGTGTAAAAGAGCAGCTCCCTCAGATCCAACTTCAATCAGCCTCCTGCAGTTGAAAGCCATCCCCCCTTGTCCTGTTGCCACGGGCCCGGCTGAACACTGTCCCCGTCTTTCCTGTGGGACCCTTCCAGTCCTGCAGAGCTGCAGGGAGGCCTCCCCAGTGTCTCCTGTTTCCAGGCTGAGCATCCCCAGCCCCACTTGGACGGCAGTCAGGTAGATCAGGGGGAGTCAAGGCTGAAGTCAAAAAGCATCAGGAACTGAGAGGTGGAAGCTTTAGGCCCAGGTTTGCCTCTGTAATAACAGTGGAGGGGAAGATGGTGGGACACTGGCTCTGTTCTAACCGCTGATTATTTTCTTTTTTTTTTTTTTTCCCCTTCTTTTCTGTCATGCTGATGCAGGTGTTGCTGTTTGCAAGGAAGCTTGGCACATTATCCATTGTCTTCTCCATTTGTGAAACACCGAGCAGAGTCTGGGCAGGCTGATGATGCAGAGCAAAACCTGCAAATACACCGGTGATCCTGAGCCTGGAGGGTGCAGCTAAACCCGGCCAAAAATAATTTCTGGAAAGTCAAGCCTGGTTTACATTTTCTTGAATTTGGCTATTCCTGAACTGGGGGAGAGGGCTTTCTGGGGAGGGGGTGCCACAGGGGTCCCCCCCCCCCATTTTTGGGGGGTTTCCCATGGTGCCCCCTCCCCCAAAAGCACCGCGGGCCCCCTGAGGTGGCTCCTGTTCCACCGGCCGGTGCCCCCTGATCCAGGACTGCCCCCGGTGAGTCTGGGGCGCTCTGGGGGGATTTTGGGGAGATTTTGGCGGCATGTATGGGCTTTGGGGGATTTTGTTGGGAGATTAGGGGGAATTATTGGATTTTGGAGAGAATTACTGGGTTTGTGGGGTTATGGGGGTTTTGTGGGTTTTGAGGATTTTGGATTTTAGGGATTTTTTAGGGTTTTGGGGTGGTTATTTTTTGGGGGGTTTATTGAAATTTTTGGGCGTTTTTTTTTTTTTTTTTTTTTTTTTTTTTTTTTTTTTTTAATTTTGGTGGGTTCCATTGGGGATTTTGTGGGATTCTTTGGTGTTTAGGAGTTTTTAATTGGGATTTTTTGGGGGATTTTGGGGGGGGTTTTCAGTGGAATTTTGGGGGGCTTTGGAGTTGTCCCAGGGTGTGGGGAAGGGCTGAGAGGCACCAAAGTCTCCTTTAAACCCCTGAAAGTCCCAATAAACCCCATGAAATTGCAATTAAATTTCACAAATTCCATTAGAACACCCTCGAATCCCAATAAAAGCCCACAAAATCCCAATTAAACCCCACAAATCCTCCCAAAAATGTCTCCAAAACCACAACAAGCCCCACAAAATACTCACGAGTCCAAAGAAATCTTGACAACAACCTAGAAAAAACCTACAAAACGCCCCTAATCCCCACTAAAATTCCTAACAAACCCAAATCCCCAAAGAATCCCACTAAATGCCCCAACAATTCCAATAAATTGCCTCCAAATCCCCTAAAAAATCCCAATAAAACCCTAGAAATAATTCCAGAGGATCCCACAAAATCCCACAAAATCCCAGTTAAAACCTTCCAAAATTCTAAAGAAAACACAAAAAATTTCAATTAACCCCCAAATACCCCCCAGGAAAAAAACTTCCCACTCAAAGCACCAAGAAAACCCCTCAAAATCCAAACTCCCAAAATCCCCCAACTGCCTCCAAAACCCAATAATTCTCCCCAAAAACCCCAACAATTCCCCATAAACTCCCAACACAATTCCCCAAAGCCCAAAAAAGCCCCAGATGCCCAAACCCCTCCCGAGCCCTCCCTGGTCCCTCCCAGGTCCCCACCCAGGCCCGTCCGGGGCCGCGGCCAAAACTGCCCGGAGCGAACGCGGAGGTCCCGGAGCCACCCCGGAGCCGATCCCGGGCTCGGCCTCGGGCTCAGCCCCTTTGGGGGATTTTGGGCCGAAGCGGGCAGGTTTAGGGTGGGCTTCAGATCCCTTGCGGGGATCCCGAGCCTTTTTGGGTGGATTTTCAGCCACTGTGGCTGATTTGAGGCCGAATCTGGTGGGGTTTAGGGGGGGATTTCAGACCCCTTTGGATGATTTTAGGCCCATGTGGGTGGGGCTGGGGCCCATTTGAGTGAGTTTAGGAAAAACTGGGCCCATATGGGTGAATCCTAATCCTGTCGTGGGTGATTTTAGGGTCCCTTTTTTGTGTATTTTGGGTGCATTTAAGTAGGGTTTTTTTGCTGCTTTGGGCAATTTTAGGTTGAACCAAGCCTTTTTAGGGTGATTTTAGGTCTTCTTGTGTTGGTGTCAGGACATTTTGGTGATTTTAGATACCTTTGGATGATTTTAGGCTGGACCAGATACTTTCAGGGTGGATTTTAGTCACATTTGAAAGATTTACGGGTGATCTTAAGCCATTTCTTGAGGGCTATAAAACACTGGGTTGGATTTTAGAGCCCCTTGGATACTTTTAATCCCATTTGGTTGGTGGTCAGGCCGAACCATGTGGATGTAGGCTGGCAATTTGATGCCCTTTTGGGTGATTTTGGGTCAAACCGGGCTTTTTTAGGACAGCGGCGTCCCCCTGGCCCCGCTCCTTTCCCCTCACGGTTCCGCCCTTCCTCGCTCCTTTCCCCTCACGGTTCTGCCCTTTCCTCGCTCCTTTCCCCTCATGGTTCAGGATCCCGGAGCGGGGCAGGAGGAGGAGGGAGGAGGAAGAGGCGCAGCGGCAGCAGGGAGCAGCCGGAGGAGAGGAGAGAAGGAATCGCGTGGCCCTGGCGCTGCCTGAGCTCGCAGACACCCCGGGAGCATCGCCCCCATCCTGCAGGTGCCCAGGGAGGGGGAGCTCGGCCCAAATATCCTGGGGGGGGTGCCTGGGTTCGGGTTCTTTGGGAGGGATGTTTGGAGCTGGCAGGGCTCCAAAGCCGAGCCGCAGCTGGCCCTCGGGGGGACATCGGGGGGTCCCCGAGAGGTGTTTTCAGGGCATCCCAGTGTGGGTGGCGGCAGAGCCCCGTCGGGGGGTGGGACACCGGTTTTGGGTGAGCCCCGGGAGAGCCGCGGCTGCCCTGAGCGGGAGCCCCGAGAGAGGAGAGCCCCAGAAGCCCCAGCGGGGAACCCGAGAGGGGGGGACCCCTGGCAGTGCCGGCACCCCGGCAATGGGGGGTGCTGGGGCTGGAGGGGCGGCATGGCCGGGAAAGGGGTGCGGGGCTCCCGGGGCCGCCAGGGGCTGCTCCCAGCAGGAGCCCAGTTGCTGCCAGTCAGTCCCCGTTATGATACAAATTTGCCCCCAGCACTGTTCCCGTTGTTCCCAGTGCCTTCCAGTGTTTTCCCAGTTCTCCCACTTGCCCCAGAATAGTCCCAGTCACTCCAGTAAGATCCCAGTATGAGTCCAGTATGACCCCAGTCTCTGCCAGCAGGGCCCCAGTCACTCACCCTTGTCCCCAGTTGCCCCCAGCGTGGTCCCAGTTGCCCCCAGCACATTCCCAGTGGCTCCATATGTGTCCCAGTCCTAGTGCAATGATGGGGAATACCAAACGCACTTGAGGCATCACGTACGGTTAACACCAAAGCTGTGGCTATGTTTGTGATGGGGTCATAGGTAAAGTTCACTAGGTTCCACCGGGATTGGAATTCCTTTTCAAAATCAGCGGCACTGTCCCAAACTATTTTCCGAATCTCAGTAGGAAAAGTGCCTTCTTCACCTTCTCTTATAATCGAGGCAGCAACCGACTGCATCCCTAATTGAGCCTGGATACAGCTGAGAGCTAAAGAAACGTTCTTTTGTGTGGCACCGAGTGCATCAATTACCAATTTGTGATCATTTACGCTTGCTTCCTCCCAACTTGGTAATATGTTTGATAGCAAGCCCTGATGTCTTCCCAAGGCCAAGAAGGACGACTGCAGTGGTTGTTGGAATTTGGTCAAATCTAGTGGTGGCAGCCAATGTGTTCATTAATCCTTCTGAATCAATGCTATTTAGAATTCCCAATCCTGTTCCCACAGCACTGGTTATGTCTCTTAGCATCCGTCTTTCAGAAGGGTTCCGCTGTCGCAACCAGGTCGTCCAACCCTGAAAATAAGTTTTTTTTTCCATCAGCAAAATCAGGGGTATTTAACCCCATCGTTTGGGAATTGGGGAGTGTTTGACACCCCAGGATCTGGGATTTGGAGGGTTTGATCCTAAAATTTGGGGTTCGGGGCTGGGGGGGGGGGGGGGGTAGGGCTTGACATCCCAGAGTTTGGGTTTGAGGGTGTTTGACCCCCCCAGTGTTTGAACCCCCAGGATTTGGGGTCGGGGAGAGTGACCCCAGGGATACTGGGTGTTTGACCCGCTGGGTTTGGGGTCGGGGTTGAGAGCAGAGCCATTTCCTGGAAACAGCGACGGGACCGGGGGACTGGGAACAGGATCGGATCGGGAATGGGAGTGGGATCGGGGTCGGGAATGAGATCGGGAAACGGGAACAGAAATGGGAATGGGATTGGGATCGGGAACAGGATCAGGAACGGGATTGGGCTCGGGAAGGGGAGAGGCCCTGGCCCAATAATGGACCCCTCCCCCAGGGAAGCGACCCTGCCCCAATCCCGAGATGGAGCAATCCCCTCAATCCCAGACCCCTCCCCAATTCCCAAAGCCTCCCCAATGCCAGCCCCTGACCCAGTCCCAGACCCCTCCCCAGTCGCTGAACGGACCCTCCTCAATCCCAGCCCGCCCCGATCCGGATCGGAGCCATCCCCGGAGCCTCCCCCATTCCCGGACCGGACCCTTCAATCCCTTTTTGGGGCGGGCTCCTGCCGCTTCCAGCCCATTTTTGGGGGATCCAAGGGCCTCCGGGGCCCTCCCCACTTTGGGGGTGTTGGGGTGGCCCCAGGGCCGCCCCGAGGGCCGAGGGGGGATGGAAACCCCCAAAGCCGGGGGCTCCTGGGGGTCCCCAGTTCCCCCCGTCCCCACCCCAAAACAGCTCCTGGCCAATCAGAGCGCGCGGCGCTGCTGACAACTCAGTTGCCGGGCCGGCGATTTCAGGCAATCAGCGCCTGCGATAGCGCTGCTCATCGGTTGCCAGGCAGATCAAAACGCTTCTCAATGCGCTAGCCAATCAGAGACTGCGTGGGGGCCATTTCTAGCCAATCAGAGCGCTTGTTCTCGATGACTCCTCAGTCGCCAGGCGGACCCGCAGCGCCCAGCGCTCCCCGGGAGCGGAATTTGGGGAGGGGGGAGGTGACCCTGGGGATGGGGATGGGGCGTGCGGGGGCAGCTGGGGCCGGACTGGTGGCACTGGTGGTGCTGAGAGCCCCCCCGGCCGCGGGGGTCGCGGTGAGAAGGGGTTGGGGGCCCCAAATTAAACCAAAGAGGGATCGGGACCCCCCACGGAGCAGGAGGGGCCTGGAACCCCCAAAACCAAACACGGGGGAGGGGAGCGGGGACTGGGGGAACGATGGGGAAGGCGGGGGAAAGAGGGGGATGGGACACCCAAAAAGGATCAAGACAACTTGAGGTGGCCACCTTTCTATGTGGATGGTAGCCAATGGTAGCCAATGCTTTTTCCCAGTCCATGGGATCCCAGTCTGTGCAATCCCAGTCGATGTGGTCCCAGTCCATAGAATCTCAACCCAGTTTATCCCAGTGGTGTACCGTCCTGATCCCTATGGTCCCATTCCATATGGTCCCAGTCCATAGGATCTCAGTCCAGGTGATCCCAGCCCATGTTTGATCCCAGTCTGTGTGGTTCTGCACACACTGCCAGGGTCTGAAATTCCAGTCACCAGCCAGGAAAAAATGTTCCTGCCCTTGAATGTCCTTGCTGTCCTCTCAACGAGTTATAATAAAACTAAAAATCAATAAATTTTGAATTTAAATAAAATAGAATAAAAATGAAATTTAAAAAATTTCAACTCTTACAACCCTCCTAGGGCTCCGCTGCCGGAATCAGCAGGAGTGGTGTTGGCCTCTTCAGGGGAGTTAGAGTGGGACCCGACCAGAGCGGGGGCCCTTAAACCCCAAAAATCCACCCTGGGGGGCAAAACATCCCCTACAGCGGCTTGGAGTGAGTCCCCCAGAAAAATGTCACTTAAAGCTGTCATGATCACCCCTGAAAAGGGGCTTGTGGGGCTGTGGCCCCACAAACCACCTGAAAATGGGGAGGAAAAAACACCCTTGGAGGGGTGAGGTCCCCCCAAACATCCCTAAAAAGAGAAAAACTCCTCTTCAGAGGGGCCTGAAGATCCTTCAGGGCACTCGAGGAGGGACAAGATCCCCTCCTCTGCTGGGGCCTCTCCGAGCCGGGAGCTCTCCCGTTGGCGGCTGCCCTCGGGGGAGCCCCGAACGACGGCGGCTCCTGGGCTGAGCCCCCCTCAGCCGGGGCTGTGGAGGGAACTGGGGGGGCTGGGACGGGGCCTGGGGGTCCTGGGGTGACCTGGGGGAGCCTCAGTGGGTCCCACCTCCCCCTGTGCCCCTCTCCCACCCCCTTCCCAATATTGCCCCCAAACAAAAGGTTGTGGCTGTGCCAGCGCCCCCACCGACCTCCAGCCCTGGGAACCTGGAGCAAGCGGAAACCACAACTTGCAAATGCTACCTGTGCCTGAAGCAAATGGAAAGAGAACTGGGGTGTGAAAATAAAGCTTGTTTATTTTCAGAAAAACAGCAAGAAAACACAGAACACATTTACATTGTAAGAATATTTGTAACAACAACTATCTATGGAACGTATATACCCAAGAACATATCTAACAAAAGTCTATGAAACGTATTTACAGAAGACAAAAAGAAGCCCTAAAACCTATAGCCTAAAGACAACAACAAACTCTACAACGTATGTACAAAAGGGTGGCATCTCTGTCCGGGATCTCCATCGGTCCTTGAGGAAAAGCAAGAGGCACGGTCACTCCAATCAGGCGGAGAGGGCTCTTCCATGTGCCCCCAGGCTGGCCCAGCAAGCGCAGCACAGGCTGGGGATGGCCACCAGAACCCAATGCACCGGGTCCCACATCCCTGAGCAGGACCACCCAGCCCAGTCCCAGCCTGGCAGCAGGGGACCCGCTCTGCCTGTGGGGACCACATGCCTGTCCTGCTGCTGGTATTGCTCTCATCCCAAGATCATGGCCTCTTCCTCATCTTTCTCATCAATGTCCATGTCCTCAAGGTACTCTTCCATTTCCACGTCCATCTCCTCTTCCACATCTACCTCCATCTCTTCTTCACCAGTCTCTTCTCCATCCACTTCCATCTCCTCCTCTGGATCCATCTGCATGTCCACCTCCATCTCTTCCTCTCCAGTCTCTTCTCCATCACTTCCATCTTCTCCTCTGTATCAATCTCCATGTCCACCTCCATCTCTTCCTCTCCAGTCTCTTCTCCATCCACTTCCATCTCCTCCTCTGTATCCATCTGCATGTCCACCTCCATCTCTTCCTCTCCACTCTCTTCTCCATCCACTTCCATCTCCTCCTCTGTATCAATCTCCATGTCCACCTCCATCGCATTGTCTCCACTCTCTTCGCCATCCACTTCCATGTCCTCCTCTCTATCAGCCTGCATGTCCACCTCCATCTCGTCCTCTCTCTCGGTGACAGCCTGCAGAGGTAGCAACACCTCAGAGTGGGGTCCCTGTCCCACCCCATCCCCACAGAACTCCAGCCCAGCCCGGGCAGCTGGGGGGTGTCCACCTCCATGGAATGGCACTGTACCTTCCTCAGGACAAATGTGAGCATCCTGCAGGGACGGATGACAAAATCCAGGCAACAGAGAGCTTTCAGGACTGATGGGAGTATCAGGGCGCAGGTGACGAGAGAGTGACAGGGAACATGGTGAAGGGTGAGCTGGCACGAGGGCTGGCACAGGGTGGGCTGACACAAGGGCCAGTGGTTGTGTTGTGCTCTTTGCTGGACGCTGGAAGTTCCTGCTGGAACATCACATCTGTGACATCACAGTGGATCTAAAGAGCATCTTGTTCCGAGCTGAGCAATCTTCCCCGCCCATGCTGCTCACAGCCCTGTTGCCAAGGATGGGGCATCCACAGCCTGGGCCAGTGCCTCAGCAGCCTCCGTGTAAAAGAGCAGCTCCCTCAGATCCAACTTCAATCAGCCTCCTGCAGTTGAAAGCCATCCCCCCTTGTCCTGTTGCCACGGGCCCGGCTGAACACTGTCCCCGTCTTTCCTGTGGGACCCTTTCCAGTCCTGCAGAGCTGCAGGGAGGCCTCCCCAGTGTCTCCTCTTTCCAGGCTGAGCATCCCCAGCCCCACTTGGACGGCCAGTCAGGTAGATCAGGGGGAGTCAAGGCTGAAGTCAAACAGCATCAGGAACTGAGAGGTGGAAGCTTTAGGCCCAGGTTTGCCTCTGTAATAACAGTGGAGGGGAAGATGGTGGGACACTGGCTCTGTTCTAACCGCTGATTATTTTCTTTTTTTTTTTTTTCCCCTTCTTTTCTGTCATGCTGATGCAGGTGTTGCTGTTTGCAAGGAAGCTTGGCACAATATCCATTGTCTTCTCCATTTGTGAAACACCGAGCAGAGTCTGGGCAGGCTGATGATGCAGAGCAAAACCTGCAAATACACCGGTGATCCTGAGCCTGGAGGGTGCAGCTAAACCCGGCC